>NC_068944.1:44174394-44796894 GCF_026419915.1 Harpia harpyja
TTGGCAATATGGTTAAACTCAGATCTTCTGCTCCAAAAGCAAATATCCCTTACACTTTAGATAAAGGAAAGCCTTTGCTAAACTCTTACTACAGCAATGGCTTTACAGGTATTTTTTTTGGTGCCAATATCTGCTTAAGCAGTTCTTCTCCACTCCTTTTCTCTCCACTCCCCCATCACCACTCCAGCCCTTGTGTTGCTCCATTAATTACGCTGTTACAACTGTCTATCAGGGCATACCAGTGACCGGCCTAGAACTAATTTGCCAGAAAAAAAGAGAAGTTATATTTAATGTCAGTCCGTTTTCCCATCTCATTCATCCTACAGGCCTGAAGAGTTGCACCAAGACGAGGGGTGGCATGTCAGGCGTACACATTAGTGTCATCACTAACAGATGGTCTGTGCAACTATGCCCAATGAACTACATTAGAAACATGATTCATTGGGAAAGTTAATTCAGTTATACAGGCTGACTCACAACAGGAGCCACAGGTTTGTTGTGGAATAGTGTGATTATGCTATTCTCTACAGAATACCAAGGCTAGTTTGGCAAGACAGCTAAGCTGATCTAACACCGTGTCACTGCTAAAATTAGCTGTCCAATCTCTCCCCGCTCACTCCAGGAACAGCCTCCTGCCCCCAGTCTTCCACCGCCATGGGCACCTGATCAATCCCCAAGGGGGGCCGCAAATCTATTCATGTATTTTCCGAGACCCCACGGGCCAAGGTGCCTGTGCAAAGGAGCCAGGGCGACCATGCAGTTGGGAGCAAGATGGCAGGAAAGGGATGAGACCGCCTCTTTCGGTAGCAGCTAGCAATTAAGTTGGTTTAGCTTTAGTGTCGAACTACATAATGACTAATGAAACACAAAGAAGTACTACCTGTCTGTCAGTCAATCCTCCAGTGAGTATACAAGGATAGGAAGGTTCATTCTCCTGGCTTAACATAGTGGCATGTTAGAACTGGGCAAAGAAAGTAGATCAATTTCTGCTGAGCTGAGAGTTTTGGGATGATAACAGGCATGGCTCATTAGCTCCACTAGGTGTAGGGGAGGGGAAGGTGGCTTTTCACCTAGGGGCTTAGGTAAACACAGAATTTTGCAGGAAAGTGCTTTAAGCAGTCGAGCTTGAGAGCAAATATCAGACTAAAGTTTGCATCTTAGCTGTCTTTTTAACTAATAGTGGAGATATCTTCTGTGGAAATTTCACATATAGGATTAATTCTGTTTAGTCTCTGTCCTGTGCAGGTTGTCATTTTTTATAGCCTTTTATCAATTCTTTGGTAAAAGGTTTCTGAGATGCAACTTCTCCCACTTGGTGGTTTGATAATACAGGAACTTCAGTAGTAATACCAACTATAGAGTAAGAAAGGCTGATCTGTCATCCCTCTTAGCCTGAAATTTCCCACTTCTTATAAGTGCCTATGCACTATATGAGAGAAGCTAAGCTGTACAGATGAAGAAAGTCTTGTAATAAAATACTATGGTGCTTGGAAGCATGCTCTTCTACTCTGAATACCTAGATCTAGTGGAAGGTCTCCCTGCCCATGGCAGGGGGGCTGGAACTAGATGATCTTTAAGGTCCCTTCCAACCCAAACCATTCTATGATTCTATGATGATTCTATGATTCTGTGAATATAGACACAGGAACAACAACAACAAAAAAGAAAGAGTAAATCGAGGGGAAAAAAAAAAGATTTTATCCCCTCAGAATATTTCTCTCTCTCTCTCACTTTGCCCACGCCACTGCCTCAGCTGGGGGCGTGCTCTGCTCCTCCCAGTGAGGCAGCCGCACTGTGCAGGCAACAGCTTAAGGTTCCCGGCATGAGAGGAGGCAGTTGCCTGACTCTGTAGGTGGCCCTCTGGGAGAAGAAAGACCTGGATTTCATTTTCTGCTCTTAAGATTTGTTGTCTATTTTATCTAAAGTTTTATTTTCTAAATATATGAACAGTTTTAGGTAATTTTAAGGTATAACAGTAAGGTGTATTTCGAATTAAGCTACCATTAATATGATAGGAGCCTAATTGTTTATAGGGTGAGGTACAGACCCATAGCTCTTGCATTTTACATTTAATCAGAACATTGGAGGTTTTATTAGCACCTATTTTTAAGTAGTTAACTCTTTCACTGGCTATACTCTAAAGACCTGTTTGAAGTCAAAAGATCTAGTGAATTTAGTTCCAATCTTTGAGGACTCCACAGAATGTGGCAGGAACTTGGGCCATCCATGGGTAACACTCTGCATAGCCAGTGCTACCTCTATGGACATAGAGCAACAAGCTTGATGGATATAACCTGAGAGGTCATCGAGAGCCTGAGCACACCTCAGTGTGATAGAGGGAGCAATTTGTTTAGCTTTTGTAGCCTGCATATAGGTTTAGCAGTACACTGACCTCTCCAGTTAGCAGTTTACATCACTGCAAGTGCACTCAAAGCTAAGTGCTTCTTCAGTGCTGACATGTTTTCTCCCAAGCAAGGTCTGTCAGAGCCAGTTTTTCTTTTTATTTCTTCTTATCAAAGATTTGGGGCTAAACTACTGCCATTATAAACGGGATGAAACTGACTTCTCTGTTGTGGAATCCAGCCCTTCAAAGTTTAGGTGGTAATTCCAGGTTGTTTTCTTATCCAGTATTGCTTATTCACCTGTTACCAGCCCCACAATGTTTTCATTCAACAGAGAAAAATTTGCTTGATTCCTACCTCTCAACAAACAGAAATTAACTGGCTTGCTTGCAACCATGCATGAAGACATTAGACCCAGCTGCTGTACATCTACAGCAGGCCTCAAGTTAAGATTAAAGAGGT
Source organism: Harpia harpyja (assembly GCF_026419915.1). Classification (NCBI taxonomy): domain Eukaryota; kingdom Metazoa; phylum Chordata; class Aves; order Accipitriformes; family Accipitridae; genus Harpia; species Harpia harpyja. The sequence goes on from NC_068944.1 coordinate 44,177,199, forward strand.
GCACAGTGCCAAGTAAATTGACCTAACCAGCAGTTTTCTCTGGAAAGAATACCGAACAGAACTGTAATATACCTCCTCTAATTTTCTTGCGTCAGCACTGAAGATAACATTAGGTATTTGCTTCACATCATTTACAAGGGAAAAAAAGCTTTCATGGGAAAGTGTAGCAAGGAGCTGAAGTGGTAAGAGAAAAGACTGGTGAAATGCAGGTTTGCAGGAAGGAATCTGGGACAGAAATAGTGAAGGGCATTAAACCCTTTCCTTTGGCATTTGCTTTCTCCAGGGCTACACCACACAGTAATGCTCAGGCTTAAAGAGAATAGCCTGCACAAAGTGTTTTGGGACAGGCTTCTGCTTCACCTGCACGACCTTACCCTGGGAGAGAGCTTGCACGGAGTCCGGATTTCACACCACTGCCCATGCAAGCACAGCACCAGCAGCAGAAAGCCCCCACGTCCCATCGACGTCCTCAGCCGCCAACCTGAGGCTGGGTTTCCATGGGGTCCCCGCTCCGGCAGCCAGCACGGCACTGCCGGCAGAGACTACTAATTATGGCAGTGTGGGTCTGTAGCGCTGACACCTGCCTACCCAGAGTGAAACTTGCAACTTCCTTCACAGGGGCCTCCTACAGACATCACGTTTGAACAGCTGTCAATCACCCATGCCCCGGGCCAGCTTCGTGCAGGTGACCTGCAAGTGAAATATTTTCCCCTACTAATCCCTAGTAGCCATTGAGGGCTCTCTTTAACAATGTAAGATGTCACTACGTCAAACAAAAATGATACTAATTTCTGGTTATGAGGTGAAAGTTAAATTTTGTTTCCTAATAATTATTTATATCAAAGAAGAAGACCAAATCAGTGACCCGTCCTTTGCCTTTAGTTTTCTTTGAGCCCTCTGTTCCTTGGGACAGCAATAGGAGGGGAATCACAGCTCTCTAGGGCCCTGCAGCTCCACAGCCTGGAAAATGTGCTGTCTCACTTTGCCTGCGGTTATGGTCTAGTGAACAAAGAGCAGCAAGAAAGCCAAGCATTGAACTGCCAAGGGGACCGAGGACCAAAGGACACTCCATCTCCTGGCTTTGCAGGGGTGATAACAGGACAGGCAAAATCTGTCTCCTAAATATGGTCTGGAGATGGCATCATCCCTGGGGACTTCTTAACCAATACTGAAGGCAGAAACCCAAACCAAAATGTGAGCTTGGAAGTGTGTTTAGATATTCATAGCCCAGCTGATATGTCAAGCCATGTACTTGCTCCCTCTGCCAATAAAATTATAAGGATTTAGATACTTGGGATTACATATGAGAGAGAAATCTTAATGAATTCAATATGGTACCTTTATGTTGCTTATTTTATATGACTACTCAAATAAATACATATATTTTAAAAACATAAATGTATTCCTTCTGTGGGGAAACAAAACTATGGCTATTGGTCCTCTGTTGAAAAAACAGCTTATGTGGCAATGTTTAGCTAGATTTGGTTTAAAAATTAACTATGTACATAGAAAAAAATACATCTTTTTCTAAAGAGAGACTTTTAAAGAGCCTTATGAAAATTAGCTGTGCATTGGAGCCAAATATTTCACAAAAAGAACTTGGAAACAAAATACTGGTATTCTTTCTTGGATTACTCTCAAACAGAGGCTTCTGACTATAATAGTATGCAGTACTTGCATGATATGGACAATTGCCTTGGGACTGAGAAATCAATTCTGCAAAGCACTAAAAATGTTGAAGATCAGCATTTTGCAGGATACTGCCGATACTCTTTCTCGGACCAGTTAGTTGCCGAGACACCCAAACTGACTCAGTGCTATTGATGTATTTCAAATGTTAAACACGATCTGCAGATCTGAATACTACTTTAGTAAATGATTGTTCCTTCAAGCATCTACAGATAAATCCTTTTACATCCCTCCTGCAACAGACTAGTGTTTGTAAGTATACAAAAATTCTTCAAGAAAAGCTGTGGATTAACTTTGTAGGTCAAGGTATATGCACCATGCAAAACTGCGTTTTACTGGAGACAGTTAAATCTATTGTTTGGGAATGGATTAATTACTTTTATAGAGAAAATACTTATGAAAAAATAACCAGGTAGATGTTTGTGCCTTAAGAAGATCTAATGGTAAATAAAGGATCTATTTCATAAGGCATGTATGGACTACAGTCATTTTACAATGTCTTAGTTTGTTTAATTATTCAGAACAACTTAATCACCAGTTTTTCCTATTCAGCTTCAATACTTCTGAAACAAGCTAATACTTACAGATTAAAGCAGTGTTCCAGATGAGTAACTAGAATCCAAAAACTTTATGGTGAAGATTTAGAAAAGGATTAGCATGCGTAGCTGTGTCAGTGCTGGTGGACTTTCAAATACCTGCCCATGTCTTGATTTTTCAGAAAATATTTGCTTAGTTCTGACAAATCAGTTTGATGACTTTTTTTTAAACAGAAGCATCTGCAATCACAGGTCACTTGAAAATGTGTTCTCTCTTCCTACCAATGCTTTTTGATAACTACACGTTTTACACTTCTAACTACCAATAGTGAAACAGCAAAGAGTTTCTAAAAGTGAATCTTGTCAGCAAATAAATAATTGGTATGCCACTTAAATAGCTTCACTCTTGGCATGCTAAATTTTCATGCTCTGATAAGATTTTGGCATGATCCTTTAATTATTCTTGCAAAGAGCACAAATAATTAAATCATGAAGCACTCGGTTTTCTTGGTATTGTTCCCAATCAAAGACAATATGACTATATGCAAAACATCACTATTGCTATTACAATGTAAATAAGGCAGTAAAACCCTAATAAAGAGATAAAAAGTAAATCACCACAGTGTATTAACTCTGCAAAAATTAAGTGGTCATCTTCATCATCCCCTGAAAATAGAGAATAATAAAAACTGCCTACATGAAGGCTAAAGCAGTAAGTGGCTTTCCTTACGGAGTTTCTCAAACTCTCTTCTACAGCACAATTGGCTTTGTGTGTGTTTGGGAAAAAGGGGTCCAAAAGCTTTGTGAATTATTCAAGAAATCTAGAAGTATTACAGAGGATGTGTCCCAGAACACTTTGTCCCTGGCTCAGAGCCCCTGCTCAGCAGCACAGACTAAAGGAAATCATAGTCCGAGGCCTTATAGTTGGTGCCTACTGGTGATTATTTTCTTTGCACAGATCTCCAGCACCCACTCACTGTCTTCCCATAAGTGCCGGTGTAGGTGCAGAAAAGCAGTCTTCCCTGCACTCCTTCTCCTTCACCATGCTCTCTCTTCCCATTCTGATTTCTCTGGACACATGGATTAGGTAGAAAAGGCAAACACTCCAGGCCACAAACTGTTTTGTTCCTGTCCATAAATGGGATGCACACATGGAAATTCTGGATTATGAGTGGAAGTCACCACCTACCTGTTGCTCTGATACCATTGTATAAATTCTGAACTGGGACTATGGTACAGAAACAGATATAAATGCTTTGTGTGTCCTTGGAGCCAGCTCCTTTTTCAGCTACAAACTTACCCGAATTACGTGTCTGAGATGAGATAACTAATTCTATCTGCTGCTATGCCATCTATCTGCTGCCAATACTGCCACAGCCTGTGGAAAAGAACTGAGGCTAGCAACCTAATATACAAGTATAGCCTATTTCGTAGAGCTTCAAGGACTTGATTAGACATAGTCCATGAAACTGTAAAACCGAAGACTGAAAAACATGGAGGCACTGGCTATGAGATTACTTACGCAACCTTAGTGTGGTCCTGTATGTATGTGCAGTATGGTACAATCTTTAATGAGCACATGCTCATTCCATTCCTGTCTAATGCCACTCACAAGACAAGCATATTCAAAAGAGTAGCTCTTTTCCAAACTTGTCCCACCACAAACCCAAAGTTTCATGGAAAACAAAATGGCAAATTGTAAGGATGCCCTAGAAAGCAGCAGAGCCCACTAAGTAGAGCACTGTACCAGTGTTTATACTTCCAGGTTTGCCACTGGCATGGCGGCTGACTTTTAGCAAGATGCTGAGCATCCTCATTCCTCATTTCCCTATCTGTAACATAAGCAGAATGATATCAGCTTTCTTGGTAAAGTATTTGAGATAGATATACCAGTAAAAAGGGATATATAACAAGCAGGTCTCTCTTTTGAGAGATGGGAGTTACACACCTAATACAACCCTCCCTTGTCAGTGGAAAGACTGAAAAAAACTCTGCACCTTTCTGTTTAAACAAATCTAAACATTCCTAATCCTTGGATCGCACCTGGAACTATTTATTACCAAGATCTGATCCTGTGATGGGATTAGTTCAGCCTCAGTGTTACAGTAACTCCACTGTGGTTTCACTCTTGTAACAGGGAATAAAAATACATACTTCTGGAGTTATGTTTCATATTAGATGGTGAGCATATTTGTATGAGCCCTCATTTTCCCATTCAGCTTCAGAGGATCCCATTACAGAGTTTTGTATGGTTATTTTCTACTTCTGCATTGGGTCAAGCTTTCCCCAGGGTACACTCGTAATTCATGGTCTTCTACATTATTATTACCCTTTTGACCTAAATGATTAGCCAAAGTTTGAGGCCCTGAGGGCTGTTTCTATTAGGAGGAGAAAATTGTGAAGTCAAGCATCTTTTAGGCATATCTAGTTAAAAAAACACCTCCAAAGTCACCCCCCCCCCCCCCCGCAATTTTACTCCTGTTTCCTTGAATACAGGAGATACATACACAAAAACAAAAAAATCTCTGCCATCCCTTCTTGAAGCCTTTTCAGACAGAGCTCAGACCTTTGTGGGACTGTCATAATGCTTATCTAATTCTTTTATTCTTAATTTCACTTTCTTTTCCTCCTTTGAGTCTTCTGCTATGCTTTTTTTCCTGCTTTGTTGTTGTTTCTTTTGCTTTTGTCCTTCTCTTCCAGATATACCAAATTTCCACAGGGATTAATTTAATATCCAGTCATACCCTTCTTCCACCTAGTTAAAATGCCTGAGTGTCCCAATGCATGCTTTTGTTTTGGGAGGTGAAATGTACCTGAGATTAGGGTGGAAGCTGCTATTGTTTGAACTGTTGCTAGCATGAGCTTACCTGTTCCTTAAAGGAAGGAAGGATGTAACATTCACCAAGTTCCATGGTATTTCACCCAAAGATGCATGCCACAAGTTCACATTTTTGGAATGCTGTGGAGACCCTTCTGGTTTGCCTACATGACCCATTTGGCTGGCTCCAGAGTTTGCAGCCAAACCAACACTTCTGCTGGTTGTGACAGTGGTGTGAGTGAAGGAAGCAGTCCTGTTCACCCCCAGCCTCCTCTCCCTCACTGCTTGCAGGATAAGCAGCTGCAGCAGCTCAAAGGAAAGTGTGGTAGAGGGTCAGGAATGAGAAGCCGGGAGTGGGGGAAAGGCAGAATGGCACTTTTGGCATTGGTGTCAACACACCTGGCTTGAAGTATTCATCAGAGTAGCCTTGTCCATTGAAATCTCCCTGAGCTTTGTGCAAGCAGAAATGCTTGTATATTAGATGCCAGTAGCTGCCAGTTCTAATCTGAGAATTTGGATAGGAATGGTATGGAAAAGCTATGAATTTTTAAATTATGGCAGTTACATAGAGTAGCATAAAGGATCTCAATACTTTCTACCTGCCATATTTAAATATCTACCTAAATGAATTAGAGAGCATAACAGAAACCATGCTCATGATGAATTCTACCTTGTTCCTGCACTGACACAAGGTGGGGTCGGTATTTCATAGCCTTAGCAGCTGGAACCCTTAAAAATTTTAAGAATGTAGGAACCTCCAAAAGGCCGCTGTGAAAGAGAAGTACAACTTACGGAGTGACTTGCCCAACGTTAATGGTGGCATTTGTGGCACAGCACCCTTGTGCCCACATCCCCATCTCTTAGCCCATCTGATCACAGTGCTTTCCTCACAACAGGAGTCCAACTATTATCTTCAAAGGGGAAAACCCTGTGTGAGTAAGCTGTAAAAATAGCTAGAGAGAAGCACATCAGAGAATGCCCTGCTATTATTTCCTCTTGCAGATGCACATTTTCAAGTAAATCTCCAGCATCAATTCTTGAGGCAATATATGCAGCATTCTCTAAACTACTTAAACAGTTGTGCTATACCTATAACCCCGATCTATAACACAAACATTAAAGTGGAAAAAGTGTGCATAAAATCTATATTACCACATTAATCTCAAAAGGACATTTGGCTAATATAAAATTCAGCATCATCTTCATTGATGGTTCAGGGAAATAAAGTTGTAATAAATTGCCGCAATGCAAAGTACTAATGATTGAATGAGCCTATGCAATTAAGATGTAACTTTTTAAATCACCTTTGAGGTTAAACATAGAAGAATTACGAGTAAAAGGGCAATTAAATGCCAGACTTTTCAATCTAAGGTCTCCTCATCAAAGATTCAGTTACCTAAATTGTTTTTCACTATTTCAGAGGAAGACCTGGGTGTAACAATATTTCATCCCCCACAAGAGGAAGTAAAGAATACTCTTTCAAACAAAAGCATTATGAGGCTATCAAAATCTTTACAAAGAAAAATAAACTAATCAAGATTGATCTACTAGGGCTCTCAAGTTCCCAAATTCCTAAATGTTAACATTAGGTTATAAAAAGGAAAAGAAGTATAAAATGTGGCCATTTTCATCTTCATATCACAGCCTCGAGTAATACATACCTTAATGAAATGTGAGTATGAGCAGTGTACTTGGTTTTTCTATAATCTGTAACTTTTTATATAATTTTACATGCTGTGTTTAAAAATACTTCCCTTCCGAAGTCTTTTAAGATTTATTTCTGAGGAGAAAGATGAATTCACCTATGCTCTGATCCTGCAGACCCTTACGTATCTGACTGACTTTAGTTTACATAATGTCTCTATTGAGTAAAGCTATTCAAATTTAAGTGTATTCAAGATTGTGAAGCCAATTTAAATTTTCTTCAAGAGGCACATGAAAAATCTAATACTCACTGACTGAAAAATTAAACTAGCTGCAAAATACAGTTGTGCATGAAAATTATAAAAACATGCTTTGCATAGTATTTAAAATAGTAACCTTTTTTCTACATTTCCTTTCTCTTTCCAAGTGACAGTGTGCTAGTACATTGGCATAAATATCAGAATTTTGCATCGTCATATCATATTCTATCCAAAGTTTCCAAGGCATGTTAAGATCCAGCAATTTAATAACCTGATTTGTTTTGTGAGGTTTTGTGCCTCTATTTCTAGCAGAAAAAAATGGGGAAAAAGGAATATAAGAAAAGAGGTTTTTCACCCAAGATCAATAATATTTCTATTACTGCGCTGTAAGATTTAGACTACTATATCTGCATCATATAAACAAATAAAGACCACATGCAATTTTCTCTTGGGCAGCATGAAAAAAGGAGAAAAGAAAGAAGCACATTTGACAGATGCTAGTCACATCACTTACTGTATGTTTGGAAAGCCCTTAGAGGATGTACCTATTCCAAAATAACTAAATAAATTCAAAATTCACACCAGTTTGTTGCAAGAGCTCACAGTTTTTATTTTAAACCAGGAATGTGCTATTTTACTCTAACTTAAAATAGCCATGCACAACCCTCATTTAAAAAAATACCTCACTGAAAAATGTTCCCTTAAGATACACAAGACAGAACTGATTCTCTTACTGATTGAAGTTAAACCAAAGTATCTCTAATTAAAAACTTACTTCCAGAGTGGATAAAAGAAGAGTTTAGAAAGATGGGAGAAGAAGAACTATATTAAAATGTGGTGCTTTTTACCTTGTGCAAAACGTACATCTTTAGCTTCTCTTCATTTACACCATTAACCCTGGAGCAACTGTTGCAACTGTACTGTAGCAGTTTTATTGTGCATCAGTTTAAACAAGTAATGTTATTTACTGCTGCCATTTGCATCAGAGTAAAAAAATCAGGTCTCTGATTTTCAAAAACTTACAAGCCTTCTCACAGAGCTGTTTACAATAGCCTTTCCAGCTTAACATTTCTGAGATACGTAGGCAGGTTTCCTGACACATGGAAAAGAGTGCAAATTACTTGAGTATTCAGCATCATAAAACACAGCCACTGATATAAAAGCTGAAAATGTGCATACCAGCTTTTTATTGTGCGTTTACAGCCCAATTCAAGTTTATGAATAAAGTTTCATTAAAAGTTGAATGATTGCATATCGGGTATGCTGGCATTATATCAACACTAAACTAAAACCCAGAATCAACTGCATTTCTATTTGCTGTATGCAGTTGAGCTTCTCTATGTACATCTGTAATTTTTAAAAATTCCTCCTGCTTCTACAACAACCTTCTGCTAATTTTCTTCAATTTTCTGCTCCACTAACTTAAAAGTCATTTCCTTAAGAAAACAGATGACAGACAACCTGAGTGACTGATTATATTGTGCCATCACTTTGTTTTTTCTCTGAGGCCTTGGTTTAAGAGGATGGATGTTAGTGTAAATGACAGAAAGGGGAGCTTCGCATAGGATTTCACTTCTGTTCAAAGACAAGCTAATGCAACCTCGCTGAGGTGCAATCAACTTGACAAATGGATGCTGTGCAGCCCTGTGCCTCCCACTGAAACCTGAGAGTCTGATTTACACAATATTCCCCCTGTAAACGGAGGGAAGCCCAAATTCCAATCAGACTTAACGCTGCTCGGCTGTATAATGGGTTGATCTGATAATTCCTCCCATATAATGAAATCTGATAATAGTGGGAAAAAATACATCAGAGAGAATGGAATACATTAATGAACTTGTAAAAATACACTTAAGTCTTAACAGATTTAATAAACAGAGGAGGGATGGCTCAAGCCGGGAGTCTTCATATGTGGTCAGCAGTTCTCGGGTTTAACAATGAAGCTGACTGAAAATACAGAGTTTCTATTTACAATTGACTACATTCACCACACCTTTTTTCAGATGGCCAGGAAAAGAAAAAAAAGCATTTAAATATCAAAGTAAGCTTTGTAATATGTTTACATGTCTTGCCTTGTTCTGTTTCCCCTTCAAACTAAACTAATTCTATGATACAAGCTGTTTTCTCAGGGAAATGTGAGTCAGATAAAAATGTTTTCCTACCCGAGAAACAGTGTTTCATTTACTAACTGGAAAAAAAATAGGAAACATTTGCTTTTAGACTTTTTAAGATTTTTTTGGAATTGAAAAACAAAGACAATTCCTTTTCAAAAGGCTTTTCACACAAGTTCAACAGCTGGCACAAAAATTAACTGAATGTTTACACTGGAAAAATGTCACAGAAATGTCTATTAAAATCAGTATTTTCTGTGTATCATAATTAACTACTCCAATTGTCATTGCCCTCTACAAATAAACATTTTGCCTCAGCAGCTACAATTGTGACCAGAAGCTGTTCTCACACATATATGAGTTGAGTAGTGCAGGATTTTTAGGGTTTTATTTACTTTGCTGTTGTCACAAATAAAAGAAAAAAAGAAAAAAACTTATGCAAACATTTCATGCTGAAGTGAATGGATTTCAACAGCTGCTGATTTGGTGACATCGAGAACCCCAGTGGAGATGTCCTGCTGAATTAACGTCTTGGAAATGTTAAAAAGAAACTTCAAACAGCCCTTGTTTAGCAGGCGGTCGAGGCTTGCTCTCGGTGGGGATCATGTGAAGACTAGCAGAGCAGTCAGTCATGAATCAGACTTGTCAATAGTTGCCTATTTTCTCAACAGGTGTCTCAATCACACGCCATAAGCCTTCCCCCCAGAGGCTTCTGTTTAACACAAATCCCTATCACACAGGACACTGGTTTTGCTCATATGAGACATATATCGCTTTCTTAATAACCAACTCCCTCCTACAGTCTCTACTGAACTTTATGCTTGGTATAAACACATATCTCTCACCTATGTAAGCTAGCAGGGAAAGTACGAGAACTGCAACATGGGAGCGAGGAAGCATTTAATCCTTTGTTATTGCTGCAGATAAGCGTGGCAAACACCAAACGATCATCCACTCTTTTGTCAGATATAATTATGAAATGCTCTTATATTGAGGTACCCTTTGTGAATCACTATGCAGTAATCACTTGGTACTCGGACAGAAAAAGGCATCACTGACATAAAAGATCTTACTGTAAATAAACATGTAGGGAAATGTTTCATATTAACTAAATAAAAAAGTTTAAATTAAAAACCCAGGAAGCCATTTTCAAAAAGATTTTTTTTTTATAACTAACTTTCAATCATGAGTTTTTACAGCATTTTTTTGTAATTAAATTAATTTTGTTAGTTTTGAAATCCTCATTTCTTTTATATCACTCATACATACATGTAACTAGAAAAGTAAATTAAGTCCCATGTATCAGTGGAAGAAGTACGTTTGTAAAATAATGTGGGCAGGTTAGTAGCAGCGTGCTTCACTTTTATAGTAACAGCTCCTGTAGAAACTACAGCTTCTGCATGACTAGCAAATTAAACATAAAAGGAGATTTACCAAAAAATATATCAGCTTTATGCAATGTTTTGAGTTCATAAACTCCTTCATATCAGACTTCATAAAAAAGTTCCCTAAGGAAGGTAAACTCTCCAAATGTAGCATACGATTTAATAATTTCCAAATACCTTTGAAATTCACGTCAAATGAAGTTAGAGAGTAAAACTGGTACAGTTTGATCGTTCCAGCTGTATGTCAAAATTCTTCCACATTGTTGGATAACATGAAAGTGCAGCACCAGTTCCTGTCACCCTCAATTTAAAAACTTTTGATATACTACCTCTAAGCATGGAGTTGTTTAAATACTATCTCTAACATCAGTAAACTGCATGTACCACCTGCACCGTGACTTGAATTACTGAAACACAACACTACACAATTAAAGAGATCATCTCAGATTTCAGCAGAAAAAACATTGTACTGAAGAAATTTATATCAAAAGAAAATATTTTAAATATATTTCAAATGTGAAATATAATTTGATTGTGTATCTGATGCACACACAGATTATTAATTTATACAGGATACATCATAGTGACAAGTTGTTTTAACTGTGTTGATAGATGCATACGGTCTGGGCCAGATCTTGAAAATGCTATGTAACTGAGTGACTTTATGTACAAATAATCCCTATGAATTAATTTTAACTACTTGCATAAGTGCTTTGTAATTTGACATATAAATTTTTGTCATTTCTGTAAGAATGAGCATAAAATATATACATTACTTCCTATGTTGTACAGATAGCATGTCAGTATTTTTTTTTTTCTCTGAGATAATTTCTAAGAATTTTGTTCCTATTCATAGCCTTAATTTTATTTTATTCAATATTGTATAAGTATTTTGATGTATGACTGGATTAATCAATTGGTTTCAGCAGGACTGCTCAGATGTACGCTGCTTCCTGTGCATTTGTAGACAGAACACTTGCATTTTTTAAGATTTATTTTCTCTGTAATTTTTGACACTGTGTAAGGATACTACACAGAGAATATGCCAGATGATTATTTAGAGAACACAAATACATCCTGAGCAAATGCAACCTTTAATGACATTTACTTATGAAACTTGCCAGGCACTGATTGATTGATTCTGAATGGGAACCCAGCCTCATACAGATGACATTCATCAAAAGCATCCTAATCATACCAGCATATTAACATCTTGAACTTTACTGCCAGTACTCAAGGAATGCAACTCATGAAATAATGAAATTTAGGGGAAATTGAATCTTGTTTTCTATGTGTAAAAATGTACTTTTAACACAGATAATGCAATCTTGTTGCGTTCTCTGCTTTCTCCCCAGCAAAGAGTGAGAACTGATAAAAAAGCAGCTATTTTGGAGCAAACTCCTAATGTTGACATGTAATCATTGTAAAAATGGAACTTGCAATGGGTAATCTGCAATGATGTGAATTCCATCTCATTCAGATGCAGTTCATTTATTCCAGAAAAAGGAGAAAATTAAAAAATGGAACAAACTACACTAGCAAAAGTAATGCAAAGGCTACAACAGCAAACCCTTAGACACATAGTTGGAATGATATCAAGAAACAGCAAAGTGTTATTACCAGTAGAGATAGCATTGATATTCTAGAACTTGACCATGCTTAGCTCTAAGCTCTAAAGTTTCAAAGGTGTATTGACAGATTAGATGGTTCTGAAAAAGAGTTAGAAGAATAAGGTGAGTATGTAAAATCTTCCCTGTATTTCAAGACTAAAGACACTTAAGTTATTATTCTGCTTATGAGAGAAGGTTTGGGTAACCTAACAGTGGATCTGCAGTACCTACAATGAGAGAGATTTGCAGGGAGACGTCTCAAAAGTAACAAAGACAAAACCAAGATCTTCTAAAAGGTAGAGGAAGATCAGACAAGAAAGGCGCACAACTTCTCTCAGACTACAACAGGGTAAGAGTGATATTGAGCCTTTTCTTTCTTCTGCCAGACAAGGAACGTAATGGAAACTTTGGCTGCAAGGTCTGAAACATTGTCTTTAGCAAGTTTCCAGTGCCAATGCACTACACCGGCGTACTTGCACTGTCCATTTCAAGACCTGAAAGGACTTTTCTGACTTCTTCATATAATAGAAACCAAAGTATGTCACCTGGTTATACCACTCTTAGCTGGCAACTTGGCTTGCTTACCTTCCACTTGAAATGGAGAATGTGATCGGGAAGGCAGAGGTACACCCTAGAGTCTTGTTCCATCTGATAAAGACCATCCCTGTCAAAATTGCACTCCTGCTCAAACCATTAGTCAAATACCAGTCTTTGATACTCTGGGCTGCTACTCTCTCAATTGTGAAATGATTTGTGATCTGGAACAAGGTTTTAGAAGGGAGGTCTAGGAGAGAAGTTAGAGGCATTACCCAAAAGGAGACCTATGAGACACTGTGGCTCTTCAAGATACAATCCAGCATACAAATCTGTTCTCAGGACAAGGGGCGTGAATTCCTGTGATTCCAACAACAAACCTTTACTTTTCTATAATCCTCTCCACTTCTTTTTCTAAAACCATGAACAAAATTTTGCCCCTCAGTTGCTTTTGGCCAGCAGGAGGCAATGTGCATGCAAGTACCACCTTCAATGACTTGTAAAAGAAAATAGAAAGAGCAAAAGGGGGTTCAAAATACAAAGTTCATTCTACTATAAAAATTGTGATGTGGCTGGAAACTGCAGCTTTCGTGCAGTTTGGACACTAAAAACTGACTGTAGGAACATCAGTTCTTGATATGACTGTGTTCAGAGATGCTATAGTTTACTCTCATGCACTTACACAAGATCCCAGCCAAAACAAAGATGGGATACTAAACACAGGCAATTAGCTACATTTGGTATTTCACCTCAGATCAACCTCCATTCACATCAGTTGAACTTGCATTTCTGACTGTCTGTACATTTGCACAGACCAATCATCAGGCAATCTAATGGGACGACTCATATGCAGACCTACATGAGTATGAAAATGTTTACAGGAGCAGGACATTTGGTCAGAATTTCTTAATGAACTAGTGGTGTGGATACTCATCTGATATCATTATAAACTGAATGGGTAAAGCTCCTGCAAAAGATAAAGCATGCATCCGTTTAAAAGCTGTGGGTGCTCTTTGTTTCTGAATACCGTAGTTTAAGGTATCTCAAACCAGAAGTCCAGAATTAGAGGGTATATTTGAAATGTAGCTTTAATTTTTCTCTCGAGGCTTTAATTTGTACTTTAGACTTTGGATTACAGTCTATATTATTTTTGAAGCTTCATGATTAACCTTTAACTTTACTAAAACTCTTCAGCTATCGTGAGTGTTACTATCCTGTTACACATGGCACTGTCCTTAGGCTGCTGATGGAACACACCTTGCCTAAATATCTCAGCAAGTGATAACCTTTGAAACAACTTCTGGCAGGCTGTTATATCAAACTGTTTCATAGCTTCTCATGCTTTATTTCATTAAAAAAGTCTTCAAGCAAATAAGAATATATTCCTTTTTTTTTTAATCTTACTTTACTTTAAAATGCTACACTTTTTTATTTAATCAAAAGTCTTCAGTACCTTTTAATTACTTAGCTTTTTTGTCTAAAGTTGAAGGTTTATTGAAAATAGCCAGTTTACTCCTTATCGCTTTTCTCATTGTTCAGTCATGATCAGAAACAAGATGTTCCTTAAGATATTTCATAATTTCATAAAATTCTATACTTCCTGTTTTTCCAACTGGTTTCAGTACTGTTCCCTTCATTCCACTGCTTATTTTGTCACATTTCCCAAGTCTTACTATAACTCTGTGCTTGTTATATTGCTGTATGTTCTAGAGGCTATTTAGATATGAAGGGCTCTTGGCTTGTTATCCTAAAAGGCGTATCTTGTACACAGAAAATAATCTGCTTCTGAAGTTAACACTCAGCTTGCTACTTTTCCTTTCAGTGACAGTCATTGATATAAAGTATAACTGTGACAATTTTATTTGGTCATTGGCTTAATGCAAGTTATTTTGGGTTTTGACACATAAATAAAATCCTGCTGTTTTCTCATGACTTGCCAACACTGTTAAGACAGGAAGATGTATGTCTAAACATACTAAAACACAGATTCATAAGGCAGATGCAATATGACCTAAAAAGTGTATTAAAGCAGTCATTCCTCTAGCTGCAGAACTAAGATACATTGCACTTAAAAGGAGCTTGTTGAGGGGAAAGTGTGGACATTCATTGCCACGCTGCTCAGCTGGCTTCTTCAAGAAGCTCCTTTGCTGCTAAAAATGTATTAATTACCTTCCCTCAAGAGTGAAAGTTACTTTCACAGAGCAGCTCCAGCCATATTAAAGCTGTCAGCTTTTGCTTTTATTTTTCATATTTCATCATGACTCTGTTACAACATTTGTTAAAGCGGAAAACTGAGAGTCCAAATTGCAAAGTTGCTTTAAAATCCCAAATACTGTTCTTTACTGAATGTTGGTCTTGTATCACTTAACCCTCAGAAACACTTTGACCTGAAGAGAGACACAAAGCCATCAGAAATAGGAAGGATGCAGCCAAAATTTTTATTTTTTCAGTACACTATACATACTTCTTTTAATCCAGTTAAAAGTCACAGCAAAACAGAGTCTTTGAGTGAAGATGATTAATTTTGACTCTTTCCATCTACATATGTCTC
Source organism: Harpia harpyja (assembly GCF_026419915.1). NCBI lineage: Eukaryota > Metazoa > Chordata > Aves > Accipitriformes > Accipitridae > Harpia > Harpia harpyja. The sequence goes on from NC_068944.1 coordinate 44,192,337, forward strand.
AGGTGTTACCTTTTCTAAAAGCAAAATGATTAATTTAAAAGTATAACTTTCCCTTTTAAATGAAAATATATATTGTCCCAAACACAATTTCCTTACACTCTACTAAACACAGACAGGGATGGCTAGAGGCTACAAATCTTTAGGTTCTCCACTGATGCATAAACTAAACAAAAAAGACAACCTTACTTGTTTCAGAAAGCTTTATTAGAATAGGAATCTTTGAAGACAAACACAAAAGATTCTAATATGTTTAGATTTTATAATGTAAACAACTAATTTAATGCATCACTAGCAATATACAATAGTCGCCATCTTGCAACATGAATGCAAGTAAGAAACTGATGTAATCTGTGAGATATTTCAAAATAATTAATTTGAGAATAAAAGAAGAACTTTTATTGTGTAAACTCTCCTTGTTTGCCTTTTTTAAAAGGATCAGAAAACTGCAGCAGTTGAACCTTTGCTAAATGAAGGTAACAAGCAATCTTTTGAACTGGCCTCTAAATTAAGAACATGTAATTGCCTGAGAAAGGGTATTTGATCGAAAGGGTTTTAAGTGTTACTTATCAGGAGAGTTCCAAAAAACTCCACAAGATCCAGTTTATTTAAATGAGGGCCAAAAAACTTTCAAAGTTTTGCAAATTTTCTCAAAGTAGTTTGACATGTCTAAATTGTGTATTTGCCAGTATGTCAGACTTCTTCTGTGCTAATATTTTTGTTTTGTAAGGGCAAATGGGTCTTTAAGCATTTTTGGGTCAAGCCAATGTTTGATGCCACCTTTTAATTTCCTTAAATCCCTCTCAAACCCATATCTTCTTTCTTAATTATTTCACAGCTTAGAAAATTATAGCAAACATTCCTTTCCATTTTTTTTTTCTTTTCTATTATTTTCCCCACAAGCAGGGACAGATACATGGTGACAAAAAAGGTTCTACACGCTGATCCCTGTTTATTTTTTATTTAATTTGAAAGAATGATCCTGTTTTCTGGCACACTCCAAAATCAAGCCCCAGGTCCTGCAGTATTATCTGCATTGATGAACTGAGGCACCCTGGGAAGTCCCACTCACATGAACAAAGCTTCATGTACGCCCAGGTGTCCCCTAAATGACTGAGAGTGTATTATTGTACCACTTCTCATAAATGACAATGGGGTATTGAATCAAATACGACAACATAAAAATCTCCTCAATTCATAATTTCATACAGCATGCTGTGCTAGAAAAAATTACCCCAATTATTCAAAACACTGTTAAAGTATGAAATATTTAGGGAGTAGTCTGAAATAGGACTGACTTGCTAAACAGCCCGACATACTGAAGTAATGGCTAAACAGGCTTTAAATGATCTCACAAACCAGCTAAAATCTTTATGTTACTGGGATGAGCCTTGTAGCCAGTATCAGCAAAAGGTGTGCTCTTTGTGTAAATGGCTGAGGCATGACGGGTACAGGGACTGCTCAGAGCCCCACTGCTATCAGCATACAGAGAATTGAGCCTTAGACACTTGTCTTACTTTATCAAGCTGCCAGTATAAGACGTTCAGCAACATTAGAGGTATAAACATATGCCAAGATGTCCTTTATGAATCCATGCCATGTAACCAAGTTTTAAAAACCCTGAAGCAAATATAAAGCTTTTTTATAGACAGCTGAAGACCTGAATGCTGAGGAAGGGAAGCTCTCATTTTGTCTGCAGATAATGCTTAGAAAAATACACAAGGGAGGAAGAAGAAGAATTTCTGGGTACTGCTGGGGAACACAGTGACTCCAGCTGAACATGTCTTACTACCTTAAATGGCCTTTGTAGCCTGATCTAACAGTCCCTGCTTGGGGTCCATGTGGCAACTTCCAACCATGAGGAGTACATGGCCAGGAGGTTTGAACAATGCCGCCACCAGCTGGATATGTATCAGTGGCAGGGACGGGGCTGGCTGTAGACCAAGGTAAGCATATTCTTCCTGAAAAAATACATATACATTGAAAAAAGCAGTTTTGTATTGGCTAAATCTGCTCCCAGGCTTGGGACAGGTATTCTATAATTTCAACTGTAAATAACTTTAGAAACTTTGAAGTTATCTGTTATAGTTTGCTTAGCTTTGGCCATTTGTAGTGAAAACCAAAGGGCAAGATTCACTTGATGGTCGATACTGGACTGTGGAAAATCTTTGACTGCCAGGAGGATCCAAATCCTTCTTTTCACCTTTCAGAACAGCGCCCTAACTGCCATCTTGTAGGATATTACAAATCAAGAACTCTCCCAAACTCTTCTGCTCATGCAGGTCTACTGAGCACACCGTTTAGTGAGTCAAAGATGACGACTGCTCTGTGGTTATCACTTTGTGTTCCTGTGGCTGCCCAGCTGTGCTGCTCTGTAGCATGAGGAGGGTTCCTACAGAGGTTTCATGCTCCTGTGAGGATAGGCATAGAATAAAATTTACATCTTCTGCACTTTGCATGAGTACGTGAACCAGTGAGCTTGTAGGTAAAATAATTCATCATCTTTCCCACCAGTTTTGTGAATCTCAGCCATTTTGCTAGTTTTGCTACAAATGTCCAAGTAGAAAACGAATTATTTTTTTTGGCTAGAAGCATTTTTTTCTTTATTTTGGACCAATTTGAACTGTTTTTTTGAGGGGATGAAGGATGAGAGAGAAGATTTTGGACTGTAAAATCAATTATTTGTACAGCCATAAGGATCTGTGGAAAACTAGGTCTCACAGTCTCTCTAATGATGGGAAAGAGAAAGAATGAATATGAAGAAATACGTATAAAATTTAAAGTTTAACTTAAGAGTTCACTGTTTTGGTTTTGCTTGATACCTCCGTTTTAGTGTTTATTATCTCAAGTCCTGGATCCTTGAGAGAGTGAACTACTTGGAAGCAGTCTTACATTTAGCATATGTGAAGGATCTTGCTGGAATGAAGCATTAGTATTGGAACACAGACGGTCTGTAAGCGCTATGAAATGGAGGACACAAGTACATATGGAGCTTCTGGGGATGCAGGAACTCCTGTATCAAGTGACAATATTACACATTTGATGCTTTGAAGAGAAGGTTTGTTGGTGATTCCTTCCTGTCTCAAACAGTGGGATGTTTTGACTCGATGATCTGAGAAACCCAGTGTGACTACAAAAACCTGTATGTGAAATGAGTTTGGGAGACAAGAGAGAAACTTGGATGCTATGTTAAATGAGTTATAGCAAAGAATATAAACACCTTTTTCCCTGAAGATGCCTGACACTTTCCATCAGGGCATCAATGGCAATCATGTGAAAAAGGAGAGTGAAATAATTTTCTCAGGTACACAATTAGTGATCAAGCTAGGGTAAGTCTTCAGCTCTTTCTTGATGGGGTATTTAAAAAAACATCCGAGGAAGAAAGCAGGATGTTGTTGCACCATGGAAGTCTAGGAACTGAGTTTCATCTTAGTGGTCCTAAACATAGCTCCACAACTTCCTCATGATCAGCAGAGATCCAGACCTTTAACGTACCAATCTGTGTTACAGGTAGCACAGTTAAGAGAGTAACTCTAGAACTGAACTTTAAATTGGAGAGGAACTTGCCACAATCTGCACTGAGCATGCATGCATGACTACTTTCATACTCTTCCCATTACTTGACAAAACTATCCCTTTGTTCCTCCAGTAATCCTACCTCTGCCCAGAATAGACGTGAGTTTGCCTACAACAGACTGAGAAAACTGCTTCAGCACTAAAAACATGGGCCAAACTACATACAGATGAGTGCGTTATGTAGACACAACACATGACAGGAGTTTGCTGTGGGAACGTGGTGCTGGAAGACAGTCCAAGTTTACAGAAGTGCTTAGACTAGCCCACCACCAGGGCTGGTTATGTTGTGTAGACCTATCTCAAAAAGAAGAAGGAAAAGTCATTTAAACTCTGAGCAGATAGTCAGGGGAAAATTGTACCAATTTGATGAAACTAAAGTGGTGACAGAGAGGAGTGCTCAGTTTTGTTATCCCACTGTATTTCACAGTACATAAGCTTGGCTATTCCCCTGCAATTACTTACAAAACCCGACCTCCTTCATTTCCCTTTAAGTCTATTGTCGGAACATTTATTATGAGATCCTGGCTTCTTGAAATGAATCCTTGAAATGAAGGCATGTAGGATGTCAAATTTAGTTTCTACTTGCACTATGTAGATCCACGGGTTGTGTGATGATTATGTAAACAAAAAACTATGAAACTTTGTACTAGGTGAATGCATAATGCCAGCCATGTGATATTATTTCAAGAGAAGTGGAAAAATTAGGTGGCAAACACAATTTTGGCAAAAGCACAGTTCTTCAGATGCAACATGTGCAAATCATTATTTTGTCTTGTAGAAAGGTTAAGGAAATGTATTTTGAAATGGCAATTATATAATTAGTGTGTTAAGCAACTTCATTGAATGACAAGTGATTAAACACATATCAACAAACAGACATAGCATTACTTTGATTAGTGTGTGGAAAATGCCACAGAATAACTCTGGCAAGTACAGGGTGGGCAACAAAGTTGAGTGTACGTTTTGCTAATACCTTTCCTTGTCTAAAATGGAGGCGCCTGCAAAATAGGCAACTGGGTTTTGACCAAGTGTTCGTTTTAATTCATAAGGTTTGAAAGGCTTTACCAGTCCTAGAAATTAAAATGAGTGTAGCTATTAAAATGAAAATGCTGCCTGTCAGGGGTCAAGATGAAAAATCCAAATCCTTGTCGATCCCAACTGCAAGACAAGCTACTAGGGGGTTCTCCTTCCACTTCATTTTTGCCTCTATCTCTGTCATTAGTAGGTGTATGTCTATCCATTTTTAACTGTTGAGTAGGAGAAGAACCTACCTCTGTTGTCTTCCCTCTGGTTTTTTCCTGCTAGGGAAAAAGCTGTTAGATTTCTTGATACTGCAAGTGGGCTGAATCTCTTGCTGCAGTGTGACAAGGCAGAAAACTGACACTTTTAGCTTTTTCAAACTTCTCCAATACCTTTCCCTTTTAAGCTTCTTCCCTTCCCTAACAGCCACAGCAGCAAGAAAATTCAAGATTTTTACATTTCACTGTTGGCCAGCTGAGCCTAAAGTAACAGCAAAACAAAACAAACCAGAAACAGATTGCAAACTAAGGATAGCGAATAGCTGGCCTGTGGTCCATGGAAGGTTGGCTCATTGTGTGTTGTTAATGCCTTTCTTTTCACTTCCACATGCTACACTGCAGTGAAAGCCTGCTAAGGTATTTTAATGCAAACAGCTACTAAGGGTGCCATTCCAAAACAGCTAAACTTCTCTAGGCCAGGGCTGCTACGATCCTGCTCTTCCTCCCTCCTCCCGTGTGCATTTCTGTTCTCTTCTTTATGCCAGATCATGCTACTACACAGTGAACAGGTTTAAGGGTACTAAACAAGACAAACTTTTCTACAACAAAATCACTTCTATGAGCAAATCACTTTTCTGTACAGTTAATTTTTGCCTTATCCTCTTCAAGTAACATTTTACAAGGTGGGTAAGCTGATCTAATAGCTTGCTGCTGTGGAAGGGGATGGCTCCCCCTCCTCTACTCTTGGCTGGCAGTCCTGATGTCTCCCTTGTTTCAGCTCTGGTACTCATCTAATGGGACGAGTCAATGGGAAGGAACAATGAAGGTAGAGTCTCCCACCTTGAAAATACTCAAAAGCTGCCTGGACACAGGCCTGGGCAGCCTGCTCTGGGTAGCCCTGCTTGAACGGGGGGGTTGGACCAGATGACCTCCGGAGGTACCTTCTCACCCCAACCATTCTGGGATTCTGTGAACCTCACCACTCTTGTGAAACCTCACCATTTTTTTTTTTCCATTTCACCATTTTTTTTTCCAACAGAGGAGGAAACAGTCCCCAAAACATACATGGTCCTTGTTCGTCATCACTTACATGCCAAGCTTGTAAGATACCCAGAGACTGCAACAGTAGTATTTCACACCCTGCTGAGATTACTGTGTAAACAAACATGCCTACACAGAGAACTGAAAAATCCTATTCTGCATCTTCAGCGAGAGGCAGTTGCATTGGGAAGCTACTCAGGAAGCTCTGAATGAGAGCACTGAAAGGGTCTGGCAGGGAGATAGCTGTGCCCTGGTTTACATTCTGTTCCCATTTGGCAGTTAATTAGTAACTCACTTTTTGAAAATGAAAGATTACACATCCTGAACAAATACAAACGTTTGATCTCGGGCTCATCAAGGAAAACTTCAGCAGCTGCCAGGGAAGAGCAAATGTTCTGTCACGTACATCCAGACTGAGATAATGCGAAACAGAAGATGAAGAATACGGAGAGAATGTACCAATGCTTCCACACACAGTTGTGGGGAGCACAGCAGATGAGGGAAAAGTACCAGATAGCAGACAACAACCTAGTGAGCCTAACTGAAACCTGATGGGATGACTCCTGACTGCAATGTCAATCTAAGAGGTGGAACTTTCCCGACATGACAAGAGAAGAGTGAAGCATGGTGCTATATATCAAAAGCAGTTTATATTTCTGTCCCACATGAACTGTCCCTTTTGGAGCACCAGGCACTCAGCTGAGCCCATGCCTGACCCACCCTGAAGGTTACGGAGTCGTCAAGAAGGCAACAGCCAGCCAGATCACACCAGCAGGAGAAGGAGACCTAGCTGCGTGAGATGTTTTTACAAGATTAGGTAGGAGTCCTGATGCTGAAGGGGCTGTGATGGAATTGAAAAGCTTTGGGAAAACTGCTAGAAGATTCTTACTCAGTCAAACTAAACTTTTCTCATTTTATTGAAGAAGCCGCCCCAAAGAAATGAGAACTGCATTTACGGTACATCAGGTAGAAATGAGCTGACAAGTGAAGCACATAACACCAGCCAAAAAAAGGAATACATGTATTTTTTAAAGAAAATCTTAACATTTTATCATTTTTTGGCTATGTCCAGGACACAAACACTCACTGTGAAGTAAATCTGAATATCTAGAAAATACTAATTTTTCCCTAGAACAAAATTAGTTTTAAGCAGGAATTAATCCAGTGTCCAGTAAATAATCTTTTTTTTCTGATGTGGAAAGGTATCTTAACAAAAAACCCAATCCCATTCAACTTTTTTGGTTACGGCATTGGACAAATTTTCAGCCTCTGCATACTCACTGACTACACCATTAGTTGTTTGGGCTTTGTTTTTCTTACAGGTAAGTCAGTCAGTGATGCTGGCTGGCATAAATTCCCTAGATGCTGCCTCCCAAGCATGCTCTACAAACAGTCTCAGACCATAACAAATACAGAGATTTGGACCTTCACATGTATTATGTGTTTGCTGTTACAAGGTAAAGTTCTTCTTAAACCTTAAGTTTCAATGCTCCAAGCACCTTCCCTCAAGCCTGTCACCCATCTCCAAGGTCTTTTGTCCCTAGAGAACTACTTCCACCTTTGCTGTATTCAAGTGACATCAGGAGCTGCTCTGGGCATCACCACAACCCATTAAGCCTGCCCAGAAATGCCTGTTTGCAGGCCGACAGTGATGGTTTGCTACATACCACATTTCAGTTTGCCTGTCACTGCTGTCTGTCAAGCTTTCCAGCAGCAATTTCTGAAACTGCTGAGCATGCCATCTTGCTTTCAGTACAGTCCCTCCCTCTTGCACTCTCTTATCAAGTCTATCTCATCAGTAGCTCTTCCACTTCTACAATTTCTGCCCCTGCTTATTCTCTTTCCAGCTATTTATATACTTGAAAATAAAAGTGATAATATATAACATTACACAATTGATATGTGTCCTAGAAAATAAAAGTATTCTATTTTATGCATTGTAAAGTGTAGGAGAATTCTAAAAACATGGTCTAATATACATCACCAATATAATGGATGGGATTAAGAAAGCATGGACTAAAAATACGTGTAAGACATTCATTGTCAGCACTTTAACAGCACATCTTATTGGGACTATTGAGTGAAGTAAACAGCAGAAGACAGCAATAAATAAAATGGGCAGTATTACCAGCTCCAAAAACCACACATACGTTAAAACCTCCAAAGTCATCAAAAACTATTAAAGTAATGAGACTTTAAGAAAATGCACTGGTCTTTGATCTGTCTCCTGAAATTTAAGCAGAGAACTGATCATGCCTTAATGAACATCAAGTTACTGGGGGTTAAAAACTCAGTTGTACAGGCAGAGTACTCCATGGCAAGCATTCAAAAATCTCAAAATGCCCCAATCTGTTCTTCCTCATCACCAGGACTGACTTTAAAGTAATTTTATTAAAAAATGAATGTTGATACTTTCAATTTGCCTGCTGATCAGCAAGCCTTAAGAATGCACTCAAGATGTTTTTTCCAGGGTTTTCTTCACAGCTATGACAACCACTGGGGTATGCTACCCCTGAAGCAGAGCTCTACAGTCACTTAGAGCTGAAGCATTCAGAAAAACAGTGATTATTACAAAGCCACTAAAGATGGTAACATTGCAAGCTTCCAAAATATACGTGCAAACATGGAAGCTGAGTTTGACACTGGCTTGTTCAAGACGTAGAGGAAGTGTCACTTCTTAGATTGAAACTATGTGACAGGCCACCTTCTATGACACAGGCTGTCAAATTTAACCTAGCTACCATTACGGTGAGTCCAATAATTTGTGTTGAGCGAAGTACATCTCCAACAACTTTATGGTATTGACTAGAGTTCTTTAGGGGAAACAGAAATCTCTATTTCCTTCAATAGTTTGCTCTGATAGCATTACATCTTCTAACTAAAAGTTCTTGGTATGTCTGTGCTCAAGACTTCAAGGAGCTCTTCATATAACTCAGTTCGCTAAAGCTGAAAGATATTTATTTGTATCGGTAACAAGCAATTCAGTATTCAATACTTTGAGAAGCTAAGCAGGGAGAACTCTAAGACTTTCAGACTAAGCAGTAGAAAAGACGTCTTTATTCATTTTGGTGGGGTTTTTGAGCACCCTCTTCCACTTAGCTCTAACTTCCTCTCTTTACCCCACTTCTGGGCCTTTAGACATCCAGTCCCCCTTTTCCCTGCACCTTCTTAGTTTTCTGCTCCATTCCACCAAGTTTTGCTTATATATCCTCCTATCTTTGAATTTCTCCCTTTTCTGTCTCCCACTCCTCGTACCTTGAATTTTCTTAGTGATACAAATAGAACAACTACCTGGACTTCCTTTCTGTTACTTTATATCACCCACATTTAATTCATTCCTCAGCTTCACGCTGTACGCCTAACGTCCATCATAAGCTCTGAGAATAGGTTGTCTCCAGTACCACAACAAGGTAAAAAATACCAGGATTCATTACCATTAAGGACAAACTCAAGTTTGCTTGAGAAAGCCCCTAGAAAGTGGTGACCATTTTAACTAAAAGCTGCTTGTAGCTAAATTCTACTGAAAAAAACTACGAATAGTAGCCATTAAGGAAAGAGAAATTTACAGTTATAGTCAGACACTGGGAAACAGAAAATAGAAAAATAAATCATTCAGGAAAAAAATATTCTAAAACCCATTAAATTTCTACTAAAGAGGTTAGCATACCTGAATGCAAAACCCAACAAAACCTGTGGCAGGCTAGACTGCAGTGGTACTTTAGGAATGTTTCCCTTTTTTACTGTTTGCCAAAAGAAAAATGAAAGACCAGCAATTGCTTCCAAAATACTGCTTCATGACCAAATGAGATATGCCTTGTCAATCAGACATTTGAAATACACACTAATTAGTGTACCAGAATGAAATGTTTATTTTAATCTGAAATTGCTCAAATGAAGTATGTGGGGAAAAAAATTAAACTCATTAAAATCACAAGCTAAACCAATCTAAAGAATGAAAACTCCCTACAGAGCATAGGAAAAGAGTAAGTGACATGAAAAACTGCTGTGTCAAGTCTTGGCATATTTGAAAAAGCAAGATAATATACTTATATAGGATTGTAACCACACTGGTATCTGCTGGGTAACAAATTCCCCAGTGGATGTGTGTGGAGAGATATATGACAAGGCAAGCCCAATCTAAAAGGTAGACTATATTGCTGGAGATCCCATAGGGAACCTGTTTTTCTTTTTTTTTCTTTCTTTTTTTTTTTTTTTGTCATTTCTCTTTCTTTTTTTGATCCAGGTGTGTGGTCAGCTGTGGTTCTTCTGCCACAATATAGTGACAAATCTGTTATACAGCTTTTTTATTAGATATTCTCACACAACTGATTCCACCACTTTCCCACGAACTATTCCAGAGTCTCATTCAGACACTTTTCCATTAAAAAACCCTAGAAATTATAGAATCTATATTTTAGAATGAACCTGAGAAAAATTATCTTCATAAGCACAGAAGTGGACAGATCTTGAAGTCAAACTATGTCAGGCCTCATAACTGACAAATCAACATGCCTCCATTGAAATCACAGGCTTGCAGTTGACTAGTCCACCCTAACTACCATACAATACAAAAGAGATGATTTAAAAGTAACAGATTGCATAAGTTAAAGAAGAGTTTCTAGAATTTAAGTTTTATAGCATATGGCTATGTTGCACTTATTTCATTTGAAACGTTAAACTGTGGATAATTCAGCTTAACAAAGGTACAGCAGTTCTGTCTCCTACTTTTATAAGAAGAATAACGGTATCAAATAAACCTGCTGTGAGGAAAATTGTAGAAAAACAAGCAAAATCATACCAATCACACAGGAACAAGAAAGAAAAGGGGATTTTTTTTTTCAGTTAGTCCATTAAGAGCTCTAATTTTGTCATTAATTAATTAATTCCAGTGCCTGACAAACACTTGATGTGCTTTCTGTTTGTTTGCTAATGATTCATTTTTCTCTGTTTTTTTCAGGTGATGGCAAATAATGCTTCAATCCAGTCCTGCCACCCCCCTTATGAAACACAATCAGTCAATAGCATCCTTCTTCCCTAGAAAGTGGAATTCCTTTGATATTTAGGAAGGGGACGAGCAGAAATTTGTGAAGCCTGTCCACTATGTGGATCTATTTTGTGACCCACCGGTTGGCACTTGGCTTTTAGATGATTATTTTCTTTTGCTCTCAGCTCAGATGAAATATTTGCACAACTGATGTGGGTTCAGTAACGCAACAACCATGCCATCATGCAATGACAAAACATTTTTCTTTCCTTTTTAAGAACCCTGTGGAAAATTACATAACTAAAAGCAATGATGAACATTTTTTAAACTTCAAATTGAAGCAAGATTAGGAAATTCTAGCTACACAATGACCCAAGCAAATGTAATTCTACCTATTTGTGCATATGCTAGGATACAACCTTTATCTATGTGATTTTATGCATTATTTTTTTTCCTCCCATTAGAATGTCCTGTTTGAAGCACTGGACGGGTACACTTGGGATCAAACTAATGCTGCACATAATCTGCAATTTCCTAATTTCTAGGTGCTTGACTTTGCAGGCTCAATAACACTTTTTCATTTAGATGTCTTAAATATATAATTATTCAGGTTGCTTAAATGTGCTTTTTGCTTACAAAGTCTTTTTTCTGTTTACATATCATACTGTAGCCTAAATAAATGCTAAGACAAAGGCCAAGCTGGCTGGTAGCCCAGAATGTAGTTGTTACCAAATTGACAGGGACCACCTTAAATTCATTGAAATGTCTAAATATTGTATTTGAGTTATAACTAAAGGCGATCTTTACTGAAAGAAAAACAGAGCAACTTTAGAACAGCATAAACAAGTTGCTGGATGAGATGAGAATTGAATGTTGAAGTATGGTCTGACTTACCACAGCTCTCCATTACTGTAAAACACCAAACACTTAAGGACAGGAAGTATCCTCATGTTACTATGTAAATAACTAATGGGCTTAGTTTATGTTAACAACTAACTCAGAAACTTCCAATGAAAAAAACCCACCAATCGAAAATGTGGCTAAGAGTGTCTGAAACTTTTCCCCAAAAGTAACTAATTCTGATAATTCTTAACATGACTTTTCCTTTTTCCTTAGAGAATCTTTCATAGAGTCTGATAAAATGTACGGTAAATGTGAACACAGTACAATTTAAAGATGGCCTGCAAAGGCAAATAAAAATGGTACTTTTTCCAGTCTACTGAAGATCTGAAAGGTGCAAGGTTTGGTTTAAAGTTTTCTTCTACTTGTTTCCTTTTTGCTTTTAAAACTTTTGGAGTATCAAAGTCTTGTTTTGCTTTTATACATAAGAGTGTTGGAGGACAAGACGACCAGAATTGAAATCCCCCTCAGTTCCCATCTGAAGCAGCAGGGTGATGAGTGATTAACATTGAGATTTTTTTTCCTCCTGGCTTTTCGCCAGAGGCTTGAATTAAACATTTTAAGAACAGCCAAACAAAATGGAAGTTTTACACAGTCTGATTAAAAATCCCTTTCCCCTCTCAGATGCCAGTTTCTTGTGACAGATGATGGCTAGAGATGATGGCTTCATCTCCCTGCTTTCCCAGCTACCCGTAATCTTCTAGTAAAAATAGGATAGACAAGACCTGATACATACATAAAATCAAACAAAATCTTTGCAGAAACCTCACTTTAAAACCAAAGCAAGCTCTTCAGGCTTTCCTAATATGTCTTAAAAATATGTAAAAGGCAATATAGTTTTGTCTCCTTTTCAGGTCACTCTTAAGATCTAATCAGGATTTTACTATGGCAAGATAGGCAAATCCCAGTGACAAGAACATGCCATATGAAAAGCACAAGTTGTGTTGAAATTTAAAATTTACTAATACTGACATTCTGGCCTTACTAGATATTAATATAATTACAAGAGTGTGGGGTGAAGGTATTATACCTGGTCATGGCTGGCTTCAATGGAGCTTCCGATACCTTGGAAAGTCATCTGCACAGGAGACAGTGTCAAACAGGTCATACACTCTTTGCCATTTTGTCTATCACTGTAGTGTACCTATAACAGAATAACATACGTAATCTGCTAAACACCAGGTTTGTACAAGGGAGTCATGCTAAAATACTGTCCCTTTTCAACAAGTTTGTAAGAAGAATTCCAAACATTTACATTGAATTCATCTTTAATATAAAACAAGGAGTGTGTAAAATATTCTAGGTAGTCATATACTGAACTAGGGCCAAATTTTCTGTGATATGTCTGTTAGATAGTTTTTAAAGTGCTGTGTTCTTCAGTTTCTGAGACCTTTGAGACTGAATTCAAGATGCTGCATCTATACAATTATAAGAATCCAGTTTCAAGTTATAGTTTCCAGCCTAGATGTCATTTTTAACAGCATTTTGTAGCTTAGTTATAAAACATCCATGTAAATCATTATACCTCCAAAAACTTGGCAACAGTATTTTAAATTTTTTAATTGTAATTCCATTTTTACTACACTCCACTAACTTTTTTGACATGGCTAATGTTGTATATTTGAATTTGATTTTGTAATTAAATCAAAATGACAGATAAAATGGAGAAGAATTCACATTCTTCTTGAGATGTCTAGGATATCCTTTTCTAAGAGTAACCAATTCCCTACTGATGTCAAGATGTGAATGTTGAACCTGAATCTTGCATGAAATACAGAAGAAGATAGTGTTTCTACTTGAATTATTCTCCTTGTCTTCAGGTTCCTTTCAAACAATTCTTAAATCCCCTAAAGAAAGGATGGATTTTGATATGTTGAGATAAAATGAAATTAAATGTTGCCAGTGTTTCATTATTAAGAACAGGTTGCCACTCATGCTGAATTGTTGAAATATTACAGTTCTCTGCATAGCTCCCGGCTTCTAGACAGGCAGATTGAGCACTTTGTTCTACAGGAGAGGTGGAATTTAGTTTATAGTGGTAATTTACATTGGCTATGTGACCCCTGTCAGAAATGGAAAGAGAGATCAGCTCTGCTGGAGACAGACCTTTTATGTTAGTATCTATTTACAGCTGTATAGCTCTCAGGCAAAAGTTACATGATAAAGCCTCATCTTGACATTTAGGCTACAATATTAAACCAATTAATTAATTAGTTAATTAAATTAATTTCTGAAGACAACTAGGAACCATATTAGAGTTATTCCTGTGGAAATGATTTAGTGATGTATGATACTTAATTGTACACCGTGCATATTAAATCCCCTGTGCCTAACTCTTCTTGCCACAGGTGCAAATAGGGAATATGACAGCTGAAGCAAAACCAGTGCAAAACTGGCTGAGTGAGAGGAAAACCAAGTCAATGCTATATTTCAGAATTACTTTACTGACAACACATCAAAACAGTTTTGCTGTGGCCAAAAGTAAGATACAGAATGCAAAATTCTTGTACCGTGTAGAGAAACATTGTTTTCACTCAGCCCTTCTTGAAGCTTTCTGGATTATCCCTGTCTCTCTTCCTCTCAACCCCCACAATATGTGCCTACTAAATTGCTTGTGGCTCTCTGCCAGAAAAGCCATACTACTTACTTAGAAATCACAAGAGGCCCCTTCACATATACAATGGGTTAACTTTGATTAATCGAAAGAGGTACAAAGGTATGAAATTTGGCTTGCAAATATAAACTGAAGTTCTTCAAATGTCACAGACTACTGTTATGACAAGGACTTATCAAGCTTCCACAACTGTGGTATCTGGTTGCAAGCTAGATATTCTGCTGAGTATGTGTTGTGGGAATGAGATGTGGAGAAACAGGGCAGAAAAGCTCAAGAGGATGATTCTGTACTGCAAATATGACATAGCAAAAGGGGCAAAATCTGGTGACTGAGAAAAGTACATGTCTTAGAGCACATATGGAGAAATGGAAAAATGGCACTTTCTGAACTGCATAGCATGTTTGTAGGCTTATTTTTAATGAGAATAATATGAATAAGGCTACACTTCACTAATGAAGCAAGGCTAACCAGCTGAAAGAACAGGAGATAACCAGAGGGAAAATTATGATTAGTATTACATGACACTATTATCTGCACCAGCAGATTTGATCCATACCCCATTTAGAGTCCCACACTGAAATTGCAATAAATTCATAATTTTGGTATCTTTCTAGGCTTAACTTTCCTGAAGGAATTTCATGATGCACTTTTGGCCACATCTGAATATATCAAGGCCATTACTTTGTAATTTCTTGGGCAACAGTCCTCTAATTATCTCTTGCCCTGTTGAAGCTCTTCAGTTGAACCCAAACCCCCACTTTCTATGTTACTGATATGAATAGTGATATAAAACCCAAAAGACCGGACTTTGAATGGGGGACAGAATAAAACTTTGTCCTTTCATCAAAACTCTCTAGTCTACAGATTTGTGCAGTCAGCAGAAACATTCAGATTTCTTCTATATTTGGCATGCATATGTACAATTTCCTGATAATCCTGTTTTGTTATTTATCAATCCAGCTGCTACATTCTCAAACTCTCTGTTTTATTTCTTTATTCTTCGAATTTGATCTATGATCCAAAGTCTAGGTTTTTTTGTCAACCAAGAGTTCTAGGTATTTACCTATTTGAGCAGAATGTCCAAAATAGGCACTCAGAAAGAAATGGTAGTAGTCGAATAGTTATGAAATAGTCCGAATAGCAGCAGATGCTTCTAGGTTTTCAGCCAGCAGTATGTTGCAAATATTTCAGTTTATATGTCCATGCTATTATGACTAAGTATGGGAGGAACTTGAATGTCTATAGAACTGGTTTAAGAATGTCACATCATCTAAGGCAGGGGAACGTGAAGGCACAGCAAACACTTGATTCAGTATCTGTGATCAAGGAGTGGTGACTGAAGGCTGGACAAGTGCTCCAATGGTGATGACATGGCCATTACTGAGATTCACGATGACAATAATACTTTTCTAAGTTCCTCAGTGCTGTAAGAGTCAAGAGTGCTTAACTACAGTTCATCTCCACAATAACTCTGTTAGGCAGGTAAGGACACTTTGTGGACAGATTTTAAATGACTCATCCAAATTCACTCGGCACTGGCAGGAGTGAATGGCAGTGCTGTGACTATAACCCATCATTAAGGCCTCTGGCCTAACCACAGCTGGTCATTTTCCCTTTCCTATTATGGAGGTAAAAATAAGAGAGTTATGAAAATAATTACTATCTATGTCCAGGACCTAATTTTCAGGCTTCAATTTTTTTGTAATTAAGGGACACTCACAAATTAGCTCAGTGAATTTTAAGGATTAAACAGCAATGAAATTTCACTTATTAAAATTCAGAATGTTTTATTTGGATAACATATAAGCAGAGATTTTATACAACAGCATTAGGATCTGGTTAGAAAATAATGGCAAGGATACAGATGTCTGTAGTAAGGGTTGTGCAAGTTTCTGAGTAAAATGCAAGACTCCAGCCTCCGACTATTATGAGTGATTTACATGTAATTCTCCTCCAAGGTATGTCTACACAGCACAAAGCAGTGCAACAAGAAGATCCTGGCAATAACTCTAAATGAGCCTGTTCATTTACTGGAAAAACCTTACAGCACTGCTAGCTTTTCTCCTGGGTAACTGCATATGTGAAGTACTTGAGATAAATCATGTATAACCAGCTCAGGAATCCCAAACACAGCCCTCCATTGTGCTGTGTGGGCTGGGCATGAAACCTCCATGTGTAAAACAAAAAGTGCATCCTGGGCATCAAAATAATGAAATAAATTCTAGAAGTATTTTCTTCCACAAGTACGTGCCATGGATTTACTCATGCACGTATGCTTTCATGTTCGATATTCGCACGAGATGCAACTGTATATCCTTTTCACAGATTGCTTCAGTCAGGAACAAGCTGCATGGTATGAGTATGTATGGAGGGGTGCTACTCACTGGTGTATGTATATAGAAATGTATGCAAAGGTCTGAAACCATTTGACAACTATGTTGAAGTTTGGCCCTTGTTTTTAATATTTTAAATTACTGAAGAGGTGCAAATATTTTGCTGGACATTTATAGCTTCACATAAAGGAAGATGTAAGATGAATGTTTACAATGTTACAACTGAATGTGGAATAGCATAGCCCAAATTCTCAACCTTATACGTTATTTTACAAAGGAAAAACTAAATTACACTGCACAAAACTGCATAAGAAATTACGCCTAAGGTAACTTCTACCATAATGCTGCTCCAAAAGCAGGAAATTTCCCATTTCTTTCATATTTATACAAAGATGTCTCTTGAATCTATATTATAATACCCTTCGCTATGTGCAAGTGTTCTGACAGAAACTGTAAAAATATTGCAGGATTTGTCTTGCAATAAGCTACTTTAACACAGTGGATCAATATGCAATTTCAGAAAATGGCCATAGTTAATCTTCAGAAATTATCCTGTAAATACAATGTCCCTAACTTCAGGAACAGGATAGTCTGCTGGTCTTCAGTGGGCACTTCTGAATTTGAACATCCACCCTTTTGCACGAACAAGGGCTATGGTTTACTGATTCACAACTGAGGAAGGTGAGACCTGTTATATTACTACATAGTACTTAAGCTTAACTATAATATACTAAACTACTGTTAGAAACGAGCTAACTGTGCATTAACAAGAGACTGAGGGGAGCAAAAATAAAGGCTACTATTTTCACACACTACTGCTTAGATGTTCACAGTTTGAAACACAACTTCTGTCTGGCCAAACACGTTCTTTCTTGAACATTTAATAACTTAAAAAAAAAATAATATGAATTACTGAAAGAAAGAAGTAATCTGTGACACTGGAGTTCATGTTACCAAACCAAAAACTACTCTGAGTCAAAGCATCAGCAGGAGTCTTAGAATGCTAGACAGAAATAAACTAGGTAATAAAATGCCATTATGTTCAGCAACACACAAATCTTCTGGATTGACAAGCCTGGACTATTTTGTTAGAACAAAGGATGGTATTCCTTTAAATCTGCCCCTTAAAGTGAAAGCACCCAATTTAGACCTGAATTTACAGAATAATTTCCAAGATTTTACATAGGTTGCTCCGGATTTACAGTGACAAGCAAACCAGAACGGGCTCAAAAATCCAATGTTAAGGTAGGAATTATGACTTGGACAAGTGTCATGAAACTTTTTTTTTCCTTTAGCTTTCTGGTGAAATGATTGTCTTTTCCATATTGGTCTTGTATCTTCCTCTTCCTGTTGCTCATCTACTCTTAGTCATGTCATATACTAAAAAAAAATTTCAACAATCCTGTTTGTTTGAGCTCAGACTCTGTTTCATGCATATTTATTGGTGAAGAAATACTCCTGGCACGAAAATAAATTAAGTATACTTGCTCATTTCAACCATTTTCTCAAAGCCAATATTAGGAGCTTTCACAGTATTTTAAGTATTCTAGTTCTTAAAAGCATGAAACCTTGTATTACCCATAGAGCTTTCCTAACAAATAATAGATTAGTCTTTTAAGACATGGAACAACACGAGAGAGATTCTGAATACCACTTTCCATTCTTACTACCCGCTTTACAATTCCATATATATTATTTGCGAGAGTAGAACAGGAGTACAGTAAAAACAAAAAAATAAAATTTGGGAAAAAATCCCATTGTATGAACAAAGTCTTTTACAAAAAGTTGAAGCATAAACAAAAAAACCAAGACCGACATGGAAAAAATTGTCCTGGATGAAAAAATATGACATACAATAAAAATAATTTCAAAAAATCAGAAAAAAAGCATTGAATCAAACTGTTTCCTGCAATGCTGGAGTTCCTTGATGTAGTGCGATTACTAAATATAGTATTTTACTAATCTCAGCAGGGAGCTGGCTAACTGCATGCCCGTCAGATGTTTTTAATGGTCACCCCCTGTGGAACAAATCTAAGGAGTACATGAAAAACACCCACATTTAAAAAAGCCCCCTTGCTAGATCATTAAGGAAAGATAAAGGCCTGTACATTCGGATGTGATATATAACACAATCATTGTGTCAAGAAAACATATGTTTGATTAGCGCGCCTCAGGTTCATTAATCGCTGTGTCTGCTTCACAGCAGTGGGCAAAGTTTCCACCGTAGCTACTGCACAGAAGGGTATAGACACTCAGTAGCTTAAAGACTGACAGTTCAGCAGTAAATCTTGAGCTATTCCAACATGCTCCCCTCTTTTACAGAGTTTGAATAGCAGCTGTATCACTGCCTTAAATCTTCATTAAAATACAGTCCTAGGGTTTAGACTAAGAAATAACCATTACTGTACCACAAATAGGTAACAACAAGGAAACCAAAGGCATTGTCACAGGTTACTGCCGTAGTATTTTAAGTTCCTGACTATAGTAAGGCAGACACTTGACATCTATAAAAACAAGTGAAGTACAAATAAGAGTGAAAAAACTTACTTGATACAGTTCCCAGAGAGAATATATGAAATATTTGCTAAATGCAAAACAAGTTTATCAACTGAGCCAAAGAAGCTTGTACGTCCTTTTTTTCATGCTATTTAGATATTCTCTGAATTCAGAGCTCCTGTTTCAGTGATGCAGGAGATCTGGAAAGTTTGGCTCAGTCAAGCAAGGGAGACCCGGGTCTATCCTACCTCTGGATGTGATGTTTGGTTCTAATTAAGAGAAAATTAGCTAACTCTGCTGCTGTCGCAGGAGCGTACAGGTTTATTGGTACAGTAGGGTGCTTACTGTTTACCCTCTATCTGTTAAACCTTAACCCAGCTATGTATTTATAAAGACAGTGCTCCTGTGGAGCACATGCAAAGCAAGTAACCATATTTTCAATGGCTGGCATTCAAGAGTGCAAAGAGACCTGTTTGTCTGATAGGGAAGCTGAAAGCAGGAGACTGGACATGGCTTTCTGTAAAAAATCACACTTACATTGAAGAGCACCTTGCTACCCTGTTCACGTCCTCTATTGTATAACTAAGATATGTATTTTTTTGTAGACATAGTAGAGAGTAGTTTACCTTCAGTGAGTTAAAACACTGAATACAATCTTCACCCCCCAAAATGAGTAAGAAAACCATGATAAAAAAATAATAAATTAATTATTCAGAAATTAAAATACTGCAAAGCACTACAAAATAATGTAAGCTATAGCTGACATGGTTTTTGTGGAAACAACTTGTCTGCCTCTCATCCATTCACGTCAATACTGTATTTTCAAGAAGAGGAGTTGAAATTAATTTTATAATTCACAAGCAAAGGAAATATGAAAAACTGGCAACCCTGGGATCTCCTGTTTTCATCACATGGCCTAAAAAAAGAAGGGAGGTGAGGGAGTTTGTGTTCTGCTAGTAAAGTACACAGAGGACGACCATGGTATGGAGCATTTGTGGAGGAGCCTGTGTCTCAGGTATCATCCTGAACAACTGACTAAAGGGAGAGAGGAACTTGGTTAGTTTTGAAAGAGAAAATAGTTCGGGTTTAAAATCACTTTGTAGCAAAAGCATCAATGGAAATATGTTTTCCTGTACACTCTTTCATTACAAAGGTTGTCACTGGAGTGAAGAGTGAAGCAAGCATTAACCATTCTCTGTTTACAAACTGCATGTGAAAGCCCCAAACGCTGCATGAATGAAGAGGGAACAGGATCGCTGTGAAACCGCGAGTACAAAACCAGCTGCCTGAGTTTGCTGAAAAGTCTGATGCTGATACAGGCACTGGTTTTGTGCACTAACCTAGATATAGGGCAGTATGTGGAAAGAACCACCCTTCTTTAATTAAAACAAGAAACAATCATTTCACTTCTGAAAATTACCCTGCTTCATTGTGCTCCCAATTCTGAATGAGACTGAAGGAGACGACAGCCAAAAAAACCTCTGAAAACCTTGGCCTCAGGTCATAGTGAGAGGAATAAACTGTAACTTGTCTCTTTTCTCCATCTTCACCTTTTCTTGTTGCTTCTCTTTTTAAGGGTTTTTGCTTGAGAGCCGAGTTCCCTTATTATAATTAAAGCTAAACCCCAGTCTACTATGAATTCACCATGGCACCTTCACATTTTTGCCAGCTGAAACTTCCAGTCTTTCAAAGTTTTGGCTGTATTCCAAGCCAAGGTCCGTAGCTAAGTTATCAAGTCACGTTAGGATTTACTTAGAAAGATTTTGGCAGGGAATATGGCCCGGTGCGTTTAGTGCTGGCTGCAGTATTTTGAGAGATCCTGACAGCTTTTAAACTTTCTCATACGTAACCCCCCTAAATCCTAAAATTGGTTATGAAAATATAATTCACATTTTTTCCATGGACCAAGTTATGTGCAGGGATATGTGAGAGGATTTTAATGGTTATTTGCAAGACACTGAGGAGAAAAGCTAAAATGTTACCAAGGTGACATCCACACCACACCTGGGGAGCCACACAATGCCATTAGCCAGTTATTCTCCATTTACCTTCTTTCCTTTTAAAAACTGAAACAAAAAAGAAGCACCTGGCTGATTTTGGAAGCAAGAAGAGCAAAACTTCAGCAGCACTTGAATAAAGGGCTTTCTTCCTTGTAAGAGGAAGAGAGGTAACGATGGCCAGAATAGAAGAAAGCTAGTTTAGACAGATTTCTGGCCAGAAGCCAGGTAGTTGGAGACCTCGTGTTAGAAAATTTACTGCCCCTTGTAGCTAGATTTGCATTTGTTTTCCTAATTCTGTATACTTTTTAGTTAATTCAGAAACATTCTTCCTGCAGCAAATATTACCTCCTGCAGTATGCTTTGTGAATGAATATGCTAGGTTTCCAGACCTGCATACCTTTTCTTATGGAAACTGATATTAGAATGATTGTTACAGTCATTTTTCTGAAGAATGACTACCACTATTTCAACTTCCTTTGAGGTCAAAAATAGGATAATATGGACTAGATGGTCTACAGTCCACAGAAGTATATCTGAAATAAATGGAAACTGATAAAACCACTTCTTGTAGCTCTACCCTGGGTCACTGCCATCAGCTGTGGCAATGTCTACCTTCCCTGTGAAGTTAGTTGATTAAAAAAAAAACCCTATAAACCAGAATGCAATGAAGTTCAGGTACTCTGATTTTTACATGAAGCTTGCTCTTTCAAGAACAATTCTTGCTATCAGCTTGTTCTGTTTTATCTCCCTCTATTTCACATTCCCAACATGTTTTCTTACTTTTGGCTAGTCATGTATAAATTAGGGTTTGGAGATGTTGAAGCCCTTTCCTACAGAATATAGCCATTCAATGTCAAGTGGATTTTCAGTGTAGCAGGACACCTGCAAGTTTCTAAGCGCCAAGCAAGGACTCAATTAACAGGTAGCCTGCTGTTGTGCAAATCAGAGATGCCACTAAAATTATCAATAGAATCCTGACTGACCTGCTGCCTTTCCTTGGAGGAAACTTCTTTCCCTGTTAATACAACAAAAATAGTAGTTTTCTTGAATAAATGGGGAAGTTTTGTAGCAAATAACCTGATAAAAGGGTGTAAGTTTTCTTCAGAGCACAATGACTGTAAGTTCACATGGATAAAAGATCTCCTATTTCCTGACTTCTGCCCAGTGGCACACAACTGTAAAGATGCCAGTGAATCATAAAAAGCTGTACTAGTTTTGACTGGGGTGGAGATAATTTTCTTCGTAGTAGCTTGTATAGTACTATGTTTTGGCTTCGTGACCAAACCAGTGTGGATAACACACTGTTTTAGCTATAGCTGAGCAGTGCTTCCACAGAGTCAAGGTCTTTTCTGCTTCTCACCCTACCCCACCAGCGAGTAGCTGGGGGGGGCACAAGAAGTTGGGAGGGGACACAGCTGGGAGAGCTGACCCCAACTGACCAAAGGGATATTCCAGACCATATGACGTCATGCTCAGCATACACAGATGGAGGAAGAAGAAGGAGGGTGGGGGTCGTTCGGAGTGATGGCGTTTCTCTTCCCCAGTAACTGTTACGCGTGATGGAGCCCTGCTTTCCTGGAGATGGCTGAACACCTGCCTGCTGATGCGAAGTGGTGAATGAATTCCTTGGTTTGCTTTGCTTGCGTGCGTGGCTTTTGCTTTACCTATTAAACTGTCTTTATCTCAACCCACGAGTTTTCTCACTTTTACCCTCCTGATTCTCTCCCCCATCCCACTGGAGGGCAGTGAGTGAGCGGCTGCATGGGGCTGAGCTGCCCACCAGGTTTAACCCATTAACAGTCCCTTCTGGCACCCAATCTGGGGCATGAGGGGTTTGAGATAAAAACAGATTTGATGAGAGTATGCTAGACCAAATTTATAGCTGTTTAGCTACTAATTGGCAGGCTCCTGTGCTTGCCATGGGGCTTGCGTGCTTCACTGTAGATTAGAGTCTAGTGCTTGTTAGTGGCTGTTTTTTGCTTCTGCTGTTTCCTATTCTCCTTACCATCCTATTCTGCTCTGCCTGGGAACTTACTGATAACAGTAATGGGCTGGCAGATGGCCAGGGAACTGCTGTTCCTGTGCTGCTGTGCTGCTGTACTGGACAGGCTGGAACTCAAGTCCAGGGGACTGTGACTGTGGGTAAGTGCATGCTGGAGCAGGCACATCCAGAAGCGTATGGGGCCCTGGAGTGAGTAGTCCATGCCAGAGCAGGTACTCCCCAGAAGGGACTGTGGCCTATGGCTAAAGTCATGCTGGAGCAGGTACATCCCTAAGGGATGGGGGCCCATGGACAAGCCCACACCGGAGCATATACACCCCAAAGGCACCAGGGGCCCGTGGATAAGCCCATGCTGGAGAAGGGGCTGGGGGAGGAGTTTGTTGCAATGTTAAACCCTACGGCCTAGTCCAACAGGACAAGGGGTGAAGACTGTAATGGATGTAGTTTTAAATTGTTGTAACCCAGGGTTTGAGTTGCATGTTATAGGAATTACTATAGCAGGTACCATCTGAACCAACAGAAGACAAGCCTCACAAGAAGACGTGAAAGTGCAGCAGTGATGCAACCTGAGCTGACTTCGGTGCCCAATAACGTCACACAATACACCACTTCTCCTGTCCTGAGTGTCCACCATAACAGATGGAGTAAACATGGACTGAATGGACTCAATGGACATTTTGTGGACTTTTTAAAGCGGTGACCCATAGACTAAGGGAATGATATCTGTGTATATATCAAAGGATGGGAAGCGCGGGGGGTAGGGGGTAATGAGGATCTATTGAATAGTGTGGGTCCTGAGCATGACGTAAATGGTATGGAAGAAGGGGTGGAGATTATACTAGTTTTGGCTGGGATGGAGCTGATTTTCTTCACAGAAGCTTGTATAGTGCTAAGTTTTGGCTTTGTGACCAAAACAGCACTGATAACACACCGATGTTTTAGCTATTGCTCAGCAGTGCTTGCACAGCATCAAGGCCTTTTCTGCTTCTCACACTGCCCTGCCAGCAAGCAGGCTGGGGATGGGCAAGAAGTTGGGAGGGGACACAGCCGGAACAGCTGACCCCAACTGACCCAAGGGATATCCCACACCTATGACATCCTGCTTGGCAATAAAAGCTAGGCAAAGAAAGAGGAAGGGGGTACACTCGGCGTTATGACATCTGTGTTCCCAAGTAACCATTACACGTGACGGAGCCCTGCTTTCCTGGATATGGCTGAACACCTGCCTGCCAATGGGAAGCAGTGAATTAACTCCTTGTTTTGCTTTGCTTGCACACACAGATCTCAACCCATGAGTTTTCTCACTCATGCCTTTCTGATTCTTTCCCTCATTCCACTGCAGGGGAGTCAGCAAGCAGCTGTGTGGGGCTTAAGCTGCCCACCAGGGTTAACCCAC
Organism: Harpia harpyja; assembly: GCF_026419915.1. Classification (NCBI taxonomy): domain Eukaryota; kingdom Metazoa; phylum Chordata; class Aves; order Accipitriformes; family Accipitridae; genus Harpia; species Harpia harpyja. The sequence continues at coordinate 44,216,914 of NC_068944.1, forward strand.
AACAAAGTCTATAGGAGTTTGAACATCAGGCAATAGTTTGGTAATTGGTGAAAGTGCAAACTTCACATTAGAAAAAAAAAAGCATCCGGAAGAGACAGAAACTGAGATAATGAGGACTTTGTCAACCATTTCTAAAGGTGTTTAAACTCCCTGTGGGTAAGAGACAAACATTGCTGTTGAGATTATTGTACTGGTCATTGAGCATGGCATAGTACAAACACACTGGAAGATAATAAATACCCTTCTGCAAAAGCTCAGATTTCAATACTTTCAGTGATGACAGAGCACAACATCATTCCACACATCATTTTACAGAAACCGATCTGACCAATAAGCAGGTAGAGTGCTAGTAAACTTGACTAAGACCCAAGGCACTGGGACAGGAACCAAAAGACCGATTCCACTGCTTGTTTTGCAGAAGCTGGTATTGATAATACACAGCAGCACAGTCACTCTCAAGCTACTTCAAGGGGTTTCATGAGTACTTATTTTTAAATATAAATGTCATTAATTCCCACCACCCTTTGAGTGTTAAAATTAAGGCAAATCAGCTGATCACAGTTACCTCTGGGCCTGACTGTACACTACTATTTTAGAAAAATTTCACTAATATTTGCAGTCTGGTCAATTCTGCTGGGAAAGAAGTCTCCGATGCCTTGGCCGGGGGGGTGGGGTGGGGCTAGATGCAGTTATATACATAGAATTATAGGGGGGGGTGACCCCAAATGTGGATGAAGCAATATTTGTTTTAACAGCCTTATTTCAAAAGTATTCACTAACATTATTCTACAAACATCTTCATTTTTTAATATCCTAATTTTTCCTGATTTTTGGAGATAAGATCTTCTTCAAGAAAGCATTTATATAAAAACAGTTTGTTGACATAGCCTTCAAATCCGTTTTACATTAATGATGCCAGGAAGCCTGATGCTATAATTTCAAAAGCTTCCTTTAATTATTGTTTGGTTTTTCTAATTTGAATGAGTGATGAGACTTTTGTACTCCCCAGAACTAGCCCATTAGTTCCAGTCCCAAGGCGACAGTGGCCACAAACCTTTCTGCAGCTGACACGGTCAAGCACAGAACAGTATCATCTGGGTTTACATTCTACTTTTTAGCACTTGCTACACTCTCCGTCATTGGCTTTTGCTGGAGACTTGCTAAAACATACCTTTTGATTCATTCCTCTGCAGGGAACTTTGAAAATAGACTCTCTCTGACAACTAATACTATAATTACAACTATATTCATTATAATAGATTCAGTACATAGAACCCTTCCCCACAAAACACAGTAAAACTTTACTTTTTTTTTTTTCTCAAAAGTGATTTGGGGGAATCTGAGGAAAATCACATAAGCCATTCATGACTCATATGAGATGGTTTGGTTTTTGTTCAGTTTACCACGGCTCAGCTCCATTTCACCCCTAAATAAATGATCACTTGAACAAAATCACCACAAAACAATTAAACTTCTAACTAAAACTTTTGTAGCGTAGGCTCAGTAGATAACTACGGAGGAAGAGTGAAGGTGAATGACATAGTGGAGGGCCACTTTATGCAAAGCAGTGAGCCATGAGAAAGGCTGAAAGAAGCAAAGGGAAGTTGCTGCTTTCTATCCTGAAAGAGGAATGGAAGTGAAAACAACAACAAAAAGCTCGACTGTTGTAAAAACTGAGACAGGACATTTGGGATGGGAAGGTAGTCCATAGCCCATCAGAGACCCAGAAACAGGAAATGCCCACTGATTTTCTGGGAAGCCATGGAAGCTTCACTTTAACGTGCTGCTTCAAAGGCCTTTATTGAAGCTTTCACCTCCATCACAGCATTCTTGGTTAGTGTGTTTTCATTTCTGCCCATTGGCCTCCTCAGCAGGAAGATTCTGCTTAGAATGAGATGCGATACCAAGCTTTTCTCAGAATGCTTTCACCTTATTTCTACTCACCGGAACAATAAAGAAAGTCTCATAATTTCCTTTACTGTAGCTATTTGAATCTGGAGTCAATGGGGAATGCTTGGGGTTTTTTCCCTTCTTTTTTTTTCCCTAACCTTGCAATCTGTACCAATGAATTCTTTCAATTTTCAAAGCTAGTTCAGAGATATGTGCTCTTCAAGAGCTCAAGATACTGGTAAATGTCTTGCTGTAGCCTTCTTATTTATCATGGCTTTTTTTTGTGAACGTGACAAGTTTATGGAAAATTTCGAAGCGCAGTCCTGTTGCCCAAATCCACAACTGGTGTGTCAATCTGTTGCCTTCAGAGATACAACCTGTACAAGTAAACAATCTGGCCTTAGTTTTCCAGGCCTAAGTTATACTGAAAATCATAAAAAAGAAATATCCTGATGTGCTGGCAAAGACCAATGAAACTTCAATTGAAGAAAATCCGATTGCTGTGGGAAGAGAAAAAGATAGACTGAAAAGGGATAAGATGTTGCCTTTACTGAGGTAAAAAACAGCTTCAGAGGTAAGAAAGAAGGAGGGAAATAGCTAATGTCAAGAATCCCAGGGAGCTCTTGCAAATTAAGTATGCATATTTTGCTGGGTCATGTAATGAACAAGAACTAACAAAAGAAAAGCTGCTTCCATCTAGTTAAGTCTAATGAATTTTAATTTAACTAAGTAAGCAACATTTCTTAATTGTGACCTGCTTTGGAAAAGAACTTTTGAATTGAAATGGTTATTTCAGCCATCATCAATGAGTCATAATACTTGGACACAAAAGGTTAATGAAGGAACATAAAGGCAACTGCATCAAATTTCAAGATACGAAAGTTGTGATGTGATAATAATTTATATCTCAATTATTTCCTTCAGGCTTAACCCTGAATCCCTTGTTCATTCCTTTTGTATTAAAAATTCCCACTGAATTCAAATCTGATTTTCATGACTGTGTCTAGATTTGCTTGAGAAAGAGTTTCAGGCCCAAACTCTTCATTATTAAAAAGACCAGGAACTATTTAACTGTCATGAACACTGTCAACAAGTTCTGACAGTGAATTTGATATTATAGAATCATACAATCTTAGAATGGTGTGGGTTGGAAGAGACCTTAAAGATCATCTAGTTCCAAGCCCCTGCCATGGGCAAGGACAACTTCCACTAGACCAGGTTGCTCAAAGCCCCATCCAACCTGGCCTTGAACACTTCCAGGGATGGGCCAGACACAACCTCTCTGGGCAACCTGTTCCAGTGCCTCACCACCCTCACAGTAGAGAACTTCCTTACATTTAATCTAAATCTACCCTCTTTCAGTTTAAAGCCATTACCCCTTGTCCTATCACTACATGCCTTTGTAAAAAGTCCCTCTCTGGCTTTCTCATAGGCCCCTTTTAGGTACAGGAAAGCTGCTATACAGTCTCCCTGGAGCCTTCTCTTCTCCAGGCTGAACAACCCCAACTGTCTCAGCCTGTCTTCATAGGAGACGTGTTCCAGCCTCCTGATTATCTTTGTGGCTCTCCTCTGGACCTGCTTGAACAAGTCCATGTCCTTCTTATGTTGGGGACCCCAGAGCTGAACGCAGTACTCCGGGTAGGGTCTCATGAGAGCAGAACAGAGGAGGAGAACCACCTCCCTCGACCTGCTGGTCACTCTTCTTTTGATGCAGCCCAGGATACGGTTGACTTTCTGGGCTGCGAGCGCACATTGCTGGCTCATACTCAGTTTTTCACCCACTAATACCCCCAAGTCCTTCTCCGCAGGGCTGTTCTTAATCCACTCATTGCCCAGCCTGTATTTGTGCTTGGGATTGCCCCAACCTATGTGCAGGACCTTGCACTTGACCTTGTTGATCTTCATGAGGTTCACATGGGCAATTATTAGTCAAAGAGAAAGAGATCTTGGGTAAAAACAGGATCGGGATTCACAAACCTTCGCAAATTCAGGCAGGACAGATGCGAAGGTCATCCACTGTCCTTCACTTGGGAAGCCAGGCACCAGTTCTGTGGTGCTGCACTCGTTAGCAGCCACAGCTAAATCTGAGAGAGACCAGGAAACGGTCACAGCATGGCCTAAGCTACGACTGACGGCTGTTTCACATACTATGCCAAGTCTGAAGAAGCCAAACTTGCCCCTTTTTGCTCTTCCTGTCAGCGACTACATCCTTCAGCAAAAGTGGTGAGAAGACACCGAGGAAAGTACAATTATCACTCACACCAGAATGACAACCCATAGCATGTGAGGACATGTCTGCATCAGACAACACAGTACAGGGCAGAAGTCTCAGAGGTATGACTGACTTCAGGCAATGAGTTCACAGTGTGGGGCAACAGCCCAAATTTGCAAAACACTGTGTAGGGTGCCCAGGCTTAAAAGTGAACTGAAAGTCAGGTACCTAATCTGCACAGGTGTTTATGAAAATCCCAAGAAGCATCCACCTTTTTAGATGATTTTACACCTCTAAATGACTTGCTATTAGCATCCATAGTGCATGTGGCAAATTTGAAAATGGTTTTTAAGTGCTTTTTGAAGTTTGACCTGCTCCAAGAAATTTGCAATTACATTCTTTCCTTGAAATTCACTGAGGGTTGAATTTCCCTGAAATTTTCCTCACATATGTATCTCAGTAGTGAGATCCAAGCACTCCTAGACTGATTTCCAAATCCAACCTCCAACAAAGCAAAATGAGTGTTTGTTTTGCTTAAAGCCACTGTAGGGAAGGGTTTGAGCTCAGTGTCAATCCTTGTACAAAGTGTGGAAATTTAGTTTAGGCCCACCTCTGCCGACAACTCAAAACTATAAGCTAAAATGTATGTGCCACAAGTAAACCTGACTCGAGAGTGTGCAGCAGAACTTCTCCTGTGCGTGCAGTCACTCAGAAACGTATGCCTTTGCTACTGGTTGGGGAAATGAGAAACATTTGGAAATGCCCCAAAACATTTAAATCCATCAATGTATAAAATGGAACAGTTAAGCACTGAACAAATGTAGAGGAAGGGAAAAAAAGATATAAATTGTGTAACCATTGCAATCAAAGGAATACATCACATAGAAACTATATCCTGTGCGAGGTTTTATTATGTAGTCACTACAGAGAAAAAGTTAAGATTGCTAAGTCCTGCCAATGTAGCAAGCCAAGTATGGCTGCAGCCGCGCACTGGGACTGACTGTGGGCACTCAGTCATGGCTTTTTTAAGTTTTATGATCTTTGCTTCATGGAAACTCCCAGGGGAATTTCCTACTGGACTACCTGCAACTTGTGTTTTGCCTCAGCAAAAACTGGAGGCTCAAGTTATTCACATGTAAACAGCTTCTCTAAATGTTTCCATTTAAACAAACTCTCTGAATAATTTACTGCACTTAAACGGTCAGCAGAAATAACTGTAACTTTCCTAATCTAGTTACAAAACAATGACCAAAATACCACAGTCACTTAAAAATAACAATTTTACCAAAGCTGAATTTTCCTTTAAACAATCTCTGGGCAAAGTCTGCAAAAGAATTAACCGGTAGATCGTATTCATAAATATGAAGCAAGCACTAAAAATGCTTTATTCAGAGTTTGTAAAGGCTTGCTTTAAGTATTTGTGTTTAATTATTGCTGGTAATTTGAAGCCTGAGCCTTGAAAGTATCCAAGCTAAACACCTGTTTTTCAGTGACAATGAGCTGCTGTTTATCAATTACAAGTATCTTTAGAACAATAAGCCATAAACCATAAAAATGTAATTTTGTAGTACTTTTCCATAGATTGGTCCCAATAACTCTTAATATTAAAGGCTTACAATAGAACATGGCTGAGATCATATACAAACAGTTCAGAAGAATTTAAATTAAGTAACCACATTTTAAAGACGTCCCCTGCAGCTAAAGAAGTTAAAAAACCCCATTCAAATAAGAAAATAACATTTTTTTACATTTACAAATGAAACATCATATGAGTATTTATTGATTTTTTTAAAAATTCAAAAATACATTGTAACAGAACAGAATGTATACGTTCTTCAATGAAAGACAAAACTATGGTTATCATCTGGACCAGAATACAAATACATGCTACAATTTAAAATCATTTTGGGTCATTCAGGAAACATGAAACAAGCTAGCTGTTTGCAAATGCAGTAGTTTTCTGCTTAGTAAATATGCCTGAGAAAGTTAACCTGTAAAGAAATCGGCTTTTAAACTCTTAAACACAAAGAGCTTTCTAGGCTGAAATGGTGAAGAGACCTGTGATATGCACCTGACAGGCCACTGAGCCATTTCCCACAGAGATTCTGTTCACTGCTCCACCTCAGATCAGCCACCCAGCAGTGGCAGAGTTTCACATCAATACCAGGTTTATTCAAGCAAGGTGTTAAAAAGCATGCTAAGATGATGTAAAACCATCAGTGACATACACAGCAGATTGATGTTAATAATCGAGATTCTCTACCAAACTGCTTGGTTTGTATCAGGGCCAAGTAAAAAGTAGTAGTCTAGTTTACGGATGAAACGGATTATATTTTTTGGCTCAAGGTAAGACCCTTTAAAAACAATTTCTACATAAGCATCTAGAATCAAAACATGAAAAAAACAGGAAAAACACAACTAATCATTTTACAGTAACCACATACTGTAGGGCAAGTAGGAATCAAAACAGTAACATAAATTGTGCATCGGTTCTATGAAAATAAAGTGTTACTAGTAGACACAAGCAATCTGACAAGATGTGAAAGTGAGCAGTGAAAACTTCATGGATTGAATTTCTTTTCATCAGAATTCATCTGTTTCTACTGCAGGCAGGTAAGAAATGGAACTCAGGAAAACTGAATTCCTATTAGCAGCTTAACTCTACTACAGTGAGACTTAGGCTTTTACCGTTTCTTGCATTAAGAGACGTTCAAACTAATGAATCAAAAATGACATTTTAAAAATAAAGACCAAAAGAAAGCTGAACGTACACTTTAGACAGAAATAGCGTTAGGTCAAATCCACAACTGGTGATATCTGATGTATGCAAATGTAATTAAACTATGCTGCTTATGCCAACAGAACATCTGACACTGTTTCTCGAATGCTAGCAGCCTCCTTCACTTCCAACAACTGCATACTTGGTAAATTACATGGGCTGCGATGAAAAAAATCATTATCAGGCATGCAACAGTTCTAAAAGAAACCTCCCATTTCCAGAATTTGGTTACATGATCAAATTACATATGCTAGAACATACGAAACCAACTTTTCAAATGAAACAAATTCACAACTCTGAAAAGGAAAAAACCAAACCAAAACAAAAACCTATGACAGGAAAAAGAATATTTCTACATAGCTGGTCCTATTCCCCAATGGTGCAACAGAGTAAAATGAGCTACTACCCATATACACGTGTAATTTTGCGTGTAATGGTGATTGGGAAGAGGCTTCCTTTTCCCTTCTTCCACACTGCAGAAAAGACTGGATGTACTACAGAGGCTGCTACTGTCCCATGAAATGTAGGGTACTTGCCATTGCTGGATACAGGTTATCAGTGCCAAAGGACTCATGCACTGACCCAGCATGGTTCATCTTACATTCTCTAGTATTGACTGTGATGTCAAAAACATTCTGCATTGCTCTGGCACCAGGTCGGCTCCTAGGCTGCACCTTCTGATCAAAACGTTGTTCTACAGGTTACAACTAAGAGGTGCAGGAGGGGAAGCTGGCTTTAACGACCCAGCCCAGAAGACAAATGCAAAGTTAAGGTGGTGCGTCAGTACCTTCTGGATCAGTTGAAGAGAGAAACCAACACCAGAGCAGTATGTAAAGCTTCTAATGCCAAGAGGTGAAGACTCTCAAAGAAGTGCAAGTAAAAAGCATAATTTAAGCCTGTAATTATTTAAGGAGAATAAACAAAGAAGAGAAAGATGGCCTGCAGTAAGGTGAATGGAAGGAAGGAACAAAAAAGAGAAGGAGGGACATGTATATTGGTGCAGGGTTGTATCTCCTGGACCCAGAAACTGCCTTGGACACCAGCTAATTTTACAAGATAAGTTACATGCATGCCCACATTCAAGAGGGCAAGAGTGAAACCTTGATAGCAATGCTATGATTCTGGCTGAAGAGCTTCATTTTCCCCCTCCCATACCTGAAAGCCTTGAATCCTTGCCAAATACTCCAGCTGTTTTGAAGGCTGCACTGCAGAACAGGGGGAAGCAGGAGATATTCCTTTTAGACCTATGGCTTCGGCAGTTGGGGACGTTCCATTCATGAGAAGTTCCCTGGCAATCGTAGCTGTGCTATTTGTTGTAGGAGATATGCTGAAGAAAGAGCTAGAAGTCTGGCTCATTTCTTTGGACGACAAATAGCTTACAGTGGTACCAGGGGCTGATTTGTTGCGGCTTGCTTCCATCTCTTGATAAACATCAGGAGAGAGATGGAGTATTCCCTTTGGTGCTGAAAATAAAAACAAAGATCATTCTCATCACTCAAGAATGGGTTTGACGTGTAGACAATTTTAATTAACGTATTTTGCAGTGGAAAGCAAAGTAAGCATTTAGAAGCCGCATCTTTTTTCCACAGTAACTGTAAATGAAATTGCATAATTTATTTAGAAACAAAGCAGATCTGAAGTGTCCCTCTTCTTCCTCTTCCCCTACTCTTTTTAAGAAGGCACAAACCTGGACTTGCGGCTAGCACAGAATACACAACATGAACAAATAAGGTTTGGAGATCTACAAACCACAAGGAACAGCTGCTACTTCAAAATAGTAGCACAATCATTATTTCACTACAATCTTCTGCCTCCTACCTGGTACAATAATTTAGGCTGTTATTTCACAAATAACTTAAATGAGCCTATGTCAGCACTTGTTGCCACTAGAAGTAGTTCTTTTCTCTCCTACCTACAGCTGCTGTTTGTGCTCTCCAGCTGCACTATTGCTTGTCCCAGCACCAGCACCTGTAGGACCATGCAGTGATGCTCATGAGAATGAGCTGTTGGAGGCAAAAGAAGGGCAGGATGGCTTCTTGTGGTAGCGGCACCGCCTCAAGTGCTGGCTTAAAGTGTTCACTGAATTACAACGGCAGCCTGTGTTTAAATAACCTTAAATTGCCCTGCAGCCACATCGTTACTGTGATAATGACTCTTATGTGACTGACGGCTCTTCAATGAAGAGGAATTTATTATTTATTTATTTAGCTGCCTATATGGCATCCTATAGTTTGCAAATAGCTACTTGCCTTGGACAACATTTATACTGAACAAGGAAAGCATGTGTCATCATTAATATCAATAGGAGTTAGGGTAAACATTAAAAAGATCTAAATTTATTCATGTGAATTAATTTTAAATATTTCCAGTGACATGTAAATTAGGGATAATTTGTTTACATTTCAAATTTTTTAATATATTTTTAGAAAACATCTCAGCCCTAAACCTGCTTAAAACCAGGAGTACATACTTGATCAGTTTTGCTGATATTCCTGTGCGTGGAAATGTGCAGAATTAAGGCTGAAGTTTGCTAGTTTTCATATACAATGAAGCATTTGTTGGAAACATGAGTACCCAGTTTGCTGATATAAGAGGAAAAGCTCTTTCTTATTATTAATAAATTGAAAAATGAGGTTGAAATATGTAATTTCATATTAATAGCATATTTTAATCTTCTAGCATATATCTGAAAATAACATGAGCCATACGGCATTTCATTCTAGGATTGATAACCCTATTTGTTAACTGATTTAGTAATCCCAAGAGAAATCAAAGGGTTCAATGCTTAATTCATTCACAGTACACATTAAATTCATCTCAAAATATAGAATAAATTCGAAGAAGAGAAGAAAATTAATTTCCAGTTACCTAGAAAGGATTCCTCTAATCCTAATAGTATTTTTAAATAAAATGTCTACCACAAGGAGAACACTCAAAAAATATTACCAGTAATTAATATCCTCATTTTCAACTACATGGTGAAAATCGAACTTCCTCACTGCTGACTCAGCAAAGTGCTTACAGGTGAATCTTTTAATTGATTTACTCACACATTTGGCTTTTAAATTAATATTGCTTTCAGAAAACTGGAACATCAGCATATACCATTCACAAAGAAATATCTGTTATTCACCTGATTGCTCTCCCCACCTACCTTCGTGGGGCTGGGGAGCCTGGTTGGACTCTAAAGGCGTTTTAACCAGTCTTACAACTGGCTCCAAAGCCAGTGGACCCCGCGCTGAACTCTAGAGCTAAGCACAAATTCAAGACAATGCTACCGGGAAAGATGGAGGACAGGGTCCCTAAAATTTCTCTTTCTCCATTTGGGACAATTTAGAATATAACCTTATAGATAACAACAACTGTGTAAACAAGCAGCATTATTTTATAGCACATAATGACTATATGATAAGAGTGATTTTACACCCTTTTTCTGAGGCTATAACTTCCAAGGCCTATCACTGCTCATATTTTTAAATAGTCTTATACAAGAGAAAACATGAATGAAAATTAAAATAGATAATACAGATATTGATAGTTGACATTAGGTTACAAAACCGAACAGCAACAATAATATTGAGTGGCAGGTGCTCACCACCTCCTAAGATCTGCCCACTGTAAAGCTGATTTCCTATAAATATTTGAGAAACAGAAATGAAAACTGAACAAAAGGTAAAACAGTATACTTGTTTAGAAATAATATATTAGCCCCCCAGCTCAATTTTAGAAAAACATAGTACAACATTAACTTAAAAAAAGTTTAAAGAAGTTTAAAATCAAGTCCAGTGCTGCAGATGTCTGTTCCATTGATGTAATATTACTTAAAACAAACATTTGACATGCTTTCTCAGCCATTTCACTGTTTTTACATGATCCACCCAAATATCTAACTGCTGTCTGGAACAATGGTTTGGAATACTTCCAGATTACTAAGCTTTCTAAATGTTAAAATAACTAATATGCAGCATATGATGAATATAAAGATATTGAGCAGAGTATAGCAAATGCTCCTAAAGTACTAACTTTACTCTAATGGTGATGTTAAATTAATAATAGTACTTTTACACTTATGCAACACCTTTCTGCTAAAGACTTCAAAGTGCTTTATAAGCAATAATTAATTTAAATCATACATTGGCTCTGAGAGGCAGATATTATATTACCATCATTGATTATCTCTGGAAACAAAGTAATGTAATATTCCAGACATTGCATTAATATAGTTGCAAGCTATTAACTTTTTATATTCAGGGCCTATGTTTCATGAAGCTTCTTACAAACTTGTTTTAAAAAGCCAATAAAAACTCAGTCTCTCTGAAAACTTCTAGCAAGCATATATTAAGTGTAATTCATTATCCATTTTTAATATATTAATGAGGATTTTTTTAATATCATTCCTCACTCTTGTCTGCTTACTTCAACTCTGTTGAATTGTAGAAGAGTGTGTATATATATAATAGTTTAGTTACAGTAGTAAAGCTGTTATCACAACACAAGGAGTGTGACATCAACAGAGGAATAAGTGTAAGAACAAAAGAACTCTTCAGAAATTATTGTAATTAGTCTTGAAACAAGCACTTCAATAAAAAAACATGGGAGAAAAATACTGTGCTCTAACACCTTTATGCATTGCAGGAGAACACCTCTAGGTGAATATTTTCATATTTTTGTTAGTTTTTCAGCTAAAAAAAAATTTGGATTTTTATGTCTACTAAATATTTATCCCATACTAACTTTACCATACTCCAAAGGTAGCACTGTAATTATTTGGAGTCACAGGATCTATAATACTACCATTTAGACCATTGCACCTTCTGCTGGACATTAACTTAGAGGTACATTCATGAAACATGTTAAAATGATTTCCATTTATATTATTTAAACCTGTGGGCAAATGTGCTACGAAAACATGCAGGCTAGCTATGCAACGTAATCACTAACATTTGAAAAACATGTCTTATTCATCCTTGGCGGTAATTGTTAGCAGTCTCTCATAATCTTCTGAAGTCTCCGAAAACTCCACACCAAAGAACTCTCTTACCTAAGAGTAAATTTCTTGATCTTCCATTGTCTACTTTTGCTGTCACATACCAGACAACTGCAAAACAGTTTAGACTCCATGGCAAGTGTACAATTAAGATACAAAATGGCCCAACTATCCTTCACAAGTCTTCCCCTTGAAGTCTAATCTTGGTGCTTTGATTCCACTTCTTTTCATAGCAGCAGTAACAGAGGCAGTCTCCAAAAGATCTGTTGGAGTGGTGTTATTTTTATCCCTAACCCTTTCTCTTTAGGGTCCCCTTGGCTGGGAAGACAGGGTGCCCTTGGCTGGGAAGGCAAGGGGACCTTTCTACAAAAGGGTCCTCCACTGTCTGGACCTTCATTCCTTCTGGAGTTCATGGAAAACAAAACTAACCATCGGAGGCACTTTCTGCATGGAGAATGGGATGAGGAAGGAGAACGACTGACAATATCACCAAATGAGCCTCAATGTAATAAGACTCTGCAAAAATTGAATTTGCTGATACAGGACAGTGACAAGTTACCCCACAGCAGCGGGCTACTAAGTTAAGAAAAGTTCAGAGTGATGACAGTGTTGCCTACACACTCACAGGTATTAGTGTCTACACTGGTACCACTGGTTTCCCATTTTCAGTTTTCCGTTTCTGTCAGGAATATCAGAAAACACGAAAAGCTGAAATTTTTATTTTATCATTCAACTCCAAAAGATGACCTACAGAATCAGGCTTGTATTGTCAATCTGCATATAGATATATATATCAGTGCTAATTTTCTCTCTTTTCTACTTGATCAACACTGTAGTGATACTCTTCCTCTGCCTTCACTCAATGACTTCTCCTAGTTCGAGGTCACTCATTGACTTTTCGTGTTTATGGACTCAATATACTTGGTCTAAACCACAACTTTATTCTTTCTCAGAGAACTACAATTTTCTCCCTAGGCTCTCACCTGTCCTACAGGAAAGCTATACTTGGTGTGTCAGAAGCAGTGTCAGCTGGTGTATGACTTCCCCTGACACCCCTGAAGAGCACATGCTCTTCCCTGCACTACAACCAGTGATATGGGGCACCAGCATGAAGGAGTGCTTTCATGGCTTGTGTAATGATGCAAGGTTAACCATGATATAATTCTGTATATGACATGCTCATAAAGTTTAACACCCTGATATTTGAAATGACCTATCACAAAGAGAGAATCACTATTTTTGGAACTGAATGAAATACTTGATAGATAATCAACAAAAAGCTTTCTTTCAGATTATGCTACCTGTATTCACATTGAGTAAAGCCACCTTATATTATGCTGCTTAAAGTACGTGGCAAAATCTTGTAGTAAGGCGTTAAGCAGGAAAAGTTAGACCCAGGTCTAATCCTGACTTCACTATTATCTAAGTTAAAATGACAAAACCTTAAGAGACATGGAGGACTTTCACAAGCAATAATTCCTCCATAGAACTGGCAGGTTCTCAACATGCCCTAGAATATGGCCCATTAGAAATCCACTGAGAGCAAAAAAGAGAATTTACAAAACCAAATAACTATTTCAATAACAAGACTGAAAAATGTAGATATTATCATAAAAAGAAATTATCATTTTATACTCCACTCACTGTAAAAGCCTATTTATATACTAGAATATTTTCAAATTTTGTTTTATTACCTCAGTAGGAACTCAGAAAACGTCAGTCAAACAATTGAATAGGCAAATAGTATGGCCACTGCGTTCTCAGTAATCCTCTACACACAATCTTGGCTTGAAATACCAAGATGCAATCATTACCTACTTAATACAGCTATCTGTGGTATTTCTAAGTCACCAGCTACTGCAATATTCAGACATGAAAAAATGTTTTGTCATTACACGATGTCCTTCAATCAAAAGATCTCATCTACATGACCTTAAACAAACTGATGTTATATAAAGCCACTCATTAAAATACTAGTTTATTTAACCTTAAAATAACCATGACACTGAAGTAAATACTATTTAGTGCTTCACGAAGTCTTTTCTTGATATCCTTAATTTCTATGGAACATTTTCTGTACAGCCAAAAAGGAAATTGCAGTATCGCAGAATACTTAAATTGTATAAATTTCTGTAACATTTGGTGCTTAACTCGTGAGGAAGTCCTTTGAAACCTCCCCACAGCTTTACTCCTGCTTGGGAACATAAGATTTTGGTAAAAAAAAGACTTAGTGTTGGCAGTGGGAAATTTCTACAAGATATTCTATGAAATAGACAGACAAAACACCTACAGCATTATTTTTACATTATAATTTCTGCATTGTAAGTTTCCAACAATATATCAGTGTACCAGATAACCTAAGATTAAGATAAAGCAGGTTCTGAAAACAACCAATCTAAATGCAGAAGAAAGGACAGTATTCTTATCAGTAAAGATGATCAGCAAATTTGGAGCAGGAGCAAATCAAGCTAGTGAGCTGGCACATGAAGCTGCTTGTAAAAGCTAGAAGAAAGTGATTTTTGAAGGGGTAAAGCAATTAGGAGAGTGTGTAAGTGCAACTGGAGGTGACCTATGCAGGCAAGACTATTCATTAACAGATTAAGAGGGGAATAAGAATTGTGATGATGAAAACAAAGGCATGACCCACATGCAGAAGAGAAGAAAGAATGAGTGAGTCTACTGGACAAGGATAGAGAGGTTGCTGAAGCTAAGAAGGTCAAGGGGGACATCAACAAGCACAGCATAGGTACGAGTGAAGATCAAATCTGAGGAGGAGAAAGCGGTGGGGGAGTGGAAGTCATATGGATAAGATGTTTGATGTAAACGAAAGGGGATGGAGGAGACAGTGGAGAATTAAGTCTTGGTTCTGACAGCAGTAAAGCCTCAGTTCAAGTGATTCAATTCTTCAAGAACTTTATTATCCTAGACTAAGGGTGAGGTACATGGTGGGTTCCAGGTTGGGAGGAAGGGAGTAGGAAAAGGCAAAAAGACTTCAGAAAAGTGAAAGCATTTGGAGAAACACAGTATTGAGGTTAATTGTGTGATACTGCTCCATTTGCTTGGCTGAAGACAGAAATCCAAATGCAGATAGTTTGCAGAATTACATTATTAAATCTGAATTTGAGAGCTAACATCAAAAAAGAGCTCTGCGTTGCTATTTCACATGCAGTTTTTTCCAAAAGAATAGATTAGCAACCTTGAACAAATTTAATTCATATAGGAATTTTAGGGGACCAGGAAAAGCAAAAGGATAATTTCTCTGAAATTATCTCTACCCACAGAGCTGGCTATCTACTGTCATGGTGGCTGTTCCCTCTTTATACATTTTCTACATCAAGAGTGTAACGGTTAAGCAGTCTCCTAGAAAGCTGACTGGAGTTCCTTCTCAGCCTGAGGGCATCCAAACCACAAGCCTCACAGCCCAAGTGTATGTTTCTTGCATATGCACAATCCATGCTACTCAAGAACCAGGCAGCAGGTTGCTTGCAACACTTTTTTTTTTTTAACCTGTGTCTAAAATATGTAGAATATAATATCTGTAAGCCAGCCAGGGAACACCAGAATACATATCTGCACCTTCACTCACAAGTGCTTTAATCAACAGACAGACTACAAAGTCATGATTCCTTTAGATCACTCCTTCTCTGTGGTTTTCTTGCATTTTGACAGCATCTGATTTTTTATTTTCTGTCTGCAAGTCATAATGATATTAGATACACATCTCCAAAAGGCAGCTGCTATTATCTAGATTACTCTGCACCCCATGAGTACTCTCCTTCTGGTGAAGAAGGAAAACTAAATCTAAGTCTCCCAACTTTCTGGGCATGTGTTTAAAACACTAGGTACTTTAGAAATACACCCTGTACTCTAAACTCAGCAAAGAAAGCATTACATCTGAAGATGCAAAACTTGCAGTACTTTAAGCACCTAACTGAGCATCTCAAAAGGGGAAACATAGGAAAAGGAGGAGGACCAATTGCAGGTGTCATCTTACACACCTGAGTTGTGCCCAAATCCCACTTACACACAAAAATGCTGATTTGGATCTTGCCACTAGTTCTCAAAACAGCAAGGAAAAAATAACCACACTCCCTTCCCTGTTTTGTTAATACAAGGTGTTTTTTAATGTTAGGTGTTTCAGAAGTTTTTTTCAACTGTTTCAAAAAATATATGCAAGAAGTATTTAATTACTATTATTCTGGATACATTATCTCATTCTCATTGCTAGATTAAACTGAAAAAGAACACGTTAAATGACACATTAATAATGGAAAATACAGCATAGGCTTCCTAGCTTCAATAACTCAGGGAAAAACAAAATTGAACAAATCTCCTCTGCTTCTAAATTTAATTTTCCTATGTCTTCAGTTAGAAAGAAAATATAGTTATCTAAGAAAGACCCTTGCTAGAAGATGGGATGAATCCTTTTTTTTTAACAAAAAAAAAATTAGCACATCAACTCAGCAGCTACAGAGGCAAGGTGTTATTTAAACACAACCAACTGCTGTAAGAGACTCTAGCCAAAGTCGTGAGACATACAGAGAGTATAGACAAGTGGCTTAGCTGATGGAACTGCTCCCTGAAACACACAGTAATGGTATAATGTTCACCTGACAGTATGTTTGCTAAAAAACCCCACAAAACAAAACAAAAAACCCCAGACCAAACAGATGGAAAACTACTGTTCTGTGGCCTGTGCTTCATCAAATAAGTGGTGTTGTCAACCCCTCTTACTGTGGTTTCTATTCAGAATGACAAATAATTCAACAAATGTTTAGCAATGTATCAATCTAACTCTTAGCAAGAGTGTATTATAATTGACGAAGTTTAGTAAGTTTGGAAGCAATTCAAAAGTGATGTCCAAGGAAACAGCAGTACTTAGTGAGCAAAAATGCATACAATCCACTGCAAATCACCTTTGAAATACACCCAAAAGAATTACATATTTCAGCAAAATGTAACACTTATAAACTCCAATTAAAAATGTCTGAAATACAAAACAAAAACTTTATTCGCAAACTGTAGACTTCAGTTACTGTTCATGGAAATACAGGGGTATTAAATTATCTACTGCAAGTCTTCACCAAAATCCCCAGTTGAAAAATAAACATGTAGAGGACTATAAAAAGAAGTCTTTATAAAACTAGTGAGGGCCAGAACTATAAAGTTCACATAAATTTTGTTTCTTCCAAAGTGAAATTGTATTACTGTGCAAAATTTCATAAATACGTGATTTATTTTGCACTTATTTTCTCCCCCAAAACCAGTAAAGAAACATCTAAGTAAGAATTTGACATAACCATTCAGTTAGGGCTTACAATAACACGCATATATTTTCCTATTTTGTATATTTCTTATATTCTTAATCTCTTATTATTTAGGTAATTTTTAAAAATACTAAAATACATGTTATTTATGGAAAAATGTTCAAATTTTCTCATCACAGATTTAAGAAACTTCTGAATATCTATTTGCTCTTTTCTCACTGCTTTTTTTTTTTTACTGAGAAAATTGCATGAGATCAAGTATCTTTGTTCCTTGGGAGTTCATCTGCTCCTGCTGCTCATTTACCATCTGAAATCATAATCATCTGTTGGTGACAATCTAATCATCTTCACAGTAACTAATTGTGATGTCACAAACAAATGATTATGATTTCAGGTGGTGAACAAACAGCGGGAGCAGATGTACTCTGAAGAACAAAGACTGTAAAGTCATGCATGAATCCCTAGTAATAAAATGTTAGGCAAGAAAAACAAAGAGCCTGTCCTTTACAGAGAGGTAGGATTGCTCTGAGTGTATTATTATTATTATTATTATTTTCATTATCATTATCATTATTATTAGTTTTTCAATACTTACTTTGTGACTCCCTAAATTGCTGGAAATAGATAAAGGAAAACTATACTATGGAAAATTGAGGGTGGGGAACATATAAAAACAGTTAGGGTCATTTTTTCCTTGTTAGAATTATAATACATAAAAACACTGTAACTTTTTCCTTTTATCTTTATATATTTTTATTCTTCATAGCTCATCTACAGCTTCTCCTAGAACGCATACTGTATGATGTTTGTGATTACGCCATCCAGAAATATAAAATCAAAATATGTTCCCAAGAAAATGCACTTTGCATTAGGATTGTTTATTTGTTTAATGTTTTGGTTTTGTTGATAACTGCTTAAGTCAAATCCAGAGAGATAAATGAGCATTCTGTTGACAGTAAACATCTCCTGTATGGGCTGCAAATGCTAGTGGTCTGCCCACAATGTCTCAAAGTCTCTTCCAGAAGCATCGGGGAGAAAAACGCACTCAACATTCTTGTTATTTCACATGTGAAAAATGTCTAAGATATCCCAAAACAAGAAACAAATAGTTTCTTGTTTCATCTTTAAGATTGTGAAATGAAGAGGAAAGGTAAAGAAGTAAACCTGCGGGAGGAAGCTTTGCCAGCGAGTAGGAGGAACAGAAGTGAAGTTTGCCGCAAGGATAGCTGCAAAATAACTTGATAGAGGGGAACAGGAGAAGTTAATTTTCAAGGTTATTTAATAGGGAATACTAAAAATGCATTGAGCGAGTATGTAGGAGGAGATGGACTGTAGGGTATTTCTCAGCAAAACAAACTACATAATAAGAGTACAACGAAATCTGTTCTTCAACTGTACTAAAATATATAACTGTTACAATTTTTGTTTTTGTTGTACTAAAGTATACAACTTTACTTTACTATTCCAGTTTTATTTTACAGTTTCAGATGGAAACAGTGCATTATGCATACAAAAAAGAGTATCTGCCTGCAGAAGGAAACTGATGCACAATATGTTGTCCTAGCAGGGGCCAATTTTTTTCCTGGAATAAAATTATTGGAATTCTGAATAAGAGCTGCCAAATTGTAGATGTAGCAATCCCAGAGCCTCAGATTTTCAAGACCACTGAAAGTTAGGTTTTAGGGTAACAACAAATGCAAACTGTACATTTCTTTTATAAGCAAGGATATAGAAGGGAGGAAGCTGCTCCATTTGCCCTCTTTAAAACTTCCAACAATAATGATGACACTGCAAGAGTAGATTCACCTACCAACAACTGTTGTTCTTAAATATAAACTAGCATATTCGTACCTGAAAGGATGTGACATTTTTGATCGCAAACAGTGGAACTTGTTCAGAACTGCTTTAAAAAAAACCCTAGACTTCACAGGGGCATGAGAGATCATGCATGCATGTGATTTCTCTTATTCAAAAGGAGAAGACACTTCAAATTTCCTCAGTTCTCCTTGACTACAAAGCTCTGAAGTTACCTGGGACTCTGGGGCTTAGGGGAAGATCAATGGGTGTGCGCAGGGAAAACTCTTAATAATACTAGTTCTTCTTCAGGATTTTTTATGCATTCCCTGTGTGGGAAACTAACACATAATATTCTACCAGAAGCAGAGCAGGCAAAGTGCTCATAGGTAAACATGTACTGGCAGACCATCCCCCTACTAAATATTAGCACAGCATTTCAACAAGTAATCATGTCTATGAAAAACTGGTGAGAAATACCAAGTGATACTGCGTAGATCTCCAGATGTGGCAATCCCCTGACCCCAGTCATGTCCTGAAAAACAGGCCTTTTCATAGAGCCATTCAGTAGGAAGTTATCAAATGAACTTACTATCTTACTTAATTACTATTTTACTTGCTTACTATCTTAGTAACTGAACTTACTTACTTACTTTTCTATCCAGGAATCTGTGGTTCCTTCCTATACATTACAAATAAATGGTGTGATATTTATATGTTGAAAGGTCTACAGTATAGAAACTACTACAGTGGATTTCTATATAAAAATATACTTTAATAGAGTGCCAATCGATACAGCAGATTCATAATTCTATCAGAAAGGCCACTTTAGTTTACAAATACCAAGAGAAGTTTCAATGAGAAACTCAAAAAGAAGACCTATTAGCAATTCATTCAGCCATGGGTGATATCAAATTAACATATTTAGAGAAGAAAAATGCATTTCTACGTCTTTCATGAATCCTGGATGAGACTGTAAGGTGAAGAAAGACTGGTCTGTCCTCTACATAACTGTTAACATATTCATTCTCCTTTTATGCCTTTATATGGAAATCACAGTTAAGCTGTAAATTTTAAAGAAAATACCGTAGAAGAGAAAGGCCTTTATGAGGTGAAGGGTTAAAAAAATCAGTAAAATATATATGCCTGTTGATAACATTTTGGGTTCAAACCCTTCCCATTTTGCAAAAGGATAGCACAGTCCCTCTGAAATAAAAAATGATACACTTTAATGAGCTGATTATTATTAATGTTGCCTCTAGATTGGAAGCCTCAAAAAAGGAGTTAAGGGATTAAGCACAGTGGTCTCTGAACAGCACTGTCAGAAATAAATGCTCTATGTCTATTGACATGATATCTACATCTCCTTTGATTTCCAATTTACTTGGAGATCAGAAGAATGGAAATGAAGGCATCTAGCAATATCTTTTGTGCATTAGAAAAGCATTCCAGAATGAAAACCTGTTTCTGTATCATGGCCTGTGGTGGCTGCAAAAAGGTCTGTGAGCAGGTCAATCTGTGAAAAATAAGTTCTTTGGTCAGCACAGGTTTAAACTATAACTTTTATTGATCTTGTCTCCTGTTAAGTGAGTTTGCCTTTGTGTTCTCCTTCTAGATTTGGATTTACATGTATAACTGCTAAAGTTTTCTTGCCAGATGAAGACTGGGAAAGAGATTGTTTTTCTTATTGGTGTAGTAGACAGTTGTGATGTCATCTATAAATATCTTTGCTACAAGACACTGCAAAGATAGGAGAGAAAAGCTAGAGGTCTTATCTGCTGTCCCAAACTCCAATATGTTAACATTTGAAGATATTTCACAGGCCATGTCCTTAGAGATTTTGACAATGCAAACAGAAATCATCTAGGAGTATTGATGAGGACTGATGATAGGGCTGGAAGGAAGCAATTAATAAGTCTTAGATCCTGTAGTATCCCTCCTTTCAGGGAAACACAATGGCACATGCTGAATCCAAGATCACTTTAAATGCTAGCAGACTTCTGTGTAAGTTGAAGCACAAATTATTCCCCAGGTCTAGTGGCTGGGAAGACCACATATATACTGGAACACTACTGAACCCTCTTAAAAACTGCTTTTAAGACCATGTCCTTCAGACGTATATAGGCAAAAAATAGAAGGCAGCTCATGTGCATGTCCGTCTCTAGTACAATCCTTAGTTGAGGGAGATAATGTTTGGGACTCTTAAGTTCAAAACTCAACACAGTTCTAGAGAAGAATCCAAAGCTCATGGAAATGTGAAGGAAGTACTATGTATATTATCTTTACCACTCTAAACTGCAAAAATGTAGTTGTAAAGTCACAAATGTCTGTCCTATTCATTACCTGTTGCAGTGAAACTGAAGTTGGTCTTCACCAACAAGGTCTCTCAGGCCTTTGTGTCTATAGACACAGCTCAAGGAAGAGACAAACTACCAGTAATGGAACCTGATCACAGTTGGGGATCTCTTGTGAAATTTTCAGCCCCTACAAGTCCATTGGACCAAATGGGATATATCTTAGAATGCCAAGTCAACCGGCTTATGTCATTGTGAGGCCATTCCCTACTATCTTCAAAAAGTCAGAGATCAGGAGAGGTCTTCAATGCCTGGAGAAAGGCATCATCATCATCATCATCATCATCAAAAAAGGCACACCGGTCAGCCTCACTTTAGTCCCTGGGAAAATCATGCAGTAAGTCCTCTTAAAGCCATTTGTGGGCACATAAAGGAGAAACACACAAAGCAGAAAAAAGCCATTTGGAACAATAAGCATGAATTTACCAAGGACAAAAAACAGCTTCAACAACCTGATTGCCTTTTTTGATAAAATGACTGAATTTATGAATGATGGGAGAGCAGTGGATGTCATTTACCTTGGCTTTAGCAAGGCTTTTGACATCATGTCTCCCACAGTATCCTTGTATCCAAGCTGTGATGTTAAGAGTCTAGGTAGATGAATTACTATATGATGAAAATCTGTTTGGATGATCAGGCTTAGAGGACAGTGGTATGCTTTGGGGGACCCAATAGCAGACTTCCAATACCTAAGAAGAGGTTGCCAAAAAGATGGAGCCAGGCACATTACTGAGGAATGTGGCAGAAGAACAGGAGATGATATTCATAAACAAACAGGAGATGTTCTGACTTCAATAAAAGGAAAAAAATTCAATGTGAGGATAATTAAGCATTGGAACAGACTGCCCAGAGAAGCTATGGAATCTCCATCCTTGGAGAACTGGAAAAAAGACATAAGCAACCTTGTCTGAACTCTGTCCTGACCCTGCTTTGAGCAGGCAGTTTAGATGACCTCCTAAAATCCCTTACAACCTGAAGGATTCAATAATTCAATGAGTAAATTAAAATCTCCTTGTTCCTGCATTCATTCATACCTACACTCACACAGAGGACACTCAAGAGTTAACTCATCTAATTGCAATAAAAACCCTAAAATATTTACAAACAGCATTTCAATTGTCTCAAAAAATCCAAATTCTACCGAGACAAAGAGAAGTTAGTATAAATATAAAATTAGAAAGCAATACTTACTGTTACTTGTTGGCTCAGGAAACCCAACATTCTGGCCGTTCCAACTCTTGTTTTCTCCAAGCTGAAACAGGTAGAAAAAGACAAATAAGTAAAGAGCAAACTACTCCTTAAACAGAACATTCATGTTTATAAATTTAGATGAAAGATTCTAAAGAGGATGACTTGGGATTGCCACATCTGCTCACAAAACTTTGCTAACACATCCTAATTTTTGTCTAAAATAGGTTATTCGAGGAATGTACCCTTCATGAATAAACATTAACAACTATTGCCTAACACTGAAATATAAATGTTTCCCCAAGGATTAGGCTCAACTCAATATGTTACCAAATCAGACTTAAAATCAAATGTTTTAAGCAGCTCTCCACTGAAAACATACACAGACACCAGAGAAATTACATTCTAAACCAAGAAGATCCTAATATCTGCCTATGAAAGAATGCGTAAACACTGCAAAGTACTTTGGGTGTAATTTTAAAATATTTACTTGCTAGGAATCCATTTAGTTACTGAAATGGAAGCAAAAAAAGACTGCAATTTTCCATTATTTTAATATATCGACTTTTTCAAGGAAGCTAATTGTCCTCAAATTAATTTTATTATGTTTAACACTGGGTATTATTCTGACACAGAAAAGGGGAGCAATTAACACAGAAGTTCAAAATGAGGCCATTACTGAAGTCTACACAGTAAATAAGATGGCAGTGTTCTAGATTTACATGTAAATGTGGATAAACATGGCCAAGCTTCCTCATGAACTAGGAGCCATCGACAACCAGCTCTATGAATGTGAAACAAATGATCCTTTTCAGATTTCACTGGGATTTTGTGCACAAACAGAAAACCTCACAGCAAAGCAGTCTATATGCCATTACAATTTACTACTGTCTGTTACAACAGCATGGTTTTGCCATGAATCCATACTGCAGATACATAACATGATAGGAAAATCAGCACAAGCATGCTGCTAGAGTATGAGAAGAACATTTCCAACTCTCGTTCCTCTTTTTTTACTGTTTATTAACTTGATCATGATGGAGAATTTAACAAGAACTCATCTATCAGTAAGTTATCCCTAGTGCTGCTGTCTCACGTGAATGCCATCTACTCTGGTTTTCTTCTCTCTAAGAGAATGAAAGTGGCAAGAAGAAACGAAAAGATGAAAACATGAAAAAATGAAGACATTACAACTCTCCTTTCTCATCCATAGAGCTAAAATTCTGATAGCTGCAAAAAGTCTCCCAGGGCACTTTCAAATTGCTCTCCTCAGGGCTCTGCACAACCATGACTGATTTCTTCCAGGAACAGGATTACCTCAGAAAAGAGCACAGCCTTTACTTTTTTACATTACCTGGATTACCTGTTTACCTGTGCTGCCATCAACACCATGCATGGCTCTTGTAACACTCTTAGGTCTTCATTAAAACAATGAATACAGGCACATTTTATGCACCGGGGTTAAGGAAAAAACACTGAATTTGGTTTTGCACTTTTTTTAAGGGAGGAGGAAGGGGATGAAAGGACTCGGGGAAGGGGGTCAGGGGAAAGAGAAGTTGCCTTTTTTAAAAGCATCAAAAACAACACAAGTGAAAATTGTACATTTAGATGCCAACCTGATACATCAGCTAATCTATATTGGGGCCCATTTTGGATTCAAAGAGAGAAACAAGTGTCTTCTCATGGTACATCTTTACTATGCAATTTATATGGAAGGCATTTCACAATGCTCAAATTGGTAGAGATCTAAGGGCTATTTTCCCTCTTCTCCAGCACAGTTTAGTTTGAGATTTCAAATGCTTTCATCTACACAAACTAACTTGTGTATCTGCAAATATGTTCAGTCTGCTATATACAGAAGATAAAGCCAGATGTTCTAGATATTTTATGTCCTTAACCCCAACAAAGCTATAAAAATTTGTTCTATGATCTTGAATACTGCCGCTACATAAAATTGGAGTAGTTCACATTTTTTGCATGCAGTATCATGTTTGCTCATTGTGTTCAGAATAATATTAGGCCATTGTATGCTATTCTATCAATTCAAAGATACCTACATCTGCAAGTATGTAATTAAACCTGGTTTTTTAAAGACAATACACTTATAAGCAATAATTTAATAAATGTAGGGAAACAAAGCAGCAGTGCCCCTTTTTAGCCACTCAGTTTTTTTTAAGGATTTCAATGTAACCACAAGTTTCCACTGTGTAGAGCTCTCCAAAGCAACTATGTTGTGGGTTGAATTTTTTTAGGCTTTATCTCTGAAAATTACTGAGTAAAAATAGTTCAGCCAATTTGAAATTCAAGAATGAAAACCTATGTTTTCCCCTTAGAAAAAAAAAGTTGACTTCTCTGTTTTGCTTTGTTTATCAAAAAGCCCTTTGGCCAAATTGGCAGTGAAGAAAAAGTTGAAATTGGTAGAAAGTATGTTCTACAGCAGAAAAGTCTCAGCATCCTGGTGAAAAAGAATTATCATTTGACTCTCTCATAAGCCTTTTTAAAAATGGCTATGACTGCACAGTGTGTTCTCACTAGGAACACCATCTAGCTTCCAAGTACTCTGTTTAGAGTATTGCACACTTGTATATGACTAAGATACATAGTGGAGAACGTAGTGAAGGTCAGTGTGAACAGCATACACAGAGCTGCTCCACTCAAAGGAGAGGGAAACAGAAGGAGATGGAGCCAAGTAACCAGTATGGCATTTATCTTTTCCTGGCTAGAAATACAGAATGTATAGAACAGAGTATCTTCCTATATATGTAATTCTTTTTTTTTTAACAGAAAAGAAAGGGTGTTTCAGAAGACATAGAGAGAGACATATACTATATTCAGATTTATCATGTGGTCCCTAGAAAAGCCCAGCAGAACATTCTGTTGACCTGAGCTAGCTGGTGCAGCCAAAGCAAACATTTAAGCCATGACCAAAATATATACATGCAGTGACTCTGCATATGAAAGAAGCTGTTCAGAGTCCACAGCTTAGCCAAATACCTTACCAAACGTCCTTTCAGGATACAAAAGTAAAAACCTTAACACCCAATTTTGGTTACAAAACCTCCCATCAATAAACTCAAGACAGGAGAGGAGTGCTAAGTTGCACATCACTAACATGGAAATACATACCTGCAACACGTATGAATTTAAAATGTAATTCCTTCTCCACAAAATAAAAAAAAAAACCACACATTTTCTTTCTCAGTCATCAAACCTGAAAAGGCCATTATTTTTCTGGAATGCTTTTAGTGCACATGCAATGGGAAGACAAACATTGACTACCATGGCTACTTCATGTATGAAAATTACTAACATCATTCTTCTCAGTGCTCTCATGGATGCCCAAAATGGAATAAAAGCAAGAGGCACGTTCACCCTGATTTTTAAGTAGAAATAGGCGCACACATCATATGTACACTTTTGCACACATGCTATCATATGGAACTACATTTCTTTTCTTAATTACTCTTGCAGGAGGAGAGGCTGCAACTACTACTAAGTGCAGCTCTAGAGCTGTGGCTAAACGAAGGCTGATCTCTGACATGCAACCCCCTAAAACATGGGATGCACAAGTTTAAGCTTCCATTCTTACTAAGCGATTAGCTGATACAGCTAAAAATCTAGAGAAGAGTAAAATGTGGCCATCATAACAATTGGTTCTCACCTTTTCTGGCTGGTCTTGAAGAGGAGTAGAGGCTTTGTAACCCAGCTGTAGCAACATTGCTTCTGCTGCATTTCTTTTAGCTATTTTCTTGTTTGGGCCTGTTCCAGTAGTAATCTCATTGCCTACTTTTACCTTAAAAACAAAACATTGATCGCAATCACGATAAATGCAAGACTGCTTAATATCACCATGTAATAATCTTGCTGACCTACCAACAACTGTCAGCTCTTTTGATGAAGATGCAGTCCTGAAAAAGTAAGAATAGTGCAAAAGGGGACTACAATACTGCTTCACACATAGGAGCTTGTTTGGATTTTTCGGAAGGTCCCCAAACTTGTACCAAAGAGCTAAATTTTTCTGTATCTCAATGCACACACAGCTGTCTCCCTCTTCCACCAGCATCTGTGTCAACCCCATTCTCTCTGCTGAACATCTCCCCCACTCTTTCTCAATGCGGGAAGTGCTACAGGATCTGTACTTCCTCTTTCTTGTAGGAGCATTGCCTGCAGCAGCTCCCCAGCATCATCGGGACAGTATCCAGAACAACGGAGACAAACAATGATCCAGAGATTTAAATGAGACTGGTTTCTAAAGAAAGATGAAAACCATGTTTGCATTCCTCCCACTTTGTCGCACTGCAAGGAACATGGGGGCTGGGGCTGCTTTCTTCTTCTGCACTTATACCTGGCAAGCTTTTATCAAAACAGCCTTTGGAAAGAAGGCTCCTTGTTAGACCTATGGTCTGTACTGCACAAAGGGTTTCTGACAAGCAAGATGCCTTTCATAAAACTAGGAGAAATTAAAACCTAAAATAAAGACAAATTATGGACAATGGTTATCCACAAAGAGTGAGGCTCTAACTTATTCCTCGGCTTTGGTACCTTTCTTAAAGCTTCTTTCTGAAGCTGTATGTGTCTGGTTTGTGATATTAGTACTGTCATTGCTATCACCTATGCAATACTCATAGCTCTTTGGTAGGTATCTTTCACTCTGTCCATTAAGCCATTTTATTTGCCAAATTTTCTCTTAAAAGAGTGTATAATTTCAAAAGTGTCTTAAAAAAAGGAAACCAAATTAAAATGAAAATAACAAAATAGCCAAGGTGATCTGAATAAAAAAAACCTTAGAGGTCAAAGACCTGAAACAGTCTGGAAGGAGCTTTAAAAAAATTGTAAAAACAGGCATACAATTGTTAAATAAATAATAAATGTCATTTAGTAATTTATGTTATTCAATAATTATTCACTCTCCTAAAATTATCACATATATATTTTCCTAAAAGTTTTAATTTTTCTTTACTCAAATACCTATTAATTCTAAATACAAAGAAGAGGATGTAAATAAATAATAATGATCGTGAATATCCCTTCAAAGTATATATATAATTAAACAAAAAGATTCAGCTACCTAAACCAGAAATATTAATAATCTTGAAATAGAAACCTTATCTTCTATGCAGTTCCACAATCACAATTAGTAAATAGCCAATCTGCTACAAGTTTATATGCAATAAAATTGAGGGACTTTACTGGGACAAGACAAAATGATAATTTATAACATAGCTCACAATAAATCAATGCACTGCTATTTCTCAGACCTGTAAAACTGGTTTAGCTATTATTATAACCTCTATCAAGGATTAAAGGTCTGACTACAAAGAGAAAGAGCTTTCTGAAATTAACTTTGGGAACAGAACACCAGCTAATGTCATCAGAGGTTTTCTTCTGTTTATCTAGTAGTCAGGACAAGTAATTGGATCCATTTCATCACATCTAAACTTGCTTTTTGTGTGACAGATAAAAATGAACATATTATCTCTGGATATTTTACTTCCACATTCAATTAAATTAAATGAAAACATTGTTTAAGTAGTTTATACAAAGGCTTTTTATTCTGATAAGACTTTTTGCATGTCATAATGAATCCACTCAGACTTCCTGAAGGCGGGAGAAACAGCAGTATGATTTCAGCATGAAAATATTAAAAAAGGAGAAAAATGGAGCTACAGTGTTTAAAAGTATTCGTAACAAAGCAACTGTTCTATGGAATTTCTTTGACTCTTTCACAAGTCTTCTTAGATAAGGGAATTTTCTACGTATTCACTGTTTTTAAGGTTCTTTTTTTATTCAAACCAAAGATTTTGCCATTATTGAGAGTCCTCCAAAGGAAAACCAAATTCTCAGCCCATCTTTCTAATACTGCATTGCGTTACACAGTCCCCTTCTGATGCCGCACACAACCATCTCCAACTGTGGACACTCCCACGGGGGTCCGAGCATGGGAAAAGGGATTGTCTGTGATAGGATCACTCTTCTTCAAATACTTTTAGGTAGCATAAAAAGTTGGAAATCCAATTTTATATTCATAAATCAGATTCTGCAACAAAAGGAACCCAGTATGTTCTTTTGCTTCAGAGAGAAAAATAATAAATCATCAAGAAAGACCACTGAGGTCCAAGGAAATTAAGAGTGCTAGCCTATCTTGATAGACATGAAGGAGGCACTTAAAGATTTAAGTGAAAACATAACTGATTTTCTGGAGAAGGAGGTGCTGGAATGTCATAAATTCTGCTTGTGATCAGAAGTGACATTTTGGTGTGGTTTATAGATAACAAGTCAAAACATGTTGAGGTATGCTGTTCTGAATTGTTCCAGCACAAAATTACCCCGAGTGAAAACACAAGAGAAAAGAATTCTTCCCTGTTCCTATCTTTCTCAATCTGCTGTTGTGCTATCTAACAAAATACCATGGTTATATCAAATCTTTGTAAATGTTCTTAATTTAAAAATTAAAGAAACATTAATGATCTACTGTTTCTGTATTAGGTCCAGAGCCTTTAACTGGACAGGCTAAAACACATGATGGAAGGCTTTTTTTGTGGTATTTCAGATATGAGCGAAGCCACAAAGAAACTCAAAATCTGAAAAGATTTACAACACTATTTTTTTAAACCAAAATGCTTGGTAATATGGAGATACTCATATCCATATTTCAGAACACTTGTTTGTATTGCAATCCTCCAATCAACAATAGCAAAAAAAAAGTCTTTTTGAAAGACAAGTAAAAATAAGTCAGTCAAGAACCATCAAGGATAAGGACAGAAACCATCAGGTGAAATAAAAATAAGAAGAGTATCAAAAACGCAAAACCACTACAAGAAAAGCATCTAGAAGGCACATAACCTAATTGCCATTTGTTTCACCAAGAGAAAGAAGGAAGTTCAAACAGGCTTTCTGATAGTGTATTTCATACTCTTCTTGTATAACTGACCGTAAAGCAAAGAGCTAAACACAGAGGGATCCGCTTCATATTATGCCACCATTTTGCTTGAGTTTGAACATAACATAGCAAGGGCATTATCTCGAATGTGACAGAAGATGATACCTGCATAACAAACTCTCGACGGCGAGGCATTCCTCTCTCCGAAAGAAGAACATACTCTGGCTCCTTCTCCTTTTTGGCCTGTTGGATCTGAGCCAGACGACTGATGGGATTCATTCCTTGACCATATTCTGGTCCAGTCTAAACAGGTTTAAAAAAAAAAAACCATTATTTCAGCATATATCCATACAACTATTATGCTGCTTCAATAAATCATTTACTAGGGTTACCTCTTCTTTAATACTCCTTTTGAGAGAATAAGAAGTAAATTTCTTCCCATCTTCTGATCATGAGATAGAAGATAAGAATCCTCAAGCTCAAAACTGTGACAAAAAATATACACCTATTGTCTGCCACTGTTGCAGGTAGCGTACATACCTAGCATCTGTAAGCTACTAATACCCTCATCTATCTATGGAGGTCCTATGGGGATGGATGAAAATTAGCAGATTCATCAGTCAATTATATCTCATTGCCCTATTTCTATGACCCTTCCCCCTAACCCCTTAAAAGAGGTTGCTACAATGCTGGAACATGCAGTACATTAAGAGGTGGGATTTACATGGGAACAAAAAAGATTTGCCACATAACAAGGAAGCTGCCTCTCTCAGCCTTCCTGCCTTCCCTCTCAGCACTCCTGCCTTCCATCCTGCAATGCAAATAAAGGTGTAGAAGGTTTACTCTGCATGTGATAGGAATTCACCATCAAAATACTTTTATGTAGAGAAGCTAGAGAGGAGTATCTCCAATGGCTAGAAATGTTGCATATTGTGAGCCACCCACAAAGTATTGAAAATGCTTAACATACAATAATCCTCACAATAACATGTCAAAATGTACGGTTGGTGGGGGAATTGATCTGATGGGGGGAAAACAAAAGGACTGAAAGACTGATCTGTCCAAGATTACACAGACAGGTGAAAAACTACAGTCCTTACAAACTATCTAGTTCTGGTATCCTTTTAATATGTTATTACTCACATGGCAAATGCTCTCTCAAAGCGAATAGCTATGAAAATACTTGTTTGTAGGTCTTAAGGAGAAGAAATTAAGACCCCCCAAAATTCATCTGAAGTCATATTAACTGATTGATATACCATAACACAAAGAATGAACTTGCAAATGTAAATGGCATTTGAATGTAGACTTGTTTTTATGTTATTGAGCTATTTCTTTTTCATGAAGCCATTTGCAGGATAAGAGAAGATCAGCATTCATGCTTGTTTGAGCTCCTCAAACAACAAACAAGTGGTCCAGAAGCTAAAGAGATGATCAGCAACTGAAGGCAAAGACCAGAAGGGGATATTGTATTAAGAAAGCTGTGCAGTGAATCCTACATAGTGTAACTTCTGAAGTTGTTAGAGAAGATGTAGGTGAAAGAATTAAGACAATGTCATGCACAAGAGCAGTTTTGTGGGCAAGAAGCCAGGCAGAGACAAAATGTAGAGCAGGCTAAATAAAGTACAGGCCATAAGATATAGCCTCATAAACATATATACAAATAAAAATAAGTTATTGTTGTCACTTTTTTTGGTGCTCAAAACATGTGCAGGTTAAATTAAAAGAAAGCATTTCAGAAGTTTGGATATTCAAAAAGTAAAAACCTTCTACACATCCAGGTTATTTCACTATTAACATCTCTTTCTAACATGGCCAACTTTGGATAATTCAATTTAAGATTGTAATGGTAAATGGTATATGGTAATATAAGAGATATTTACATTATTATACCCTTAGCATCTTTCTTGAGAAAAACTTTCCAAAATGAGACAGCCAGAGCCAATAGCCTTTTCAGATCTTGCAGCTTTAAAGCTGCATTAATGCTGATGGATTTCCTTTAAATAACTTCTTATGCTCATTTTTTCCTACAAGTTTTTGAGAATTAGATCCCCAGAATTTCAGTAGGAGACAGGTATCTAATTAAACTAGGGTTTTTTTTAAAATCACTCATTCTGTGTTGAAGGCAAATGAAAAGAGAAAGATGATGAAGTAAGTCCTTTGTACATTTTCCAAACCCAGATTTGCACTCTCCAAATTATTTGCTCATTTTAAATGGATTTTCTGTTGGCTGATCCTACAGAACTCTGCACTCAGTGTACTGAATATACAGATTTCTAATCGTCATACTTTTAGTAAAGTAAGTACTGCTTTACTTATTTTTACAGTCTATCAATGTAACACTCAATGTGGACTAAGTTCAAGCCATACTGGTATAATGCTGCCCAGCCTAACACAATGCACGCTGTGGACATAACATAATTCAGAAAAACTGAAGATTTTTTTTTTTTAAACTAACAAGAGGCAAATACAGAAAAGGAGATGAAATTCAGGTCCTAAAACTATATTCTGAAGCACAGGTTTTAGACATGAAGGTTTCCTGTTTTTTCCTGCAATTCTAGTCTCGAGGTTCCTGATCTGCAGAGCATGGGGCAAAAGTGACTCTGTAACACCAGAAAGTGAGCAACTCTCCACCATTATTTACACCAACCTAAAATGAGTATGAAAGGCTATTAATGTGCCCTTACATATACCTAAATGACTATCCAACATGCCAGACCATAGAAGATCATGTACAAAGAGTTTAACTACTTCCTCACAAAATAATACTTCCTAAAATAAAATGATTTTGGCTACTTCCAAAGCCTCGCCTTCTGCACTGAACAGATGACAAGTTGTGCTGGTTTTGGCTGGGCTAAAGTTAATTTTCTTCATAGTAGCTAGTATGGGACTGTGTTTTGTATTTGTGCTGAAAAGAGTGTTGATAACACAGGGTTGTTTTCATTACTGCTGAGCTGTGCTTACACAGCAGCAAGGCCTTTTCTGCTCCTCACCCCACCTCACCAGCGAGGAGGCTGGGGGGGCACAAGAAGTTGGGAGGGGACACAGCTGGGACAGCTGACCCCAACTGACCACAGGGATATGCCAGACCATATGACGTCATGCTCAGCATATAAAGCTGGGGGAAGAAGGATGTCGTGGTTTAACCCCAGCCAGCAACTAAACACCACGCAGCCGCTCACTCACTCCCCCCCACCCAGTGGGATGGGGGAGAAAATCGGGAAAAGAAGCAAAACCCGTGGGTTGAGATAAGAACGGTTTAATAGAACAGGAAAGAAGAAACTAATAATGATAATGATAACACTAATAAAATGACAACAGTAATAATGAAAGGATTGGAATGTACAAATGATGCGCAGTGCAATTGCTCACCAC
The DNA here is from genome assembly GCF_026419915.1 of Harpia harpyja. Lineage (NCBI taxonomy): Eukaryota > Metazoa > Chordata > Aves > Accipitriformes > Accipitridae > Harpia > Harpia harpyja. Next base: position 44,249,640 of record NC_068944.1, read on the forward strand.
CCGCCGACCGACACCCAGCCAGTCCCCCGAGCAGCGATTCCCCACCCCCACTTCCCAGTTCCTATACTAGATGGGACGTCACATGGTATGGAATACCCCGTTGGCCATTTTGGGTCAGCTGCCCTGGCTGTGTCCTGTGCCAACTTCTTGTGCCCCTCCAGCTTTCTCGCTGGCTGGGCATGAGAAGCTGAAAAATCCTTGACTTTAGTCTAAACACTACTGAGCAACAACTGAAAACATCGGTGTTATCAACATTCTTCGCATACTGAACTCAAAACATAGCACTGTACCAGCTACTAGGAAGACAGTTAACTCTATCCCAGCTGAAACCAGGACAAAGGAGGAAGGGGGGGACGATCGGAGTGATGGCATTTTTCTTCCCAAGTCACCGTTACGCGTGACGGAGCCCTGCTTTCCTGGAGATGGCTGAACACCTGCCTGCTGATGAGAAGTGGTGAATCAATTCCTTGTTTTGCTTTACTTGCGTGCGCAGCTTTTGCTTTACCTATTAAACTGTCTTTATCTCAGCCCATGAGTTTTCTCACTTTTACCCTTCTGGTTCTCTCCCCCATCCTGATGTGGGGGGAGTGAGTGAGCCGTTGTGCAGTGCTTAGTTGCCGGCTGGGGTTAAACCACGACACAAGTTAATGTGATTAATTGTTCAGTGCTGAGACTAGGTAGTGATGCTTCATAAATATATGGACACTATGTCACTGCTTTTGTTAGATCATTTCGAAGACTAATTACTCCAGATGACTCTCTGGTTTTGTATGTATTTAGGATGAGTAGACAAACTAGGGCTAATCACTGTAGACCGACTGAATTATAGAAGTAGCAACGAATCTACTGCCACCAAGAATAAAAGCACCATTTAAGAAGCTGGAGCGCACAAGAATCCAGAGCCTCTAAAGGAAGCCTCATCAGTGCAGCAAGAAGCATATTAATATCCTCTGAGACAGGGCATGTTTTAATGGAGGGATGGTTCAAAGTCTGCAAGTCGTCCATGGGCTGGTCTCCAGTCAATTTTGTATCTCTTTTTGAGAGCTAAAGAGCATTACCAAACACATGCTAACGTTAACACAGGCACATGAAATAAAAGAAGTATTGTCCTTTGGCACTTGACAAGTGACACACTAGGTTGAGATGTCAACATACTCTTGGCCTTCTTTCAAATCTTTCAAAAAAATTGAAGCTGAAGCCACAAAACTCCCAAATCTAGCTCCATAAAGGGAGGAAGCTGGACTGTGCACCATTTCCCCATATGTCTACTCTTTCATGTATCTCTCCCTCTTCAAACTGGGGAGGGGGGAAAGACCAGGGAGAGAACCACCACATATGCTAGGAGGGCCTCCCAGAGATGATGCTAAAAATTCACATGGCTGTACAGAGCTGCTTGGAGGGTTTGATCCTCCACTAGACTTGAACCAAACCCCTGAAGACTTCAGTGATGTGAGCTCGGTTCTTAAGCTGAGCACCTTACAAGCCATTATGTTTTGAATTTCACAGCATTCTCAGAATTTAAAAAAGCACAGGCATATTAGCACAGTCAAACAAGTAACAATATTGACAGAAAATTACAAATAAGCCTTTACTGATTTTAAATCTGAGTAACTGTTACTTTCTGAACAAACATCCTTAATTCTGTCAAAGGACACATACCTTCAGTATTGTTTTTGGACGTTTTTTAAAGTAAAGTTTTGGCTTTTCAATCACAGGAAGAGGAGGAAGTTTCTTAAGTTCTTGTAGGACAGCCATTGCAGCACGTTTCTTTGAGAGTTTCTTACTGTTGCCTTCTCCTTCTGCAGTGAATTCTCCTACTGTAACGCGTGTAACAAAGCTCTTCATGTGAGGAGGTCCACTTTCTTTAATCACCTTTTAAGTGAAAGTAACATTGAGTCAAATCACCCTACAAGAATATAACTTAATATTTGTATCTCTGCAATGTATTTACTACTAATGCAGTTTTCCTGCTAATCAAAGGCATTAGATGGGATTTCATAAAATCTTGACAAGTATTAATGCCAGTACCAGGTTTGAGGACAGAAAATTAAGGTTAATTAGATAAAGCAAATCTAACCACCATATTCAGTGTTTCACATAAAATACAGTAGGCCTATATTTTCAAAAAGATTTATACAATAACACAATACACACCAATAATGCATATTTAAACCAAGGCTGCTGTTTCTATTCTTGCAAGGTGCTTCACGTACTAAAGAAATTCAATTCATGAAGGTCCACCAGGCTTTGGCTATTTCTTCACATAAAACATATTCAAAACTCTATTTATATGGCATCACTTCAACCCGTTCGTAATTTTTTTCTATTATCATTAAAACATAGGATGTTCGCGCATGGTCCCAAACTTCAGTCTTAAATCCGTATTTTTACACTGTCCTAGCTGCAGGCAGCATACCTGCTCTCAACTCTTACCTTGCCAGCGTACACAACTCAGAGTGATATCCTGTACATTTGAAAGGCTGCCATAGCCTTGCCTCCATGACTTTCAGCTGTCCCTCCCAACAGTACCAAAAGGAATTATCAGAAGAGCCACCATAACTCACACAAAAGCCAGTAAGTTCTGAAAAGTTTCATTTATTCATTCCCTTCCAAATATATTCAGTATGACAATAAGAAAACCCATTTGAAGTACTTCTCCACTATTAAAAGTTACAATAATATGGAAAAAAATGAAGAAAAATGAAGTTCTGAGCACCGTACCTTCCTTTAGCTCTTTTTCTGTCTTCATTTTTACACACACACATCTACTTTTAGGAGGCTATACTGTTAGGATGCATTCACCAACAAATCACAGCACTGCAAGTGCTAAGATAGCCATCTCTTCATGTATGCACCATTTACTGGTCTGGACAATGTCTATCAGGGATTAGAGACCTCATTTGGGAAAAGGTTCAGTTATTTTGTTTGATGGGCGGAAGCAGCTACCTAATTTAATCTTTGTTACACGTAATTTGTATAAGGAGACATTAGAGCATCTGACAGGCATCTCTTTGTATTATCTTCAAAATCAATACAAATACATATTTTTTCAGTAGGTGCAATTACATCAAACCATTTGTTGAAGAAGTATAATGCCTGAATGCAAGGGAACTGAGGTAAAGGTGCTAGGGCCTTCTTGGTGTAATAACTATATTTTTAATGGGCTGAAACCTTCAACCTTAATATTATTACAACATGTTTTGTATTAAAGTTCTTTTTATCAAGGTCATGTCCCTTGCATTATTTAGTTTTGCTGTTACACTGTAATGAGGTCTCCTTAGGCTTGTATTTCTTTTTTAAGCTCTCTTTTGTGGCAACTTCACCCAGTAAATGCAATTATCACAGCATATATCAATAAAAAGACACAAAATGAAAATTAACAGACAACTTTGTCCGCATTTTCCCAGAATAAGACGACATCTGTGCCAGCATGGAATTTTTCTGTTGTAGTCCAGGAGTGTTCCCACTCTAAGATTCCAGGTAATAATTTCAGAAGTGTTTTCAAGATTGCCTCACTTGAAAGTTGCCCACTAGCGCTTCACCACGTGAGAAGGCAGTGATGCTTTCGAGGCACTGACCCATGCTGAGCTATGGGAAGCTGCACAGCCTGCGCCAGAGCTGGAACAAGCCCAGCGCTGGGATCTCCTGCTCTCAGGTACAGTTGGGCTTCGTATCAATGCTGAACACCTTCATCGCACTGCAGTGTTTCCCACTCTGCTTTAAAGTCATATCTTAATCCATCCCTGTACATTGCTATCCAAGTATTACAACACGTTGGCTGTAAAACATGGCTAAATTAACCTCACTAAGGTCCTTAATCTTTTTGTGGTCTTACTAATACCATTATATAGGTGTTTCTACTTACATGCAATATAATGTATTAATAAAATATACAAGAATAACTATACTGACCAGATGAAAAAGGAGAAAATAACTTGCTTAAGAAATATAATTGCTGAGTTCCTAAAATATTAGTTTTATATAAGTTCTCTCATACATATATAAATGCACACAAATTTATATATATATATGAAAAAGAATGTTAATACAAAACCAGATTATATTTTCATATACAAGATAATATATTTCTTAATATAAAACTAATGTATTCCGGTGTGTTTTTCATCTTTTAAACTTTTAAGTATGTGACACAAAGTAAATAATTGCCTGGAAAATGTTCAAAACTGTTTCTTTGTTAGTGTGTAAATGAAAAAAAGTCTGTGTTGTCAATGGAATGAACCCCATAGGATTCAGATGGGATCTGGATCAAGCTAAACATCCAAATTTGGTAATTTAGCAAAAAGAATATTTACCTAACAACGTTTTTGGTTAACCCCAGATTTTAGATCTTTTTTACTCCACATGATTTCAAACAGTTGTGCTATAAGCCTAGGGACAGAAAACACTAAAAAGAAATTCAGCCTTTGCTATCCAAGAACACTATATGCATTAGTACATTAAACTGTTTCCTCAGTTGAAAGATACGACCCGTGGACCAAATCATGCCTAATTTAAAGCTGAGAATTTGATTAAAGGTGACAGTTCAATACACTTTTCTTTTTCTGTTTCACTGATTTAAAGAATAACTCCAGCAAGAGAAAACACATGGGGCCAAAACACATCTAAGGTCAAGTTACATCAAGAGTGAATTTGGCTCAACTTAATGAATCATGCTGACAAATGAAAAACAGCAGTATGATTACAATGAAAGAGCAACGCTGCTTCAATTATTAATGAGGCTCCAGGTAAAAAAATCCAAAATATTATGACAAGATTAAATGGATATTAAAAAAAAAAAAAAAAAGAGGAGACAAAAAGCAGGTCAACAAAAACATGTCACCTACATCCATGATTATTTAGAAGTTTTAAAATACCAATATATTTCCATGTGCTTGTGTGGGCACACATACCAGATTTTTCCAGTTTAAAAAAAGAAAAAAAAGTCTGGATGTTTTATTAAAACTGGAGCGAGGAAGGGTGAGCATCATGCCAAACCCGAACGAGAGCTAGTCAGTATGTCAATCATCCAATCTGAAAGCCTCAATCCCCAGGAGAGCAGGAGCCAGACGGGTGTGAAACTTCCTGCTGAGAACTTGCTCAGTCTCCCAGAGTCAGCAATTTGGTCTGTTCCTAGTCAAATACAGAATCTCTGTCTTACTGAGATAAGACTGGGACTTAGAAACTGCACTCTTTTTCCCAGCAGAACACTGGAAAGGGATGGAGAGGCAGAAAATTTGCGTGTTCAGGCACTCTATTCCCTCACTCCTGATACTGAGAATGAAAAAAAAATATTATTGTATTTGCTATTCTAAAGAAAGAACACTCCAATCCAAAGAAAAATACTGATAGAATGACAATCTGAAATACCCCAGCATGTTCTACAACCTGAAGCTGTCGACCTCAGTTACATCTTCTAGGCTCACCCAACTCCTTACTGACGAGTTGGAAATAAAAAACATGTATGTTGCAAAAGAACCAAAAAAAGCAAGATTTTAGCCTACTGTCAAGGAGGGAATAAACAGCAAAATGACCATTTTACAGCTATTCTAACAATTCCTACAGCAATCCGTTTGTATCCCTCCTTAAAAATTGTTCATTGAGAGTCCCACAAACGCCCTAGAGGAGTTGAATTTTGACTTAAAAGTCGATGAATAAAGGTTAGCTAAGGATGCACCAGTGATAAGTATGGAATAAAGCTTGTTCTTTGTTAGAACAGAATGCTTTTATTTTAGTTAACAATTTAATAGATAGAAATTCCTTAAAACTTGTCCTAAAGTTCCTAGGCAATTAAAACTAGCCATATTACTCAAAAACAGGATAGACGGAAGAAACCCACAGGGTTCTGCGTGCTCTTCCTATTTGCCACCCCTTGTGCACTTCTAAGGACACATTTACATAGAACTTTACATATCTTTATGACCATTACTTTGTTGCATAACATAGCACTGTTGGAACATTGGCTGAAGCTTCGTCAGTGAAGAAAAGGCAGATCATTTTATAGCTCTCGCACACAAAAATAGCTAGAGAAAGCTTTGATGCCTGCCTGGAATAACACAAAACCATTTGCAAATAAAATCCTATTAGAAACATCAGATCCTGGGGATCACCCATAATTGCTTAGCAGTTTTATTGAAATATAAGCCAGTACCAAGTTCAATCAAAGCTCTATTTAAGAATGTCACCTATACTTAGATTTAAAGGCAGGAAATAACACAAAACCTGTCAGGAGGGCAAGAAACTGTCTTTTTTCAATGTTGTTAACATTCTTTGGCAAGTGACACATCAGACTTTTCCTGTACTAAGTATCTCTGCCTTCATTCTCTCCTTACCAAATGCTCTCCCTTAAATAAGCTGAAATACAGGAATGAAGTTAAGACGACATTCAAAGCACTATCCCTCCCTCTTTTCTTTCCAACCTCCAAGCTATTCTGTGACCTGTGACCATTTATCTCCTTGTATTTTAGTGTATTGATTTGTATGGAACTATTCCAAATAGTTTTAAATACTTAAGGTAGAAAAATGATGGGTGAAAACTGAAACGTTAATTATGAGCTTCCTTTTTGAAACACAGGCATGTGTTTCCATTATGTCTGATCTTATATAAGAGTTATGTTCTTTCCATGTAGTTGCAAATTGATACATCAACACCCCCGGACACCCCAGTTTTAACCTTGAGATTTCACATTCTCTTAACTTTCTAATTAGTCTATATTACACAGATCATATGTATGAAGTACATACACGTTTGTTATACTGAGGAATTCCTTAGTCAAAACCAGTATTCTTTGCCTTTGGCCCTCTTACCTGCCTTCTGAGAGATTTCTCAGATTTCTAAGGAGGTCCAAATAGCCCATTTGACATTGGCCAATTCACAGATATGGGCCGAACATGTCGGTAAACCTGCATACAGCACACTGCAAGGCGTGCCACAGCATAATTTTCTTTTTCTGCATGCAAACATGTGCCTATACTTCAAAAGGAAAAAGCACCGGAGAAAATAATCATCACCAGTATAGGCACTACCCACCTCCTTCATATATACTCACCTTAAATGCAAAACAAAAGCAGAAAAATAAAACTTTAAAGAGCCACTTACACTAGCATTTTCTCCATTTAAAAAAAAAAAAAAAGAAAAAAAAACCCACCAGCTTGAAAGTCTGGTGGTTCCTACCACAACAACATTAGATTTTTACAACCAGTTTGTATAAGAACTTTCTCATCGGAAAAATTTTCCTGTTACTATCAGTCATTCTCCCGTAGTTAGTTCATTGATAGCATTGGAGCTATTCCAAATATTCTTTATTACTTAAGGTAAACAAAGGTGGCAGAAGCAGGTTCATAGATAAAATCGTATGAAATGAGGAAAAAAAGTCATGAAGGCTTAAGTAGACATAGATAAGGAGTCAAACAGTGTGGAAGATAAAAAGATACTCATGACTTTCTGAAAACAGCACATCGGATGCAAAATGTCTCAATGGGAACTTTTGTAGTGTATGAATGCCTACAGTTAAAGCAAAGACTTTGGCTGACTGTTTTGAAGATTATTTCAGATCAGATTGAGTGTTGCTACTTATTCTAATACAACAGCACCATACAGAAGATTCTTGAACTGTCTTTCTGCCATCCACTTGTTTGCAACCGAATATTAGGTCTCTAATACTTCTGAAAGAGCATCTAGTTTAATAGTAAAAACTCAGTGTCTTAGACTCTGATATACTACCAATATTTTTTGTTATAATTTCCATGAATTTGAATGTCATATTCATAATGTATTAATATTTTTAACTGCATTGAGTTTTAGTGGCAGGGGTTTTTAATACTTCCTTAGCAAACAAATATGTAACACATACCTCAAAACTGACAGGTATATTGCGCTTCAAAGCAATTTCAAACACTACACTGATCTCAGACTTGTTTGCATCTTTATCTTCTTCTGATTCTTTTCCTGTTTCTCCATTCTGAAAATGAAGAATGCATAATCATATTACAATTTTTAGAAGATAAAAAAATAATATACTTCTCCCTCGATTTCTCAAAGACTTTTGAGTTCTCCTGTCACGCTGTAAATCAGCATTTGCACATCCGTCTCAGCACCCCATTATCAGACACCCACTGATCGTGAAGCCATATATAATGCACTTATGCTTCATAATAAAGGAATACATACACATTAATTTATAAATTAATGATGGATGGCAAAATAACTTCGATGCATTTTAGTCTTATTAATGACATGGATAATAATCATCTGAATACACACTTCTTGTGTAGAACATGAGGATCAAACAGATCCTTTGACCTGTTTCTCAGTCTCTCTGTGGGTACCCCTTCCAAGGGGTAGGAAGAAGTTTTCTGTACTTCTTGGAAAGTACAGAAGACTGTACTTCTCTCAGAAGAAATTCAGTGAATCACCCCCACACTTTGACTGGGTCACAGGTTACAGGTGTCCTCAGCAGGTCCAGCTGGTTAATGGCCCCTCCATCGACTTCCCTCTGGGAGTTATGACCAGTATGAAAAGGTAGTGACAGAGAACAGCTTGCTCAACACAGAACAGTATTTACTTATCCATAGGAACATAGCAAACAGAGAGGCTAAGAGATAAAACAACAAAAGGCACATGCAAACGTTATCCTGCCTAACATTCAGCTTTGCTTTATACTTTAGGTAAGTCTTATTTTTCTCAGACGACCACCAGCATGGGGATCAGTCAAAGAGTTATCACCTTTTACAACCGCTACCTTTTGGTGTTTGTCCCCCAGGCCACATCTTCCTTAGTTCTCGGAGGTTTCACTTTCAGGTACTTTCAAACTGCAAAGCTCTGAATGTTTCAAACTGGGATCTCTCAACAACCATGTAACCTTGGTCAGGCTCCTAATTTTTTATTAGTGGAGGTAAACAGCAAAGAAACTTGGGCTGAATTAGGTGGATTCCTGCAGAGTTCCCATCTTACATAACAAAGTCTGATCTAAATCTTCAGCCATTAACATAGCTACAAAATGCAGATATAGAAGTTATAAAATAACATTGAAAAAGCATTAGGTTCTTCACATTCACAATGAAATTTACCAATCTTTTATCTACAATTTGTTAACTCGTAATATATTAATGTTTAAGATAACACAGGACCAAAAATCCAGCAGTCAGCTATAGCATGCAGACTTGGAGCACTTTTTGTCTCATTAAAAGCTTGTAAAATTTTGAGTCTGAAAAAGCAATTTACATCCCTGACATTTATCTAGTGCTAAATACAAAACAAAAATTTATAAAGTTTATAGAACCTGCTGAAAAAAAAGCATGCAGAGCAAAGCAGTAGCAAGGGTAGTTAGAATGAAATTATGTAGGACCTCTAGCTCATTTCATATAATGAAATGTAAAGCACCACTGAAATCAAGAATGTAGGTCATTATAGGACAGGCAAAGCATTGATTAGGTTCACTGAGAAAGATCAACTGAACAGAGTTAAAAGGACAATACTTAAAAATAAAAATATATTGTTGGGATATAAAGAGTATCAAACAAAGAGTGCGGTACTACTATTCTCTAAAAAACCTTAGTGAGAATCTTACTCAGTACTGTATTGAACTAAGTTTGTGTTTTATAAAGGACACTGATAATCTGAAAAGCTGACAACAAAAGCCACAAAGATGAACTAGTGATTAGAAAAAAAACAACTTTACAGAGACACTATGGAAACAACCAGTTCTATAAAAAGATTCAAAATTACCTAAGCAGAATCTGTAAATATATATGGGATAGAGATTTTTGATTAGCAAATATAAGAAAATACCAATTAGATAGAAAATGAAGCTAAGTGAATTTAGAAGAAATATCTTGCAAATTATCTTTGAAATGGGGAATAATCAATCACTGGCATAATTTACATGAAACATAAAGCCCATTGGACTGTCACCAAGCCTTTAAGTCAAGAATGTTTAGGTTTTCTAGCTATACTCTAGCTTAACCAGATATGTAGAGTCTAATGTAGAAATTACTGTTTAAAATTTCATGATTAATAAAAACACATTGGTCCAGAAAACCCCTGATTGTCCCTTCTGCCCTTACAATTTAACTCCTTGCATATTTTTCCATCAAACACAGTAGAGAGCCTAACCATGAGTGGAGAATAGGGAGGATCATAGACTTTAAGGCTTAGACCTTAGTACTGAGCAATAAAGTTTCAAGCCTTAGTCATATGACTTCCCTAAAGAAAATAAAATATGTTCAGGAGTGTCTCAAGTACTTTGGATTTAAATTTGATCCTCATTCCACAACTGACACTTTAATTGTAAGGCCTTTCTTAGCCTCACATCTATGAGACAGCAGAGGTGCTTTGGCAGACACACAATAGCTCTTTTATGAAAGCAGGCTCATATTCACCTGTAACTCTGCCCTGTTTGCTGATTGCTTCTTGTTTCTGCCCACCTTACGCTCTTCTACACATTTGCACAATGAAGTATTAAGATGGCAATACTCCTCAGTGGTTTAATATGGAAAAAAGATTTTATCCTTAACTAAGTTTTTTAAAAAAAGGAAAAAAAGGGTATCTTGAAATGAAAGAAGAATATATAGAAGGCTGCATTAAGCAAACATGGTTATGAAGGTGAAAAGGTAAGCCCATGTATTTACTGTGCTATATTCCATGGATCCCATTCCAGTGAAATTCACTGAGTTACTAATGGGATGCAGGGCTAGATCGGTACCAGCAGGTCTGTCCTTGCTCCCCTCTCTCCTCTTCTTGGAAGCACAGTGGCAGTGATTGGGGAAGAAAGAAGCTCAATCTAGTCATGTAATTGAGGCCAGCCAGACTCTAATGTGTCCTGGCTCTGATCCACGCATGATGTTTGAGGAACGGTGAATCAATCATGTTCCATGGCTGACCCAAGCAGCTCAGTTCTGCTGAAGGAAGGAGAGTTTTACTGAGCTGGACAATGTCCCATGGTGAGGGCATATCCCACCACTGCGTAGCAGCCCTGCGTGCACTTCACATGACCAGCAGCAGGGAGGAGCCTCAACCTTAGCACTATGAAGCCCTTAAACTCTACTTCAACCAACCTCCAGTTCTCTGGAGAGCTACGCTCAGCTCCACACTATGCAGTTCTTGGTACTCCATCATGACCTAGGCATAGTGTTATCTCCAGCCTTCTCCAGTGACCTACAACTCTAACCCATGAAGTGACAGAGATGTTTCTTCATGACTACCTTACAACAAGCTCCCTTTACCCTCAGCATAACCAAGCCACAGATGTTTTCCTGACTAAGGACTCGATCTAGCCTCCTACCCACAGACACCTGCTATTGAGATCCTACAGTATCCCAAGTGGTCTTCAACTGCTGCACCAGAAACTCACAGTGCTCCCACAGATCTTGCAAGTACTATGTAAATGTCTCAGTTACTCTACGGTATTGTCTCCTGACAAGTCTTCCCATTTTTCTCATAGCTAACTGTGGATTTGATTCAGTTTACATATGTAACTTATGGTGGTGAAGAGAAAAATGAAATTATTTCATTAGCTCATGAGAGAGGCAAGGCTACAGCATGCTACAAGAATTTAGGAAACTCAATTTGCCATGACCACATCTTCCAAAAGCCTGCACATCCTAACAAACACTGATGTAAATAGACACTAAATAGACCCATTTAGGCAAGAATGCTTATAAAGATTTTATTACTTTTGCTAGGTAAATTACATATGTACATGGGCTATGAAAACTCAGTATATAAACCAGGTACATATTGATGTTACTTATATCTATTATTTACTTTTGTCTACTACTTATTATCCTATGCACTTAGTGGTTTAATTTCCATTCTGATTAAAGGATATCTTGAATTCAAAGATTCTTTTGATAATATTAAACATATAATTTTCAAAAACTAAGAATATGCTGAGCTAAAAATATGTTTTAGTAATATAAGGTTTGTGCTAAGGATTCATTATCAACTAATACATTTGACTGGAAGCCAGAGAAAGGAAGGGAATTAATAATAAGAAAGGAAACAGGGATTCCTCCTGACTTTACATATTCTTTTTTAATAGTTTTACTGTTTTAAAAAAAAATCAATATTAACTATAGTAAGTGATTTTGAAGAGATTTCCTGATCCAGAAAAATAACATAGCAAAACAGAAGGGTGAGTCAAACTCTCTTTGGATCAAGAGGAGGACGTAGACACAGGGTGAGGCAGAAAGAACAAAGACTTTTTTAATACAGAAAATTATTTCCATTCTTAAAAAGCAGGTCAAAACTACCACACAAGACACTGAAGGTAATATTAGTAATGTTTTGTACTGTGCACAGGAGTTCAACAGGCATCATCAGAAAGAGTGTACAAAATAAAAGGATTGTCTCCTCATGCATTTATTTTGGCTTGACGGGGCAATTTTATTATATTCGTCCTTTCAATTTGCAAAGATTATTCTGAGAATAATTTTTCTGTTAAATATTTCTTAAAATATAACACAACATTTTCAAGTAGCAATATATACCACTTACAAACATAGCAGTGAGAAAGCTAGCTATTTAAAAAGCTACTAAGTGGCTAAAAGCCTAGAACCATCAGACAAGTGATCATCAGCTGTCAGTGACCTCTGTCAGGTTCTTAGGTACATTGGGGACAAGTCATGTCAGCTGTAAAGATTGCATTCATGGCACAACACATATTTAAGATTAATAATTTGTTCTCCATGAAGCCACTGATTAAATGGACATTTTCTCCACTTTTGGTATAATCTCAAATATTTTATTTTTACTTTATTTTTAACTTAATGACTGTTGACAATCCCATCTTTAAAATGCCTACTTATTTTTGTTATTTAAGTCTAGTTCCATTTTAGGTGTGCTATTATAAAGAAATAACACTAACAATTTGTTAGTATTACTTCTCTAATTATGGAGGCTAACATGAAAAGAACACTAAAAATTGAACATTGAAAAACTGGCAATTAAATTGTTTGATTTGGTATCTTAACGTGAAGATTAGTTTTCTGAAACACAAACCTGAGGTAATTTTTCTGGAATAGGCTCATTCTGGAGAGCTTGAAGGGCCTTCATTGCAGCATTATGTCTAGCAGCTTGACGAGTCTTTCCTTCACCAAAAAACTCACTGTTGCCAACAGTTAACTGGACATAGAAAATTTTAGGCACTGGGCAGTGATACCTGGAAATAAGTCATGAAAAGAAAACAATAAAATTTATGAATTTTAACCATCAATTTTACATAATATAGAGCAGTAGTTAGGGATAAAACATATCTTTTCTCACAGAGTAAGACCTAACACTTAAATACATGGACTGCTGCTCAGCAAGGCCGTCAGTAACTGTGACAGCAGCTCCTACATGCAAACCAGCTCTTCACCCACATTTGCACGGGTCTGCAACAAGCTTTACTATACTTCAGCCCAACAGCCCAGCTCTGTTTCTTCTTGGTTTGAGCCTTGAGAAGATTAAACCTAAGGAGAACCAAAAGCTCCAGTGGAAGCCATGCCTGGGATACAACTCCTGTCCCACAGGAAAGCAGCACAGAGGAAGAAGGATTGAGAGGTCTCTCATCTGAAACCTGCTGGCATAGCTCAGCTCTTGGGGACAACAAGAAGTCAGATGGCAGAAGAGTGAGGGACCTGGACAATGTACTTCTAGCCTCTTTTTAAAGCTCAAGTATTGAAATTGTTGTAGAGAATAAGGAGTTCTCTTCCAAAAGCGTAACAGAGGGTAGGGAGAATGTCTCCTCCAACACTGTAACAGCCAAACATTTTCCGGGCATGGAAAGAAAAGCAGCAGTCACCACCACATTGTTTTCCTTTTTTTTCCTTCCCACAGAAAATTTCTAAATATAATGGCAGGGTTTGTTTTTCTGAGTATGTCTGAAAGGCACCGAAAGAAAGATAAAGCAAGAAATTGCACGTTTTCCTATGAACAGGCACAGCTATTATTCCTCAAAGAAAGCAGTATCTTTATTCATATCATCAACTCCACGTGTCTACTTTCAGTAATAAAAATAGCTAACCCAACCCATACTCCCTACCCTGAAACCTGTCTCTCACTAGCAGTGAATGAAGAAAGAGAGGTAATGCCATTCTTGGGTTTGGGAGGTCCTGTCACAGCACTGTGACAACTACAAACATAAGAGCTTGTCCACATAAGCAATTTCTACAGAAAATAAGTATTCCACCACCACCTCAGACTCAGAAAAAGCAATTCAGCACAGATAATTAGTTCTAATCACTGTTAAAATTATAATCTCTTAAGAGAACATTTCCGAAAATTTCTCTAATTATATTCTACACAGGTGAGGGAATTCACTTCATACTCTTCACTCTGTGTCTAGTCAGCCTGTGCTCCTTCCTCAAAGGCTTTTCTAACACACTGGAGATTTAGTCCTTGGAAAAATATATACCTACCAGAAACGGTTTCTCATTTATGACAAATAACTTGTACATATTTTACGGCAATGTAAAAAAGCCCAGGATTCCAAAAGTGTGGCCAAAAGCTAGGTCCATTGTAACAAAACTAGAATCACTCAAAAACACAACAAAGTACTATGTTTTCCTTCTTCCTCTTACAGAATCCTTATTAAAGCATGCTCTCTCCATTTTCATCTGTTGACATGGATGTTGATTTTTTTGTATGAAGACTTTCTGACTTTTCATTAATAATTGTAACCAATTCGTTTCAACTATAAAACAAAGTTTTTCAGATAGCAGTACACTTCAAACCCAAACAAGTGCAAATAAGCACTCCAGTCTCAGTGTCCCTGAACTTTGTGCCTAATTCTAAAAATACGTTTATATGGAAAGAGCAAAACCATAACACTGGCTCCAACATGCCTCTGGCTATAGGGCCTTGGAGGGGTGAGCAAAGTTGCCTTTACGACATGCAAAAAGCGGGTATTTACTTTGCTTTCCTGTTTACAGTTTAATACAGTTATAGGGAATTATTAAGGCCTGGAAATGCATTTGCTTATGTAGCATTTTCATAAAATTATAGAATAAGTCAGGTTGGAAAGACTCCTGGAGGTTATCTGGTCCAATGCAGCACCCAAAGCAGGGTCAAGCTCTGAAGTTACACTGTCTTGTTCAGGCATTGTCCAGGGTATTGTGGATATCTCCAAGGATGAAGATTCCACAACATCTCTGGGCACCCCATTCCAGTGTTTGACCACTCCTTCTGGAAGAACACTACAAAGCTCCTACACGCGTAATGGAATTCAAACACCACGGTGCCATTCGTTCACAAAGCAGCTGTCAAACCAAAGAAACGGATAGTTCCAAGAATGTTAATTTCTATCCCACTCCACTGTGTCTTTCATTGCTTCAGACATACAGCATTCACCTTCTGCCTCCCTCTGCTTCTAAAAGGTACAAACACAATACCAAGACGCTAGCAATGTGACAAAATCTACAATAAAAAAGTAGTGGTTTCAGGCTGAGATTTACCTCAAAAAGAATGGTAGTTTTTCAAGTGAAAGGCAGAATTTCACCCCTTCCCTTCACTTAATGAGCTTACATAAAATGCTTCCTATATCAACATTTTCCTTTGATTTATTAGTTTTATTTGGTTTGCAATATTGTTTTAGGGAATTTTAAAAATAAATTTAGGGAATATGCAGGCAATAGATGTAAATAATACCTTGCAAGAATTTAAATCTAAGAATCAGGAACAGGCCTTTGACACCAAACACAGGTCAAACTATACTTCCAGAGTGAAAAATACTACATTTATTTAAAATCAAGGGAAAAATAATCAAAAGCTTCATCAGTATAATCAGCATCAACTCCACTTCTTCCACAGCTGGCTTAGAGCTGTCTGTCCCTGGCTCCTATACACCACTAATGTGATTCCTCTGAAAGTCTTTCCTTAGTTTATCACAGAAACACAGAATAGTTGAGATGGGAAGTAACCTCTGGAGATCCCCTAGTCCAGGCCCCCTCCTCAAAGCAGGTCAGTTAGAGCAGACTGCTCAGGGCCGCTTTCCTTTGGGTTTTGAGTATCTCCAAGGGTGGTTGATTCAACAACCTGTCTGGCAATCTGCTCTGGTGTTTGAGTAAAAAAGGCTTTTCTTTTCTTATGATTAAATGGAATTACTTGTATTTCAGTTTGTGCCTCTTCTTCACTGGATACCACTAAAAGACCCTGGCTCCCCTTTTTTACTCATCCCCTTCATGTATTTTATACACATTGATAAGATCACCCCGAGCCTTCTCTTCTCCTAGCTAACCAGTCCCAGCTCTCTCACTCTTTCATCAGATGAGAGATGCTCATCATTTAGCTCCCTCAGCACTCATGGGTGCATTCCATCAGGCCTCATAGACCTGTCCTGTCTGTTTAAATGTTCCTCAACCTGATCCTCCTCCATCGAGGGTAAGTCCTACCTGCTCCAGACTTTCCTGCTGATCTCAGGGACCTGGGACTCCTGAAGGCCAGTCTTATCAGTAGACTGAGATGAAGGCATTTTGAGTACCTCTATCTTTTCCAGGACCATCAGGTTCCCTGCCCCACTCAACAGTGGGTCCCTAGTCTTCCTTTTGCCGCTGCAGAAACCCATCTTGTTGCCCTTCACATCCCTTTCCAGATTCAACTCCAGATGGACTTCAGTTTTTTCTAACCCCATACCTGCACACTCGTACAGTGTCTCTACATTCATCCTGGGTCACCTCACCTGGGTCACAAACCCTGTTTGAGTTTAGTCCAAAGTTCCTTGTTCATCCATGCAGGCTTCCTGCTGCCTTTGCTTGACCACCTGCATGTTGAGATGGACGGTTAAACCATTCTTAAGCTCGGAGGAGGTGAACCTTGACAAGCTCTCCTGGACTTCTCTCTTCAGGACTATATCCCCTGGGATTCTTCCAAGCACATCTCTGAAGAGACCCAAGTCTGCTAGCCTGAAGGCCAGTTTGTGATCTGTGATACCTACCTTGTTCTCTCCTCTCAAGATCCTGCCACTATCTCATGGTCACTGCACTGACTCCAACCTTCACATCTCTGACCAGTTCTTCTTTGTTTGAATGTGTGAGCTCCGGCAGGAGTGCCCATCCTCACCAATTCCTCATTTGCCTATGTCAGAAAATTGTCATTGATGCACTCCAGAAACCTCCTGGATTGCTTGTGCCCTGCTGTGATGTCCCTCCAGCACATACTGGGGTGGTTAAAGTCCCCCATGAGGACCAGGACTGTGGCCATGAACATTCTTCCAGTTACCTGAAAAAGACCTCATCTACTTCTTGATCATTCAGTCTGTAAGAGACACCCACCACAATATCACTCACATTGGTATGCCCTCCTGTCCTGACCCATAAACTATCAGCTGTCTCATCACTCATCCCCAGACAGAGCTCCATGCATTCCCACTGCTCTCTCACATAAAGGACAACACTCCGTCCTTGCCATCCTGGCCTGTCCTTCCTAAAGAACCTGTATGCATCGACTGCAGCACTCCATTTATCTGAGCTATACCACCATGCCTCTATGATTCCAGTGTGGTTGTGGCTCTGCAGTAGCTGCACACAGACCACTCATTCCTCCTGTCCACTCTCCATGCTAAGTGTGTTTATGCACTGGCACTTCAGATAGCAACCCAAGTGTACTGATTTCCCAGAAAGGGTATAAGGACTTCCCCCATCATGCTGTCCTGTAGGCTCTTCCTTACTTGTGTGCATACACTTGGAGTGGGACCCCTTCAGCCCTGTTTTGTTGGTTTTAGGGTCTCTCGTCAACATCACCCTTAAGTTTTTGCCTACTAACTTGGTCCATCACTTCCTCACTTGGTTATAGGTCAACTCCACTCTCCGTCACTTTAAAGTTCTCTTGACCAGATTGGCTGATCTGTTGATAAAGATGCTTGCTCCACTTGGTCAGGTGGATCCCATCTCTTCCAAGCATTGATCCTCAAAGAGGGTGCCACAGTTGAAAAAATCAAATCTCTGTAGTCATGCTTGTTATGGTCCATGCGTCTGCTTAAAGTATCACTGGTGACCACTATGAAAAGCAGAGGTAGGTAATAGCCTAAGGAACAGACAACCCTTGGCAGCCTATCCCCAATGTCCCAATCAAAGCCCTCGGTGAAAAGCAAACCTCCCTGCACAGCAGGGCAGGTTCACAGATGGTGGTGTCCATCCCCTGCAGTAGAAAGTTGCCCACTATTATCACTTGCTGCTTCCTTCTGGTGCTGCTGGAGGGCTCAGACTTGACTGGATTGGATGCTTTGAGAGCTCCTAGGCCCTCATCTGATGCCACGGCACTGAAATTGTAGTTGCAGACCTGCAGATGGAGCAGAAGCCTTCCTCCCAGTGCCAAAAATTACAAGCTTCCAGCCTTTGCCACCACAGGACTCCCCATTTCCCAGCCCAATAAGCACTGACTCTCTCTGCTCCTCCTTTGGTACGGTTGGGGATTCAGGCTCTTGCACCTGCAGGGTCTCAGAGAAGATCCAATTGATCTCTTGCTCATCAGCTCTAATGATGTCAGCACAGTTTGCTGACATCTTCCTGCAACTCTTTTACTTGGTAATACAGATCCCCTGACAGTGCACACCTCCTGCAGACAAGGCCACTGTCTCCCCATCCCAGCTAGAGCTCTGGAGCTAGATCTGACTTAAAGTCTCTGATGTACCACAATAGCTGCTCCAGGTGGTGCTAGGAATGGTGCCATGTGGCACATCACCACCATCGCTGAGCGCACACACACTGTCCTCGGCAGAGTTTCTGGCTCCCTTTTGTGTGAATTACTGTGATGCATCTGCTGCCTGTCTCTGGGAATGGTGATCTAGGGCCTGCACTTTTAGGTGCTTCTCCCTAGTACCGGCTGAAAGGGTGCTGGACCCTCTCTAATCAGGACACAGCTGGAAGAAAACCTCGATGCACCTTTTGATCAGGGGCAGCTGCTAGAGCTTGCTAGAAGCCACAGCCTCCTGTAGCTATCCTTTCCCTGCAGCGATAGGCATGCTCAAGTTCCTCAAAGAGTTCCCAGGAATCCTCCCACCGTCCCAGAAGTTGTTCTCAGAAGATCTAGAACTAGAGCCTGGAAACTGCTGCATCTGTTGGCTGCCTCTGCTAGCTGCAGCTTAGCATAGGACAAGCTCTGTCACACAAAAGCAGTAGGCACCTTGATAGCACATCCTTCCTCATTACTTCACAATCCTCTTTAAATAAAAAGAAATGTGGTAGTGCTGTTAGCAACTACCTAGATTTAAGGAAAATACAACATTCATCATAAGGTCCTGTTTCTTGTTGAGTTACTAGACCTACCTTTCTCTCCATTACATGCAAAGGAAGAAAGCACATGAACCTTAATCCACTTCATAAACTCAGATCCCACAACAGGCCCTCTCTTTCTCCTCCTCCCTCCCCACCTTTTCTTTTAAAGAGTGGTTAGGGAGCTATTTATGTGATAATATGGAAAAATGATATTCAGCCTGTGGCTCTAGAGCCTCATGCAGCTCTTTGGCATTGGCAGAATGATTAGGCTTTTACATGGTTTTGATTAAACTTTTCTTGCTCTGCTTGGCCTCAGGCAGAGTTAACAGAGCACTGATAATATGAACATTGCCAGGAAAGTGCAAAGGAGCACCTGAAATCATCAGAAATTGGACTAAATCTGGGAGGATATTGGCTTCTCTACAACATGGAGCATGTCAAATAGAAACAAAACATCCTCCTCTTTTCAGTGGTGAGGACAGAGACTGTATTAACAAAAACCTTAAAAGTAATCATAATATTACAGTCTGAAAGTACAGTGCAATGATTAAACTGAGTTTTAATACAGAGTGATTCTGCATCCTGAAGATGCACACTCATGTAAGGAACAACCCCATGCAAAGTTAAGATATCTGCCACTGGTCATTAATAAACCTTCTCAATATGTTACATTTGAGTTACTAAAAATGACTGAAAACATTAACAATCTTGGGAATATTTATATAGAGTTTGTGGATTATTATGCAATAACATATCAGCACAATATTTTCCATCACAAGAACACCTACACATCAGTCCTACACTCCTTAGCCCTCTGTCGCTCTGTTCAGCCACAGAACTGAAACAGTCAGGATTTCCAACAGCAACGCTTCATGTACGGACTCATTAGGTTTCTGAAAATTTTAAAACTACCTACATTTAAAGAATATGCGTCTCCCTGCATTCTATATGGCAGCTACAAAGGTTAGGATTTTCCTTTGGAGAAAATTCTTATGTAAAAAAGATTCTCAGGTGATACTGGCACACTCCTCAGAACATACTCCTCCAGAATGTAAGCTGACAGACACAGCCAAATGACAGAAGATTACAAGACTAGAAGACAACAAAAGGACATGTGAAATGATACATTCAATTGGAAGGAAAAAAAAAAGTGATAAAGGTTAATACTTTAACAACCAGTCACATATAACCTATTAAAACAAGTTAATTTTTATGTGGCTCTTCTGGACATTTGAGATTCTTAAGATCCCTCAAATAAGAGGACTGAAAGCAGGTTCTCTTTATTCCAAGTTTCATAGCATCAGAAATCTACTTTTTAGCTAATGCCATTGGTATCACTTTAGAATAGTCAACCTGAAAAAGGGTTATTTGCTCTATGACTGTGACCTTGAATGCCAAGTTTCAGCAATGAATAAATATTTACAACTAGTTATAAACCCCTAAAAATAGGGGTTCATAACAGAAATGCTGACAGACCTTAACTAAGTTGGTGTGAGCGGGCGCCACTATAATTAAATAAATCACCAAGGTCTGTTGACAATTAGAAAACTCATTTTGGTTTGCCACAGAGACAAACAAAAATTCTGTTCATTATAATTTTACTGGAATATGATGTCATAACATGTAAGCATACTGAAACAATCTGCTGCTTTTCTAGCCAAAATATTAATTGCATACTAAGGAGCCCTTGGGGCCTCTTCCTTTTTGGCCATCAAATCCACACACACAAAGACAAATAAAGTATTAGTACATACGTTATGTGTTCATACTGCATTTCCTGCATTTCTCTGAATTCCTCAATGGCATAAATGTTTCTGATAAATATTGTTACTTTATTCTTAGATGGGAAAAAAAAACCAAACCAAGTGCAAGCTGCAGCTCACGGAAAACAGGAAGTTTATTTAGATTTAGCCTCCTTTTCACTGTTAAAAACTCCAGTGAGGTTTTGTCTAGATTCTAATGGCCAATGTATTCTTCACCTATGTAAAAAAGAACAGATAAACCCAGTTACTTCCCCACCACACAAGCGTTGTAGGAAGTATTACACTATTCCCATTTCATAATGCAAAGTGAAGAGGAACAGGGACTATTTTGGCCAAGATGAGGGCCACTAAAATATGAGATGACATGGTATGGGAAAATCATTCTTCAGATGCCAGCTCCATGCTGAAAGGGACATTCTCTGCACTTTTTCTCTCTGGCTCCTTTTCCATACCAACTCAATCAAGCTGGCAGCCCTGCTGACACTGCTTAACCAGGAAAATGCTGTGAGCTTTGCGAGTGGAGGGATAGAGAGCCACAGACCGTGCAGGGGAGTAGGAAACAGCATTTGCTGTGAACAACTTTTTCTCTGCAACATTTGAAATTCTCTAGGGGAGCAAGTTGCTTAGTGCAGCTGTTCCCTGGCCATGCCCTATTTTTCTAAGCAGTCCATTAACCATGTGCATTTCTTACAGATGTGAGTTCTATGTTTTGAAGAAGGAAACATCCAGTACAGCCACTTTTGTCTTCATACAGTCCACCTCCTGGTTCTTTCAGCAGGTCCACAACAACACCTGGGAACAAAGAGGCTCTCTTTTCCAAGTACTCCTTTTGAGAACGACAGTCCACTATCCCTGAATCAGTCTGGCTGTCCTCTTCTAGATTACCTCCACATCCTCCAAAAACGTTCTTAATGTAAAGCGAGCATGACAAGGCACTATGTATCACTTTTAGCCACAGACATCCCTTATTAGATGGAAAGGTAATTTTCTGAAATTTCTATTCAGCTGATTTATTTATACAGCCTATTACTGTTTTCACCTTTCTAATGTTGACCTCCCCTCAGCTACATAGAGAAGATTTAAAAAAAGAAAAATCATGTATACTTGTCCCAGATAATCCTTCATTCGAAAGATGGTTTTAAACTATAATCCAAATCTTTAAAACTTCAAAATTAATTTAATCAATTCTGAATGATTCAATATTTTTTCTCTATATAATATTTGCTATGATCAGTTTATGAAACCAATTTTGACCTAGTTGTAGAAAACCCCTAAGCAATAGAATGTTTAATTGACTATGTAAGAATTGTAAAGAATAACCATGTGATGGAAACATATTAACAGAAAGAGATTCAAAAGCATCTGTTGAATTTTTTTTAAAATAATGAGAAAACATGACAAAGATGCTTCCCATTTTAAGACATAGAAACTCCAAACCTTCTCTACTTCAAACGTAAGAATGTAAGCAAATCCATAAACAGTCAAGATCTATGAGTTGCAGGCAACTGCATAATGTAGTCCTCTTTAGCTGTTAAGGTCTATTAGAAAAAAAATTAGATTACTTGCTTCCAGTGCTTCTGTTGGGAGGATGATCTAGAAGCTGAGTTGATACTTAGGAATTTCCTAATGTTCAGCTTGGCTATACTTTTACATTTTGTTTTCTCTCAATACTATCCCTTAACTTCTATAGCTTATTTACTTTTTTGTTATGTTTACCCTCCAAGGCAAGCTTTCCCATTCCCTCTCAGCCTTTGTTTTGCAAGGGAACAAGTCAAGGTATTTTAGAAGTCTTCTGTATAAAAGGCTACCCACTATCCTGATAATCCTTCACAGCCCTTCCCTATACTTGCTCCTGTTCTTAAATGTAAGAGTCAAGAATGGTAGACAATATATCATATCAAAGGCTAACAGTGTTCTGTGTAACAGCAATATTTGTGTATCTTTACCAGAAATATCTTGCTCAACACATCTTAAAAATCACATTTGCCTCTCCTCTGGTTCAATCTCATCAGTTATTCTTAGTTTATCTTGCAAATAATTAATAATATCAGATAACACTCCTGTTCTGTGATTTCCAACTGAATAACCCTCAAGTGACAACAGAGTTAGTACTGCTTGTGCCTATGGTCTTAATCTTACATTTTATACTGGAAAGTCTAGTCTCATCCCATTTCTAATGTGTCAGTCCTCACGATATCCAACTCTTCCTGCATATCCTGATCTTCCTGTGTAATGATGATGCCTTCTACACCCCATGAATGTTTTCCTACTTTTTGTGCAAACACCATTACAAAAATAATTTAAAAGGTTGATTCTAAAACTGGAAGAACTGCACTTAATAATCTTCCTCAAAGTTTGATTTTTAATACTGCTGATTATTTTTCTTTTCCTTTCCCACCTTGCATTTTCTTACACAAATCCCCATCTACTTCAGTTTAATGAAAAAATTATCCTTATCTAATGCTATAAAATGCTTAACTGAATCCCACAAGTATAAAACTTGCTTTACTCTCTTTACCTAAAAAACGAGTTAACACATAACATGCAAGGTTAACACATTAGTCAGACACAATGTACCTTTAGTACACAGAAACTTCGTGTTGAGTTTTATCCTTTTTTACTTCCATGTCTTTATTTATACTTTCTTTTAAACTTTGTGCTAAGTCTGTGAATATTTCGTGAAGTTCATGATGATTGCCCTTTCTTTTTTTTTTTTAATTCTTTTCCTAGGCTAGACACTATGCAGTTCCTTCAAGCAGTATGACTAACTTAATACAAAAAATTGACTCATGTTTTCACGATCACAGTATCAAAACATTCCTGAGTAAAAAACAAAAGGGAAGCAGATTCAGTGTAACATAACATTATCTAATGTGGAATCTTCCCAGAAGAATTTGTGATGACGAGACGGTAACATTGCCACATCACTCTATCACTGAATTCCAAGTTGCTCAATACAGACATTTGACTGAAATAAATATTGCAATACTTACTCTCTTCATGTACCACTACTTTGTTTACCATTTGCAGTAAATAGATATATCAACAAGTAAAAAACAGTTGCTCATCAAAAGTAATTAGAAGAAACCAACAGAAAGCTACAGACATTATAAGTACTTTAACCATCACGGATTAAGCTAACAAGAAATACAGCAAACATTGAGCCACCTATGTAGCACTAGTTACAGAGATGCTTCCAAGCACAGTAAGTTCAGATCTCTGCTTCCACTCTTATTGCTCTCTCTCCCTCAGTCCAAAGCCTAAAAGTCTAGAAGAAGCACTTTTCAAAGTGCCAGAAAGGTCTCAAAACCAGCCTGAATACATTTTTTTCTGAAACAACAACAAAAAACTAGTGCAAGAGATATGAGAGGAAAAAAAAGAAAAAGGCTAAGAAGAAGTAAAAAGAAAAAACCTAGGGAAAAAGGGATCATGAGATGAACCTTCCAAAGTACTGTACATTGGAAACTAAGATAGAAAATACAAGTGAAAAACAACAATCAAAATCAAGAAGGGAGCACAGAACAAAATGTTATGTGCCTCTGAAGAAGTATTTTTATCTATCAACTGGATAACTAAGTAATGAAAATGGTCAACACAACTTCAACTTAATCTTGACTACAAAAATAGCATAAATAATATAAGAACATAACAAGAATACTGCCTCCAGAGTTTAAGGCATTGGAAAATGTCAAGTGGACAACGCTGACATGGAGATGGGGACTGGGGGGAGGAAAAGAAATACAAGTAAAAAGAAAATGTTCTTTTCCGTGACATAAAAACAAGTACAATAAGAATAAAAGGGAAAACATAATGAAGCTGTGATGTACACTGTATACTTAGAGGTTAAAGCAGACATCCAGAAGACAAACATCTCAAGCTCTTATCTACTTCAGCTCATAAAATTTCCCATGAACTGTATTACTCACTAATCCTTACAAGCATGCAGAGTGGTTACTAAGAATGCTGTCCAAATACTCGTTACAGTAAAAGAACATAAACAATGTTGCATATCTGACTCCAATATCATTTTCTTTCTACATAAGAAACTCATGTCAAAAAAAATCATGTCACTTGCCAGCCTAGAGACTAAGCAAATGAGAGAATGAAGTACCTCACTCATTTAATTTTATTATATATTTATACTGGTAATATAATGCTAATAAAAATGTTACTAACAAAATCATCTCAGGCCTAGGGCTTCATAGAAATTAATTAATCTAAAAGTCAACAGAGGAAGAAGGCCCAAGAAAGTTCACAGAGTGATTTGCAGCATCCAAATTAATGTACATTGAAATAACTAGTGTCTATTGGGCTATATTCTGTTCCCACTTGGAGGAATGTAAACATATGGACATTAAATTGCATTATCCTGAGTAAAAAAATTAACCTATCATTTTAAACTTGGCAATTAAAGGATTGAAAGTAAGAACAAACCAAAAAACCACACTTAATCCTGTCTTAACCAGCCACCTCTCAGCAGCTGAGTGCAGTTAACTGATGATGCACGCTCTCCTGCCTCGCTAGTTATCATCTCCGCATCCTCTGAAAATGTACTATCATGGCCAGCTACAACTTCTGTCCAGAAATCTTTCATCTGTTCCATCAGACTTGCAAAGAAATGAAATGTGACATAGAGATCTTGGTCAACTGGAAAGGGAGGGCATTTTGTGTTGCCCTGCACTGATCCTATCAGGGTGCTGAAAAAAAACGTGAATGGCCTTACGAAGGAAGCTTTATCTACACTTGAGAGGGGAAGGGGTCTGTTAATCATAGTGAAGTTTGGAAGAGGCAAAAAGGTCGGAAAGCAAAAAGATGAGTGGTGAAGCCTTTCAGTGCTTTGATTCCTTTCTACTTAAAAGCATAAAAAGAGCAGATTTGCTAGGGAAGCTTATTCATGAATAGCAGACATAATACCCCTTCAATTTTCAAACTTTAATGGGCATAATGGATTTACACCAATGACTTACAAATAAATATAAATTAATTTCTAATAAAAATGTATAATTGATGCAATGAGAGTGCAATAGTAGCAGTCATCAATGCACAGTGCCTTGCCTCATTTGGTCCACTGAATACAATTTAGTACCAAATATTAATACAGAAAAAAAGTTAGATGATGTTAGATCAATATACTAAAATATAAGGTTGCAGACTTGCTAAAAGGTAGGAAATGTAGGAAATGTTTATAAGATGGTGTGGAATTGTACTCTAGAAAGCAGGGACTCCAAAAAGACTTGGAGGATAGAGATACCAAGCACTGTTAGAATACAATCATAGAATCATTTAGGTTGGAAAAGACCTTTAAGATCATCAGGTCCAATCATAAACCTCACTGCCAAGTCCACCACTAAATCATGTCCCTAAGCACCACATCTACACATCTTTTAAATACCTCCAGGGATGGTGACTCCACCACTTCCCTGGGCAGCCTGTTCCAATACCTGACAAACCTTTCAGCAGAGAAATTTTTCCTAATACCCAATCTAAACCTCCCCTGGTGCAACTTGAGGCCATTTGCTCTCATCCTATCACTTGCTACTTGGGAGAAGAGACCAACACCCACCTCACTACAACCCCCTTTCAGGTAGTTGTAGAGAGCGATAAGGTCTCCCCTCAGCCTCCTTTTCTCCAGGCTAAACAACCCCAGTTCCCTCAGCCGCTCCTCATAAGACTTGTGCTCCAGGCCCCTCACCAGCTTCGTTGCCCTTCTCTGGACACGCTCCAGCACCTCAATGTCTTTCTTGTAGTGAGGGGCCCAAAACTGAACACAGTACTCGAGGTGCGGCCTCACCAGTGCCCAGTACAGAGGGATGATCACCTCCCTGCTCCTGCTGGCCACACTGTTTCTGATACAAGCCAGGATGCCGTTGGCCTTCTTGGCCACCTGGGCACACTGCTGGCTCATATTCAGCCGGCTGTCAACCAGCATGCCCAGGTCTTTCTCTGCCAGGCAGCTTTCCAGCCACTCTTCCCCAAGCCTGTAGTGCTGCATGGGGTTGCTGTGACTGAAGTGCAGGACCCGGCACTTGGCCTTGTTGAACCTCATACAAGTGGCCTCAGCCCATCGATCCAGCCTGTCCAGATCCCTCTGTAGAGCCTTCCTACCCTCAAGCAGATCAACACTCCCACCCAACTTGGTATCATCTACAAACTTACTGAGGGTGCACTCAATGCCCTTGTCCAGATCATTGATAAAGATATTAAGCAGAACTGGCCCCAATACTGACCCCTGGGGAACACCGCTTGTGACCGGCCGCCAACTGGATTTAACTCCACTCACCACTACTCTTTGGGCCTGGCCATCCAGCCAGTTTTTTTACCCAGTGAACAGTATGCACATCTAAGCCATGAGCAGCCAGTTTCTCCAGAAGAATGCTGTGGGAAACGGTGTCAAAGACTTTAGTAAAGTCTAGGTAGACAACATCCACAGCCTTTCCCTCATCCACTCAGTGGGTCACCTTGTCATAGAAGGAGATCAGGTTGGTCAAGCAGGATCTGCCTTTCATAAACTCACGCTGACTGGGCCTGATCACCTGGTTCTCCTGTACGTGCTGTGTAATGGCACTCAAGATGATCTGCTCCATAACCTTCCCTGGCACCGAGGTCAGACTGAGAGGCCTGTAGTTGCCCTGATCCTCCCTCCAGCCCTTCTTGTCAATGGGCATCACTTTTGCTAACTTCCAGTCAACTGCGACCTCCCCAGTTAGCCAGGACTGCTGATAAATGATGGAAAGTGGTTCAGTGAGCACTTCTGCCAGCTCCCTCAGTACCCTAGGGTGGATCTCATCTGGCTCCATAGACTTGTGTGCGTCTAAGTGGTGTAGCAGGTCGCTAACCATTTCCCCTCGGATTATGGGGGCTTCATTCTGCTCCCTGTTTTCCAGCTCAGGGGTCTGGGTACCCCAAGAACAACTGGTCTTACTATTAAAGACTGAGGCAAAGAGGGCATTAAGTACCTCAGCCTTTTCCTCATCTTTTATCACTATGTTTCCACCCACATCCAATAAAAGATGGAGATTCTCCTTAGCCCTCCTTTTGTTGCTTATGTATCTACAGAAACATTTTTTATTGTCTTTTATGGCAGTAGCCAGATTAAGTTTTGGTTGGGCTTTGGCCATTCTAATTTTCTCCCCAGATAACCTCACAACATCCTTGTAGTCCTCCTGAGTTGCCTGCCCCTTTTTCCAAAGGTCATAAATTATCCTTTTTTTTTTCCTGAGTTCCAGCCAAAGCTCTCTGTTCAGCCACACAGGTCTTCCCCACCAGCTTGTGTTTCGGCACATGGGGACAGCCTGCTCCTGAGCCTTTAAAATTTCCTTCTTGAAGAATGTCCAGCCTTCCTGGACTCCTTTGCCCTTCAGGACTGCCTCCCAACGGACTCTGTCAACCAGTCTCCTAAACAGGCCAAAGTCTACCCTCCAGAAGTCCAAGGTGGCAGTTCTGCTGACTCCCCTGCCTTACTTCTCCAAGAACCGAAAACCCTATCATTTCATGATCACTATGCCCAAGACAGCCTCCAACCATCACCCACAAGTCCTTCTGTTTGCAAACAACAGGTCCAGTGGGGTGCCTTCTCTAGTTGGCTCTCTCATCAACTGTGTCAGGAAGTTATCTTCCACATGCTCCAGGAACTCCGAGACTGTTTCCTCTCCACTGTATTGTATTTCCAGCAGACATCTGGTAAGTTGAAATCCCCCATGAGAACAAGGGCTAGTGATTGTGAGACTTCTCCCAGCTGCTTATAGAATATTTCATCTGCATCTTCATCCTGGTTGGGTGGTCTGTAACAGACTCCCACCATGATATCTGCCTTGTTGGCTTTCCTTGATTCCTACCCATAAACACTCAACACTACCGTCACCATCATCAAGCTCTAGACAGTCAAACACTCCCTAACATACAGGGCTACCCCACCGCCTCTCCTTCCTTGCCTATCCCTTCTGAAGAGTTTAATCTCCTTCTGTTGATCATATGTGTATCCGAAATGGTTATGATGACCTTTGACTTAGTAAACAAGGTCAGTATAGAGATTACCTTTACTGAATGGAACTAAGGCTCAGCTGCTGATGTCCACCTCCTTAAGAATTCCCATTTCTGTTTCACTGACACTAATGTCAGACTTGAATCTAAATCAGTAAGATGATTAGACTCCACTTTCTCCTCTTTTGTCATGGAAAAGAGCCTCAAAGCTAAGAGAGTTTTGAGCTGTTTTTTTTCTAAAGATGATTTCCCTTTTGATCACAACACTGGGGGATTCAGCCCCATTTCAGTGAAACAAATCATCCAAACAAATCATGGTGCCAAAATACATGATGCTGTGAACGCAGCTATCCTTTCTGTGACGATAACCAACTTAAACTGGCATTCCTCTTTAAAATATCCTAAAAAGACAAGCATCTTCAGAAGAACCTGGGAATTAGCATTTCGAAAGAGGTGGTAACTGTACTTTCTTTCACAGAACACAAGCTGCCATGAAAATCACTACTGTAGAGAAGACCTGAAGAGAAGCTATAACACAGTGGTTGCTGGTGAGAAATTCTGTGTTCAGACT
This sequence comes from Harpia harpyja, assembly GCF_026419915.1. Lineage (NCBI taxonomy): Eukaryota > Metazoa > Chordata > Aves > Accipitriformes > Accipitridae > Harpia > Harpia harpyja. The sequence goes on from NC_068944.1 coordinate 44,279,142, forward strand.
CCATATATTCTGTCATGAAAGAATCTTGAAAACCTTTCTTGAGAAAATTTAATACTTCCTCAATCTGTGGCAGAACTTTCAGTTCAAAAGGGACAAAGACCTTGGACTAGGAGAGAGTACAATTCCAGTCAGACCTTACTGAGTTATAATCTGTCAAAAATCAGCCACTAACCTTTCTGCTTGCTTCCCTCAGGAAAATTATGACAGCCTCTCAAACTAACATTTGAGCTCTAACAGGAGTTCATCTGTGTCATTACCAAAAAAGCATGCAAAGGAAAGAGAATGTATTTACTGGTAACTAATGTTCAGGTTCTGGAAGAACATATTTACTGGTAACGAATGTTCAGGTTCCGGACACAGCTGAAAGGCCGTAACAAGAAAGGAGGCCACCTAGGCTTGCTTCCATTGAACCCACTATCTCACAGGTCTCTCAACTGAAATATCCACAGTTTAGCAGAGGTACAGGAAAAAGATAAGGGTGAATAAAAAGCTAACTGTGGAAAGAAAGAAACACACCAAAAATGTTCCTGCTTCTGGATGAGCATTCTGAATCAGTGCTTATTTTTATGCACACCAACAACGCTAGTCTTCTGTCCGTATCCTGAAAGTAAAGCTGCCTTAAAACAATCAGGTCTAGAGAAAGGGCACCCAGTGAGTTCAAAGCCAACAGACTGAAGAGATTCACAAGGTGCTGGCGCAGGCCATTGGCTCTGAAAATCTTTCTATCAGAAGGTTTACAGAAACTCTCCCAAGTGGAAAAACAGTGTTGAAAGACAGACATTAAGAAACGAAAGATGAGGAGGATCTGTATTTCACCTCTTTATGCTTTCAGCCTAAGTGAGAACGAGACAAGTCATGGCTGACACTTGGAGACACAGATCTGGAGTCAAATGTACCTTCTCCAGAGCAGATAAAGATGTGAGGAAGTTGAAAACCCAAAGAAAAGAACCCTGTCCACTGAAGGAAGCTTCAGGAGAAAGCCAAAATGTGCGCCAAGGACCACAAAAGGAAAGGGCAGTCCTCTTAACAGATAGAGCAAGAAAGCAAGTGGTCTGGGGAGGTCGTTATATACTGAAAGACAATGAAGAAAAACATTAATTAAGAGAAGAATAAAGTATTAGGGTTTAGGAGCTCCTCTGTAAATAGGGCCAAGAGGTCATTGACAAAACTACTTAATCTTGAGTGAAGACAGTTTAGAATACCACAATAGTGTAAAATGTCATGCCTTATGTATCACATTTTAGGCATGAAGAGTGATAAAGCATCTAGATGCTCTAAAGCTAAGGTTAAAAAGATTTTAATGGTACCAGATAAGGGCATTGACTTGAATAAAGAGACGCTGTACTGGGAATACTACCCACAAAGCTTGCTCTCTATTTTGTCAGCTTGATTTTTAGTCTACGTAACATTATTTTAACAGCTGTCAATGTAATATTGTAAATACACTTAAGAGTGTATATTTTATTGATCCCTGATAGGTTAAATGCACCCATTAATGCAGTGGATGGTAGCGATAGGATGCATTTGACAGAAAGATTACATGCATGCTGTGCCAGGACATGTCACCTCGCACCATTTTGTGAGCACTGTGGAAATTCACCATAACAGGGTGAGGAGACTGCAGAAAAATCGCTTTTGGACAGAATTTAATGGCATCTATGGATTCCACAGCAGAATCTGGGTTTTCTGATCCCAGATACTCTATGTATTTTTATGATTTAGAACACTGTAGAAATTAAACATTAGCTGTCAAAAATTTTATTGCAGGAATAAATATCCTCTGTCATTTCAGGAATTTTTATATTTTTTTAAGCCAACCATACTAATCACTATTGTCTAAACTGATAGCTACTGGCAATGGCAAAGCTCATCACCTGCAAGCTCCCTCGCCACTGTTCTTTTGGGAAAACTATCTTAAGACAAACAGATGTTTCTGCTGTTTTAGACTAACAGGAAATGGACTGACTTTCTCCCTTTTCCTTTCTTAGAAACAAATACTAGCAAAGAAAAATCCTAGCACAGCTGTACTCAACACTTTCCTTATAACAATATGTCTGTGTGGGAGGCAGGCAATGAGTGGGAACAAACAGGCCAGGGGAAGTGAAATGTAGCATGCAGAAGATGAACACAAAGAATTCATTTAAAAGTCTGTGAGTGGATTATTACACCATAATGTTGATACACTAACAGGGTAATAACAGTGTGATGTACAAGACTTTGCTTTAAGATATGATCTGAATCCTATCTCAACTGGTAATGTACAAAACTGAATCAATTATCAGTTGGCAATCTCAATCCCTTCCAAGTGAATAGATGTTCAAATCATCAGAAAGCTTTATCAGTATGAACAGAGTGCAGGTTTGGTGGCCAAGGTGCAGCCTGATCTTTAAGGAAATGTCTTCGGGTCAAGCCTGAGAAATAAGATAGTATCATGAAATGCAGAATTCTTGCTGTCTTTGTATGGATACACCAAATATTTCAATTTTCACTGCTGACAAACTGGTACCTTTTACTCACACTAGATTTATATAAAAAAGGGAAAATGCCATTGAAGTTATTGCATTACAGCTTTAGTCATTATAGGAGAAGAAAACTTGAAGAAAATGATGAAACAAAACATTGCAGCCAACCTGGGTTTAATTGATTTATGCTGGAATTACAACATTTTAAAGTCATGAAAAGCTTCAGAATAGAAAAAGGCAACTTTTGAAAGAGTGCTTCTGCTGTGAAATTCTTGCATCAAAACACAAATTCATGCTGCCATCTAATGGTCTAAATCAGCCATTTCCAGCTGAACAATTAAATTGCTAATCTGAACAATCACTTGCATTACTTTTAGGACTATTCTTTCTTTCCCTAAATTTTAACTCTCTGAAATCCGTATCTGTTGTTCAGAATGAAATTACAGTGTATTTAAGGAGATATAACCTATTCTAATCAAACTCTTAATTCCTATTTCCAAGTAGTTTTTAGTATTTCTTCCACAAGGGTTTTTGCCCATTTGTCCAAAAGGTTTGGAGGAGGGCAAGGAATGCAGAAAGGAGTTTTCGCAAAGTCAGTCAGTAAACATCTTTATCATTACACCTCTTAATCCATAAAATGCGAATTCTAAGGACAAAACTTTGCAACACTGACTGGAAATTCAGGCAAAGCACCTCTGACTCTTTCTGGCCTTTTTAGGGGAGGGATGTTGTACCCTATGGCTGAAGTCTGAAGCCCACGACTGTAACAAGGTAAAAATCCCAGTGCCAACTCACACTGCTCCTGACCAAGGGGTTTATTCTCCTGTGACTAACTCAGCTTAACACAACAGGCTTCAGAACCAAGGGTTCACTTCACCTGGGGAGCGAGGGCACTGGTGTCCACAGCCTAACAGCTTTTTGCAGCAAAATACTACTTTGTTCAATCAAAAGCATTTCAGTACTTGCATGCCTGCCTCTCCTTAGAACTGTTATTACCGAGATATGTCCCTAAAGAGTTTGTTCTTCTTATACTTTTCTCTCCCTCTTCTCTCTGGGGAGAGATCTTCCAGTCTTTTCACTGAGAGTCAGATGACTCCCACTATAGCACTCATAAAATTATTACAAATCAACATTCTTAGGATTATTTCTCAGAGTAGGTTTCAGCTCTGGATTCAGATGCCTACATTTAGTTTCTACACATTAACTAAATACCTAAGTTGCTATTACAGTGAAGGTCTGGAGAGATCCCTATGAAATTTAGACATCCTAGTTTATGGCATGACAAACAGCATTCTAGACCAGTGACTGCTCTGACTAGACCTTCCACTGGTTATAATGGGAGACTGGGTTTCTAGTGCACAGGCAGAGACTATTAGAGAGGCAACTGAGCTTAGATCTCAATCCCACCAGCACTGTAAAGAATAGCATCTAGCTGCCTAAACACAAGCACACAGTACCATTTGAGATGCAGTTGTGTACCTAAGACATCCGCATGACGTGACACAGGACTGACCCATGAAAAGCACAAGTTTCCCATGAATAGCTGGAGTCCTGGTGGATTATATGAAATGGTTTGATGACTGAACCCCCTTTTAGGGATTCCTTCAATTGCCTAAACTTAGCTACACAGGGCCATTTGAAATGCTCTAGGGTATCTTGCTTGGCCTTCAGCTGCCACTCTAGTAAAGGTCTCCTCTAGGTCTTCTGCCAAAGCCACTGGCCCCATGTGGATGTCTCAAACACCCTACAATGTCTCAAGTGGCACTAGAGGCCTATGTTTAGGCAACATAGTGTCCTCACATCTGCCACAGTACATATGCTTGGGAAAAAAAAAATCTGCTTTGTACACAGCTGTGCCTAAAATCCTCCTCTGTTGCAGAAAGCCTCAACAGAAAGCCTCAGTAACTGGAATGCAGCAACAGATAATAGGCTAACTATGTGTCTAGAGTCATGAAAAGATTCCACGGAATAATCTGAACTTTACCTTTTCCAGGCTACTGGCTGATCTAATCAATACTAGATCAAAGTCTTTCAGATCCAACAACCCTTTACATTATGCACTGGACTATTTGTGCCTTAAATGGATGAGGCTTTCCACGCAGAGAGGGGTCTCCTGCTAGAAGGTAAACAGGGTGCTCAGACAGCACAGAAGGACTTCTAAAGGCCAGGAGAATTTCAGACTTCATTCTCTTTCTGTAAATTAGATAACTGGGTTGTATAATTGTAGGTGTACTTCTGGACATAGTCTCAACAGATTTTACGTTGTCTCCTGCAGTGCAACCCACTCACATCAAAATTTGGCTGCCACAGCTGTTCTTTTGGCTAGATTTTTGGGTTTTTTTCCCCCATAGGACTATGTAAATTTTGTGAAACTGATGAAGTTGGGTCAGGATGTAGATTGCATTGCTAAGCACTCATGTCAAGTAACACTAGCCTCAAATCTGTTCCCTTTGATGTATGTATTTAATCTTTAACTCAGCATTTGTAGAATAAACAAACTTTTAATTTTATTCCATTCTTTCACCATACAATCTTTTATTAATCTGATGTGACGATTTTAGTAATTTATCCAATAATCACACAGCCTACTCCCTTTTCAATCATTAGATTCAAGAACATGTTAGTCCACTATGAAGCTAGCAGTTGCAGATGTAGTTGGCCTAAGACTGGTCCTCAAACTTCCTTTTACTATACCTCATTTTTGAAGTGCTGATTCAGTATTTAGGGCACTGGTCCACGGGGCTGATATACATAATTTCAGGAGCAATTAAGCCCAAAAGCAAACAGTCCCATGCAGCAACTCAGTACCCAGCAGGGGAGCTACCTACCCGGTAGGTAGGAATTACATGCCCACAGGTGATGCCCTGCGCTTTGTGGCCAGGCAGCTTGGCTGGCTCCAGAAGAGGCAAGAATATGCTGCTTGTCTATTTCTCTGAGTTTGGTCTTGCAAACAGCACTGTAAAGAAGCATTCACTGACATCAAAGAAATATGTGCTCAGAATGACATGGCTGTGAAGAAAAAGAAAAGGAGGAATGGTCTGTGCACTCTCCCCCATGCACTAGGGAGAAAGGTGATAGTCTTCTCCTTAGTCTGTAATATACAATATATATATGCAGGAAGAAGCAACCATATACAAAATTAACATGAAGGCTCAGTGCAGCAGAAACTGTCAAAGTGCACAGAAGCTGTAGTTTATCCCAGGGATACTACCACTTTGCATGACATGCTTATAGAACTATCACACCATCCAAATTCCTCAAAACCAAGCAAGAAACTGCTTTTATGACTTTATTTCCATTCCTTAACTTGTCATTGTTTTTTCTTTGCTCCTATACTTCACAAGTGTTTTTAATTTTGAAAGCTGCTTTTTTTTTTTTTTAAAAAAGGTTTTTCAAGCTTTCTAGAATGTGGTGAGACACATTTTAAGGAATTTTATATAACAAGCAAATAACTTCTGATATCTCCCCAAAAACAAGGGTTGAGTTTTGTGATCTGTTTAACACTACTTTCCATACTAAAACATCAAAAGGTGCTGTTCAGTCTCCAGTGGTTTTATTTCTTGGCTGAAAACACTTAGTTTAGTTAAGTCTGTAAGACATCATTTCTGTTTTGTCACTTACAGACATTCTATAATTGAAAATACTGCAGGACAATTAAACTTCAGGAATGACTCTCTTCAATTCTAGTTGAAGAAAAAATAACTTATAATAAAACAAACCAGCATTCAATGGCGACAAGGCAAGCTGGATGACCCTGTAGTCAGAATTGATATTTTATTGTTTAACTGCTCTACATGGTTTAAGCCTCCTGCTTACTCAGGGATGCAAGGGAGTATGGGTTCTAGCATTGGCTACAGATATGAGTAGTATGCACATGTTTCATCCTCAGCTCTGCCAGTATTTCTCAAACCTGACCCACCGTTTCAAGGCTTGGCCCCTTCCGAGTAGCGTGCCAGTTCTTCTGAACTGTGCCAAATGGTGTGCTGACAAATGCGCAACCTAAATCCGTTAGCAAACAGTCCTTGAAAGCATCAGCACCTCCTTCCCCAGAGTCAGTTTGTAAAGCTCTTAGGTAAAAGAAGCCATACAAAATGCAATGTTCACCATTTTTAGCTTTTCTGTAATGTATATTGTTTGAGCTGAAAGGTCCTCACGTGCCTTTGTTGCAAAATTGCTCAAAACTCCTACTTGTGAGGCTTTAAATAGGTAGTATACAACTGGTAAATTTTGAGCGCCAAAAATGGTTTTTTCCTTTATCATAATCTCTGTTAGTAATATAGAAATCTTTGTTAAATAAAAAGTCGTCCAACATGCCTGGATTCAGGGTTCACAGCTTTTTTAAAAGCTCTGCCTTATCAGAGGCCATCAAGCTTCCTAGTACCAAACTTGCACGGATTTTACTTGAATAAAGAAAATCCAGAGAGGACTCCCAAGCTGTCTAATCAGTGTGAGATGAAAAAAGTTTCAAGTTCCTATCTATACTGTGAAATGAACTGCAGTATACAGATACTGAAACTACCAGAGACCTAAGCCGATAAATTCACATGATTCAGCTCAACATCACAGACTTTATCAGCTTGGGTTGAGATGCAGTGTAATGGCAATGACCCAATGCTGTTAACAATGTAGCACATATTGCATTCACTAGCTTGAGTGAAGAGCCGTGCTAATACCTCCATACCTCATCCACTCCCAAGCTGGACTGTATTTTATCTACTTAACTACCCCTTAAGAGGGGAGCAGACTTGCCCTGCACTTCCTAACTTAGCACAGGAAGAGACTTTCAAGGCTAACACCTTACGCTGGTGTTACACACGGCCTTAAATGCCCTACTTTCTACCATGCTAAGAGTTTTGCATTTGCAATTCTGTAGCCTGCCTTCCACTTGCAGGTCTGTAACCCTTCAGATAAGCCACCTGGCCAGTGTCTTCCAGAGTTTCTCTAGCTGTATTTTTCCCTTGCTGTTCTCCCTGTGCTTTTATTCTCAAGGTCCTTCACCTTCAAATACCAATATGTTGACAGTGTTGTATCTATACTGTACCGTAGCCCTTCTCTCCTCTGCCCTTTTCCTATCTCTTGGCAGTAGCTTTTGGTATACATTACAGAGCCCAATAACACGCATGTACAAAGCTCAGTAAGCAGCACTCAACACTTGCCCTGATGCAGCACTACCAGCATCATAAGCAGGAACAAGGAACAGGGAGCTTGAGCAGGTCCTGATGAAAACCACAGAATTACTATGGGAAAGTGTTATGGGGAAGACTTGCTGCATGGGAAACGACACACAGAGGACGATGCTTATCTGGGAGATCCCACCACTTCCCTTCCAAGCTGGCCACTGTGAAAACTTTCCCCTTTCCCTATTTTTTCCTCTCACTTGTTTGTTTTCCTTTGTTCCATGAAAGTAACTTTCACCTTCAGTATCAATTTACACCATCAGCTACAGACCTTGCAAATGGATCTTTGCACCTTGCATGTAAACCTGTTTCAACATCTTCTGTGCAACACACTGCCCATAAAAATATGTTCTACTGCATGTGAGAGTGTAGTTTTTCACATGCTTAAATCAACCTGAGCTGCCCTTAACTTCCAAACATACATTCCTGTCCCCTCTCTGGTGAGGGCACAAGCTCTTGTGTGACTAGGTGAGGAGGTGTTTAAGTATAGTTGTAAGTCTAGGATTAACTTCTCCCTTCCTTTCTCCCCCCAGATTGATTCATTTCCGAGCAGCTCAACTCCCAGTGCTGGAGCCAGGAAACTTGCAAGGACACAAAGCTCGGGACAAAGGACAGAGGAGGAATCACTGCCACCTCAACATAAATCATCTTAGCCTGACATGGAAGCTAGCCCTCAACTTTGCATACAAATAGCAGCTCTTAGACCATATTTCCATGAGTTACTGAAAAGGATCTTTTGTGTCACTTGAAACACTAGATTTAACTGGTCTAAAGATATGCCCTGGGATGAACTTAATGCTTTATTTTTTCCTCAAGCTATTCATCTTGCCAGAATCAAAGTTCCCTAACACAATCTCCTAATCTTAATCTGTATCTTCACCTATTTGAAAAGCACATTTTTTTAAACAGACATCAGTAAAGGGAATTTAGTCACAGTATAACAGTCAAAACCAGCTTCCAAATTATTTAACATATTTTGTATATTTTAATAACAGGTAATAATCTACAGTCAGAAACTGATGAAAATGAAAAATACTGATTACAGCATATTACCTGTGTTATTTTTCAAATCTTATTTTTAAATAGTTTACATGGTCTGCATTTACCTGGGAAATCCAACAACACATATTCTACTACCCAACTGCTAAAAATCAGCAAACAAATGCTACATACAACATGGCAGTACAAGATAATAAATGTAACATATCATACCACATCATGGGAACATAATACAGTACTACAGCATATGCTTCATATTTGGGACTTTGCTCATTATAACGGATCCAGAATCTGTCTCCAGACTTCCCTCTGGTGAGGGTGGGTAGGAGATGCACAGCGATCCTGACTGGCAGAGGAGCAGGATCCTGCGCATCGAGGAGCCAGCAACCCACGCTGCAGCCAGCCTGAGCCGGCATGGGCTGTGCTGTGCTGCGGGGCCGGTGCCCAGCATGGCTCACAGGACGGGGCTGTGCTGGACAAATCGCTCAGCCGCAGGACAGACTTGCTGCAAGAAGGGCCTGTGGTCAGCACCCCCTTGGTACCACCCGCATGGCCTTGCCTTTATCTAACAGTGCAGCAAGAAGTTCTCACGTGAACATTGTTCCTGTTTTGACTATAGCAATGACAGAGTTGTCTCCTTGTAAGAAAATCCTGTAAGAGTGTGAATGACCGAGAAGGGGAGAATGTCTGCTGCGGCCAAGGTCTGCATGGCAGGCTGCACATGAGTTGCAGTCCTGTTCGATGCTACACCGCTCAGGGCTCCCAGCATCTGAAGAGGTGGAAGATTATCCACGCTATTCTCTTCTTATACCATAGCTCTAATAAATAGCATTTTAAATGATACTTTACAGAGTCTAAGTGCCTTTATTACTGGGATCATAACGGACCAGCACCTCCCAATGCAAAACGAGGTGATGGACTATTATTTCCAACACAGGAGTAGTCCCAAAACAGTACTATATGGCATCACTCTTCTGTTTCCTCTTTACTCTGGTATTCATGTGTGAGCCGGTGTATGCACAGGGGGTATGTGTTTATGCAGACAGGCAGGCATATCTAGCTAATTACTACTTAGTTTTAGTTATTTATCAATTTACTAGCCACAGTATTATTAGCCATCCTGCATGGGCAACTGTACTCAAATAAGCACAACGAAGCAGGCAAGCACAGATTCTGGCCTTCTGTCCCACCCTGCATGTTTGTTTCGTGATCAGAAAAATCAAATGCCCTTGGCTACCTAATGCAACCAGAGAAATAAAGTTCAGGTACCATTTTACCCTACCATGGGAACACGGTTCCCATGAAAGAAAGTTCCCAAAGAAGCAAACTTAAAGATTCCACTAGACGTACTAATCATTTTCTATGAAAAGAAATAAAATCTTAAAAGTTACCAACTGCTAAGTGTTTTGGGGTTCTGCCTCCACAAATATGTTTCAGTAACTAAGTTCAGATTCCAGAATTCCCATCTTATGTTTTTTACTAGTTTGCATTTTTCCCAGCCTAGCCTTTATATCTGTTCGTCAAACTAATCTCATTATAAAAGCAATTCAAATAAATGTAGGATTTCTAAATATTAACAAAACTCATTTCAGGCACCATAGTTAGCTTTTCAAACCGTGACATATGTAAGCAGAGACTCAGGTCAGCAGCAACTAGAAATGTAACACAAGTAATACAACAATCAGGCACTGTTCTGTAGAGTAATGAAAGAGTTTTCTTTCAGGTTATTTTTGTTTGTTTGTCTTTTACAGTTCAAGGTATTGTTGCTATTAAAAAAAAAATCAGAATGAAATGTTAAAGCCCTGAAGTTGTCACGATTTAAAAATCAGGGGGAAAGTAAAATAAGATTAAATCAACTGAAATACTTTCCTTAAATGCTGCATTTTCATTTCAAACTCCTTAATTTTTAAACATTGCTGTAAATTCAATTTCTAATAAAAGAGTAATTTTTAACTAAAACACTTCTTCAGAGTTCATAAACTCATTCTTTTTGATAGTTATGAGATGCATAAAAATTAATAGGAAATCCATTAAGCAATCCTTTATAAGAAAGGCAACATTTTTCACTGATAAAACATGCTATTAGAAATTCCTGACCTGTTTTGTTTTGGTTTTTTTCTTATTTTACAGATTACACCTGGCATCACTTTTGGAGCTCCAAAAGACCTGATCTAATATAGTCCTTCTGCAGAAAAATGAGGGGAAAAAAAAACCAAAAAAACAACCTATCTCAGAGAAAGACGTTCTTGGGATTGAAAATTAATACATGTAGTACCTTAAGGTTGTCTCAGACTGTTGAATTAGATACAAACTACATTTAGTTCAGGATGAGCTAGAACAGTTTTTCTATGTGTACTAAAAATGTACAAATACCAAAGATGAAGATGTTTCAAAAATTTAGAACACATTGAAGAATGAAATATCTGGATGGTCAGTTAAGAAAACTGATCCACCCACATAAATTTTTAAACTTTTTAATCTTTAAGAATTTCATAGTTAAAGACAAAATTTTGAGCACTGCCTTCTCAATAATTAGACCAACTTACTACAGTGATGACAGCATTGATGAAGGGCTCTGAATATAGGTTTCTAAACTGTGAAATAAAGGATTTTTCCTAACCAAACACTGAGGATTAAGGAACTGAGATAGTTGACCAGGCAGAATGGTTAAAAGAAATGGAAACCTGAGAATGGTTTCAAGCCAATTTTCAAAATGCAGCCCTCCTAATTTTATATCCAATTTCTAAAAAAAGAGTGCTTCATTTTTAATGGTACAGATTCTAACCACATGACACAACAGCAAAGAAAAGCAAAACCTCTCTCTGAAGTTAATGCTCTGCCTCCTCACTGCCATGGCTGTAGACTGTAACTCCAGTATGCACATTAAAAAAATAGAAACAGTTGGTTTACATGTCTTTATTCCTTGTGACATGCTTAGGGCACCTGTTTTCTTTTAGAAGGAGATTATGTGTGTTTCTAAATAAGGCTGCAGAGACTCTCCTTAGTAAAAATCTTAGTTTTATTTTACTCTGAAAATAACCTAGGAAGTTCATAAAGATTTAGAACACATGGATAAGGAAAGGACAAAACCCACCAAATAATAGAAAAAGTACAAACCTCTGATTGTACATGCCCCGGAAATTATAATTTGCTCTGTAATTGGGAATCGGTTTTGGATCTAATGGCCTGTAGATGGCAGGCTCTCCTCTTTTCATAGCCAGACCATTCAGCTCCACTGTTGGAGTTATACTGCCTGCAAAAAACCAAAGAATACATGTAAGGCACTTAAACCACAAATACTGCAAAACACAAAAGCAGGACTGAGATGAGCAGAAAAGAGAGAGCTGCATGATATTTTTTTTTCCCTTAAATTAAAAAAGCAGCAACTACAATGACATTTCAGTTTCTCTAAAAGACAGGAATATAGATGCCCACTTAATCACAAGCAATGAAAAAGAACACTTAAACATTTATCTCAGTGCATTCTCTAAGCAGTTTCAGTAGGTTAATCTTCACATATGAATGAGAAAGTCAGTGCTAACATCAAGCTGGTTATTCATCTTTCCAACGTGTTTATAATACATTATGACACTTTCTGAAACTACAATGGTAAAAGAATATTGTCTCTTCCCACTGAATACCATGAAAAAAACCACAAATAGAGCAAAGAGGCATTGAAACAAGCAAGCAGTAATAGCCATTACTGCAGTCATTTGGTAATCTTACAATGTCAGAAAAAAGTGTTTTATTTGCAAGACTTGAAAACCTAAGACTAGGACTAAAAACTAATGATCTAACAGGAATGATCTAACAAATTGATAATACAGCTACTGGAAATCAGTGTCACTACAGCCATCTACTGGTGACATAATACAAAACCAGAAAGCAGCCAGCACTTGCCCACTTGCATGGTCTCCAAAATGCCAAATAAAAAGCTACACTGTGACTTCTCTTTTTTTTTTTTTTTTTAAATAAAATGTTCAGCTACAGTATTCCCCACTTGCACTGTTGTAAGAAAATCCTAAGTGAGCTAAACGTACATTCCAATAAAAAGGTGTTAACATTTTCTCAAAATATTTTCAGAAGAGGTTCAAATGAATCTAGCCTTAAAACAGCTATGATGAACTTGCCAGTCTGCCATTGAGGCTGTATATGCCAAATTATGAAAATTTTTATGCAATACTTATTAAAAAACTTCTACCAACAACAATTTTTATATTTTCCAGAGCAAGGAATGACTATGAATTCAACTAAATAATAAAAATGCAAAACGTCATTTTGATGAGAAGATACCTGTGCATATACAATACATCCTTCTTAAGAGCAAAATTACAGTGTTAAGTGATACAATTTTTTAATGAATTCTCTTAAAGCCTATTTCTTTTGTTATCAGCTTTTTCCTTTAAGAATATGCTTAAAGCAAAAAAAAAATAGAAGCTGAGTAATACTCTGCAATGTCAAGATTGAACTCAGGGTCCCTTTTTATAGGGGTCTGAGCCTCCTGCTTTCTAAACAGCCAAAGTCACAGTGACTGTGAAGGACACAGGGCAAAACCACTGTCCTGGGTCTGGAGAAGCAATGTATTGATCTCCAAAGGAGCAAGAGAATACTATCGCACTGCTCTCAAAAAAGTCCTTAACAGCTAATGCTCAGGATAATACTCACAAGCTCTAAAGGAAACTTACTCCTGCTTTTTTTCCAACACAGAGATTAACTGCAAAATTACTCCATTTAAAAAAAATGGCTGAAGACAACTTTTTTTAAAGGGAGAGAGGGGCAGAGGGAAATAAAAAGTGAAGAAGGGAAAAGGGCAAGAGGTGAAAAAAAGGGAGTGTAAAAAAGAAAAAAAAAAAGAAAAGATTACTTTTTTTCCTTGCAGTTTGCTTTTTTTTATATTAGTTCGAAATAAAGTTAGGAATATATTTCTTATTTATTTTATCGAACAAGACAGAACAGATCACTGAGCACATGGCTGAGATGTGTACCTCAAAAGGTGTTGCACGCATAGAAGGTAACTCACAGGTAACACCTCAAAATGAAGGATGCCAGACACCAATATACAGTCTTTCTATTATTCAAACAACAGTTTCTAAAGACATATAAAAGCACAGGTTGCTATGAAGGAAAACTCACAATGCAGGAAAATTACCTGTCATAGTTCTCATGCCAAATCCTGACCTTTTATTTACACTACATATGCAATTTCACAGGATTGGACTGGATAAAATTTCCAATTTCATTGGAAAATCAGCTAAAATAACTCTTTGGGAAAAATGTTTTACTATGGTAATAATGGTCAGTTCAGTCTGGTTTTGTCCTGACTACTGTTGATCACATACAATCACTTTGTATACAACCAAGCCTTATCTAAATAATATATTCGCTTACAGTTCAACCATTTCAGGTATGCGCATTAAAAATTCTCCTGTGCAAACTCACTAGAGGTTCTTCATTATACTATCATACGTATAAGACGGCTATGTTGATTCTCATCCTCCAACTTAACTTATATCTTGTTAAATTTATTTATTAGTGGTATAATATTCTAACACTTCAACAAGATTTAACACACAGAGGAAAATGTCATACCTGGATTATTATTAACATTATTTTTGGGTGGTCTAGGCGTTGGTTTGGGAAGGGTAGTTTCATTCAATGCTTTGCTAGCAGCAGCATGTTGGGCCTTTTTAATACTGCTTCCTTCAGCTTCCCATGTCTGCTCTCCGAGAGTCAGCTGCACTGTGAACATCTTCAAAGACAAAGAACAGGTAAACACTGGCAAGAGTATCACTGTGGATTAGACCAATCTGTATAAAAACTTCCAGGGCTCAAGAGAAACAGTGCTCTCTTTTCATTATATTCAACTCCCAGATAACACATCTGATTCTTACAGAGATAAGTGAGTCCTTATCAGTGGGCAACATTTGGCCTTTCAAATCACAAAGTAAAATAGCCTAATTGTCCTGGTGTCAGCTGGGATAGAGTTAATTTTCTTTCTGCTAGCTGGTATAGTGTTATGTTTTGGATTTAGTATGAGAAGAATGTTGATAACACACTGATGTTTTCAGTTGTTGCTGAGTAGTGTTTAGACTAAGTCAAGGATTTTTCAGCTTCTCATGTCCAGCCAGCAAGAAGGCTGGAGGGGCACAAGGAGTTGGGAGGGGACACAGCCAGGGCAGCTGACCCAAAATGGCCAAAGGAATATTCCACACCATGTGATGCCATGCCCAGTATATAAACTGGGGGGAGTTGGCCTGGAGGCGGGATCTCTGCTCAGGAACTAACTGGGCATCAGTTGGTGAGTGGCGAGCAATTGCATTGTGCATCACTTGTTTTGTATATTCCAATTCTTTTATTATTATTATTATTGTCATTTTATTATTGTTATTATTATCATTATTAATTTCTTCATTTCTGTTCTGTTAAAATGTTCTTATCTCAATCCACAAGTTTTACCTTTTTTTTTTGATTCTGTCCCCCATCCCCCTGGGGTGGGGGGGAAGTGACTGAGCAGCTACGTGGTGCTTAGTTGCTGGCTGGGGTTAAACCACAACAGTAATGTTAATGTCAACTATCAAAGAACAGAATAATATTTAAACCAAGTAAAAACTGCAAACTTATCCTCTGCTTTTGGAAGACTATATACAGGTCAGTTAAGACCACATTTCTTCACACATTTGAATGCGTTTAGTGACTTTACCTGTAGAAAAAAGGTAAAGAATGCTACTTAAAAAAAAAGTAATTTTGTAATAATTCTGAATGGATATAAATGACTGCACACTCTTCAAGGCACCTGAGAATTTGGCCCAAAGAGTTCTACCCAGTGAAAGAATTTCTCACACGACCTGATTTCTGAAAATAATGTGTATTGTTAGGGCAGAGCCACAACTCAAGTATGTTCAAAAATAAAGTAAGAAAGAAAAGAAGAACTATCTTTTTGAATGAAACTGCAGTTCTTTAATGTGGACTCTATAGTGAAGACAGGAACTGTAAAAATTCAGAATTCAGAAACGGACTACTGATAAAAACCACGTATATTTCAAAACCTGCAATAAAGGATTATTTCAAGCAGTATCTATGCTGTGCAAGTTGTGAAAATAAAACTCAATATATATTTAAGATATTAGATAGAGTCTATCTTCTGTATGATACATACATGTTCTGTTTAAATTTGAGCATCTAAGAACGAGAGGAGAAAGGGTAAGAACTCAATGTCTTTTCCATATCAATTCCATACAGATAAGGCAGGATTTAATAGTCAGATACACACAGTAAACTAAGATATACCTACCTCAGAAAACAGGTTAACTACTTAAGGCAACATAAAGAAATCTACATATTACTGTGAGCAGTCTATAAAGTAAAATTTTCATTTCAATAGTTATTTGCTCTATGATTTTTAAAATTATGTAAACTTGCTAGATCCAGGACCAGATATCTAGAGATGGGCATGATGAGCAACCTTTAAATTTGCCTTAACATATATTTTCATTTAGCATGTACTTGCAAACAAACATTTGAACGCAGGTATATATGTGCCTCCCAACTCAGCCCTATACACATGCGCAGTGATATGAACTGAATGCTATAAATAAATACTTGTGTCTTAATTACAGCCTCGAGTTTTGGCCTACTGTAATTTTCACAAGCACAGTGCTAGTCCCTATATCACACTTCCTATCACCATGTTGTTTTTTCCACAGCAGTCATGGCAATTTCCTTACAGACAAGGTTGAAGAGAGAAATAGTCTCTTAATTTTGCAGTCTGTCAAACCCTACCCCCTCCTGAAAGCTAAGCTGGGTATTAAGAGCTAAATAACCATAATTATATAAATTATCTATAAACATGCATCTTATTACTAAAAGAACTGAAATTTGATTTCTGGATCTGGAGTTTATATATTTTGCAAGAAAGTATCAGTGTAGTATTTTTATTGGAGGAGAATAAACTTGAATTTCAATTAAAATATGATGAATAATGGCTACTTATCTACCTATAGCTGTTGTCTTAGTGCTTAGAGCAATAAACAGGAATTCAAGATAATAAAGGGTTTGCTCAGTAAATTTCTATAGCCAGAGCTCTAACCTTCTCACTTAGTCCATCTGACAAAAAAACTCCTGCAAAAAACCACACACAGTACTAAGTGGGAATTTAATTAAAGGAATAAAACTGCCTAAAACCAAAATCTGGAGCAGCCAATGAAGTAGTCAAGTTCTGCAAGACTGGAGTTGACAGTTCTGCTACAGATTGAGAGGCATTTCTCACCAATTTTCTGAGGAAGTTTGTATTACTTACATCCAACCTAATTTACCTGATGGCTAGGGAGCAGAAATGCAAAGGCCACCGCGCTTTGTGCCTTTCACTCCGCCGTGTCCGTAAGGTCAGTCTCCCTTAGCTCTAGTAATCCTTTCCTCCTCACTTTTTCTGAATGTAGAACCTTCTCTCCTTCTTCCCAGCCTTTTGAAGCCCAGTGTCCCTTACCTCTTTCCCTCTTCTCTGTACCACCATTCACTTTCTTTTGCCACTGTACCTTTTGTCTCCTGAAAACACCATTGACATAGAAGCACAAAAGAAATGATCAATCTGACTAATGGATTCGAAAGCATTGTTTATGCTAACAAAGACTTTCTGATTTTTCTTATGATGAAGAATCCACATGGAGGGCAGACTCCTAGAAACCCTAACTGCACTGTCAAGAAGCGTCACTCCTCTCCCAGCTCCCCTGGTTCTAGTTTCCCATTTCACCCCAATTGTCAAAACTTACTCTCCAGAGACAACTAGAAAAAAAGTATATAAGAATTTGCTAGCATTTGTGATCTCAATGCAGACAGCTGTCTTGTAGAGCATGTCTCTGAAAATCATGAAAACCACTAGTGGACAGGAACAGAGTATGTGTAGGAGGAAGGCAATGTGAGACGCTCCTTAAATGGCAAACGGCATCAGCAGTATTACATCCTTCAGGTCATGCTTTCTAGGACAAACTCAGCTCTGTTTCACATATTCTATCAGGTATATCATCATATTACTAGCCAGACACTATACTAAACTGCTAACACAGTCATAATAATTTCTATGTCTCTGCTTTTTGTAGGTCAAAGGTACACAAGTCTGCATAAACTTATTAGTATCATCCTTGTTCTTCATCCCCTTCCCTCCCTTGTTTTTCTCATTTGCTGCACAGGTCAAAATCAGACTTAATATTCTTTTGAGTCTACAGAGCACATATCTTTTTTTTTTTTTTTTTGACGACTATGAGTGTAATTAAAAATAATAAGAGGTAAATTGAAAAACTGAAAAATTAAGAAATCCATTGAAAATCTGGCTTTCAAAAGTGCAGCTAACGCAGGCTCAAGTACTTTCAATTATATTAGTTCCTTTAAAAGTAATAACAAATATATGTGAACTATTTCTTATCCTGCTAAAATTTAAAGTATAGTATGAACGTAATGTAAACCAAATCTCTTTACCACTGAGGAATACAAACTGCCAAAACCGCACCTTTCGGTACAACCAAAGCACTTCCTATTTCACATTAATGGAAAAAAGATAACAAAATAAATATACAATACAACAGTGAAAAGTTACAGAAAGCGCAACAGATTTAACGTGCTGCAACCTAAAACCAACCAACCAGTGTATCCTGTGGTGCCAAATGTCGCCAGGAAGGGGAAGGGCACTTCCATTTCCATTTGCAATAAGGGATTCTAAAAGCTTGCTGATTCTCAGCAGCCCTGCACCTGCTGACATTTCCACCAGCATAAAGGATGCATGAACACCAGCCAAACCAGAAGGTCAGTGATTTGCATCAACTCTGCGCTAGCTGACAACAAAACACACAACTGAGAAACAAGGGGCAATGGCATAGAGACAGCCCATGACTAGCTGAAACTGTTACTAATCTGCACTGTGATCCCACTGTCTTACACAGTTTTGCCACTCTAGAAATACTGAGTACAAAGCAGCTATTAATTATGACATTGTCTCTCTCAGTTTTTCAGGCTTTTTTCTCTTCCCCCAGATTGCTCCTAACTAGAGAGGAAATTCAAAATTACACCTGAAAATTATTATCATGAGAATATCCCTCTGTGTTCCCCATCATAAGAAAGCATCCTAATTTGTGCTTATGAAATGGAGTTGGATATCCAAATTAATGAGAACTGACCAGAATTAACTGTCAGTTCATTAGAAACTTTAATGCTATAATCATACTAGGAGTCTTAGTATCACCATAAATCTTAAAGTCGCACAGCATTTAAAGGAAAGAACAGTAATATGTGCCCTATAATGCAAGGTCCAAAGATAGGGTATCAATGCAATCAACTTTATGGACATAGAATCGTATCAATAAGAACTTCAAAAAATGACACAAAATAGCTTTGTCGTCATCGGCACTACCATGAAACAAATGCAGAGGTAGTTATCAGGGACACGCCGACTGGGGAGCAGGATTCATGCAGCTTAAAAAGCAAACGCTCCATAATGATTAAGAAAGGGTGGTGATACCCTGGAAAGACCTTCACAAGGTCTTTATAGAGACCAACAAATATAAACTCAAAGGTGGAAGTCAAAGTAAGGTACAAAATGATCTACAGGGCTTCAACAGAAATACAGACACACTTTCTGAAAGTGTAAAAAAAAAAAAAAACAAAATACAGAACAGTAAGAAACCCCTTACACTAGAAATGTGGCTGTGTTTGACAAGCACACTCGTCCAGACCATGACATTATCTGTTCAGCATTTAAGGTACGGCTCATCACCTGGAACTGTGACCTTACCTTGGCATGAGCAGGCCCTCTTTCATTCAGAAGCTTATACTGGGGTTGAATTCTATTGAAACGGGCTAACTCATTTACCAGACACATTGGAGTTTTCTCTTTGGGGTTTGCCATGTTATCTTGGAGAGGAGCTGTAAATAAAGAGTCTGTAAAGTTTTTGTGGAGAAATGTATTCTTCACAACTTCGCAAAGCTTTGCAAAAGCAGCAGCATGCTTAGAAAAGAAAATACTTTGGCTAAAAAATAATTCTTGCACATATGCTAAATACAATGTTTAAATACCATTTATATATTAATCATATGAGAATACGCATTTTACAATAACCATTTTGATTACATGCAATGTAAAAAAAATACAACTACTTCTTTCCAAAATAGATGACAGTGTAGGAGGACATATACATATGCTACATTTTCCACGTCACCAAAGTTTACTGTCAGGAGTATACTGGTTCCAGGAATTGACTACTCTTTCAGAAAGGTTTCTTGACACTTTGAAGTAGAAGTGGATAGCATGAGAGTTGCCAGATAAATATAGCAGATGAAACCCTGTGGTCCTCACTTGCTTCTCCCTGCTTCTTCCCAGTGTTTTAGAATTTTCTCACAATAATGAAGTCAACCTCAGAGTACTCCCAAAGAACACCTTTCCTCCCCCTTTAAGGATTTTGTTCTGCTTTTCTTAGACTACTTACTTCATGTATACCGCCTTACTATTTTTTAACTTTCTGCTATTTCTTTTTCAACTTATTTGTATTTATCCCTAGCATACACTGTCATTTCTTGCTTTATTTTTTAGGATAACATTTCTGTATTTTATACCCAGTTCAGCATAGGAACTACAGCATTTATTAGGCTACAAAGGAAACACCGAATACTGCCAAGCAGTCTGAAGACATTCTGTTCTAGGGAAGAGAAATACACTTGGAGACCTTCCTGCACCACTAAAACTTCTCTGTAAAAGATACACTCAGAATTTGACAAAATAGACATGTTCTTTTCTGAGCTTTTATATCATTGATCAACACTTCACTGCAGGTCTGAGCTCAGTTAAAGAAACTTAACTTAGTAAACAGTCTATTTAGCCAAAATATTGTTCTAGGGTTTGGGGTTTTTTTTCTTTATTTTAATCCTCTTTAAGACCTACCTTTTTTTTTTTTTTTTGAATTAACAATTCATCAGAAAGATTCATTTGAACACCAAAGAAAATATACCTGGACCAACTTACCTGGTGAGTTGCTAGAAGGCGCAGGATCCACAAGGCCGGCAGTAGGACTGCTACAGCTGGCAGCAGATTCTGAAATGGATCCGTTCATTGAGGACGGCAGACCCAATGTATTTGTAGTTGTAACTGGTAGGGGTAGCACCATAGGGGACATAGTAGGTCCGGACAGGTTTGCTGTAGTCTGCATCTTAACTTGTGCCATTGCCTATCACTGCAATAAACAAATTATTATGAGCAGGGCACTTTGCATGTCAAATGATGGTAGTGATATTAACAACACTTCTTTTTTGCTCCTGGATCTGGGTCACAAAAACATCCACAAAAGCCATGCCTCTGTACACGTTTTACTTCCAAACTGATGCACAGAGAAACAGAGCTCACAGCCAAAGAAAATCACCACACGCCCTGACTCCAGGTTCTGTTGCTCAACTATGGGGTGATCGTTCCTGAAAGACAGCAGGAAGAATGATTATTCTAGAATAAAATTCCATATAATTATTCTGTGGATGAGATTAGCACCTGCCAATTTCTTCAAGAGAGGATGTCTTTGCAACAAACTGCCATAGCAATCTTTTGCCATAGTTTTTCCAGTAAAGTGCACACAATATACCAAATAAGGACACAAGAGAAAAATCCCTATTTTTTGCCTGTTACCAAACTAGAAAAGAGAAAAAATAAGAAGAGAAAACAACCAACCAACCAAAAAAAACCACCAAAGAAGCAAGTTCTGAAAAAATCACTGCTTATCCAGTCAACAGGTGGAGCACTTCAATCCTTGTCTACATTACTAGCACAGGTACTAGGATTTCCTAAACTAGTCTTTAATCCAGGGCCTAAAGCATTTACCTAGAATATGCCAGGTACTAATTATCCCTCTCCATCTGCCCAAATGAGTTTATTACCAATACCTGTTCTCTCACTAAGTCTACACTTGTAAACAAACCAGGGTCAGGGCACAGCTCCTTCATACTATTCACTGAGAGTATGTTCCTTGGCAAAATTTTGGCTACTGACAAAAAACTCTTGCACAAACCACATAGGAGCAGTTCAGAGGCCAGCAGGCACCCCAGGCAATCCACTCAAATAAGCGAGGAGGCCCCTCAGTCCTCCAGGGAAAAGTCCTGGGGTTCTCCTTTTGGCATCAGAAGCAAACAGGATGATTTATTTTATTCAGTAGCATGGACATAAGACTGTATTTTTTAGGGTCCATACACATGATAGGATCTGGACAGAGCTGATAGAGAGATGAAACCCGTAACAGCCAACAAACAGCCTGGGCAGCAGCTCTGGTCCCTCTGGCTAAGGCAGAGGAGGACAGGAGCCCAGCTCTCCTCTGTCACGGGCAGCACGCTTACCACTAAGCTCTTTGCTACTTCTGTTGGGGTAATTGTCTCTTCCTAAGCAAAAATCCCATCTAACACCTGAAAAACTTTCTCACTAAGGTCTTACTGAAACAAGTACAACTGTATTAAAAAATTTTTATTACATCACTATTTTGCGCCCCCCTAAATCTGCTAAAAAATATCCAAGTATCTCTACTCAGGGGGACAGTATTGTTGGATTAAGATCCCAAATCACTCTATGCACCATAGCGTGCAACTGCTTTAGCACAGTTGCACTAGCATAATGAAAATAATAAATCCTATTACTGTGACTTTGTGCTTTGGAGAAGAGGTTCAGACTGGAATGCCACTTTTATTACTGAGGAAAGACAGACGACTACTTTAAATCTCTGGAAAGGCAAAAGTAAAAAAATTAAAAATGAAGCTGAGATGCAATCACTTCCCATTTCATAAATATTGTAAGTAAAATGCTAATAGTGACAGATTGAAAAATACATATGCAGTCAGCTGAGATATATTCAAATACTTCACGTGTTCAAAAATATGGACTAAATTCAGACTGTAAAAATCCTACTGTCACTTAACAGCAAATGTCATACAATACAGCAGCATTGTTACAAGGGCCTAACTTAAAGACTGACAATGTGTATAACTATAGAATTCTTTAGTATACTACATTTTTAATTATGATTTTAAATATATTAGTATAGATCAGAATGAATGAATGAATTCAAAAAGTTTCTTAATTGTATCGTAATTGTAAAAGTATCAAAGTCAATGATGGCAGAATCAGGCCATATTTATTAAACAGCTTTAAAATGAAACCAACATAATATGAAATATCATCACAATAATTAAAGTTTAAGAAACTCCTTCGAGTACTTACAACATTTTAGTTTATAAACATGAGCACAAGAAAGCTGTCACTCATATAGTACTGTATGAGATGCTACTGAACACCTATTCTTCGGCCCTGCCAGTTGTGAATTATCCTTTCAGCTTCCAGTATTTTGAAAGTCTTTTTTTCTTTTCAAGAAAGTAGAACTTAATAATAACCAAATAAAATAATGTGTTCTATAGTACTGCTGTTCTAAAGGGAGAAATTGTAGGATTGATCCCTTTCTATTAAGGATAAAAATGTCAGTTTGACAATAGTATCAAGGAACTGTAAAAGTGAACAGATAAAGTTTAGGAGAAAAAAGACACTCTTTGCCCTACAGTAAAGTATGTAGGAAGTTAAACTGTGAAATCAGAATAAAATCATAACACATTAGGTGCTGGAGTTTTCTTATGTATCTAAAGCTGCAGAACTCATACAAGAAACTAACTATTTTGTAAATTAATCTGTATAAACAAACATGCCCAGGAGGTAAATATAATTGTAGGGACTAACTTATATACATGAGTTATGGAGATAGTAAGTTTGCAATCAGTTCTACAAATCCACTAGTAGAGAGAGACAACAGAGAGAATATAGTTAATATAGTGCTGTCATGTCATTTTCACACTACCACGCAAATAACTTTTGATGTCGTGACAAAAAGGGGACAAAATCTATATGCTCCATCTTTTCTTTACATTTTTTACATATACACCACTGCTGTACTATTTTATAAACAGTGAAGTAAAAACATTTTGGGGCCTTCCAGCCACGAGCACAGACCAGTTTGCTATTACACAACAAAAGGTAGGACTTGGGAGACAGAGATTTCACTAAACTCGCCAGAGATGAAATGCAGTTACATAATTAAAATATTTTTAAATCTTCTACATGGACACTTTTGAAAAATCTGTCATATACAAAAAGGATAGTTTATTTAGGATATTATGAATACAAGTAGAAAAGCCCCCACACCTCATTTTAGGTGGCTAACACAACTCACATCTAGAAAACCGCTACACCCAAATGTCTCCAGAGGAGTTTCCCTTGATGTTAGGCAGTGGTTACAGATGCTTGTATCTCTCTGAGAAAGCTGGACTGCGCAGCTGTGACTGCCAGCTCTGTGTCTTTTTTGAGCCACCAGCTGCCATGCTGAGACACCACAGCAATGATATTTCTTGCAGTCTTAATCACATAAAAGTCTACCCACTTGAAGTCCACAAGTCGCAGTGCTGCTATTTTTGTAAGTTGTATTCCAGAGCTTATGGTGCCTTCTGAAACTCTGCAGTGTTTTTTCCTCTCTCACTCTAACCTGCACGGCTGTATTAGAAATGCTATAGCAGGCATTTAAAGGGATGTAAACATACTATGATTGCATTTTATTTCACTTCTGCTTTTGAAAGCACTTTTTACATAGGCAGTTACACAGGTTTCATTAAACAGTTGGTATTAACTTTCTTGTTAAACTATGCATAAACTGTGAATTTTCCTCTGTCCTGGTTTCAGCTGGGATAGAGTTAATTTTCTTTCTGCTAGCTGGTATAGTTTTGGATTCAGTATGAGAAGAATGCTGATAACACACTGATGTTTTCAGTTGTTGCTGAGTAGTGTTTAGACTAAGTCAAGGATTTTTCAGCTTCTCATGTCCAGCCAGCAAGAAGGCTGGAGGGGCACAAGGAGTTGGGAGGGGACACAGCCAGGGCAGCTGACCCAAAATGGCCAAAGGAATATTCCACACCATGTGATGCCATGCCCAGTATATAAACTGGGGGGAGTTGGCCTGGAGGCGGGATCTCTGCTCAGGAACTAACTGGGCATCAGTTGGTGAGTGGCGAGCAATTGCATTGTGCATCACTTGTTTTGTATATTCCAATTCTTTTATTATTATTATTATTATTATTGTCATTTTATTATTGTTATTATTATCATTATTAGTTTCTTCACTTCTGTTCTATTAAACTGTTCTTATCTCAAGCCACAAGTTTTACTTTTTTTTCCCCAATTCTCTCCCCCATCCCACTGGGTGAGGCGAAGTGAGTGAGCAGCTGCATGGTGTTTAGTTGCTGGCTGGGGTTAAATCACAACACCTCTCACACTAAAAATAACCAAAACAAAACAAACTTGCATTAAAACAACAAAACAAAACCGCCTCACATTTTAAAGTTAAAATATTACTGTCAAATATTCTGTTCATTTTTCTTGTAAGTTAGGAAACACAACATTAATTTAGTTATATTCACAGATGCAGACTATTTTTAACAACTGTGAATACACTTGTGTCATGCTAAAAAGCACCACACAACATAAAAAATTACTTATATTTTTTCTGATTATTATAATTTCTTGTACTTTTCTGGAACACAAATCATTTTATATCCTTAGATCTTATGACATAAGATATGAATTAAATGCTCAGATGAAATGATTCTTAGAATATGTCATACTAATTGAATAAATAAAGACAGATAAAGTAGGTACGACAGCAGAGAAGGTGGAAAACATGAACAATGAGTTTTCAAGTTAAACACACTTTCACAACATGGAAAAATTGAAAAAGCAATACTTTACTTGAAACACAAGTTGTTGTATGAAAAACCGACAGTTGAATAAACTAATGACCTGAACAGCCAAAATGGAAGACTGGACTTCCATCTGTGCCAAAAGTGAAAATGCATATATGCAGTAGGGTGTTGCTACACTTTCGCACTGCTGCGTCATACAACCCAATGTACCAAATCTAATCTGTGTACAAGTACGTAACACATGGCACGTGCTACGTATTTGTGAAGTGCTTTAGAAAGGTAACAACTGAGGTCCAGCCACTGCTGAGTAAGAAAAATTACTTGATATATCTTGTCTCTCATATACCCAATACTTCTGCTTATACATTCTAATTGGTGCCTACTTTTCACAACAGTATCACATTAATGATCCCAGGTCCTTTCCTGCAGAACTGCTACCCAGTAAGTTCTAGCCTGTGCTCTGTGAATCTCATTATTCTGCAGCTAATGAGACTTTGTTCTTGTCTTCCTTGAATTCCCTTTAAAAAAAAAAGCAAGCAAAAAGAAAACAGTTTCAATTTTTGAAGATCACATTGAATTCTAATTCTAGTTCTAAAATGTTTGCAGTCTCCTCTAAGCCTGCTTTATAGCATCTACAAATTTAATAAGTGTACTGTTTCATCCATATCATTAATGGAAATATTGAAAGGTACAGGAACAGCATTACAATAGACTAGGGGCAGTGTCTAAGCAGGCAGCATCTCAAGGTTTTTTTCCAGACCAACCCCTGCTTTGATTAGCAGCTTGTTAATGTGATCCTTCTGTAAAAGTCTCGAGTCACAGAACCCTGTTAGAGTTAACAGCTTCCTAACTAAGGAGGGTTTGGTTTTAGTTTTAGCCTTAAAATTCCATTAAACTCTCCATTCTCCTTCTATTCTCCTGATACTACTTCACTCAGTTACACAAAAGCATACAAAACTGCCAAAAGGTAAAATATATTTCCTGTGTGCTGTTTCTCACATTTACGGTAAATATTTATACATATATGTACTTAATATAAAAAGTACTAGAGAAGTCCTAAGCTTTATGTAATTTCTTTTTACTGTGTTATATCTAGGAGCTTATCTGGAGATGACAGAAAACACACAGCTCTGCATTACCTTCAGAGCAGCTATTAATTCAATCTTTTCTGTTCTATAAAATCAAATAACAAGATAGCCACACAGTAGCAGTTTAGCAAGAGCATGACTTAAAGTAACAGTCAGCAGATGGTTATCTAGAATTACTAACAAAACTTATCTTATTTCTACATTTTAAATAGGCAAAATTGACAAACAACACATGAAATGGCACATGGTCTCTCTCTATATATATCCTATATTACTGCTGGTCCCCACTGTCATCCCCATTTGCCCCTCCACCAATTTGTTGCTTTTTGCCTTAGTAGGGGTGGTTTGCCAACAGCCAAACTGATCTAATGGCTTGCTGCCATAGCAGGGGACAATCCCGTGTCCTCTCTCCCCTGCAGCAAAAAGCTAATACTTTTCTGTCCATTTACCTCATGGAACCAGTTCACATGCAGGTGACGAGGAAGATCAGGAGTGCCTGTGTCTGTAAAGGGAGGGCCATAAACTCCTGACCCGGACTGGATGCAAGGAATTAGCCCTTTCAGCTCCCGCTAATCAGCTTAGCTTTGCTGTCAAACCATACACTGAAGTTCAGCTCCTTCACACTGTTCCACACAAAACCCACGATCTCATCCCCGACGATTTCATCTTCAGAAACCTGTGCCCTATTTGTTGTTGTTGTTGTTTTTGCAGTGTCTTACACTAGAGAATCTTAATTTCAGTGGAAATCTGGACATAGCTACCAGCTAATTAACAACTAGAGTAATACATGACAGCAAGTGAAGTTAGGCCTTAAAAGCATTTTACTTTCCTGAAGTACAGGGGGAGGAGGGGAAATCACTAACTCTTATTTTGCTTATTTTGATAAAATAATTTACAACCAAACACAAAACACACACAAAAAGGAAGGTGAATTGACACAGAATATTAGGGACTAATACTCAAACCCAAGGAGCTGCAAGGCTTACAAAAAAGTTCCCCTACTTGCTCAGCGCTAAACCCAGCCCCTGAGGACTGACCAAACACTACAGTTCCTTACAGGCGGCTCCCTCCGCTCTTGGACTGGAGCAGCAGAGTTGCAGATAAACCCCAGGAAGGCAAAGCAGGGCCAGGCGGCTGCAGTGAATGCCCGGTCAGAACATTAAATCCCATCACACTTTCAGGAAACACAGAAGTTGTTTTTGCAAGGATATTATCACCCACGGAGGAATATCCTTTGCAAAATCCTATATCCAATCAGTAAGAAGCTTTCTGAGGAGAAGCAGGAAGGTATTTTGGGGAAAAAAAAAAAAAAAATCAAGTAGGAAATTGGACAGATTAAAAATCTGCACTCATAATACTTTTCGGCCACTTCTTCAAACAGCAGTCAGCTCAACTTCCCTTTTGAATTATTACACAGGACAAGCACATTAAAACAAAAAAAAGGACTTAGAAGACTGAGCTAGAAACTGCTTCATCTCACAGACTTCTTTCATCATGAAACTGTATCGGTTCCCTAATTTCCAATACTATGTTGATCCAAGATGCTACATGAAGCATATGAGTCTCTAAATCAATGACCAGATTACTGTTACTTGGGAATACCTATTATTTACATCTGTCACCGATTCAATCCTTCTCTAACAACTCTACAATAGCTTTGTGTAATTTTGAAAAGAACGGAATATTTCCAAACAAAACCAAACCAGACAAATAAGGTAACTAATTATGGAATCAAAGACAGAAACCTAAGATTTTCTCAATCAACAAAATGGCCAAAGGTGGGGATTTTTGTTGCCATTTAATTATGATGTGTTAGCAAGGGGGCTAGAACAGAAAAGGCTTACCCTGCAATCAAGATAAGGTTCATACAACTTGAAATACATAGGATATGTCACAGAGCAAATACAACCTGATCTAGTGGAAGGTATCCTTGCCCATGGTAGGGGTGTTGGAACTAGATGATCTTTAACGTCCCTTCCAACCCAAACCATTCTATGATTCTATTCTATGATTCTAATAAGCAAACATTTTGGATGGAGTAAATTGCTTAAGCCACTACAGCAAAAGACAAGTAACTAATATGAAAAAGTGTGATCTACAAGGCCATCTACATGCACAGTGTATCTCACACCAGAACAGTTACCCATGCCGTATATGGCACTGCTGTAGAGTGAGATATGATGATTCAGGCAAGGATTAAAGACATCTATAATTTAGGTCTCCAAATATAAGCAAGGTGTCTAAACTCCCACTGGAGACAAAGGAAATACAGTATGGAACTCAGTAGTCTACCCATGGTTTACCAGTGCCATTTGAGATGTCCTAAGATATCACATCTGGATACCTGCATATTCCATCAGCTGCTGCTTCAACGAGCAGAAGTCCTCTCTCAGAAGACCCATGCCACATCTGACTGCATGTGGCAGATGGTTCAGATAAACCCTGGCATGAAAAGGCAATGAAACGGCAATAATGTATGTGTTGAAACAAATGTTACACCACTATTCAATACAGCCAGCAGACCCAGGGAGTTATTGAGGTGATCAACAAGTAGGCTTCTAATTTAGGGTTAGCTAAACCAGGCAGCTGAGTGGCAGCTGAAGACTAGACAGGATAACTTAGTGTCTCAAACTGCACCAGATGCCAAAATACAGGCAACTGAAGCCTACCCAAAGTCTACTGACAAACCTGTCTTTGACAAATAAGCGATCATGGATCTTATTAAAACTAACAGACACAATTACAGAAGCAAATAAACTCCCTCGCAGAGAGGTTCCCCACCTAACATATTTGCCTAAGACGGATCTTTTTATAAGGAATGATGGAAAACACAGGGGTTAGGGCACTGACTGTAATTGTGCACATTTGCATGTGCAAGAGCCTAAAAACTTGTAACAAGAGAAACTTAACAGAAAGCGGAGCATATTGACAGGCAGGAATGCAACTGTTCCCTTGCTTCCCTGGCAACAGCAAGGCTGACATGAAAAAGCTGAGAAAGGAGCAACTGGGGGCACGGTATATCTTACTGTGTACAGCAAAACTGAACAACCCCAGCCTGTACACATGGCTAATTTTCTCTTCTAACAGAGAAATTATAGTCAGGTCCTGTGTATACTGGACAGCCACTTGAAGTCTCAAGTGGAGACTTCACAGGCAGACATGAAACAGAGCTCATAAGTAGAGAAACTTTATTAATATTCATCTTGAACCATGATAGAAAAAAGGACTGCTATTCTCACAGAACAACCTCACCAATACCAAAGATCACTGAAGCAAAGACTGAAACACAACAAAAAACCCAAACATCTGGAAATCCCTTAGAGAAGACAGTCTGCAACGAGAGCAAACATTTTATGGGGACAGCTGCTTGGCACCAGGACAGTTCAGGAAGCTTAATTACAAAACTCCCATTTGAAATGACAAGGGAGATCAATCAGATTATCAACTCGAAGATTTCAATGCCAGAAGAAAACTAAAAGATAAGGAAAGCTAATCTGTTGCATCAGAAGCTGAGCCAGTTGTGCATCTCAATGCTTTTCAAGCTGTTTATAACCCAAAGCCCAACGGGGAAAAATTAGGCTAGTTTATACAAATGTTTACAAGATAAACCCATCAGAAAGTTTGTCTCAATTTATTGTTGCTGTCCAGAAAACAGAGATGGTAAAAAAGCCATGGAAATCTCCAACAGCCAATAAGAGCTAACCCAGTTCTCTTGCTGCCACAAATTTTATGCCTAGAAAAGATTCCGACCCATCAAGCCAGAACATTGGTTCAGACACAGCCATCAGTTTGACCCAGCCAGGATACCCTGAATTATTACAGAGAAGAAAATGTGAAACTCCTCCACGAAACAGCAAGGTGATCATCAGAGCCTTCTTTGTGGAAGGCCTTCTACATCCAAAACCCATCATTGTTTGAGGTATATCTAAAAAACTAGCTTATAGATGCCTATACAGTCTTACAGATCATAGGCAGGACATCACACACACTCCCCAACACTAGAGGGTAATATCCTTCTTTCTATTTGTCTACTGCAACTGGGAGCAACCACTAATCCAAAGGACAAAAGCTGGCTGTCCAGTATTGTAACTCTTTAGATCTCTTCCTTACTGTGACTGTAAACTACTTATGACTTCTTGAAAACTGAAAACATGTATCTCCCCAGACACTCTGTGATACAGTCATACCTGTAACGTTTTTGAAAAGATTACCTCACCTGGTCCTACATTCCTTGGAGAAGGGCGAGTAGGACAATCAAGAGAGACTCTAGGCAACACCGACACAAAGTAAGCTGAATTTTCAGGGCTACCTCAAAATTTGCCCACACAAAACATATCAGAAAAGTTTCAAGGAGACAACTAATTAATTTAGTGACTCCAGAAATTGTGAACACAGAAGTTGAGATTAGAAAAATGTGGAACACATTATTGGAATTTTTTTTTTTTTTTTTACTTTCTGGGATAAGTCATTCAAGTGCAACCATTTAAATATTCCACTGAGACTCAAAGTGTTATACTGAAATGGTTATTGGTTGCCATTGTATACAGTGGTCATCATACCTCTTAGTGCAGATGATGGGCAGGTAAACCACATTCGCCTTAGGTTAAACAAAAATGAGTTACTAAGCTTTTTCGTGACGAAAAATAGCTGAAAAGAAGGGAAGCTTAAGTCACTAGTTTTAACAATCAATCATCAGCTTAAAAGTGCAGAAGGGGATTAAGTAAGTAAATGAAAAATCATGACTCAGACTTGACATGCTGCTGCTACAGACTCCTTTGCATCAAAGCTGTAACTGGTTCCTTATTTGTGATCGTGAAGTCTAATCAGAACTCTTTCCAAGAGTCCAGCTTCTTATTTAATTAGTATTTTTAAATTTCACTCATATATATTCCTAAAAGCTGTATTTTTTTTCAATTTGTGCTAGCAACTAGTAGTTATATTACTAAGATTTCAAGTAAGTCTTGACTGATTTTAAATTACAAAATACTTATTCTAAGTAAAACAACCCCTCAACTGTTATTTTGTTCTGAAGCAGGCAAAAATTACTTCTTGACTAAAAGTTTATTCCCTAACTAGAAATTGCATATTGTTAATGGAATTCAGAAAATCATCTCGGTTTTCCTTGACTGCCTGTGACAAACTACTACCCATATAATTTCAAGTAACAAAGCTTGGTGAAGTAGCAGAAACATGCCTTTTTCTTTGCAAAAAGTTACAGCTCCTGCTCCCAGCCCTCCTCACAGTATAATCACTCCCCTATCATGAACAGCTACAAGATCGTCAGAGAAGGTGGTTTCAGTGGACAAAGAGGCAGGTGTTGCGCTCTATTGTTAGAAGTAGATAAAATTCTGGTTTGTGTGCCTTTTTTTGTTCCCCACGAGTGTATTTAAACAAAAACAGTATTTCACAGCTAGACTGATGAATGCCCTCCTTGAAGTCTCATACAGCTTCCAAGAAGTTGCAGCTCCCAGACACAGCTGGGGTCAAATTGCCATCTCCTGTTCATGAATCACTCCTGGAGTTCCCCCTTCTCTCAGCTCTCCCAAAGACACATTTTGTGATCCTTGGATGTAAGATAATTTTGACATACAGCTCATGACACTAGCTCCCTGCTCACTGGAGCACAGAACAGGACCTCTGCTCA
Source organism: Harpia harpyja (assembly GCF_026419915.1). Taxonomy (NCBI): domain Eukaryota; kingdom Metazoa; phylum Chordata; class Aves; order Accipitriformes; family Accipitridae; genus Harpia; species Harpia harpyja. The sequence continues at coordinate 44,311,255 of NC_068944.1, forward strand.
TAGGCATAGAGCACCTTGTCAGATCAGGAGTGCTGCAATGAGTTCAAAGAGCCTCCTCCCTATTTTAAGTGCAGCTCTCCTCAGTCGATGAATAAAGGTAAAATAATTACTGAATACTGGATTGGGCGTACCAAGTCCTCTGACTGAAGAAAAGCACAAAATCTAAGTTTTCAACTGGAGAAAATTAACAGTTTAGAGATGCTATGTTTGGGGGCAAGGTCACAAACTGTTGCAAAATTGATGACACAAGCCCAGCTCTACAACAATGAAAACAAGAGTCCAAAAATTAAGGAAGTGGACAGATCATATGTAGCCAGTGGTGACCTGGGGCCACTAACATTGGACTCCAACAAACAAGATGGGAAGAGACAGGCGCCTCGAAGAGTTTAAGAGAAAGCCAAAGGGAAGAGAGCTAACCGATCCAGCCACATGCAGCAAGCAGCTATCAATGCAGACTCCTCAAGCATCCTGAGAATGAAAAGAATCATCAACAACTCAGCAAAGCACACAAGGACAGTAATCATCTATTGATTCCTTGTAGCAAACCCATGCTTTGGACAGAAATTATGAAGTTGTGCGATGAAACATAGTCAAATAAATTATTTATCTTTGGAAGAAACTACAGATTATAGAAGATTTTGACAATCCAGGAAGGGGAAAAAATTCTAGTGGCATACTTACAGATCCTTTCAGAGTTCACAAAGGCAGAAAACACTGAAGAAAAACTGTTGGATATACGATCAGTGCTAAACATTATCTAAACATTATAAACTTGCTGCACATTGAGCACACATTCTGCTGCAGCACGGAGACTACGCACATCTGGCAGGATGGCAAGAGGTTAATTTCTGGAGTTGAATCGGAGAGGCTGATACTAAACTAACAACCAACAACAGAAAGGAAGAGTGCTGGTAAACAGAGATTTGGTTCAAACTGAGCACACTGTGAGAGCACAGAACCAGCATGACAAAACCAGACTTTTTCCTCCAATTCCTTATGTACTAGTGGTTTAGGAGTACCAAGTAGGCTATATCATAAGATAGAAATAAGAGATCTTTATCCATATAGTTGACAATTCAGAATAACTTGTTTCCCCAGACCAAAGGAAGTTATAAGCATAACTACTACTGGAAAAAATGTAAACAAACTGTGAATTAAAATTTGGAATTCTTTCAAGTATTTTTATACAGATAAATACAGAGTCAGAAATACAGAAATACACAGACTTAGAAATAAAACAAAGGACAGCTCTCGCTAAAAGTGCAACCTGATTCAGTGGTAGCACGAAATGATTAAAAATAAAAGGAAACAGCACCTAGAAATGAGTGAAAGTGAAAAAGAAATTTGCATATATGAGGAATGACAACACTGTTCGCAACAGCATAGGCTCATGACTAACTGGAGACAGAATGGATGGATGGATGGATGGATGATGCTCTGACCTGCCCTTTAAAGGACTGTCTTTCTCACCACTTACTGTACTTTCAGGACTCCACGGCCAGTAGCTTCAGCAGAGTAAAGTTAGCTTTTGTGACTCTGGAACCACCCTAAACCAGAGTGAAAGAACAAACTTGCTTTTGAACTTGCAGGGAGGTATTGCTTCTGTTCACTACTGAGCTAAGACTCCTGTTCCTTACCTTCAAAACCAAAATTAAAAAAAAAAAAAAAAGCATTTCAAAAGGGAAGAAGGACCCCATTTTCTAGGATCTCCAACAGAACACATGTTATTTGGCTACATACATATGCATAATACAGTCTCACCTCCTGCAAAAAAAGGATGTTCCTTGTTAACAAAGGGAAGGAATGCTCTTAGCCCAAAGACCATCCAACGTCTAGGTTGCGATGACATGCGGCAGAAGTTTAGTAGAAGTGCAGACCCCAGAGCTGTGGAGCAGAGGTCTGCAATCCAACACTATAGCAAAGACACCCACATTTGAAAAGCAGAGTAGGCCCTGGAACTAGAACTGCCTCAGCTAACCCTGTTCACCTGCAGTACTCTGTCCTGCCCTATCTTGAGGATATATTAGGTATATTAGCTTGATAGTAACTATGTCTTCCTTGCTCCTGTCAGCTATGAGGTGCCTGAGCAAAGGTAAACAGTACCAGGCAGTATTCACAATGATAGCAAAAAAACCTGCTTTTTTTTTGGTGCTAGATGTCAAAATTCCTAGTGAGTACAGAGCTGGCTTAAAAGCCTTGAAAAGGTTCAAAGTACTACTGTGACCAAAAAAAAAATTCAAAGCCAGAATGGGTAAGTTGCTGCTTGCATCTCTTTTAAAATACTTGAAGTCTGGTATTAAAGCTACGGTATTGAAGACACGTTTCACCAGCTGCAGCAGCAGTTTGCTCTCATGCCTACCTGTAATGAAGGTGAACGTTACAAAGTATCAAGAGGCTCTGACTGCGGTGAGATTTGAAGAGAACCAGAAAAAAGAGAGTCAAAGTTTTATTTATAGTTTAACGGTCACATGAAAAAGGGCCTCCAAAGCCACCTCCTCTGGTGAGTTGCCACTGACAGTAATTTGTGGAATGGCCAGTTTCAGAACAGCCTCGCAATATAACAGCTGAAGAAAAGTGCTTTATTAATTCTTCTCCTGGGACCTGGCAAATACCTATGGTTCCCTGCAAGTCCACATCCAGAATGTCCTCATGAATGACAACTCCATCAAGTCCATGGAAATGGGATCCAGTCCTGGCATCTTCAATGACTTTTCACTTGTTTAAGGCTTTAAGTGATAAAGACTGGCCAGTTGAAGGGTGAAGAAAAGATGATGCAGATCATTCTCCCTTCTGAAGAGGTCAAATCCCATATCTAACCCTGTCGATTCAGCTAAGAGAGAATGTTGAGAGAGGTCTCTGAGAAACCAGGGTGAGCTTTACCTGCCTCCTGATCCGGGACAAGCTTCTCATCCCCTTTCATGAAGGACAGACAGCCTTAGTTGCCATGCAGATGACACCTATTTCATACAAGACCAGTAAGTGTGTTGCACTGAATTATAAGAGGGTCAGAAGGGTTTTCAAGAAAACCCCTCTGGAGTCATCCATTAAGATTCCCAGGCCTTAAACAGGTACAAAAGGAATGTCTCTTGGGTGTATACTCTTAAGCAAAACACCCACTGGCAATGTCCACCTGAGGCACATTGCCACCACAGATGGAACACAGTTCAAAGCAGGCAGGTTTAAGTACTCTCAGATACACAAGACTGTGTATCTACTTTTTTGGAACAAAAAGCAGAGCAAACATTTTCCACAGTCTGGAAAGGAAAAAGCCCTGCAACCTACTATCCAGGACTGAAGAAGGACCAGAAGGGGGGAAAAAAATAAATAAATAAAAAAAGAACACATGACTTTTTAACAAGAAATTTTAGATTATGTCTTATTCACATCTTGTCTAACAAGCCAAAGCTCCTACAGACTTTGTTATTTCATTATTTGTATCAGCACAACTGGATATGCTACAAATTGACCCAACATTGCTCTGCACTTTCACCTTGGGAACAGTGTATCCTGATTTCTTCCCTTCAAAATGTATCGGTTGTAGGGATGTGTCCTCTGGGTGACACCGAAGAAGTTCTCTGTCACTTACAGCCAGTTACTTAACCGCACAACTGCAGTTACTGACATCAATCTGCACATTTACTATATTGAAATTTCCTTATATTTGTATAACACTACTTTTTTTAACTGGGGTTATTGTATGAGAAACTGGAAGCTACAAATACATTAACAGCTGTCAAAAATAAGAAATGAAAAATAGCAATAGCAATAAAAATTAGGTTCCTCGTCTCTTAAAGAACTCTTCTTGTTCCAACAGGTAACTATTTCTACTGCAAGAAAATTCCCCAGAAAATCTGGTCTCCTATGCTCAAAAATGTTTGCTTCAGCCTGGAGGCTTGCCTCTTCAAAGCTGGCAAGCGGCAAAACTGGAAGCGTGACCACTGCCAGTATGATCCTGTGGAAGTTTTCAGGAGGAGACTGTAAACATATCCTTCCAGCCTGTGATACTATGGTAAACATCTTAGCAAGCTGTCTTTTCTCAGAAACTAAGGATAGCACGTTAACCCATACTTACCATAATACTTAGCCGCTGGCTATCACCGGGGTCCTCCCCAAACACCAGTGGAAGTCTGGGCTTAAATACTGATTTCTAATTAGTCTAAAAGGACACATACCCCCCATCATTTTAATGGTGACTAAATTAGAATATAATGGGGATACAGAAATATACTGGAGTCACAAAATTAAATAATTTAATATGCAAAAAGTGTTATTTACCAGGAAAAAAATTTAAATATCACAGTTTGATTTTATTTGGTTAAGTATCAATAAATTTGTAACATACTAATAATGTACTATACAGAAGTGTACTTGACTAAAGCAAAAGAAAAGATGCGGTATGACACAGGTGAGCACACTGTGACCCTGGAGTACAGATTTCACTACTGGGAAACTTTCCAAATACTACCAGCTTAAAAAAACAACCAACCAAACAAAAAAAAACCCAACACAAAACCAACCTACAAACCAGTTGCTGTTGAGATGAAGTATGAACAAACTTTAGCAGCTACAGACACGCATGTGACTTTAGTATTACACTACCACAGATGGTTTTTCAAAATTCATTTTTAGATTAGGAGTTGTGACAAGCAATTTTTTTATTCTAAATAGTTTCCAGAACAACGCCTGACAAGACATCTCTCAGATTTTTACTGAACTCCTGATCTTTTAGTGCAAACATACTTTGGATAACGCTGATCATGACTGTTTGCTGACAATGAGCAGACCCCCTAAACACAGAGCCCTTGACTTTTAATGTATATATATTAACGATGTTATACACAGGTTCCATTTCCTCTCTTCCCAGAGTTTGTCATGTGCTCCCACCAACTCTGTTCCCCCCCTTGCACCATATAGCCTCTCTCCCTGAGCAAAACTGCCAGCCCCATTCCCTGACCGGCCTTTGCAGGACCCCAGCCTTGTGCTTTAAATGCCCCTCCACCAAATGGAAACCCCTGCCTTATACTTCTGACCTGCTGGTTTCAGAGACCGCGTATAGCGTACCCATCAGCAAAGAGCAAGCTGACGAAAGAGGGGTGGCAGGGTGAGAGACCTAGGCAGGGCCTCCAGCAGCTCAGACCCTTACATGGGTGCATCGCAAGTGTTAACACAGTGAAACCAGCAACAGGAATGGCCAAGAACTGTGAAGGCAGAAAGGGGTAGCAGGGATTCCTGGTTTCCCACGCAGATTTTGACATCAGTATCCACAGCAGCTTTAAGAGAGCCATTCTCTGCCTTTGTTTCTCTTCCTCTTTTTGGAAGAGAGAGAAAATTCAAGAACTATTGTGAAAAACACAGGCTGTGCATGACCCGAAGATTAGAAATGCAAAATAATTGGTTCTGGCAAAAGATAGGCCTAACTCTTATCTTACAGATTTTGCTGTTGCTGATAGGAAATCAATGTAAGCAGGGGAAGGAAAAGCGAAGCTTTGGTGGCTTATTAACAGAAGTTATGTTGTTACAGTTACCCTGAAAAGATGCAGAGCTAGGTCCTTCCCCACCACATCAGTTCGACCCATGTGAGGAAGCAGACACCTGACTCTCCAATGGGAGAAATCTGTGCATGTGCATACATGTATGTATGAAGTATACACCAAAAAACCTGGCACTAAAAACTGCACACTTTGTAAGGCCTGCCCTCCAATGGTATGATAGTATAAGAAGATGTATTTTGGGCTGAAGGACTGGACATAACTGATGAGAATTTTTTCAGCCTTTTCGAAGACTGACAAATCAATAGACACGTATTTCAGGCAGGTCAAAACAAACTGTCTAGATAGAGCATGACAGGTGCAGCTTTCCTAATAGTTGGAGAAGCAGTCTTGGAATCAGAGGATCTGCTTCACTACGGCCTGTTGCCTAACCTTCCCAAGGTCATTTTTCATGACACTTTACAAATAAAACACATAGTATTTGATTCACTTCCCACATTCACACCAATGTAAACCAGGGTTACGGTGGAGTTATGTTTATAAGCCTGTGTAGGAAAATCAAGCCTGATATTCGCCCCCAAGGAAGGGGCTGATCGAGTTAAGTGCTTATTTAAACTCGGTCAAGCCATTAAAACACCTCTGATCAGGTTTTCCTGAAAGTAAAATTAGGAAGTTCCTTTACAATTTACTTTCATAGTTCAGGATGTAAGTTTATTCAAATTTATTATTTTGACATAATTCTTGTGGGACAAGGTAGCTTAAGCTGGCAACAAGATATATAAAGACTTTGGCCTCCAGACTACAGCCTGAACTGAACCAAAGCTGAATGACTTCTGCTAAAGCTGAGCAACTTTGCTGAAATTCTTCTGCAAAGCAAAGAAAACCTGAACTGTCCCTTCCCCTCAAAAACTGTGAACAAGCAGGCATTCTCAATCCTGTTCCTTGTTGTCAGCAACAGGAATCTTTGCAAACACAGGCATGAGCAGAAATCTCTCTCTCCAGGAGTTTTCTAGGGCAAAGCTAAGGTTCAGTGGCTGGAAATCAGTACTGGAAATCTTACACTGCTGCTGGCTTTCTAGAAAAAAGATTTCATTCAGAAATCTGTCAGCCTAGCACTGTTTATATAGGCAGCCAGGTCACAACAAAGCCTCTACAGAACCTCCCTGTATTTAGTAAATGGCTTAAATATATTAATATTACTACACTGGTGTACACTGCTAACCTGGAATTACCACACCGCTCAGGAAGACCTTATTCCTGCGCAGCTTGATGCCACTAGTAACGTAAGCGAGATACAGCAACGTATGCTTGCTTACAGCAGTGCAATGCAACTACACCCAGTTACAGTGGAGCAAATAGTCTTACTTGTGCCTTGCAATGCCGTAGTTATTCATGCATGTTCCTCAGTACTGTTCAAGACGGTATTTCAGGCAAAGAGAGAGGCTACAACAGCAACACTTCATCTACTCTTCTGTATAACACAAACTTTTTTTTTTAGTACCATGGTACTTGCACAGGGAGCATTCCATGCACGGCCCGAGAAGCTTACGTCTTGGTATCCACAGAAACAGCTTGCTGGCCGTAAGGCAATACCAGGCAGATGCACTGTGGGGAAATTTTTCGCTTGGGTATCACTGGCTTGGCGGGTGGGACCCCGAGCACTACAAGGCAAACAGCTTCGCTGTGGGATTCGCCCTCCCAGCGCACCTCAAGCAGCCCACGTTTTCCCAGGAGAGCATGGTTGTGACTTCCAGGCCTGGCTGCGATCGAGATGAACTTTCGCCGACTAGAGAGACCTGAACAGCGGGAAAACGTTGCCCACCGCCTGAGCTAGGCCGTTGAACAGCAGCGTCTCCCCGGGTCCCACCCCCACCTCCACAGCAGCCCCGCAGCCCTCGGCCCGGGCGAAGGCCGGCAAACCGCTCCACTGCCCGTCGCTTCGTGGAAGAGACGCCGACATCCATTTTGGGAGCGGGAGAGCCCGGTCCTGCTGGCAAAGTTTCGGGCCGTGTCCGAAGTTTGGGGGCAGCGCGCGATGCGCAAAGCGAGGGTGACGAACACGGCGCAGGAAAAAAAAAAAAAACAAAAAAAAAACGACAGGGCTGCGAGGCCGGCGCCGCTGACCGGCCGACGAACGCCCGACGCCCCTCGCCCCGCCGGCGGCCAGCTGCCACCCGGCGCCCCCCGAGGCCGCGCACCTCAACCCGGCGCCGCCAGGCCCGCCAGGGCACGCCGGGCCGGAGCGGGCCAAAGGACGAGGGGCAAGTTCAGGTCGCACCCAACTACTTCCCGAGGTCTGAGGCGGGGCAGGCCCGGCGCGGTCCCCGCCGAGCCCGGCCCCACCGCACGGCCCGGCCCGGCCCGGCCGGCCGCGGCCCGGCCTTGGCGCAACGGCCGCGGCCGGACTCGGGCGGTGGTGGTAAGGCGGGGGGAGAGCTGCGGAGGGGGGCTCCTCCGCCGCCCCCGGAGACGGCGGCGCTGGGGCGGCCCACCTGTGCCCCCGCCCGCCTCCTCCGCGGGTGGCTGGGGGCGGGCGGGGGCCCCGGGCCGGATGGTGGGGTCGGTGCTTCCTCCCCCGCCGGAGGGGAGCGGAGGGAAGCGGGCCGGCAGCGCCGTGGCGCAGAAGCGCCAGCCCGGCCCCGGGGAGGCGGGGGGCGCCGAGGGGCCGGCGGAACCCTCGCCCCGGGGGGAGGAGGGGGGAAGAGACGGGACGGGAACTCGGACATCGCGGCTGAAGCAGCTCCCTCCCCTCTGGCCTGGCCCGGCGCGGATCCCCCCCCCCCCCCGCGCCGCCACCCCGTCCCGTCCCGTCCCACGGCCTCCCCGCCCGGCGGCGGGGGGGTGCGCGGGGCCGCCCCCCGCGGGCCCGGTTACCTGTTTCCCGGGGACACTTTGGAGGCGCCTCCAACATCGGCAAACACTAAAGAGAACTGACCCCGCCGCCGCGGCGGCCGCCGCCGGCCCCAACCACTCCGCCCCCCCCCCCCCCTTCCCTCCCCTTCCCTTCCCTTCGCCCTCCCGCCGCCGCCGCCCCGCCTCAGCGCCGCCCGCCACCTCCCCCACCCTCCCTCCCACCGCCGGCCTTCTCCGCCCACGGAGTATTCCCGGCGCCGAGCCCGGGCCTCGCTTCCCCCCCCCCCCCCCCCGCCCCCCCGGACGAATGGCCCCGTCCGCCTCCCTTTCCAGGCCCGGCGAGGCGGCGCGCAGCGCCCCTAGGGGCGACGCGGGGCCCCGCTCCCGCTCAGCCCCGGCGGGGCCCGCCGTTCCTCTTCCCCCGCGGGGCCGGGGTCGCGGCTTCCCCACCCGGCCCCGCTCCCCTAGCCAAAAAAAACCCAAAACAACCCACCATTTTCTCCCGTGCGAAATGATGGTCAAAGCACGGTTTTTTAGCAGGATGAGGAAGGGGAGGATAAGCGATGGAGTCGCCGGGCACTGCCCATCGTAAAAAAATTACCTCGTTGCCTGCCATCTTTCAGATTAGGGTTTTTTGGGGGTTTTTTTGTTTGTGGGGTTTTTTTTTTTTGCATGTCCCCTACAGAAGGCAGAGCTGGACAGAAAAAATAAGAAATAAAAAAAAAAATTAAAAGCGAAGCACAGAGCAGTCGGATTTGGGGATGCGCAAAGTTGAGATGAAAGGCCAAATAGTTTGTTGCAGTCTTCCTTTAAATTAGACATTTATAGAAGAATAAAAAGAGGGGTGGGGGGAATCAAAGAAATTAATTTCTGACTCTCATTAGCACAAAAAAGATAACATTCAAATTTTATTGTTCGTTAAAAAAAAAAAAAGAAGGCTTCCAAATTTAATCCACAATCCACCTAGGTTAGTTTGTAAAAATCTGCTTTCTTGATTGGCTCAAGTAATTATTTGCCAGAACAAACCAGGAATTTTTAAATCCATGACAAAGTCAAGTAGAAGCATCGGAACTGGAAGCAATCAATTTCCTACCTGATTTACTGCAGTAACAGAACTCTTCAGGCTTAGAAACACCACCAGATTGATTTGGGGGGGGGGGGGGGGGGAAGATGCCTATATCTCTTTACTAGGCAATTAGATTTTAATGACAGCTATGAGAGTTAGAGCAATAGATATAGCAAATGTAATTTAAAAAACAACAGATATTTAAGTCAGGATCAGAATGAATCCAGAGTTCATATTTCCTCCAGTATCTGTTATTTCATGAGATTATTTTTTTGTTTGTTTTAAATCATGACTTGAAACCAGTGGTGGATCAGTATGAAAACTGAGTAAAAAAGAAAAAGATGTAGCCTGACAGGATTCCCAAGTACTCATGGTATAGACACACTCTAATAGCACACAGCCCAGATGGATTTTGGTAGTAAGCTTGTATGTTGTAGACAATAATTTACACACCAAATACTTGTGATGACGCTTAGTGGCAGGGCTGTATTATGAGTATCTAAGTGATAGCAAGGTTTTATTCATACTAACACAACACTAATATGACATTTACAACTTGTTTAAACACACCTTGGGAACTCAGCATTTGCTAAGACAGTTTTATACATACCCTGTATGCAGCCGTGGTAGCTTGTCATCCTCCCCTTCTCATTCCTCCGTTGTGTAGTTTTCTGAGATTCCTTACCCCTTATTTCACTTCATTCAAGAACTGAGCTCAGAAGTACACAGTATAATACAATATCTTATGTATTCTTCTGATATAATTTAGCGATGGAAAATAACGCAAGTACTTTTCATAAGGCTACTACAAGTTTTTACATAAGTGAAGTTCACTCAGATGCTGAATCATGATGATGTCATCTATAAAAGTTTGTGAGGTTTTTTTTTTTTGTTAGTTGTTTTGGTTTTATTTACATCAAATTTTACTTTTTACTTTACTTACTGTTAGTAGTTTGAAGAACAACCCTATAGTATAGCATATACTTAGTATCGGCATACCCAGCAGAAAAAGGCATTCAATGAACGTCAGTATCAGGTTACAAGGGGGGTTTTCTGAACTTTCTGCAATAGATAGATATAATCCCAACCAGCCTCTAAAATCTCCAGTCTGTGCTATTATTTCAATACCTAACATTTTTATAATATTGCTATTACTATACAGCTAAAAGCTTGGTTTAAAAACATATCTTGAAATAGATGTATCAACTCAGAAGAGTCTGATATCTTAATATACATTCTGTACTGCAAATGGCATATAGCTGAAAGAAAACTGAATACAAAAAAAGCAAGTTTTATCCAAAAACTTACCATATACATATATATTTTAAACACACTGATGACTTCTGAATCTAATCTTGTCCAGGCATAAAACAAAGGATCAAATATTTTATTATCATTTTAAGTCCATGATAGTGTTTTGCTTTTTAATAGGTTTCCTATATGGCTGGAGCTTTACATACATGAACAAGTAAGTTGCATTACTAGCAACTCTTTAGATTTACTGTACCTTCAGGTGTTTTTTTTCCTCCCACTGTTGAGATATGGGATAAAGGCTAGTCAGTACCTCCAATAAGAGCAGCTTAATAGAACCTAAAAACTTCTTGACTTTTGAAAATAAGAGACACAGAGTTTGTATATACTCATCCACTCTACTCCATTAGTACACAATGGGAGTGTCATGACTTGCCCAACAATCTAGTTTCAGTAGGTAAGTTATTAATAGGAGTGATTAATTCAGTATGCAGTTTGAAAACAAGAGGAAGGAAAAAAAAAAGCCACATTAATGCCTAAAGGCCTGCACAAATGCCTAACTGGGGAAAAGGACACAGAGTAATTCCATTTGGTCTGTATAAATGAATGCAGGACACTTGAAGACACTTGGCCTTGTCATTTTTAACCTCAGATTCAGGAAAAACAAACAAACAAACTTTCAAGCACTTTCAAGCTGACTTGCAAAAATCAAAATACTTTAATTTTTACTGATAAATTTTATTATTAGAATTGTAATTTTGTTCTAAAAAGTCATCAAGAAATGAGTTTCCACCCCTCAATACACACTGGTGCAACAGAAAACAAACAAACAAACAAACAAACAAAAATCGCCAAAGAAAATGCACAGGGATGTATTTAACAAGGAGACTGACAACCACAGAAGCTGAAGCCTGCTTTTAAATCAATACATTAGAAACAGAAAAAATGGTTGGAAAAGACCTCTGAAGGTCATCTGCTCCACCACCCTCCCCACCCCCTCAAAGTATGACCAACTTTAATGCTAGATCTGACTTTGGAGTTAGCAGGTTGCTCAGTTTACTTTTGAAAGTCTCCAACAATGGAGATTTTACAACCTCTTCCAGCAATCCATTCCAGGGTTTGGTAAAGTTTCTTTTTAGCTGTACTTTTAAAACGTATATTAAAGAACTTAGATGATATTTGGATACTAAAGTTGAAAGAGTAATTAAACTAATACAGAGTGCTCATAATATACCAATAGGAAGTGGATAATTCATTATTTATATTAGTCATAGTCATTCAACTGAATGAAAGCCTCTAATAGCTTAATACAAGAAGAATGGGTCACTTATTGGAAAAATATTATTAAAAAATTAACTAAAAACTATTACAAAAGCAAAAGCCAGGACTTTGGGATTATATTTGATTAAACCCCAGTATTATTAATAGACCTGTCTAATCAGACCACTGCTCTCTACAGTTACAGGTGCAGAACTGTGACTATGAAAGTAGGTTGTTGACTACAATGCATGTCATACAAGTGACTAAAACAATTTATCACCTTCTGTAGTACATAGAATGAGAGACATGAACAAACCAAGATACAACAAACTTATGAGTAAATACTATACAGAGTTTTCTCAGGTAATGGAAACCATTTATTCTTTATGCTCCAGTGAAGACTCACAAGCACCAAACTTTAACAACTCATGTAACACATCATCTTCCACGATTCACGTCTAAAATGTGAGTTCCCTAAATCAGATGAATCACACAATCACTTCAAGAATCTAAATGAACTAGAACTTGCACTTGTCAATGTATTTTCAACTTTTTCCACCACTTCAAATTACTGTTAGTGTAAGGACATTGTGCAACCTTAGGCCCTCATCTCCTTTAGCAAGTATCATTTTTTCAGAACACACCAAAGTGAATCCAACCAAAACGATGTGCTGATTTTTCAACTACCAGCTTACATCTAGGTCTCTTATGATCAAGGTATCAAAGCCATTTCTTCATTTGTTGGCCCACTGACCCAAATTCAGATCACTTTGCAGGTAGAATTGCATCTCCCTGTAATTATTTGCTCCCATTGCTCTCATACATCAGTGCTGGAAATAGTAAAGCCTTGTCTAAATAAAAGCTTTACCCTTTTAATAATGGTAGTGAAATTTAAAAATTATACTGGTAAATTATTTTATAGTAAGTATTAGCAGTTGTATTACACATTCAGAAAACTCCACATTATTCATTATCCTAGTTCATGTATCCAAAACTGCACAAAAGCTAGCCCTAAGTCTCTAGTTTTAATTTGCACATTTAATTTGTTTAGGGTTATAATGACATGACTGGCTTTGTGTCAGCTATTTCCATTATTTTCCATTTATTTTCAACACAAGGAACTGCAAGACCTTTCTATACAGTCATCCCGCCTTCTCACAACTACAGAAAATGTGATTATGCTTATTTATGCCTAATTAGTATGCATAGCAACTGTATAAACTTGTGTGTGCGCGTATATGCATAGTTAGTTAATACACGCAAATTCATCATCTATGTTGAATGCAAGAAACTTCTTGTATTTCCTGTGTTTTCCATATACAGAAAAAACTAGGTTTGGATTATACCTGTAAAACATAGATCATAGAATTTTAGACAAAAACCCAGATAATTCAGGTAAATCAGTGCTTCAAATCTCATGACCACAGGCAATGAAGACAAATATAACTACAGTTTGATGAATTAGCAAGAATAATACCAGAACTACCAATCTGAAGATCATGGCGTACCAGTTTTCCATTACAAAGCACACAGACATTTAGGAATGGCCCACTTCTGCATTACTGGGCTTTGCTACTTCATAAGAATACATTGGCTTTGCTCAGGAGAGAAGTATGGGAAAGCCAAAGTGTAATTACAGGCCAAAGCAGCAATAGATTCTATAAGATTAAATTCCTGTTCACAAGCCTGTTGGGGTTTTTTTGTTTGTTTGTTTTGTTTGGGTTTTGCTTTACTGATAGCATTCTGACTACATAAAAAGGCCTTCAAACAAGTCCAGACAAGATGCTATTTTCATTGACAGTGTTGTACAACAGCATCACACCTATCTTGAAGTGCTTTGGATTCTCGTTAGTGCCTCTCACTGCAGGCACAGATTACAGCAGCATACTTCAAACACAACCAAAGCTACACCAATAACAGCACCGGTCTGTCTGTACATCAGTGTCAGTATTAGGTACATTTATTGCCACAGTCATGCTGGCAAGAGACTGTACCTCATCATACCTATTGACAACTTCACAAATAGCAGGCTGTAACAGACTAGGTCACAGAGAAGGCAGGGATCAGGCCTTTTAAATCTTGAAGTAAGTTAAGGCCAGTGTTGGGACATGAAAATTAAATGTTTCACTCTTCGCCAAACACGTTCTTGTACTGGCATTAAATCTACCTGATACAGTTAAGTAGATGTAAAAGGACACAACTAGTCAGGAGATAATTAAATCAGTAGAAAGGTGCTTCCCATTCTGCATAGTTCATTTGCTTTTCCACCCTGCTACATAAGTTACACTGCTACAAAACATGTTGTGTACTTCACTAACAATCTTACATTCCCTAACACACCAGGGTAGTTAAGGCAAACAAAGCCTAACCCTCCTAAAATACTCCTTTTGTTACAGGACAGTGGAAAAACTCTGCAACAAGTTGAAAAGGACTTAAATTTCTACCACTTTGTAGAAGTAAAAAAATGACTTAAGGCAATTGGGCAAGATTATAAAGTTATACAGTAAATTAAACCTATATTAAATCAGTAAGTTTTTAAATTATTATTCTCTTGGAACAAGAACTTAGACATACATGAAGTCAAACAGCAAGCAGAAAAGAGAAAAAAATTCTCTGTACACAGCATTATGCAGACTCTTCATACAGAAAAAGGGTGTGTGTCATTGTCTGCCCCCCCCCCCAAAAAGCAGCTTCAGAAGTTACTAGTATTGTAAACATGAATCAGTAAATGACATAAAGGGCTTATCATAGTCAATAGGAACAACACTAAAGCCTACACATGCTCATAAGTATAGAATCTCATGAATGGAAACACTAAAAGCAAGGACAACCGGCATTGTCACTCAAATGGTGTTCATTTTTAGAAGATTACCAATGCCTCCAATTTGCTGTTAGTACTATCTCCTGCCAGCATACACTAGCTTCAGTCCCAGTTTGCCCAATTTTTAAGTGCATGCTACTTCTAGGGATGGCAGCAAGATATAGCTTCAAAAAATGTGAAGTGTTACTGAGTAAATAGTAGGTATTACATCAGTTGAAAATACAGAATCTATGCATTTTACTCCTACATCAAATGCAATTTAACTACTCAGTTTCACCTACAAAGTAGCCATTTCTGAGTGAGTTAACAGTGCAAGAGGTCTGTTGTATATTATGCATGTTATAGCAACTAGCACTGTAACTTCTTCACAAGACAACAGTGAATTAAGTGTAACATAGTACTAATAGTAATACCTAATAGTACTAATTAATAGTATATTAATAGTATATATGAATAGCATATTCTGAAAGAGACACAAATCATATTTATGTTAGATGAAGTTGGTTAAAACTGTTTGACTTCAGAACATTTCACAATCCTGTCAAAATTAAGTCCCCAAGCCTTAGTAAAGTTTTTTGGGGGACTGCAAATAAAATTATGAATTACTGGCAGTAACAAAGTACAAATAGTCATGTATGGACTAAATTCTATTGCTATATGAGGGTGTAATAGAGTTGACAGTAAATTTTGCAGCAGTTCAAACTTTTTTTTTTTAAAATGGTCAGTGCATCATTCTCCTATTAATAAAAAAACCCACAACCTTATCCTGCATTGTCACCAAATCATCATTTTGCAATTATGTGCTAACTATGCCAGGGCAATGGGAGTTTGGGGGTTATAGGAGGTCTAGGATATTTTGAGAAGTGACACAAATGCACTAACTGGATGTTTCTACTAAAATGTTGCTGTATTCCCACCCATCCAATAATTTACCAAAATTATTAGTTTTGTGATGATTGAACATTGCTGAATTTAAGCAAGAGTAAACCCCCACATAATTTGAGAAGTTCAGTGTTCATTTAATGAGAGTAATACTAATCTACTACCTGAAAAGCAACTAAAAATGCTTAAAAAGGGAACATCTACGACAGGTATGTATATTTTTCAATTTCTCTGAAAGTTTAAACATGCACAGTGCCCACATGCTTTCACAGAAGTTAGCAAAACATCCCCATGTCTGAAAGTGTTTTGATCTTCAAAGCCACATTAAGACAAAATGTAAGCAATCTACAAGGCAGCATCTTTACAGATAGATGAAAACTATCCCAAGATTTTCAAATCAGTTTCCTCACTACACCTACAATTCCCTATGGAACTCAGTATATTATTGTTATATATATATATACACACACACACACACATTTGATAAAAGGAAAAAAAATAAACAGAAAAAACACCTTAGATAATAAAATCCAAATTTGGAGGGAGGCAGCCTGTAAGCTTCTACTTCAAGACACAAGCTAGAAATTCTCACTTCCTTTTCTCCAGATTGTTTTTAATGCATTATCTTTAAAGAAAAAAAAGAATGAAAATGTAGAAGTTGGTGGAAACCTGCACTTTTAAATTAAAAACTATAAATAATAAGGTCCTTGACACTGTATCAAGGAAGGTAAAATACAACATACATATCAAGATGGATATACACTACAATCAAACCAGATTAATGTATGGCCTAAGTAAGATTTATTAACCATCTTTAGTATGGACCTACACATAAAACTACTGTGGGGACCAATATCAAGAAACAAAGCTCTGTGACAGAAAACAGCAGTGTTCTGGTGCAGACCATGCAGGAGGACTCCTTTCCAGAGACCAAATCCTGCAATAATACTTTGTAATTATAAGAAAGAAAGAATTAAGTAAATGCTTTATCTTGTGACAAACTCCTAACAGTGACAGGACCCTTTACTCAAAATCAAGCAAGATGCATTAATAGCTGCCTCAAAATGCATAGAAAGCCATCTCACCACAAAATGGTATGGAATCAGGTTATGCACAGATCACCACAAATTTTCCAATTACATCTTTGGTCTACTCCAAAGAGAACCCCAAGACATTAAACGTGAGGTGCAGGGAGGGGTGCTCCAGACTGGGCTGGCTGGCACAAGACAACACTTGTCATACTTAAGCAGGTACATCCGATACTGGATAAACATTTAGATGGATTTACATTTCAGAAATCATTCAGGAAGAACTAAGCCTTACTATGTCGCATGCTACAGTCACTAACATAAGGAAACGTGCCTTCTGGATGAAATGACAATTCATATCAACATCCAAATGGTAAACCTTTATAATGTTCACTTTCAAAAAGCATTGCACAGAAATGAGTTTAAAAAAAAATTACAAAGTAGCTGATGAGGAAAGTATAGAAGCAGATGATAGATTTAGATGAGCATAAGAACTATTCAGAGAAGTTTTTATGGAAAAGAATCACAAGCTATTCTATACAGTATTCCCTAGTAGTACCTGAGATACCAGGAAGACATGAGTAATGTCCAGATACGATTTTGTCTATTCCTACAGACTAGAGAAAGGAAGGAAGCTAACAGAAGGAACTTTCAGAATTACAAAAACACATAGCAAAGTACCATACCAAGTCTATTTTTCACCTGCAAGACTTCAGAATCTCATCAGGCATAGTACGAAGTCTACTTCGCTCAGAGTTTACTAGGGCTTATGGAAAAATTATTGCAAAGGCAAAAAGAAACCTATTACCTCAGTTCATGGAGAGGGCTATCCATCCTCTGAGTTGTAAAGTTTGCTTGGACCAGTGTTTTCTCTTATTATAGTATACCCCAACAAACTCCGATACTGGTTTTTATACAGGACCTTGACCCTTCAGTTGCATCATGACCATAGTTGCAATGCATTTGCCCCTTCCACTTCTGAAGAACTTCATAACGTAAGAATTCCAGCTTGGTGCATTTACTGATGTCCTCTTAAAAAAAAAAAAAAATACCAACAAAACCCAAAACCAAACCACCGCACCACCACCCACCAATTCTCTGAGAATCTTCAGAAATCTATCAAACTTATCTTTCAAGAACTGATTGTTCTCCCTCTCATTTCTCCCTCCCACCCCACTTTGTAAGCATATATTTTCTCCATATGGCATCCCCATTGTGTTAGTCAACACAATTTAGCAGGAGCATTTGGAAGATCATTCCAAACACAGGATTGTCTGGACTATTACTTAAGGAAGCCAAATTCACCTGTCACTCCAGGAGGATGCTTAAGACAGAAGTTACTGATTGGGGCATATGATAATGCACAGATACACATGAGATTTAAGAAGTTATAGTCCAAGACTCAGTGTGATACAAAACACATTAGAGCAAGATGATGCCCCCAATTTCTTTTTTCCCCATAAACTCAAATCCTTATGCAAATCAAGACTTCAGGCTCAATGTATTATAATCAGCTGGAGATTAGGTGCTTTATCAGTCTATGACTTGTTTACTTAGTGATGTATACTTCCTATACTGCTACTTTCAGAGTACTAACATTCAATAAATCGTCTACACCCAACAAATAAAAGCGTACTTCATTTTTTGCATGTGAAATATATCTACCAATGTTTTCTGTAGACATGGGGACAGTTTAGAGAATAAGAGAGATAGTCAAGAGCTATTCACCCTTCGTCACCAGTCAGAATGACAGCTGTCACACACTCTGACCAGTACAAATAATAAATTGAGACCAAACCCATCAGATTTCATCTTTTGATGATGTCTTTTGAACAAGACCTTCAGAGAAAGGGGTTAAACTAGGAACAGTGTGGTTTTGTCTTGAAAACTTCCTACCACAGTGCAAAAGTCCTGTTCTTTAAGCATACAATAGACAAATGAGATCTGTATCCAAGACTTCTGTCTCGAGTGTTTTCTGTATTAGAAGATGACTGTACCACATTTGGCTTTCTATCTAATCTCAAGAACATTTGATTTGTAACATAACGATTGCCTTCCTTTTGGAAAATAACTGAGCATTTTCTGAGCAGCTTCACTGAATCTGTAACTCTCTATTTGATTAAGGTTTGACAATGTTGGTCTGATAAAAATTTGACCAAAAATATCCACACAGAGCAATGCTAGCAGCCTTGCTATTTTGAAAAAAACAAAACCCCAAAACCCAACTAAAAAAAAAAAATATCCTGGGCACCAAAACTGAAGGCATCTAAATAGAGAGGTCACTTGAAGCCTTTGGAACAACTTCAGAATTTTTACTAGAAAACAAAGTTACGATAGGAGAATCCCCTGCCACAGACAGTCATAGCCAGTCCAGACCTGCAGCTCTCAGGCTTCTCATAGCACGTAACTCAGCTTCTGCATAAAACAAGGTTTCTAGTACTTTACATTATGCAGAAAAGTGTAAAGATACAAATCAGGTTTCAGCCATCACCTCCCAAACCCCAGCTGCACAATCCTTTCCATTTCTTGCACTAGCTCTGAAACTCTTGATTACACAGCAAGCTGATTCAATTTCCTAATTGAGAAGAAAGATTTTTCACTTTTTCTTCTTAAGTCAGTTTCCTACTGCTTTAACATGCTAAATCATTTCAGTGCAGACTCAGACAATAAAGCTGGATGCAAGGTAGGAATGTGAATCACGAGGCTGGAAAGGGAGGAGGAAGAGTACAAATTCCTCCTTTTCAGCGGCAGTAAACTAACAGAAGACACTGAATAGCAAGAACCCTGCTTGATTTTATCTTTAAGGATAAAATGCCCTGGAGAACTCCATTAGCACCATCCAGATAATATTGTAGTCCAGGGAAGAGAAAGGGCCCAGAATGTTCATCTGAACAGATTTAACCCTGACCTACTTGGCAAAAAGCACTCCAAAGGGCTCCAAGAGGGTAAATTCCCACCTGCTGAAGACAATACAGAAGTTTCAAGGTCTTCTCACGGAGATTTTAAATACCAAAAGACAGACCAGCACGAGGGAAGCAACCATGGTCAGTGTTACAGTATTTCAGATAGTAACATCTTTCTTTGAGGCTATCATTACAGTTTTCAGTTCTTCACAGGATTCCTATTCCAGAAAAGTAAAGTCTCCTGTAAGTGGCTCTTTCACCAGCAGAAGTCGAGGAAAATGACACTTCAAAAGACAAAGTTACACTTGCAGATAGCATGTATGTAAACTGAAGGGGGTTAAATACAATCTAACCTACTCTCTCTGACACACACCTTAAGAGCTCCTACGGAGTATTATACTAAAAAGATTGTGGACAGAGGCCTATAAATTGATCTCTACACTGGTATCATACACTGCATGATCAATTGATTTTGCATTTAGCTTTTGTTTATTAAATACAAAATAATCTGAATTAAACCCACATAAATTTCTAAGGAAGCCACTTCATGACAGCAATTACTTTGGAAGTACAAAGTTACTGAAAATGCTCTTGCTTTGTAATTTAAAAACCCCTCAGTTTTAAGCAGCTCAAGAGAGAATTTCTTAAGTTGAATCAACTGCTCAAAGCCCCTCAAACACTACTTTAAAAAGTACTTAAAATCTGGAGGAAAAAAAATACGGCAAGTGAACAGAATACCCTGCATTGCTATTGTCAGTAAAATGAAATAAAAGCAGTAGCTAAGTATTTGCAAATTTGTATTTCTGAATTGTATTTTAATATGGTAAAAGAAGGCTCCTGATATTTCCACTCTTCCAATTTTATTAAGGTATTTCGAAGCCTGATGGTTTGGAACATTTGTAGAACTCCTGAAAACACCTGGCACACAAACCAAGTCCCAAGTCTCTGTTCCCACCCTGCTGTGTAGCTGCAGCTGAAGATGGAATATCACTAAGGCAGCTTAATTCCCCTTATCCAGTTCAACACTCAACTGTTCAGGTACCACTGCTCAGGAGAGCAAATCCAAACTCGATTGAGTGATTTGGATTAAAAGTAACTGGTTTTAGAAGAAAGTTCATTCAAACCTATTTTTTTAGAATGATCAGGATTTGTGAGTGTGCAAGCACAACATAATGCTGAATTGTTTTACCAGAGGAGGCAAAAACTATACTGGCTTCCCCCCAACAAAGACAGAAATTACATAGCTGCACTATCGCAAAGCTTTAAATATCAACAGGACATGTTCTAAGAAACAGGAGTGCCACAGGTGATTTTTTTTTCCCTTTGTTTTGAAAACATCATTCATTTTAATAAATATTTACATATACAAAAAAAAATCACCAAGAACAGGACTGGAAAGTCTTATTATCAATTATATTTAAACCTTTCCTGGCAGACATTTAACATGTTCTTTAAAATTTAATTACTGACATGGGAATTTTATGGTCTCCTTAGATTGCACCTTTAAAACCTGAGATGTGAACTATATTTTGTCAGACTTTCAAATAAAGTAATAACTAAAAATCAAACACCCAGAACAGTATTCATAAGATATATGAATTAAAAAACTTAATTCTTCACAAGGATACATTTTTCAGGTATGAAAACAGTGCCTTTTTCCAAAACAGAAACCATCATCTCTTGAATAAAAAATTGTACAGAACAAAGCAGTTATTGATATGAGGCAGCAGAATTTTCATTTAACAGTCCTGACATATGCTAACAAAGAAACTCTCTTCCCACCACTGCAAGCAAACAGGAATCCTGCACCTGCATCTGAAACTCCCCGTTCAATATTTGAAGTGTTTGTCAAACGGCAAAGAACCACAATAAGGAACTATTTGATCATCTATGGGAAATGAAAGCACTGTATCTTAGTGATTTTTTTTTTTTTTTTAAGAAACTATTTCCTTCAGCTGTTACAACAGATACCCTCTGGAGAAAAAAAAAGAGGAAAGACCTCACTATCATCCAAATTCCTCCCTTGATATCCATCACAGCATTTTGGAATTACTGACATCTTTGTCTCAAGAGTAGCTGAATGTAAGGAACAGTGCTTCTGCACTCCACCATGAAAAGGTCCACACGTATTTCCATTCAAGGGTAGTAATCTATTTTAAAACAAGAATTTATTGTGTTATAGTATAAAGACACTAAACACAAAACAAAGTGTTTAACAACATGAACATTGACACAAAATAAAAGCAAGATCGTTTCAAGCCAATTCTGTAACCATTTCATGTGAGAAATTCCAAGTGAAAGAAAGTTACATACACAGAGTCACCCTACAGAAAGGATGGCACCACCTTCATCTAATTCAAGCCCTATTTCAGGACATCATAGCATTGTCAGAATAGTTGCATTATTTTGAGGGCTTTAGTGGTATATAGGCTTTGTCTTGGCCCTCTGTATATAGGTGAACTTACCCACAGATCTACAAAAGAACCAATGGAGGCATTTCTACTGTAAACTAAAAGACCTGAGGTACATTCTCTCCTAATCTACCTTGCATTTTTTTGATCTAAATATATTATAGGGGAGGGTTATTAAAGAGCAGCATAAATTTGGTTATTTAACTTCATTGTAGTCCATGTGATAGCATAGGTCAATAAAACATATAATGCTTTGCACTACGACACCCATCTTCAACAAAATACATACAGCATGTCATAAAGCTTCTCTGAAACCATGTATTGTAGTATGGCAAGCCACCATATGAAAAGATACATGAATCTGAGAAGATGTTCTTGAACCATTTCTTCAGAGACATTACCTTGTATCACAATAAGGTCTCTTTCCTGTGGACTATTTGATAGGATCCATTATGTGAACCATTCATACATGAATTTCTCAAAGCTGCACCAATCATTTCAATCAATACAGAGCAGTTAATATGAATATACAGATTAAGTATCAGATTACTGCTCTTTTATATGAACCATTTCCAAAAATAACCAGTTTGATTAACTCACAACAATAAAATTTTGCTAAACAAAAAGCTCGGAGCAGAACTATTTCATTTGCTTAAAATTATTATTTTTGGCTCTTAAAAGAAACTGAATTCTATGTTTTAAAGGCTCATTGTGAAAATATATACACACATCAAATTTATATCCAAAGCTAGATTTTACCATTGAGTTTTAAAGGCCAAGAGATATTTTCAATACAGTAGAAAAAAATAGCAGTTCCTGAAGTATATTGTAGCCTCACTTCACTGGCAATATCCATAATTCAGTTGCTGTACAAAACACTTCTCTGAAGCAAATCCATCTGAACTCTATCCACCCTGAGTTAAGCATCTACACTTTAAAATGTTTTAAACATTAGGTAACAGAGAAGTATATACATGGCTATAAAACTTGTCAGTTATCATACAGCAGTAAGAAAAAAAAATCAGTATTTTCAGCCAATTTTCTGTTTGTTATTGTAGTTATTAGTTCTGGGTTGGGCTTGGGGTTTTTTTGGCTTTTCTTTGTTTTTAAATCAAGCAGTTACTTGATTTAGACATTCATGCATTAATCGCTTGAATTTTTTTTTTTTGAGTGCAACAATAAGGCAATAGTAAAAAAAGTTATAGAAATTTTGCATATGTGTAAAGGTATTAAGTTTATAAAAGTGCTTCCTAAAAAGACAACCTAATTGCAGTATCAAAATATTACAGAGTGGTGAGAACGACTATCATTTCAATAAATGTTGCTCCATAGAAAAACATCAATCTGATTTTAGGCTTTTTCCCCTTTTTTGGTGAAGTAAAAGCCTGGAAAAAAATTGGTATGGCTGCGTGGGACAAGCAAGTTAAGAAAATATACTTTAGTCTAAACTTAAATAAGAAGGTCCACACTTTTTTGTCAAAACATTAAGCCTCTGTCAAAAATGTATTTTTTTTTTTCTTTTTATAGTACAGGATTAAAAGACAAGATGATGCTTACAAGATAAAGAAATAATTTACATGAAAATATCTTCTGACAAAGCTTTTCAATCAAAATATTGTTTTGTAACATTCAAACATGACATACAACAACAAAAGAAACAGTGAATGCAAACAAAAAAATGTTATATGGATTGCTTTCAAACACATAAATAAATGAAATATTGGTGTAGGCAGTAGGGCTCATGCTGATGGCTAGCAGGAAATAACAGTGTGCAATCTATTTGGAAAAAGCTCTAAAGTACAAATTACAAGCCCAATTACGGACTGCAGCAAGTTCAGTTATATCACTGCCATCCTCTTCTATCTCCAAAATAAATTCTTGATTAAATCACTCATACCCTAAATTACTCATACCTTTGCTTCAGAGATATGAATAACTATATACAAAAAGTAGTTTTATTTCACCATAGGGATAACATTGTACCTCTCTGCCAACGTCACTTGAAAAACCTTCCATGTCAAAACAATCTGACAGCAGATAAACAATTTAATAAATATGCAATGATCTTATTACAGTCCTTCAGCTAAGCATGTTGATTCATGCTGCTAGTTTTGTGACCACAGTGCATAGAATCCAAATATAAAAGAATGGGGAGGCTTTTAAGGTAATGGAGGATCCCTTGCTTATAATCCAAATATATCCGAAACTTTCATAAGCTCTGTCATGCATCAATCTTTTTTTGTGGCAGGAGCAAAACCTTTCCCTGGTACAATGTCCATTGCCGGCAATGGATGCACCAAAACCGTCAAGGAGCTCAGTGTTATTGCACAATATATGAAGACCTGGAATTCTTCCAAAAGCTTAAAATAAAAATAATGGAATTATTCTGACATTTCTGGACACCTGCATTAATACTGTATGACTAATAAAAGCATGTCAGTTGCATGGACTGAACCAGCGATCAACATGCGCCCAGAATGCACACTAGTAAAAATGCAGTCAAAGGAAGTAGTCTTCATTGCCTATAGGTCACTTCCAGTCAAAGGTTAAAGTTCAAAGACTGAATGATCAAAGTGCTCATTTTCTCAGTAGGACTATCTTCTGCTACGAGGATCACAAAATGGTGGCATCAACATGTGTCATCTTTAAAATAAAAGAAGAGCATTTATGGAAAACATATAAACATTCTAAGTCCAAATTAGCAAGGTGCTGTACGCAGAAACAATTCCTAGCATAGACAGTAACATGCAGTGGAAATACACCAATTGAATAATTATGCAGTTTTGTTCAATAATGACTCAGGAAAAAAAGAAGAGAATATCAAAACACAAAACTTCCAAAATACACATAACACCCCCAAGCATATTAGTATTAGCAAATATTTCATTAAAAGGACAGTAATTTCCACGCTTGATATTGAAAAAGTCACTCATCAGGAAAATTAAAGACTAAATATGCTTAACATTTTGCCCCCTTTAAGTATAGCAGGTCCACACCAGTTACCAAATTGAAAAATCCTTTTATAAGGAATATATAGCAATAAGAGCTAGCAGAGTGGGCTTCTCCTGCTGCATTCTCAATCTTTTATACATATATATGTATATATATTTATATATATGTATGTATATTCATTTATTTCTCAAGAAGCAACACAAACTATAGCTGACAGAATTATGCAAAAATAACAGGTTACTACTATAATCCTAAAATCTTAAACCTGAAAATAACTTATATTCACTAAATTTTAGATACTGTGATTGGACAGAACATATTACAAAAAAGCATATTCTATGACAATCTTTTCTGCATTATGCTCAATATTAAAGTAAATATTTGCCTGTGAAAGGTCTCCCTTTTAAATTTTCTCTTCCACACATCAACCCGCAGTATATTTGCATCTGGTAACAGTAAATATTAAGTTTGTTAGCAGAAAGCAAACTTATTGTCTTGTTATTTTCAATGCACTTGTTACCTCGCACACCTAGAAAATGTAGCCTCATAAATAGTATTTTTACTGTTTACAGATTTAGTATGTATAAAGTAGCAGTTAAGAATTCCACATTCTCACTGGAAAACATTATGTCATCGATACTATTGCATGTAAAAAACCTCTTCATTTTGATAGTAGGGTACTATACATGTAAAAGATTGGACAAGGATGCAAGAGAGATAGAAGGGGTATTTAAATGGCATACCAAAAGTTTGGGCCAAATACCACAGAAAACACTTCCTACTTCAAAAAAAAAAAAAAAAAGAGACAAGCCAAAAGCAGTAAGGAGGTGCTAGTTGAAAACAAACACCATTGCCCTCTTTTTCACAAAAATCTACCTCCTGACAACACCAAAGCCAGGCAACAGCTTTGCGAAACCAGTTTCAGCCTGGATGCCCAAGAAAACTGTATCTGGAAGATCCTCCTCTGTCTTTAACACAACACGATCAACTCTCAGACTGAAAATTCAACGTGAAATTCAGTGTACAGGTGAAGCAGACATTTGTAGGGCAGACATTCTAGAAATATTTTAAGTTATCAAAGATCAGAAGTCTTGAAACAGGGCTTGCGAGGACATCAGTTTGTAGCAAACAAGGCTCCACAACTCTGTTTATGCAATAAGTTGCTTTGTTGGGGCATGAGATGAGATTAAAAACTCTGTAATAAGCTAAATGCACAAAGACACATGTTTACATGTCAGAATACATCTCAAAGTGCCACTTTATCCCTCTGTGTTCATATTGGTTTGCTTTACATCAGCTCCCAACATCAGCTCCCAGCCATGCACTATTTGCTCCCAGCTAAATAAATTCCAGGCACTTACTGGAAATAAAAATAAAATAAAATAAAAAAAAAAACCAAAAACAACCAAAAAACTTCAAATGCATATATTAGAAGTGATGACAGTCTTCCTCCTTTCTCTTCAAAACACAAGGATTCAATTTCACATTAAAGCTAAGCCATCCTAATGGCTAGCTGACAACAGAAGGGGCAGAACCACTCTGCATCTCCCCCCACGTGTTCTTATATTAGCACTGCCATTTATTTCACCTAGTTGTTACCTTTGGACGGCTGGTTTTCTTTCTTGGTTGGGATTGGGGTTTTGCCCCTAATTTACCCAGCCTGAAGTGGTTCGACCACAAGATCAGATATGTGACACTTCAGTTGAAGCAGAAGCAGAAAATTAAGATGACAGAATCACATTTTCCAAGGGCTTGTAAATCTTTTCAGATTACAAAACACTGAAGACAGTTCTTTTCCAGAGAGAGGTGGTTAAAATTAGCAGGCAAGCTACACCTCCCATTTTAGTGTAACCCACCATTTCTTCAAACCCATTAAGAAAACATTGAAAATTTAAAGATCATGCTTTGGCAGTCTTGTTTTATGTCCACAGAAGAGAAACAAAATTACTTGTAAGTAAGAAAAGGAGCAAGTGACACACAAAACTTGAAGGAAAAACCCTCTAGCATTTAAGAAAATTTTTGTCCAACGGACATTGGGCATATTTTATTTTTTAATGTAAGAATTTAATGGTGGGGGAGTAAAACCCAATGAACTTCTAATCATGACCTCCTTTTTAATTAGTACTTAAAAGGGAAGTTAAAGAACAAATGAAAATATTATGAAGCAAAACAGTATGAGTTATTTAAATGAACTGACTTGCTTTCTCTTGCCTCAGGTTGGTTTTTAGATCGCTCTGAATTTGGGGAGGGGTAAGGTTTTCTGACTTATAGAAAACAGCCATTGCATAGTTACTTCAAAGTAATTAAATGACTTGTTCAGTGGACTATAAGCAGCTTGATGGTTTTGAGCCACAATTATATAGCAACTTTCAGAGTCAGATAACCCACACTTCTTTTCATACTCATTTGGTGTTTTGCTTGTTTAACTCAAATTGAATTTAATGAATAAGAAATCAAAGTAGTATCGGTAGACTGTTCTCCTTGATAGACTTCAATCCTGAATCAAAACAAGACTAGTACAAATTCAAAGCAGACAAAACATATTTTAATCACAAGGCAAAGCCAATAAATGAAACTTTACTTGTTTCTCTAGCAAGTGAAAATACAAATAGTTAATAAAAATTCTCCCGAAATTGCCAATAAAGATAAAGCAAAACTAGAAATGGAGAAGCACCAAACACATTACAAGAGCGTGAAAACAGAAAGAGAAGAGAAAGTGACTACTGAATAATCTGGTGAAGATTAAAAACCCAGCCTTGCAGGCAATAGGATTATTATTCTTGGAATCAATTTTAAAAACAACATAATGTACAACCACATGATAAACAGTCCTGAGTTTCTTAAATACCTCTTAATCCTATGACATACAGCACTCCTCTTACTGTAACTGAAGTCACCTTGTTTTAGAGATACTATTAGAGTATTATGAGAAACAGAGTTTCATTCTGTTACATTACCATACATCAAAATCCCATTGGTCTCAGCAAGTCTTATGAAACTCTCAAGTTTCACTTGTTAAGGCATCCATGGGCTTTTAAGAATCTAAGGGTGAAGGTTTTGGCATTTGCCTCTCCAGTCATTAACTCCCACTGTCTCAAAATACCCAGTCTCATTTCACATAGGGGACAGAAGATGTCCTGGGGTGGGGAGGCAGTGAAAAACAGAGGATGTCTTATGATGGAGCCTTCAGTGAAAAGCAGTGATGGGATCAACTGCTCCTGCACCACCCTAGCATACAGCATTACTTGCTCTAAACACATCCTTTCCCAAAATACACGGGCTTCCAATAACCACCATTTA
Organism: Harpia harpyja; assembly: GCF_026419915.1. NCBI lineage: Eukaryota > Metazoa > Chordata > Aves > Accipitriformes > Accipitridae > Harpia > Harpia harpyja. The sequence continues at coordinate 44,339,471 of NC_068944.1, forward strand.
TATACTATTTTCCCAGGGAAAGCAAAGAAAGTATTGGCCAACAAGAAAGGAGAGAAGAAAAGCATAGCCCGTCTCTAACTCCTGCTTCTTTCTTTCCTCACCAATGGAGTGGATAAGACAAGTACATACAGTCAACCCCAGCTCTGGGAAAAGGATGACAAATATTGAGGCAGAAGAAAGAAACCACACAGTATGAAGCCAGACAGAGAACACATGGAAAGAAGGGAAAAAAAAAAAAACAAAAAACAAACCCACAAACAAAAAACCCCACCAAACCAAAACAACTAGCACTGCAGACACTGTAGTACTATACATTGCAATTTTAGTATGGTGGGTTTTTACCATGTACATGTAGAATCTTATTACTGTATTATTGACTACTAGTTCTTAAGAGCCTTTAAGTCAGCCAACTGTCCTACACTGGAAATTCTGATTAACAGCGGAAATCTATTAAAACACATAGCTGTTTACAAATACATAGGCATTTTTTAATTGTCATAAAAGCTCTTAAAGCATTACCAACAACAACAAAAAAACCTGGGTTTAGAGCTAAACCTAGTTTCATTACAGACCTTCCCCAATCCCAAACTTAAGACTTGTCATGGACTAATACAGTTTATAAGAACTTTCATTCACATTCAAACCTCCAATTTAGAACATAAATCTGTGCAGTTTAAATTTCCATCAGGAATTATTAAAATGTGATATAAAAAAAAATCACAGCAGAGTATCTCAGAAACAGGATTTTAATAACTTCTTCAAATTTAAGAAAAGAGTTTAAGGCTTTGAATGCATTTCTCCTACTTTCCTACATTTTCATTGCCTTCAGCCTGAAAAACTTCAAAATTCCTGCTCCTAGTTAAATACTTACCATGATACCACCATTTTGTTTTCTTTGGATTCTTGTTACACGTTCTTACATAAAATGAGTTATCTGGAGGTCGCCTCTGCAACAGAAGAAAAAGACCTACAAATAATCAAACAATCCTCATATTGTAATACATGAGCTATTTAATAAGCTTATGAAAGGCTACCACGTGAATGCAGTGAAAATGAGGTAACAGGCAAGGCTAGAACTTTGTCGAGAAAAATCTCTTAATGATCCAGGTAAGAATTCTCACTAGAGATACTCCAAGCAAAAAATTAATGAAAAATACCAAACAGTTCGGACAGACAGGGGAGAACAAAATAAAAATAAAATAAAATAAAAAAGAATAAAAAAAAAAAGGAAAGGAAACAACCCACAAGAAAGGAATAGCTGTTCAAAAAAACCAAATGAAATTCCTTTGCAGTTTTGAATCTAATTCTGATATATTAGATCCAATTCCCATCCGTAAGTCTCAGCTTAGAGTGGGTGAAAAAATGAACTTAAACATCTATATCTGATCAATACTTTGTATTCTTCAGCTTTCTTCATAAGTGTCATCATTATGCAAAACCAAAGTCCTAGGATACAATACAAAGCCATTTTGGGGGTGTTTTTCTATCACATACACATGACTAGGACTGATTGGGATGTGACATAAATAGGCATGTTTGGATAGCACAGATGTACAAGCTCTGACCACATCTAACTTCCACAGATATTCCACTGCGAAAGAAATGGTCAAAAGTAAAAGGGTAGCCTCTTCACAGAAAAGGTCTGAGGTATCAGTACCACTCATCTATGACCAAAAAAGCAGCTTAGCACTATTTACCTTCCTGAAATGAAAATTATAAAGATCACTGAAACAGGACAGCTGCAAAGCCTTACAAACATCTGCACTAAAGACATTTCAATAGGCATTTTGCACTGCCTTTAGACATAGAATCAATTTACACAGAATTGTCCTAAAACATGACTGAACTTCACAATTAGTACAACTAGAAGGATTCCATTCACTCCTCTTTTCCAATGATGATATATGAGTAGGTTACCATGAAAACAGTGACAAAGGACTTACTGCACTGTTTATTTTGCAGTTCTAGCTTAGTATTTTTTCAGTAGTAGAAATGTAGATATAGTAGTTTTGCCTATTTTAGAATTTGAGAAATGAAAAAATCTCACTTTGCAAAGTAGAAAACTATTCACTTTTACTTATTCTACTCCAACGGTGCTAAAAAAAGCCCATACCTTTTCTTTGCAGCTGGAAAGCATGCTAATAATGCTAAGACAAACAGATTGCACTGAGAGAGCTGGAGACCAGTCTTCTGTTAGAATGGATAAACAGATATGACCATTGCTATAAACATGAGGATGAACAGGAATATTGTCTCCAGTAAACATGACCTAAAAAAAAGAACAAACATTACTGTAATTTATGTTCCACATTTTAAATAATTGTATTGCTTTGGGGAAAACAATATCTTATTTAAGAAGTGGATCTGCCATTTTCACTTACATTAAATAATACACTTTACCATGTGAGGTTCATTCATTTTTGGAAGCTGTTAATTGAAATGTAAAAATAAAACAATGGAAGCCTAAATAGCTAGTGAAGATGAAGTTAAATAAATGGTTATATGTAGGGTTTTTTCTATGAATATTTATACAGCATAGAAAAATACAAAGGTAACAGTGTAAAGACATCAAACTAAACTTTTTGTATCTTGTGGCCTCAGTCTCTCACGTCCTGAGGAATACAGTTGCCTAGCCAAAACACTGGATTTTAATGATTTCATAAGCCACAATGTTATACACCAGGAAACACAACCGAGATTCACAAATAAGTATTTATGTAACCCTGGACACCATAGAAATTAAGTTCTGGACAACTCATCCAGGTTCCAGCATAAAGAGTAAAATGCATCAATCCTACTAACTATAAAATAAAGGACTTGTACAACCAAAGTATGCTACCATATAGGAAATATTTTTAGATCATTATTTCAAAGGGGATATGTTTTTATTTGACATGGATGAATATGTAAGAATAGCATTTAGAACCTTAACTCCTCTCTATTAAAAGATAATATCACAGTCAAAAAAAGGCTAGAAAACCAGTTTTGACTATTGCTCTTACATCAAGTTTTTGTCAAACACATAGTTGGCTCAGGACCAACGGAAATGGAGTAAAAGTGAAACCTTTGTAGCAGCATTATCCTCCTGAGCTCCTTATCCAACATAACCACTGTCAGTAATCTTTTATCCAATGACACAATAAATCTCTACCACTCATAACCATAATACCCAGAAGCCTCTTAAGCATTTCCTAAGTTATATAGATATATGTATGTGTACAAATATGTATACATGTACACAACACACCCACCTCATCACTGACTACAAGAAAGAAGCAACACCATCATACAGGAAACTAAAATTAGAGAGCTTAACAAATGGCAGATAGGTTTCTAAGGCAGCAGAAAAACTGGATGCAGAATGATCTTTCATGGGTCTTTAAATTGGTATTTCTTAAGCACTGAAGAGCTTACCTTCATAATCTAGTAATGTATTTCACATCTAACTAACATCTTCCTTTTATAGGAAAACCAGAACTAGGCATGCTAGGTAAGTAAAAGTATGCACACTATGATAGACAATATACATTTAAAGGCAGAAAACAACCAAATGATTAAGCAGCAGAAGTGTAAACTGCCAATTCGCAGTAAATAGATTTGCAGGAGAGAGAATTATGACCCAGAGGTTTGTAATATAGAATGAACTACCCGCACAGCAGCGTTTTTATAATGGAAATTCTAGCCATCTACAACAATCAAGTATCCAGTACTTAATTTCTTAATTGTTTTCTGTGCTAAAAGTCAGTGTACACGTACAGATCTAATTTGCTGTTTTACAATAAACTGCACAGAGCCACACACACAGGTTGGATAATGAGTACAAACAGTACCTACTTGGAACCAAATGGAAGTGGCTACTCTCCTGTGGATGACCTATGATTAGTTCACTGCAAACCTGATGAAGTGCAGAAGTACAGGTGGCCAGTTTGTTCCTTAAAACCTAAGACTGAAAAGTCAGCATTCTAGGTTTTAATCACAGTACCTAAAAACATGTCATGTTTATGGTTTAAGTGTCTCTCTCAGCTCCATGCTTCAGTCTCAACACCAATGAGAACAGTGTCAGAGATCATTCTTGGAACTCTGAGCTGAAACAGACAGGATAAGAACTAAGGCACTCTTGCTTTTCTTCTTCCTTTTTCAGAAAAGCAGCACTGATAGATGAACACTACTCTTACCAGCCGTGTTTTGTAACATTTCCCTCAGGTAATGGAGGGATGGATGTACAGATCTCATTCTGCAGCCTAGTAGTACTGCTGTCCCTTCAGTTCTTTACATTGCCATGAAAGCAACACAGTATCTCACATCTCAACTGTAACCATTAGATTTATAGGCCTCTCATAAAGATGTCGTGTATCTATGAGAATCCCTACCACAAGAACAATATTGCTCCAGCTGTATGAATAATGGCAGCAGAGAAGATGCAAGAGGCTTAAAAACAAACTAGAAAAAAAAAAGAAGTTGGAAGCAAAAAGAGAGGGGACAAAGAAGCAGTTTGTTGTTTACTCTACTCCTACACCACAGTAAAGGGGATCTTCCCACTTTACCCTGCGTTGCTCTTTCACATGATATGAATATCAACCTCAAAGAAGCCTCCAGTTTACACTGCTCTTTCATCTCCTACGAAACCAAGTAGATTGTCACAGCACCATACCTCACTGCAGAGTCATTTTTTAAAAGAAAAGGCATCTGCACAATGTGTTTAATACAAATTAAAGTAACTAAACCTCATATTAGGATATGGGGATGATACTAATATTCAGCATGTGTCATGCAGCTATAACTTAAAGGTAGCGTTAAGCAAGAAGAAAGCAGTTACCTGAGGCGAATCAAAAGGATACCGACTACTGAACTTAAATAGAAGCTGAAATTTCTCCCCTTCATATAGTGTTCCTGGAGCACCTTCCATGTCTACAATCCACCTAAGGAATGGGGAAAAAATTGTTAGTATTGTGGACTGACAAGTAATTTTACTCCTGGAGCACAGGACTAATCAAATCAATTACCAATCACAGCCCAATTTTCTAAACTCTCCATTAGTATCATAACCATCACAAAGGTGAGTAACACATCAAGTCTACATTTGAAAGAAAAAAGCTTGGTATTTTACATACAAATAATATTTTACATACAAGCATTGATATAGTGCGGCAAATTATACAAGTAATTATGACTTGAATTCAACAGAGACCCATCAGTTCCCAATAAAATGACTGTTTCAGCTTTGTTGTCCCACATTAACAAAGACCTGTTCCAAAGTTTATTTCTACACAGAAACAAGCTTGGAACAAAATAAACTACTACGCATTCTCTTTCACATTGATTTCCTTGACAGAAAAGTAAAACATCAATACAGTTTATTAAAATAAAATCTGTATCCAAAGGGGAAGGACAATGCTCCTCTTGCACCCATATCTGTGAAAAACTCAGAAATTAAATGGTATATAACCTGGCAGGCAATGTAACCAAAACTGGAAAAGTGAATAGTATAAAAAGGAAAAGGTCACAGAAAATTAAAAACAAAACAAAACAAAACAAAATGGATGATTTGCAACCATAATAAAGATAACACCTCAACATATCACAGTATTTTTTTTTCTCTGCTTCTGCTCCTTCCATCATAATAACACGGAAGTAACTGACAGCTGGAGTTGGCAGGGGGTAGCTGGGTGTGAGTTGTTTATTGTTGTTGGGTTTGGGTTGTTGGGGGTTTTTTTAATCCAGTCAAAAATAGATGCTTTGCATATTGTTCAACACATACAGCAACAGTCTGCTGTCTAGCTTCTGTCATTTTGGCATTCTATTGTTGATCACTTAATACCATCCTTTGCAGCATAACTTCCCCATTTTTGTCTTTCACCCTTCGTTGAGTTTTACACATTTGAGCAACACAATAAGGTAAAGATTCAGCAAGAGACTACAAAAATGCTCAGATAAGATTTATATCTGACTCAAGTGAGGCAGCCAAGATTTTTCAGAACAGCAGCGTGTTCAGAAAAGTCAACATCTCCTCCAGCTGGCAGTCCTGATGACCCTATTCCCAACCTCTCCATCCTCATATCATATACACTCTCCCCCTGTATTTAAGCTACACACATTTTTTATCTTGCCCTCTGTTACTCACTCTTTTTTCTACTGAACTGCTAGCTGTCACACTCTTCAGAAGGAATGCACCTTCAACAGTAGCATGGTGATGGCTGTATCAGTGTTCCATATTTTAATTTTGTGAAGACTCCTTTGATTTAATCTATCTGCACTCCAGACCACTTATCTCTTCTTATGCCTTCTGCTTTTACATTTATACACATGGTGCACCAATACTCTTCAGCTTTATTAGTCGTTCTGATCCAGAACCTCCACCACTTTCAAGTTTTCAAAATAGTTTCATTTACTAAGTAGAAGATAATTCTGCCTGGACATTGCTCCTTTTATGGTCAAGGAATCGCTAGAACCCATCTTTCCTGTGTGCTTTACGGTTTAGCCATCTCAAATTTCTAATCTTTGGGTATTTAAAATACATGATTGCTTAACATTTCAAACGACCCAGTTACATCACGGGATCCAATTATTTTATTTAACATCTTTCAAATCTAAGCTTGTATTGCTACACAAATCTTTACTCCACCAGTTCAAACTGCAACTTGATTAATGAACTCAGAACATGCTACTTGGCACCAAAAAAACTCAAAGATAAAAAAATACGATGTTATTCATGACAGTGACAATTCCAAAATCTAGCATGACAGCAAACAGGAAGTTTTTACTTGCAAAGTATTGAAAAGTATAAAAATTGCACATAGCAGAAAAAAATAATAAGGTAGTACTCTGGGAACAGAGACATTCTAAGAAAAATGGAAATCCACAAACAGAAAAAAAACCACTCGACATATTTTTTTCCTTTTACATCTCTTCATCCGCTGTAAACTTTCACTTCATAGTTGGTTTTTGTTTAAATGAGTAAAAAACACTTGCAATATTAGACTGAGTCCCTTTTTCAGAAAATTTAAGTATTTTGCTTCCAAAAGAAAACCCAAAGTAAAGCAAGAAACACAAGCTGTAATTCACAATTGTACAGCAGTTTATTACTATTTGTACCAAACTCTGGAAGGTGCTATTTCAATTTGTTTCAGTCATATGCATCTGCATGAAGTATCACAAACCCCAGCATCATTTAAAAAGCAGTAGCAGTGTTTAACTCAGTATATACAAGGCTCAGAAAAGCCTCATGTAACATGGTCTGAGTGCCACCACCAAAAATGCAGATGTATCATGGTTTAACACCAGGCAGCAACTAAACAGCATGCAAGCTGCTTGCTCATTCCTCCCCCTGCAGTGGGATGGGGGAGAGCACCGGGGGGGGAAGTAAAATTCACGGGTTGAGATAAAGACAGTTTAATAGGACAGAAAAGGAAGGGATAATAATAATAATAATGATGATGATGATGATGATGCAAAACAAGTGATCCACAATGCAATTGCTCACCACCCGCTGACCGATGCTGAGCCACAGTGACCTCCAGCCAACTCCCCCCAGTTTATATACTGGGCATGATGTAATATGATATGGAATACCCTTTGACTCGTTTGGGTCAGCTGTCCTTGCTGTGTCCCCTCCCAGCTTCTTGTGCACTCCCAGCCTCTGCTGGCAGTGAAGTGTGAAAAGCTGAAAAGTCCTTGACTTAGTATAAACACTGCTTAGCAACAGCTAAAACATCAGTGTGTTATCAACATTATTCTCATCCTCAATCCAAAACACAGCACTATAGCAGCTACTAAGAAGAAAATTATCTTTATTCCAGCCAAAACCAGGACAATATGTGAAGCAACATGACAAGACAGCTCTATGTTATGTTTTTAAATTGATCCATCAATCAATAATACAGTCCAGAACATATAGCCTGAGATTCATACTCTCATAAATGTTTACATCTGCTAAGACTTTTTTAACATTTCTCTAAAATTAAACTAAGAAAATTATCTAAAAGAAATATCAACACAGTCTAAATGTTTTGAGTTTCAGTCAATTAAAATAATAATTTAAATTAATACCAGGAACAATCTCTGTCCATTTCAATGGACAGGACACAATATTTAACCATGTTTCTCCTGTTTCGCTAATCACAGAAAAAACTACAGCAGGAAGGAAAGCGCAGAAAAATGTACTTAGATAAATTTGCTCTTTAAGAAGTTTCTTCCACTTGCTTTAGAGAAAGAAGGTAATGGAAATTAACAGCTACGAAATATACTCAATACAAATAATGTAGAAACTCTAAATCAGCTACTCCATTATTTCAGTAAATCTACAGGGGTTTCACAGGTCAGTAGCTATGAAAGATTGTTAAATTATTTTATTCTAAAATATGCAGAAGCTTTTACCAATTGACATTTTGTTAGACAGTAAAAAGCCTAATAAAAATTTAATGAATTCACTATCCAGTTCCTAAGAGTGTCCAGCACATTACTGCAATATGCTCATTAAGTAGAACGTTTCACTCCCTAGACTAAAAACAAAAATGCAGAATGTTACTTGGAATAAGTGGTGGAAGTGGCACGCAAAGAACTTCTAATTACTTACGCTTTTCAGCTTGATAGCAAAAATAAAATAGAATGTATACTTACTGTGTAATTGAATTTTGTACACTCTTTTCATTTAGAGTCATTCCTGGAGGTGGATCATTTTGCAATGCCAATAGTTCTTTTTGTAATCGTTTCTATAAAGAAATTGTATAGAATATTTTAAATATTAAATAAAGTTCAACAATAAACATGCACACTAAAGTACATTTCATTAACTACTACAGGTGAAAGGAGTTTTATTTGAAAATTTAAATATAAAGTGAAATGAAAGGTGAGAAAGAGGGAAGACTCCTCTCCTAGAAATTAAACTGAAAAGTCACAGGCAAAAAGTCACAGGCTTTAAACTTACTTTTTTGGTAAAATGGAACAGCACTTGTATTTGCAACAGTGCCAAGTGAAGAACTGTTGTGATATGAAATACACAGAGGTATCCAGGATTCTGTCATATTACAAAGATGTCAGTCAGAGCTCTAAATCTATCAATGAACATTTCATATTCCCGATAGCATCAGATTTACAATTAATTCTCCAAGATTTTAACAGTAAACTCTTCCTCCTCCAAGTAATTTAAGACACTTCTATGTTGCATCTGTGCAAGCTTTTGCCTTGTTCTAAGCCATCCCAGAGGACAGAACACAAAACTAAACCAAGACTATGTGACTTGCAGATCATAAACTATTTTATAACTTTTTAGTAACTGTATCTTAGAGCCTACAGAGTCATAGTATTTAGAAAAGTGTTACACCAGTAGCTTAGGTAATTCTCACCTATTTTGACAGGGATAAATCGGTAACTGCAACCAGCTGCTTCTATGTGACTACCAGAACTGTTTCTTACAATGTATGGAGCAAGGGAAATGCAACCTCTGTAAAGTGCTATCATTGGCACTGCTTTCAGAGTGTATTTTCTCCATATAAACAGTTATGCAACATGTTTTGTCATCTCCAAGCTATCTAGATAACGGAAAATTCAAGGCTTTCTCATTTCTTACTCTCCTTTTTCCTGCCAACCATTTAAAGGTTTACCGCCTACCAGTCCACTTCCATCATCCCACTCATCAAAATGACCTTACCCTCAAGAGGAATAAAAATATATAGTTTGGGGTTTAGTATCTAATTTTGATTCAACATACATTTTTTTAAAATGTAGGTTTATCACGCATTTGTAGCTGTTTCTTACTAATTTTCCAAACAATTTTTCTGGTGCTTAGTAGAATTTTAAAAAATCCACTGGGGAAAATAAAGTGTTCACTTGTCAACATAGAAGTGATTCAGTATCTCTTTAATACCTTTGAAATAGGACTACAATAAATTCAGACACACAACTCCTAAAGAAAAGGCCCCCATACATTCACAATTTACATTTCGAAATAACTTTGCCTCCATCAAGCAGCCCTGAACACTTGCTTCGAGCTTCTGTTTTGAAAGTTCCTACCTTGAACACAGATACACACTTTAAAAGTCTTTTATTTGCAAGCAATTAAACAAATATGTTTTGAAGTGAAACGTTGTCAAAAAAGAATTTTAAAGGCTGTTATAATTGGTGTACAGATATAAACAAATTGAAAAAACAGTGCTAGCACTTACATAAGAAAGCTATATACATTGCTAATACAGTGAAAAACAGATTAGATTCCTAGTGTTCATCTTTTGCTTCATGCAGTTTAGGAAAATTTCACATTATAAACACCACTGTTTAACACCAGTATTATGAATTAAACTGCAAAAGAACAAAGTTCCAAAACCATTTTACAAATCCTTAATTTGAGTAGCAGAGATGTTTTGAAGCCAATTCTCTTTCTGACACTTTCCAAGACCACCATCAAATAAACCTCAGTGGTAGTCAACCTGTGTATGCCTTGTCATACAGATCATCATACTGACAAATATTTTAAAAGTTCAGAGATGAGAACCTTATATGATAAGGGAAATTCAAACTCTTTCCCTTAAAGAGGAGATTTAGAAATATTAGGTAAAAAATAGTAAAGAACAAATGTACTTAAGAACAGCAAATAATTCAGTAGATCCATTTGCTTATACATGTAGACAAACTATGTAACTGTCTTTATAAAAAAGGAGCCTAAAATCCATTTTAAAATTAAAGTAAAACCAGCCACATTAAGGTAACAGTATCTGATCAAAGACAGTAATTTGAAAAGAGGAAATTTTGTTTATTCTGTATCCTACCAAAAATCCCAAATTACCAACACTTCTCATTTCAAGTTTGGACCTTTGGCCCTTTTCTCCAGCAACCGTCTTTTCAGTCTAATACAGTCTCAGTCACTTTTTTATCCATCTCACCAGTTCAAAAATATTCTGACTGCTTCACAGCTTTTCAGTTCTCACATATAATATTTATGGTTCTTTCTAAAAAAAACAGTAACTCAAGGGGAAAAAAAAAAATGTAGAATGTGTACTTGATCAGCAGCGTACCACTGAAGCACTCTGTTCCTCTGATCTTAAAACATTTACTCACACTGTCATGGGGGCCTGCCCATTGAATGCAAATAATACATACAGACAACACATTGCTTCTCCTCAGTTGCAATACAAAATATATTAAGATCAAAAAATGCATCCCAGAGAAATAACAGCAGATACTATTTACATTTTGGGTCAAAAGTATCACAGTAAACAAAATCATATTTTTAAAGACAAAAAAGAAATTATCTTTTCTAAGTTAGCCAGTTCAAACAAGTATCAATGTAAGTTCAGTCTGACCTGTATTTGCAGCTCTCAGTGAGAATATAAATAAAAAAAAAATTCCATGTCATTCCCATATAAAGCTGAAAAGAGCACATTCAGTAGAAAATGGATGTTATCTGACTATTAAGCCAAAGAAACTCAATAACGTAAGTCCCCCAGAAAAGCAAACCTATAACATTGCTAGTGTTGTAATGAAATAAAAGCAAACTTTATCAAAGCAACTTATCACTGTGAAATACGGAAATCAACAAAGAAAACCTGACTATGATTACCTATTATGCATACAAAACTCCAGTATAATTCTGATTAACAGTAAATTCCTAGGCAAAGCTCCACACTGGAGGGAGGGGATGCAGAGGTCAAGAAACCCACAGCTCTTCTGGACTTGTTCTTCATTCAAAGCAATGTCCCAAACAGGACCAAGTATCAGCAAAAGGCATTATTTCCTTCAGCTTTACTGTAACCACTCTAACCCTGTCAGCTGTGTTCTCCATTGTACTATGCCCTGACAGATTTCATGTATCTCAACATTGCTCCCCCTAAGGGTAAGGCCAGGAGGAAAAAAAAAAACAAACAAAAAACCCAAAACAAAACAGAAAAAAAAACCCAACACACACACATAAATGAAGAGGATCTTACCCCACAATTGCAGGCAATCAGGACAGAAGACCAACAACTGCTATTAGAGATGGCACAGAACCTTTTCATTTTTATTCTCTCCACCTATACTGACTATCTTGGATAACTTCCCTTGAAATTAAAGGACAAAAATACAATTTAATAATAAATTCCTAGGTTTCTCCAGTCCCCATGACAGGAGCTCTGAAAGTGTTAGACAGCTCAAGGGGAAAGAAACGCTTTTAAAGATTTCGTAAGTATTACTCTAGTCACTACAGAGAGAAGCAAGGCAAAGTCTTTACACAAAGATAATTATTACTATTGGACCAACTGATACACATTTAAGAAGGGGTACTTTGGGGAATATAAGCCCTTATTTGTTTTTTTCCAACTGGAATAATAAAATATACTATCTATTTTACAACACTCTACTATTCCATTAACCATGCCATACAAGTTAATCATACCTTATCTGATGAACATAGCTGGGTATCTTTAATAGGCTTTCACCAGACATTTTCAAAATTTGGTTTGTTCTATCAAGCATCAACTCAATTATTTCTGTACAAACTAATGAACAGCTGCCTATAGACCTTTTCCAGAAGACACTCAAGAGTACTCTATAGCAACTGTAACAAAACTGTAGAGGGCATCATGGCCTACTAACCAGAATTAATCCAAATACTGAATAATTTTAAGAGAGGGACTAACCAATATTTTGAAAAGTGTCTTCTAATCAACCTCTCTGGTCAATGCATTCCAGTGTTTGACTACCCTCCTGGTATAAAATGTTTCTTTTGTATCTTATTGGAATATCTCACATTTCAATTTGTGTGTGTTGCCCCTTGTCTTCCCAATGTGGCCCCATTTTAGGTTGTAGGCATCAGCAAGATCTTCCCTTTGCCTTCTCTTCTTAAGGCTGAAGAAATCCAGTCAGCCTCTCCTTGAGCATCATGTAGTTTAGCTCCCAACCATCCTGGTGGCCATCTGTTGGACTCACTCCAGCACATCCATGTCTTTCTTCAACTGGGGCTTCCTAAAGACAGTACTCCAGATGTGTCAGAGTGAGGGGAAGAATCACTTTCCTCAAGCTGCTTGCTACATGCTTGCACACACAGGCCAATATGCAACTAAGGATATGCAGAAAATCTGGAAGATACTCTCCAAAGATATTATGAAGGACTATTTTTTCCTTCCTCTCTCCCTTACCACAACTTAAAATAATTTGTCTCATGTTGTGTCTCATTAGTACACAAAACTGGATTATCAGAAGCCAGATGTAGTTTTAGAAAAAAAAATCTTAAATGAAGCCCTTGAAGGCCAGATTCATACAGTTTAATTAGGAAATTAAGCTCCTGGTTACCATAGTAATTCATAAAACATCTGAAGTTTAAATGTAACAACTTGAAATTAATTCCTCTTCGGTGTTTAACAATATTTGTACTGGCTGACCAAAGAGGTTACAAAGAACACTAATTTTCTCAGAGTAACACCAAGTCTAAAGACTACTGTAACATCACGCACAAATCCAGAAACATGCACTCTTAGCTTCAAGATAATTCAGTTATGTACTTTTAAAAAACCACAACACTGATATACGAAGCCCACACACGTTATGTACAAAAGGCACGTTGCAACTCTAAGTTTCTGAAATTAAGCATTTGAAAAGGAACAGTTTTAGGAGGAAAGCCTTCCTTGTATTTGACAGCCATGAATGCAGAAAACTGTTTTTCTGGCACAAAATTCTTGAGAATTAGCAGCAACATACATAGCAGGACAAAGTACAATGGATTAACACTTTTCAGACAATTTTAACCACCTCATTTGTAGAATCTTATAAACTTAGGACTTGAAGATACCTCAGGGAAGTCACCTCCCCATCTTCCTAACATAAGGATGGATCAAAGATTCTTAAAATATCCTTGTAGTTAAAAGCCTTTAACATTTTCCACATCACCCTATCTCTTGCTTTTGTAATTGGAAGAATTTTCTTCACAATAAGAGATCTAGGTGAGTTGAATAAATTACGTCAAATTACTTCTCCTACTCTTCATGGAGACAGAAGAGAATTCTTTTACTTATTTCAACTTATTTCTCTCCTTTCCCAATCTTTACTAAACACAACACATAATTCTTTCAAGCCAATGCAGACTGCACTCAAAATACCCTTTAGTAGGTCCACCCAGCTTGACAGAACCAAATGCCCTCTGTCAATCAGATACCCAGTTGAAACAAGAGTGATTTTACTGCAATCAAACTACAACTGTGATACCCTGAGAAGTGGTCTTTGTGGTTAATAAAAAAAAAAAAGAATCCAAGAATCCACCAATTTATACATTTCTCTTGTGCGCTTATTCAAATGTCACAGTAACACAAGCCAGAAATACTTGCACAGTCAGAATACAGCTACTGCTTCTCTTTCACAATAGTTACTGCACAATAAGAGGAGAAAGTCATGTTAGTTCAATGTGATCCATTCTGGCTACTTTTTAGCTAGGTACTCACAAGTTAATTGTCCATTATATCTTACAGGTGTCAGAGACTATTCAGTCCAGTGATTTCCAGAAGCCACCCTTTCACACAACAGTACAAGAATAAAAATAGTACTTATCTGGAAACTCAAAGTAATTGTCAAAAAACCCAGATTCAGTTACTTAAACACTTAAAACAAAAAAAAACCAAAACCAACCCACACAGCTGAATCCTAGTGACCAACATAATACCCAACGCCTAAAAGGTATTGAATCTGTCCTTTTTGCTTGGCATTATTTGTTGTTAATTTAAGTAACTGTATCATCTATTCTTTGCTTTCCTTTTCTATTCACAGGCTCATCCCTTTCCTCATCTTTCTAGTGATTTATAAAAACCTTTATTAATGCTTTTCTAATCTGCTAATATAAAACAATGAACCATGGGTAGATTTCACTCTTATATGCTTGTTCCTTTCTTTCATATTGAGCTTTAGCTGTAATTACTTATTTTCGCTTTTCTGTTTTGTACAAAGCCTTTTCAGTCTTCAGGTCACTAAATAGATCCTCATGTAGCCATTCTGACTTTTACTATTATTCCTATATTTTTTCCATATTGAGACAGCTTGCCACTGTAACTTAGTATTTTCTTCTAGAAATTTGTAGCCCTTCACCACTCTTAATTACAAGGAGTCCTTCTTTATTTACAGATCTCCAGCTATGTTGAGACATGCATATCTAAAGTCAATACCGTTATTACTTTTGCTTTTTTTCTTACCATGAATCAGGAATACCATTCTTTTTTAAATCACATACTCAGGTTCCTTTCAGCCTCTCAACTAGCTCCTTTAAGTCAAAATACAAGCTAGTGCAGCCACTCACTCCCACAATAACCTCCAAACAGATGTTATCTATACATTAATATGCTCTTGGGTGCTCTGCTTGCTGGATTGTTCTTTTCATATCACAAGATCATCTTTCCAATGTTTCTGCTAATCCATCATAAGATTTCATATAGAAGCTCCCTTCCTGCTTCTCCACCTTCTATTTAAAGAGACTGCAAAAGAAAACATGGACTGCATTCATGGAGTTATTTACGTAAAGGGGGAATAAATGAAGCACGCATAGGCAATCTTAATTTGATCTTTTCCTTATTTTTGAGAAAGGATTTTATGCTTAAACATTCTTTTAATACAACTTCCCAATAAACCAAAACTAAAAAGTATCGAATTGGTAAAACCATTCACTACCTAGAGGGAAACAGAACAGCAGGGTAGGAAGATCAGAAACCCAAGACTGGGTAACACCACAGTCCTTCAACTAAAGAAATAACCAGCTGCAGAAGGCAAAGAGTAGTGACATAACCAGTAGTTTACAGAAGTATTTTCAAAAAGGTGGAACTCTTTGAAACCAAGATTACTGAATTCACCTCTACAGGAAAGGGTGATTCAAGGATGAAATCAAAGAACACAGCTTAACACTGATCCAAACATTAGTTCCAAAAGAAAGTTTATTCAAGTAGTTGAGACATGACTGACAGCAATGGCTTGTATTCTGTTGTTAATTCCATCAAATAGGATTTGTGCGACCCCTTCAATTAACCTCCACAAATTTTCTAAAGTGTCAAGCTCATAAGACTTCTCAAAGCATATGGGGCAAAGAACACAAAATTAACTGGGTGTCAGTGGAGTAAAATTCCTGCCAGCTCCCCAGACAGCTCACAACAACCTCCATCATTTCAACCCTGATAGATGGCACTCACTGTCTGTCATGGTTCAAGTTACATATAACTCTGAAGCCAGTAGCTTCTAGCACCTTTGCTAAACAAAAATACACACTCTTCTTTCTCCGAACTGGCACGTCTTACGTGGCAACCTCTGAAACTGGTATGGAAACATCTCAAATCCCACAGCTAAATTCTCACTTGTGTTGATTCCTGGTGAATCATATAAAGAAGCAGAAGGCAGGGCAGAAGCATATAAAAAGATGCGATCTCTGAAAAGGTGGAGAGGGTAGCAATTTAGGACAGGAGGAGATTTGGAAGTGGGCAAGATGAGTATTTCAGAATGCATCTCCTAGAACCAGTTAGTTTGGTTACTCTGCACCATTGAGCCAGATGTTTTATCTCACATGAATGATTATTAACATAGAAAATTATTTCACTGGTCTCCGTATCCCTGTCAACTACTTCAGAAAGCAATAACCTATATTCCTAAAGCATATATGACAATATCACCATCACATTCCCCCAAACCAGGGATCTTTTTTCTGATTCTACCACAAACCCATGGACAGACAGGTAGACAGACAGACTTTATCCACAATCCCCCACAATGCAACCTCCCCGCCATGAAAACTTACCTAGCTCTTAAAGGTATGCGAAAATTACCTTTCTCAATGCCTTTAAAAAGCAGTTTCACAATATCAGCTGTCTATTTCCAGTTCTAAGCCCACTGTCAGAACTCTTACAACAGCTTTGCCTCTCCCTTGGAAAACTGGAGCCTACAGAGTTAAACTTTAACAAAGCTACATACAAACAAAAACATGTGTACAGTGAAAAGGCAAGGCACCCTTAGTTATAGGCATCACTACCAAGTATGAATTATGTACATAAAGCTGAGAGCAACTAAGGTAGTCAATGAATATTGTTTCAGTTAACATATAATTCATAACTGGAGTGGGCAAAGCATACATACACTATTACATTGGCTCTGTTGATTAGCAGTAAAATATTAACACCATAATCCAATAAAGGTCAACTGTGTGCCCATACTCCCGTCTTATTATCTCCTCAGAGTTGAAAATACAAACTTTATAAAAGGTAAATGATACAAAGAAAATAAAACTGAAGATCAATGTATACATTCAACTGTCTTATCTTTGCAATTCTTGAATATTCCACTTCTTGGTGTTTCAAGAAATGCTGCACGAGATGTGCAGTGTCTTAAACGGGTAATATCTTAAATAAGTAAACTAAATTATGAGCTATCTTAGTCAAATAATTTACCTATGAACAACCCTTAATATAGACTTCAAAGTCTATTTTAGGGACTTTTTTTTTTTTTTTTAGAGAAAAAAAAAATTAGAGAGAGAAAAGCTGAGCTGATTAAACCAGAAGGAGATTCAGTACCAGACAGGATGTATTAAGGGCAGCAATAACAGTTTGGCAGAAAACAGCTGGGCATAAAGCAATTTTTCTCTACCAGTAGAGCAGAAACCTATGAGTAGAGCAAAAAGTGGAAAATGGGCAAACAGCTTCCGTTCCTTTCTGCTGGAGGAAATGTTCCATCACCACACCTTCTTTTACCATTAAAACAAGCTAGGATGGGCAATTAAGCTGGAATGTGGTGGCCTTTTCACCTGGAGTGGTAGGGACTCTACTAGCCATGCTCAGTTAGGCAGTATCGTGAGGATATGAAGAAACTGAAAGATGGAACAGCAACTTCACAGACTAGGAAGCATGGGTGTCCAAAACATCTGTATTTGAATTTTGTTAGAAACCTATTTCCACGCACTCAGATTCCCCTCTCTTTGTTGCAATGATCTAAGAACCGAGTGGCCTTCCAAGGCCAAGCCTTCCTAGACACTGTAAACTCAAATCTTAATCTGGCTTGGAGATCAAAGAGGAAGAAAAACTCACTCATAAATAGTTAAAAATTAAAAATTAATCCCAGAGGGGCTCCACTCTTCTATTTTATGCTGGTAAAGCCACTGCACCCTACGGAGACCTAACAATATTTCCGCAGTAACTGCCAATGATTCCCTTCCACACCCAAAGATTTAAATGTACCCAGAAAACTCTGTTAGCACAAAAGCACTGTCAGTACTATGATGAAGTCCTGGCAAAGAATTTACATTTCACTCATCAGCTACAGGCTGTCACCTCCTCCCCCATTCAAGTTACAAAATATTTCACAAAAAACATCTTTTCTGTTTTGTAGAAGTTTTTGCATGCAGGATATAGATTTTTTTCCAAGCACTCCCTCACTGAATGGAGGCAAATAGTAACCCTGTACCAGAATAGGAGAAGTTGTGAACAGGCTGCAACAACAGTGTTGTTACAACACCACCATGTTGATTCATAAGCAAAGCTGCTACTAGTCTGCTAGTACAACCTACTAGCCTGAGAGAGTAAGACCAGTAACAACTCTATTTTCAGTATTTTGGTTCTTCCATTCACACATTTCTTACTGAAAAATATCTCAAGTCCAGAATATGAAGTTCTAAACACTGGGTAGGTAGTCCTGCTTTTCAAACAAAACTCCTCTACAGAAAAAAAAAAAAAAACCCAAACATTTTTAACGGTGTAAGTATTGCTGGAACTGATTGCATATTACTCTCTAACTAGAAATCTAACTTTAAATACCAAAGAGCTCCCAGAAGAGAAACAAGGTAAAGATTAAAAATGGTGATATTTAGGAAAAAACTACCTGCTACAGTCCATCTTGCTACCTAAGGAATCTAAAGAAAATATGACAGTTCCTACAAATTAAAAAATCCTTTGCTTCCTAATCAATCGGGTCATTCAAGAAAGCCCCTGCAGAGTGTATCCCATAACTCAGGTGAAATCATTTGGCCCAGACTCCCAAACTCACAAGCTATCCAGACACTTGATTATCACAATCCTGCATGAATTTTTCCTAATCAAAGTTCTTCTGGTAAGTTTTAATCAAGGCCCAGAGAGGAAAGAAAGATAACTGTTTGGACATGCTCAATTAAAGCTTCAGCAGGACACATAACAAAACAGCTTCACAAAATACTCTGTACATAAAAAAATAATACCAGGATTTGAATTTGAAGAATTGTTTTTCAGTTTTATCTATTTTTGGCTGAATATCAGGTTTTCAATCTGTACTGAGAATGCAGAAGCAGATTAGTCTCCTCCTTCTCATTTCTAATAAAACATGTTAACATCTGGCAACCCAGTTCTATGTTATTTTCCCAGACCAATCCATACTTCAAGTTCTGACTGTCAAGCATTTTGTACATTTCTCTCTTTTTAAAGGAACCAAAAGGCAATACATGGATCTTTTAACAAGCTACTTACAAATAAGTTTCTACCACTAATCTTTTGTTCTTTGAGCATTTAAAAATTTCATTAGGTTGGGGGGGGGGGGGGGGGGGCAAGGATTGTTGATTTCTCAGCTCCATAACAGAATATTATCTTCACATACTCCAAGATATTCTAAACTATTTGACTGGAAGGTCAAGGCAACACAGTTCTCTGCTAAAGGGAATAATATGCTTGACTTAAACTCACCAAGAGACAAGATCAAACTGAAATCGAACTACAGTATAATTAAAGATCAGTCAATAACTACACACACAAAACACTCTGTACTCCACAGTCTGAAAAGCTTTTTGCCAGATAATCAAATTTTTTACAATGAACCTGTCATTTTAAAGCAAATTAAGTGAAATCCACTAATAAAGAATAAAATGAAACTGACAGCTAGTCATCTGCTTCATAAACAGAGTCTTCAAATGTACCAATGCCCAGCACAAGCCTCACACAGTACTAAAAAGTCAAACACAAATAATTTTATCTTTTAAGGACAAGAGTCTGGCATTATTTGAGCTGCTTCAGTTAAAGAAATGAATTTAAGACAACAGCAAGGGCTGGCACAATAAGGACAACCATATATCTACCAGGGAATTTCTCACCCTTATAAAAACTGTTGCAAAGGTTGATAACCAAGATAAAATGCTGTATTCTGACAAAAAGCCTTTTGGAAAGAAAAGGGTCAAAATCTTGGAAGTTGTAAACTGCAACAAGATTTAAATAGTCATCAAATCCATATCCCTAAACATGACAGGGAGAGAATTTCTAACTTAGGAAACCTCAATCCATTCAGTTTCCTTGTCCCTTCTCATTATTGGCCAACAATTTCTAATCAAAAAGAAATAAATAAATCTATGTGAATAAGTAGTATCAAATTCTATGAAGCATTTTAGTCCGGCAGACCTTTAGAGACAATATTTGCTATACTCTCGTAAACTATTATCACCATTTATTGACATATATACAGGATTTTCTTCTTGAGGCTGATCAAACAGTATTTTTAATTAAGTTGAATAAAAAAACATGACAAACAACTCTGTAATCACCAAAGGAGAAAATTATTTTTTATACTGTGTATGAAAGGATGAATAGCTAGTATTCTCAATCAGATCATTAATTATCAAAAATAAGGTGTCTCACAATTCCTGTGCTACCACTGTTAACTTCTGTCCTTTCTTTTCTAATATATTAATACTGCTCCCAGGAAGGCAAATGACGGGGCTCCCTCCCTTCTTCCCCTGCCACCCCAGACTGATACCTGTTTTTCATTCCAGTGATTAAGGTCACCTTAGAGGAAAAACAAACAAAAACAAAGAAAAAAAACTGCAAAGGCTGGCACCGATTCCAGAATACCTTTTAAAAGCACTCAACTATCAAAAGCAGGAAGAAGACAGGTTACCTGACCTTCATTCTATCACAAAAGGTTTCATACTGGCTCTTTTTATTTTAAAACATTCAACTTATTTACTTTATTTTCATTTGGTTTTAATAAATGAAGTTACAACAGGTTTCAATGAATGGGCAATATTGTCTCTTCCTCCCTTCGAAAGGCAAAAAACCAATCCCCAGCTGATAGTTTTGTCACAGTCCTTCGCTACTTCAAAACCATGCAAGACAATTTTTGGCTCCAAGTACTGAGCAAAATACCTTCATCGTCCTGTTCTCCTTTGCCCCAGTGGAAACTTTAGCCTGTAAACTGCTTGAAAGCTTGTCTCTCGGTTGTAAACCAAGGCTACATAAGAGACATTATCATTATACCAAACACACTTGTATTTGTTGGACACAGCCATAACTACGGGTAAGTTCAACAGAAGTTGTGCCTTCTCTCTTTCATATTAATAGGGGTAATTTAATCACATAATCTCTGGGAGTATCACCAGTACAGCCTATGCCTGTATAACATACAGTGAAGATCCTTTAGTCTGAAAGTCTTAGCTTGGTAGAATTTGAGCAAACAATTAAAGAAAGTGCTTGATCACTGAGTTTTGCACATTGTTTGAACTAAGCTGCTTTAGCTTATTAATTACAAACTCACAGAGCTTTCCAAGGGAGCAGCTTAACAAGATAACATTCCCTGGCTTTTGCAAATGCATTGTTTCCTCTCTTCCCCTTCTCAGAGCTTGAATAGTTAGGCCTAAAAGCAAGTACAAGACATTTTCCAACTCTGAGCAAAAAATATTTAACATCAACTGGAATAACCATTCTTTACAATAAATATCTGCCTGCTTTTATTTTCCTGATTTACATCACACACGTATTCATGACATATCAATGTTCAATGTGACGGGTTGAAAGCATTCATGGTTTTCTATATTTTAGCTATACAGTTGGTCTATTTGGAAGAAAGATCTGCTGATAACGCTCAGTGACACCAGTTTCAGTAAACTTGTCAACTACTGCTTTCTTTTTCAGAAGTGAATTCTTCCATTCTAGCTCAAAAATCGTGCAGTTGCTGCACAGCAAAATGTTTCCCAAAATTCTATTTACACGGGCAGATACAAAAACAAGCAAGTGAGACTCTTTAGGGCCTAAAGCCGTAACTTCTATTTTATTTACCTTTACTGACTTAAAGACTATAAATTTTAAACTTCACTTGATATTCAACTCACTTTAAAAGTTTATTAAACCCCCCCCCCCAAGATTAGACTATCTGATCTTGGTAAAATAACTATAAACTTTGTATTTATCTTATTTTACTGTAGCATGGCTACATGCCAAAGCTAATATACCACATATCAGTACAGACTGGTAACTGAAGGTTACATAAAGGACTAACAACCTCTTAGTGGACAGGAGAAATGCTTTTTACTTTCAACTCATTCTGGTCTCAATTATGGTACTTGCATTTTTCAGTTTAAAAAATGATTGAAATTTTTATCTTCAACAGTATTTCACCAATGGCACCACTAAATTAAAGCTGTTACTAACTACCAATAATTTCCTTGTGTTTATACGCCAGAATTGGTTATATAGTTACAGTAACCACTCATTTTCTTCTTATTTTCTAAATATTTTGTTTGAAACAACACAAATAGCATCCCATACTGTGATGTTTAACAGTACAGAACACATGTGCATCATCACTGAAGTTCCAGTTGGCTGAAAGCTTTCCTCACTTAACGCTGGGTTTCTTGGGGTTTTTTGGAAGATATATTAAAAATAGTTTAGAACTTTTTCCTGGACAAAGCTGTCTAATAAGCAGAGAAAATTACTTCCAAATTATTAAATAAAAATGCTGCCAATATTGAAGAAAGATTAATCAATAAGCAATTGTTCTGAGAACAGCTGGAAACACAGAACTTCACTAAGACTAGGAGAGCAGGTAAAGAATAGAACCAAGAGCAGGTAAAGAATAGAACCAAGGAACTTTAACAGAAAGTGTACATAATTTTTCTTGCAATTTCAGTGGCCTGTATGCATTTTTGCCACCCCCTACCCCACTGGCTGAAAACACTGGAGTGAAACTCGTGGGAAACTTTTATATTGCTACTGGCTTGTGTTTTGTGATAAAAGTTTCTGGTGCTTTCAAACTGTAACATGAATTCTGCATTGTCATCTAGCACAATTATTTTATTAAATGCCTGTTTAGACATGCATTTTGAAAAATATTCTATTGCTGGAATAAGACTTTTCAAGTAGCATTTTATTTTGATGTGTGCATGTATTTTGATGACAGCCCACCAACAGGCAGTTTTCAAGGGCAAAAAAAAAAAAAAATTTTCTGATAACAGAAACACATGGTGAAGGCTAACATTCTACACTCTTTACTAAAGCTGTTTGTGTCATTAATTACATTAGCTCTGTATTTAATCAGATTTAAATATCTACATGTACAAATCTCATGTGCCTAACTTTAAAGAAAAGGCAAGAGGTTATTTTGGTGATAAAATGCAAACCTAAAACCGTTCCCATATATGTGTTTGTGAAAGCTGTTTAAATATGTCCAACCATAATGCAGGGCCTGAAGTAACATGGTATTAAAAATGAGAGGAGGAGAAAGGGAAAACAATAGTAATTAAAATGCAAGTATTATGAATAAAGCCAATCTTTCAAGTTTAAGATGCAAATAGTTGGTATCTAGCACTTTGTACAGTAATGATATATTTTCTGTACATTTTCAACTGAACTTCCTTGGTTCTATTTTTTACCTGCTCTTCTATTCTTAATGCAAGTTCTGTCTTTCCAGCTGTTCTGAGAACAACTGTTTATTGCTTATTATTTCTTCAGCATTTGCCGCATTTTTATGCTATCTGTAGCTTTAAGACTTCAGATTACTAAAGATGCTATACTGAATTTTCTAAAGCAAATCCATTCTATTCACTTGTTCTATACAATTTACAACTTTTCAGAATATTTCTGGGGGTTTTTTTAGGAAAAAGTTGCACAAGCTGGGGCTTCTTCTGTGAAAAATGTTGGGAAAAAACGCTTTTCCTCCAAGGTTGGTTTGTTAAGAAAAAAAATTATCGCTTGCTTAAAGTTAGGCAAACCAGGTTTAAATCAATCCAGCAGTGGCAAATTAGCCACCACTTTGGACAACACTGTGGTTAGAAAACAAAACACAGGATCTTCTATTATTCTAGAAGAAAAGCATTACAGAAAACTACCATTAAAGAATGTCCACACAGACAAAGATCACAAATTTAAATACTACACATAAAGACTCAAACACAGGAGTTTTACAAGTTACTATGCATCAACTGAACAGCAGTAGCTCTTCAGGTTGATGTTCAGTGCTATTGGCAAAAAGAGGTGATTTGTTACAGTTTCAAAACTTTCCTTGTAGGCTGACTTACAACCAGCTGATCAGATAACTCTAGCTTTAAGTTAATCAGAGAAATTTCGGTGGATCTGTAAACATAAGATGTAATTAACCTAGGGCGTCATACATTGCTGTATAAAATTATGGCAGTTTAAGAAGTAACTAAAACATATTTAGCATACCAATAGATCATTCTTATGGGAAATGTAAATAATACTGCCACAATAGTACAGTGATAAGACTACTGGTAGTTACAGACTGAAGTTGCACAAACATTTCAGTTAAACACTGGGTACTTAAAAACACTGTACATAATCAGAAAAAGGATGTCTCCTTTTTATCTCAGGCAACTTACATATTAAACATCAGCACTAATAAATTAAATTATCTTGAACCAAAAACACACTTAAAATTATATACAACAGTTTCCTTTGTAAAATTTTTTTTTTTTTTGCATTGAAGATTTAGATGCTAATTAATAGAAGAATTCAGAGCCTTGAGGTCTTGTTCATCTGGGAAGGTGTCTACTGTTGAGAAACTTACTAATTTTACAGTTCACTTACTAATTTTTCATTTATGCTTCCTTTTAAAAAAAAAAAAATCCCAGACAATTTCTTTTCCAATTTGCTAAACTACATTACTAAATTAGTAGTTTACTAAACTCAGGAATAAGTCATCAGAACATTATACAACATATAGACAAAAAGACTCCATAAGTTTTCTTGAATCTCTCATCAGAAGACAGTAGAACACCATTTAAAAAAAAAAAAAAGTGTATTCTTAACAGCTGGTATTTCTAAAATGAAAGCAATTACAACCTTAGATTTACCATGACCATATTTTCGGGAACTGAGTACTACCCTCCACACATAACTTGTCTTCTAGGCAATATTTGTCATTCATATATCCTAAACAAACTTATTTAATTTGTAACCCTTATTTCCCCTTTACAGAGGGAGCAACAGGAACGAGGGGTGAGGCAAGCTACAATAAGTTGTTTACTAGGCCAGAGACAGCAACACAGCACAGGTTTACAAAGTCCCACAGAGTGCCTCCTTCAAGTTTCACAACTGTCATTTCCCTATAGTTTTCACAGTTTTATAAAAGATACTACTTAATAAATTATTGCCTCTATTTTGCAGTTACGCTTGTGAAAGTCTGAGCGTTAAAAGAGCATTACAAAAACGCGTTTTCCAGACAGAGCTGATAAAATGAAGGCAGATCAGACTATCTATGGTACTGCTAAATGAAGAACATTCTGTACAGTATGTTCAAGTTCTTGATCCCGTTTCATTTCAATAACTCAGACACACCATGGGTTTTTTTATGCTTCTACACTTCATCAGCAAAATTTTTACCCCATAAAGTTCAATGCTTTAACATTTTAACCCTTTTTAGCTATGCTAAATCCCAGTTATCAGGACAATTAAACTTATGTCATTGTTTTTGTACGTTCCTTCTGGTCTGTTTCATTACTAGTGACAAAAAATGTAAGTTATATTGGACCAAAACGAAAACAAGAAAGAGAAAAGAAGCAGCAGTTTGAGAAAGAAAACAGAAGTGCCAGATCATCCAGATCTAAAAACAAAATGGAAAACTGTAAAAACTCAAGGAAAAGCAGAACAGTTACAGGTGAAATAAGGAAGGACAGGGGCCACTGCCACAAAACCCAGCAATCTTTTCTCCTGCCCCTCTCAATAAATCACCACCCACTCAGAGCAGCACACAGTGAAAGTGATCCATTCTTCCAGAGCAATTTCTGCAGCTACTATTTAAGAACTCCTTCGGAGAAGGTATGAATAAATAATTCAGCTGGAAATACCTGTCAAGCAGCAGGATGTTTCATGCTACTGTACCCACAGCAACCCCATCCAACCAAGTAAAACCAGACGTTATCGGTCCACAGGACTGACACCACGCTACAATCTCAATTTACGGAGAGACAGAGGACCCCACGGGCATACGGCTTGGGACAAAACTTGCCTGTCCCAGCCCCCCCCATACCGGAGAATTACAGTGCTGTACCCCAAGAAACGCCCGGGAAGATACAGTTGTTGGTTGCATCCTTCGACACCGTCCTCACGGTGTCACGGGGGGGGGGGGGGGGGTGTATCTCCCTGACTCCCTCCGCTACGCCGCGGCCACACCGCCGAGGGAGGGAGGGGGACGACCCCGCCACCTCCCACATCGACCAGCGAAGCCGTGGCCCCCTAAAACCCTGCCGAGGGGGAGAGGAGGCATCGCTGCCAGACCTCTCCCCGAGGCAACTCGCCCCCCCGGCGCCTCCCGCCTCCTCCCCCGCCCGCCATCCTGCCCCGCCCGCCCTCACTTGCGGCTCCCTCCTCCCTCCCTCCCTCGCCGCAGCCGGAGCCCGGCCTCGCCCCTCGCAGCCTGTCCCCGCGGGTCTCAGCTCCATCCCGGCGCCGGGCCAGCCCTACCCTGCCCTCCCCGGCCCTGCCGAGCGGCCGCCGGCCCTCCCTACCCCCGCGGCCGCGCCGGAGCCGCCACGCAACCGAT
Organism: Harpia harpyja; assembly: GCF_026419915.1. NCBI lineage: Eukaryota > Metazoa > Chordata > Aves > Accipitriformes > Accipitridae > Harpia > Harpia harpyja. The sequence goes on from NC_068944.1 coordinate 44,366,174, forward strand.
CCCCTCAGCCGCTGCCCCCGCGGTTGCTCCGCCCGCACCGCTCCCCAGAGCGCACCACCACGCACCCGCCCGGGGGAACGGCTCCTCCCGGCTCCGGGCCGCCGCCGCTGCCGCTCGGCCCCCGCGCCCCGGCGCTGCCCCGGCTCCGCCGCAGGCTCCTCACCTGCATAGACGCCATGATGGATCCTCCCCCTCCCCACTGCGCCGCCGGCCCGGGCCCACAGAGACGCAGCGCCGCACGCCCGTCCCCTCCCCGCCTTCCCCGGTCACGTGCCCGCGCCGCCGGCGGGGCGGCCGCGCATGCGCGGGGAGAGGGCGGTGCGGGCGGGCGTCACCCTTGGGCTCCCGCCGCCGCCGCCACTGCTACCGCCACCGCCATTGCCGGCCGCGGGGGAGGCGCCTCGCTGCGCCCATCGCAGGGCTCCCCCGGTGCTGCCCGTCCTCTGCTCGGGAGGGAGCTAACCCCCCCACCCGGCCTCTCATGTTTGTAAAGGTTTTATACCCGCACGCCCAGAGTCTTTAGGGGAGCTAGTTAATGCCGGCTGTGCCCTTTTATGGGTTTCTCCGGGCTCCCCTCACGTCTGGCGTGTCCCGGCGGGAAGGAGGGATGAGGGATGCGCAGCGGGCCCGGGCCGGCCCTGCTCGGCTTGCCGGGTTCAGGACGGCGGGGCCGTGGGCTGGTTTGCCGTGGGAGAAGGCCTGCCTGCGGCTTGGGGTGAGGGACGGCTCTCCTGGCGAGGGGAGGCCTTTCTGCCTCCCGCGCTGCGCTGCCCACAGGTCTTCAGTCTTCAGATAACCTGGTTTTTCTGCAGTGGTGGTCGGGTGGCGCACATGCCCAAATTAGCTCGGGTGTACTTTAAGCGGGAGCATTTTTAGATGCGATGTTTTCCTTTCCTGGAGTGGAACATCCTTTGTGCTTTGCACCAGATGATTTTGTGGTAACTGCGTAGGTGAAAATAAACGCGCCGCTCGCTAGAAGCAACCTGCATGCAATCAATAAATTAAGCAAATTGTGGAAACACTTTTCATAAAGCAGTTACTCCAGCTATAGTATTTCAGGCCTAACAGATCCTCAGGATAAACCCACAAAATGTTTTTTCAAAGTCAAACCTATAAAACTCATAATCCTAGTGGATATGTAAACCAAGGATTTAATAGAGATACTGATTTCATAGCTCGTTACAATACCCATCTCCCTGCTGATAGCACTACACGTTCCAAAAACATTGGAGTACCTTTCTCCATCCCTTCACACCCACGCTTTCTGATGATGCTAAAGAAGCCCTTTGGGTCACTTCTGCTTCATCAGTAGCACCTGATTTTTCCTTCAGAGGTGGCCTAGATACACATCCAATTAAATTATTGAACAGTTGTTCTCAGTTTGTGTTTACCTTTGAAATCTGCTTCTTTAATTTTAGACCTAAAGACAGGTTGTGCATCCAAAAGCCTGCCTACTTTCTTTAACCATATTATTTAATGTGATGCAAGATACTACTTCTACGTACAAGCTTTACCTTCTGGTATGTTTTTATGCATCCTCAACTTTGAAAATGGCTATCATCTGGAGGAAAACAAAAACCCAGCAGAACACGGCATCAGCTTCCAACTTGTACCCAGCACCAACAGTGTTGCCAATGTTGAAGCGAGTATACAAACTTCTGGGGTTTGCTTGAAGGGAGGAACAGAAGGAGTATCCTTGCCCTCTGAGGTAGCTGCAGAAGGGAACAAGCCTCTTGGCTTTGCGGGAATTTGCTGATGACAGAATTGAGTATGTGTCAATTTTTGCATAGAAAGGAAGACTAGCCTACCAAAAGTAAAGATGGAAAAAGTATCGTGATACTAACCAAATCCTATACTTCTTGTCCTCTAAATTCAACCTCAGTTTTCATGTCGTAAACTATGGCCTCCTGATGCTGTGCAAGCTGGCATTGCTGTACTGACTTTATGTAAGTAACACCTAAGTCAGAAGAATCTTGCTCGGTGTATTTTCCCTGGAAGTCAGTATTTATGTACTATATGATTTCACAACACCGTTTAGGTTGCAGAGGATTTATTGCATTAAGTAGACGTTTAGACCTGGTAGAGGTTTCTTTTTCCTGCAGTTCTTCAGAACTAACTTAGGCTGTTAGAACATTAAGTGGAACGTCGCTATTTCTGTTTTACTAGATGTTGTTGTTTTGCATGATCCAAACATATGTTTATCCTAAAATACATTTCTTAATGCCATATGCCACAAAGATAGCAAGAACATCAAGTTTAAGCAATGGACATGTGTTCGGCTATAAACATGGACATACTGACTATCTGTGTTGATGTAATCACAGTGAGATAAAACTGATTTCAATCCGTTATATTCAGTTTCTTAACCCTGTTCCAGAAGACCCTGTTCAAGGTCAGAAGATATGAACAGGCATAAGCTTATGAATGCCAGCACACTTCACAGGCTGCAAGCTAGTTTTGTATTAAAAGATCGGCTTTGTAGTCTTAAGCTAACTGTAATCAGTACAAATATGACTTCTACTCTATAACAAAAGAAAAAAATTCTCTCTGGATGAAAAGCCATGTTAGCAGAAAATCATAGCTTTTAACTGTCCTTATGTTCAAGAAGTCTTTTTTTCCTATCACACAGAGCTCTGCAATGTTAAAAACAAGGCACCTACCACATTTTGGACTAAAATATTGTTTACTGAGATAACTTCATCTATGCTGCAAAATCCCATTCCTAAGGATAGCAGGCACGAAAAGCAAGGGACAGTTTGCCCTTCACATAAATAATAATGCACCAACAAATTACTACCCGACCCTATCTTAATGAGTATGTAAGAAACTAAAGCATTACTCTGCAGCTGAAACTCGTGACCAGATCCCCTCATCCCTAAATTCACTTTGAGTAGTTTATTCTTACAGGACTGCCAAAGGTATCTTTTATCACTGTTGTTACATCTTTGTTTTTTAAAGTGTCATGCAATTGCCTAATACACACATGCAACATTTTTAGCTCTTTGTCACCATGGGAATAGGGGCAGCTAGAGAATTATCCCTGTGTTTTATTGGGTTTTTTCCCTTTCCCCATGTCTCAGTAACCTGGCTTGCAGACAGTGCTTTTCAGTAAGTGTTTTTGTACAGTGCATAATGCTATAGGGATTCAATCCCTTAAGCACAATAAGAGACTTCCAGAAAGAATTTATATGAACATCAGTATTTTCTTCCTTAAATACAATTCCATTCTTGATTTTGTGGTGGCTCATAGTATTCTTTGTTCTACGTTCTTCAGTAATCTCAGCAATGAAAGGCCCAAAATCCCGGAGTGGGTAGATTTCACAAGGAGTTGGTTATATTGTAATTTGCTGTTCATTTCAGTGTTGACCTTTACCTGTGCAAAATGTAGAAGAAAACACTTTTGCAGTTAACCCTTCCTAATCTGTTGCAGGTGTAGAGATAGCCAACGCAATAGTTGTTTGGTTTTTAAAAAAGAAAGCTTTACTATTTGGCTGATGCAGCCTGATCCTGCACCAGTCAACCTAAGGATTGCAGTCCTAGGTCCCAAATATTCAAAACTTTAGGGGTAAGAGGAATTTCATCTGTTATCTTAATTATTTCAGAAGCTATCTTGATCTGATCAAATACATGATTATGACTCACATATCAAAAACATATAGAGCAAATAATAAAAATTTTACCTCCTACTAAAATTGTTTCTGTAAATATTCACGAATTTGATCTAAAAATCCACTTTTCTTCAGAGTTTGCATTACCTTACGTTTACAGGAAAAATGCAACTGGTGTTCAAACTGCATTTATTAGATAATTTTCTGATATATCTAGCCAGTTTCACAAAGGTCAAATATGTTTCTTGATTAGGGTCCCTATAATTTTATATTCCATTCCCTATGTTATCCATAATGTTTTCAAACATTTATTTTCCTCTGCCCTCCCTTTTTTTCCCCTATATCATTCTTTTACATACTGAACTATCGCTGCCTGCTTCTTTACAATTTCTGCCACTGTAATAACACGGGAGCTTGATTTCTTTTATCCGTGTCCACCATACATTTTTAGCTTTCCATCTTGTCTCCTTCTCACACAGAAGTCAACTGTACATTCACGATAACCTCCCCTTAGTACGCCAGTGGCATAGCAACCATAATCAGCAGTGGCAGGAGACTGCATCTCAGGAGCCTGGAGGACTCCCCACCTCTAAAGCCAACTACTTCCTCCACTCCTGCCTGCCAGTTTAAGGAAGGGCACCAAGTTTAAAAAGTCTGTGGAATGGAGATCTGATAAACACAAGCTTGATGCACCTGTAGAAGACGCCATCTAAAGATGTAGAAGCAAACCAAGGCCAGATTCTATCAAGAATATAAAAGAAATAAATTGCATACATAGCTAAAAATGAAAAATACCCTAAATCTGCAAGATGTCTTTGAGGTGTTAAGATTTTATTGTTTTATTCCTTAGCAATAATCTAGGTTTTCCATCAAAGGTGTATTCCATTTTCATCTTAGTGCTGAACAGTAACAGGCACATTATCACTTCCATCCCAGAACTTTCAAAGGGACAAAAGGAAAAAAGTTTCACCTTATTCCTGATCTGCTGCAAGTGCAGTGCCTGCAGAAGAGGGTAATATTGTTCTCAGATGTCATATGCTTCCATTTCTTCTCTTTATAGGATTTGACAGTTTTGCAGCTGCTGGGTGATCTGTGCCTTTCAGCTTATCCACAGAAAGACTAAACTACCAAGATAATTTTCCATCAGATCAGAAAAAGAATCTGTCTTATTATGTGGACACACTGTTGTTATAATTACTGCAGGGGAAGAAGGAGGACATGTGGCTAGGGGAAGGAGTGGAATTGCCTGTTTTACTAATATGCCATAATTACCAATTTGTAGTAATTGTCAAGCCATGTTTTTTGGCACCATTAGTCCTCTAACTCTTTTAAACGCTGTGAAGATAAATACCTATAAAGATACAAGCTGTAAAAAATTAAAATAATGAGGATTGTGTAGGACCTATAATCAAATAGATGAATACATTATAAAGTGCGAGGTTATGTAATTATTAAAAGTTCTTCCACATCAAAAGCATCCATTTGCAGAGCCCACGTGAGCAGGTTGATTACTGCGTCTATCGAATACAAGGGTTCAGACGCTGCTCAGTGATAATACCTGTAAGATTCAAATATAATTATCATTTAGTAATTTTATTTTACCTCTGAAGACTGTGAACTGAAGGCTTCTCAGGTAAGCCCAAGAGTTATATGAATACCTAGTTGATTTTCTTATTACAAATACACAGAAGTGACTCTTGACTTCATAACCAATGGAGAAGATACTGGTAGGGAATTTATGAAATTAAGTAGCTGTTTGGTCTTACCAGTCTAGAAGCAAAACAAAATTGCTGGAAAAGAGGCTTCTTGGGTAACTTCCACAACTGTGCAATAAGCTATCACAGCTCCTGGGGGATAAGAAGCAAATCCTCCATATGTGCCCATCAGACTCCATACTGCCATCACCGTACCCTGCACACTACTTACAGAGCTTCCAGAATTTCATTTTGCAGGCCTGTACCCCAAGATGACACTTGGTTTGCATTTGTTTATTTAATGTCCCTTGGGAAAGACAAGACTTCATATGGGATACGACTACCATGAAATGGAGGTATGTTATGAAAACACAATGGATGAGCAGTTACTTGACTATTTCAGCTAAATATTTTCAGACAGTTCTCTTGTTAAGTCATGGTTGTTTCTTACAAGTCAAGTATTTTTCATTATTTAAGTGCTCTACAACAAATCTGAAAGCAGGTTAAATGTTAGTGCAATATTGATACATCATTTACATGTTTACAAGTAGTTTGCTACAAATAATTCTAACTCAAATGGACTGTCACTTCTGGAAAACATTTTATGTCAATTTAGTATGGTAAACGCGGAAAGTGTTTCCCTGTATAAAAAGAGAAATTACATCCTTTATGCCAAATGCATTTAGATTCTAGATATTTTTCAGGCTTGGTGATACCAACCAAAACTGAAAACTATTTATGTAAGAGTGAATTAACCTGCATAACAAGTATCCCATTGTTTTACTAGACAGAGTAACAAGAATTTAGAGCAACCTAAGACATGAATTATGTATTACTTATGGTTTTGTGTAGTGGTGATTTTGGAGATAAAGGTTTTCTATTATTAAGTGCAAATAGGATACCAGTAGTGTTTTCTTCATGGGAAGAAAAGCCTTAGCTATGAATTCTCACCTGAAAATGTGGTTTTAAATTTGAATTAACATCAAAAGAATTAACAGTATTTAACTTCAAAGTAACTTCTGGTTGAGGAAAGAAATTGGCAACAAATAAATAAGGAATAGCATTAATCCATACCTGTATTCCCCAAAAAACTCATCTCACAAAACTATCCTGAAAACCAGCAACTTCAGCGCTGTTCAGTAAGATTTTAATTTATCTAAAAAGTCTCAAGTTGTTACTTTCACCAATCTAAAACGCAGTACATAGGCAATTTTAACTTTATTTTCCAATTCTACCTTTAACAAGTGGGGCTACAAAACATTACATGATTAACATCTTAAAAACTGCTGGAGTATGTAAGTTCAGTAGGATAAAACATTGAAGTACTCCATTTGTCTAAGAACAATCATGAGCTTGCAGCTCTCATTCTCCTCCAACACAGCGTGAGAGGAAAATCCTGTATTCTGTAAACATGAAACAGTAACATGGCAATGACAGAGAGAAGTGTCTTTTTTTTTTTCTTTTTTTTTTTTATCTCAGTGACCTTTCTCCCATAGAAGAGATTGCACCACAACCTACATTTTAGATGTAACATACTCAAAGCTTTATTTCATGACACAGAACACTTGTTAAAACTTGAACTGATAAAAACTCACCATTCTTTTCTCTGTGCTGCCCTAGTGATGACACTCAAACAAGCTTCAGAGGTGGCTGATAATAATCACAAAATCTACTATGTGCTCTTTTCTAGCTCTTCCAGTCGTTGTGCAAGACAGTGAGTTCACAGCATTAGTATCTTCCCATAAAATTGCCACCTAATAAGGTACATTTAAAAGAAATCCAACTCCAATCCAGTTTATTATTTGTCAAAAAATCCTTCAAAGTTGAACTTTTTCCATGGGAAAAACTACCTAATGCCTTTTTTGCTAATTGCAAAGCTTTGGTCTGTCTTTGAAAAACAGCATAATAGTTTAATCTCCAAATCCACTCAATCTTAAATTAATGAGTTCCTGCTATTTTTCTCTTATTCAGCTGTTGAAATTAAGTTTATACTACAGCCTCCACCCTTAGTTTTCAGCTAGGAAAACTGCTACTTCTCCTTAGTACCTACACACTAACATTGTGCTTTTGTTGTTACTCTCTTAAATTATACTGCAACATTTGAGACTTAACAAAATAAATAAAACTAGGCATATAAAATATGGACTTAAAAGTTAACTTTCCTGCCCTGTTAATTTCCTTGCTTTACCTATCACATAAACGAACAGATTTAGGCAGGTGTTGGGAAACCCCTTTCGATGGGAAGAGTAAAAACAAGAAAGGGTGAAAAAAACCAAACAGCCACTGCTGCAACTTACAGCTGTAAAATATACAGTGATAAAACACAGACAGAAGCAACCAATTTTCCACACATACTACCGTTAATTAAGAAATGCCTTTTAGACATCGCATTCATTGCAGCTCTTGAACATAATGGCATGGTGAATCTTGATGGTGAATCCTCCTTTCTTCAACCTCAAAACCAAAAAGGAATTTCATGTCTTGTGGAACGGAGTTCTGATCATTCCAGATGCACAGACCATTTCATGTTGGAGACCATCAGCAGCTTCTTCAGCAGCTTATACATACTGAAATGATGAAAAACCATAACCCAGCAGGACTTTTCTCATTACTTACAGTTAGTAAAGAATCTGGAAGTTTTTGTGGCTAAATCAATGGTTCATCAATTTGAACCATCAAGATACAGGACTAGCTTACTAAGTAAAAAGGAGTATTATGGGACACCTGAAGTCTTCAAAATATCCTCTTCAAGGCTGTTCAGGAATTCCATCCTTTTTTAGTACTTGGTTGTTACTGAGAATTGTGCATACTTGTAATTCAGAGGAGCACAAAGATATCTAAATGCTTTAAATCTATGAAACTCTTCAGAACTACGAAAAAAACGCTTTAATTTTATACATGCAGTTTCACAACCTATTACCCAAATACTAATTATATTAGCAATTTGCTCACCACATAGCCATGAAAATTATGATTCTAGATATGAATACTTGCTCTGAGAAGTCATAAATCAAGAGAAACACAGGTTTAAAAATTTTCAGTTTTGAAATTTATTTAGAACTCAGGGGTTAAGCGTGGTAAGTTTCCAATCGTCTGATAATAGCATACCCATGTCACTATCACGGAAATTGCACTAATTCCCTCTGCCCCCCTCCCCCTTAGAAATCTGCACGTTAGTTTTAACAGCCGGTGGTTTTGCAAATAGTGTGCTTTAGGACACTACTGCATTTCCTGAGTGTTCAAAGCTACTTTATGATACATTAAGCTGAAAGAAAAACAACGAAATTATTATTCAGAACTAAACCAGCTATTTTACCTTGCTGCTGAAGTATGGAATCATAAAATGCAATGTATTTTAACAGGAGATTGTTTTGGAATGCTTAAAAAGGGAGGAAAAAAAAAAGAAAAAAACACTTTAAAAAAAAGACATCCTTTTTACTTCCATTTTAAACTAAATAATTTTTAAATTCAAGTCGTGAACCTCAAGACTATTAAAAATGGCCAAAGAACTTAAGACTTGCTCAGACTGAAATGTAGTTGGGACTAAAGTATCCACGTCGGTATTCCTTGACCTTTTAGGGTATTCCTAGTGGCTCTAACAAAAGCAGCATAACAGGGTATCTCTGGTTTATCTTTTTAGTGCTCTTGAAAATGAGTTACTAACAGCACTGACCAGAGTGCTTAAACATAGGATTTCAGACAATCGCCTTGCAATGCACTTCAGCTTTATCATGGAAAACCAATCTAGTCATAAACATCCCCACTTTAAACACAATAAATTGTGCCAAAGTACATGATGTGAATAAACGTCAGCTAATCTATCAACACATTGACAAATGTCAGCTTGTCTATCAAGCGTTGTTCAAGCCCAGAGTAAAATTTCATTAGTCAGAACTGAACTCCTCCATGGGCAGACTGCATAGTCTATGTAAGTTACTAGTTTTTTTCCAGAAAAATCTCTTCAAAGTTGTATTTACGTTGACAAACAGGTTTAGAGGAGAGTTTCAGTCCTCTAAATTCACCATGAGTTAATACATCAATAAAGAGGTCCCACCATCTGTCAGTGGGATTCTTCCATAAAAGACCACAACCACTTCTTGATCAAAACAAAGCTGAAGCAGTGGCAGCTGATGGAAATGCTAACTCCATTGTTCTTGCATCATTTTTATGATGTATTAGATTTATTCTCATTTACAGATTATTTTGGCAGAAGGGTTCTTCAGGCTGCAGCTGAACAAAAAGCAACTTCTTGTCCCAAGTTTAATTTTTTTTTTCTTTATGGAAACTTGTTTTGAACAAAGAACTGTTAGTATAGGCAACTACCATCAGGAACTACCAAGAGATGATGTGTTCCACTCTAGTATTATGTCAGTGGCTTGCCAATCCTTTTCACCTAAAATATTTGTAAAAACATTGGAAATACCTATGAAATTTATAAAACAGCTCCTTAAACATCTGCTTAATGCCCTTTCCTTCAAATGTAAGAGACCTCCACATTTCAGGGTCTTTTTCTGTGGATACAAGGGAGAGGTCGAGGAAGAGGTAAAAGATAGGATAACTGCTATCTTTTCAGTTCCTATGTTACAAAATTGAAATGACTACTACTCTAGAGATTAAATATGGACTTTACATAACCAAATCACAACAATGGAAATAAACCATAACTGAAACCATATAAACCATATAAAATCCATATCAGGTCAAGTGACAGTACATTAAGAATAACCTTATATGTTATACAGAAGATAATATACACAGATTTTAACAGTTATTTTTCCCCTTAAAAGCCACTGTCAGTAGGATCACAGTCTTACTGTAGAGACAAGTGACTTAAATATTTGTAATTACTAATGGGGAAAATTTAGGTTCTAAAAGAAAAATGTATCAAGTACACCTTTACACACATCTATACTATGATTTAAATTAAAAGCCTTAAGCATTCTCCTACATACTCCACTTTCAACCTAAATGGAGTATCGCTATCAATATACAAACCTTTGGGAGGACACTTATAATCTAGTTAGTATAACTATGCTAAAGGACAGCTATCTTACAAAGGAGATTAAGTTCAGATGTTTAGAAACTTTAACAATAGGAGAAAGTTAGAAACAGCTACTCGTATTTAACTATAATTACTTTTAAAGAGCATTAGACTAAACTCCAGTATTTTCTATGGTCATTGTATTAAAAGAAAGTTCTACCACACCTAAAGGATAAGGCATAGCCATCTACTAATTGGCATATTTGTTTATTTGTCTCAGTTTGTGAAAAGGTCCTTATTTGTGTAAGCAGCAAAACAAACTTCAACTGAATGATTGCTATATGCAAAAGGACTGAAGGCAATTGCCTCTGCAGTGAACTTTACAGTTCTCAACAGCACACACGCAACATGCTATCTGAAAAAAAGTTACTAACTGAACTACATGTATTAAATACTGAAAAAAGTTTTACATTTTTTATTATAATTTATTTTATTTAACAATCTAGGAAGTTTGCAGCCATCAGAAGTTCCAGTGCAATTTCAGGTGCAATTGGGAATTCAGGAATCTCCGTAGAGCTGTTAGTATAGCGGACCTTGTAGGTGAAATACATGCATACTTTGGATAGGACATGGGATGGGATCTCTCTAAAATTCACCTCATTTGTTTCATTTTCTGCAAACTGTCCTGTAGAAAAAAACAAAACAAAGTAAAACCAAAACAAAACACCAAACCAAAAGTCAGAATCTCAATTCACTGCAAAATTAAATGCTTTACCATACTAATACAACACATTCTAAATAGACTTGCATAAGTCCCATATTCCTGGGTATTAGATTCTTCGGTGTAAAGCAGGATGTGCCACATTCACAATCCTCAAGAATATTAAGATCCCCTGCATTACAAATTGTTTATTTTGGCTGCAGCTTTTTAATAATATTCTGAACAACTACACCAGAAATTTAGGTTTAATTCTGATCCTTGCTTGATAGGTGCTCTAAAACTGTAGTGTGCTCAACTCTAAAGGTCACAGTAACAACATTAAAAAAAAAAAAAATAAGGGTATCAATCCAAATTTCTAGCTATCTTATCCAAGAAAAAAAATGGTTTATAGATGTTCCATATCTGCATATACACGCTTATCAGTAGTCCCTTCTGTGATCCCACTAGCTTTGAATTTCTCAGTTTCAGGCAGATTTGACAGAGGGTCAAAACCTCAAAGACACACTAACTTGATAACCTGTGAAAACAGGCAGGCAGGAAGGACAGGGAAATCGTAGTTGTTCTGGAGGTAAGGTTACATACAGTACGAGTTTATCCCTATTCGACATTGAAGAATTTATCCAAAGCTCACATATCAAAACACAAGTACATTCAAAATTAGCTTTCTATAGTGCCTATAAGCATGAAACTTGGACGATATGAAGTCATCATGTGGTTAGTCCTACAGCCTTTCTACTGTTGTCTCTGTCCCTCTTTTCCTCATCTCTCTGGTCTTTCAACTCGTTAAGCTGAAAAACAATACAAAAAACACTAACGTGTGCTCTACATTTATGGGAGACCCAGCAGTGTTTGGTTCCTGCTATTTCTATAGGAATCCCCTAACTACAAAGCAGAGCTATTTACTAATGTCTACACATATTTGTGTAGAAATAGCTGCACACACTGAAGCCAATCCGGCTTGAATTCTAGCACATGAAGAGTAGGAAGCAACAGAAGAAATGTTAGCATATTGGCAATGTCATAGTACTGAAATAGAGAACACTTACACATCAGTGAAATTATGACCTACTGAACTAGACAGGAAAAGTACTTTTCCGTGTGAACCCATTTATCTTGCTGGTTTTTATACAAAATATTCTTGAATGCTGACTGCTTTACAGAGTCACTTTTCTAGCCCTCTAAGCAGGCTACTTCGCCTTTTATTCCTTCACATTGTTTATGGAACAAATTCAGAGCAGGTCTTGTAACTACTCTTCCTTTTACATGTCTGGGAGGCTGACATGGAGTGGATCAGACACAACAGACCTGCTACATATTTTCAAATGCAACCATTACAATGACATTTAATGGAACATTAAGCTGAGAATTTTAATTGCTCAGTGTGCCCAACTATTACTAGGTAATTTAAAAAAATACTAAGCAAATAGGTCTCTCCAGTAATCTCCCTCACCAGAATCTGAAAGAGAATATACAATGACCATATTCAGACCAGAGCTCCATGTAGCCTACTGCCCACCACTCAAGTGGCCAAAGGTAAACGTACGGGATGACGGTACAGAAGAAGAAAAGCACAGGTGTTAACTTCTCCCTGTTCTCTCCTCCACCCTTTCGGTCTTCAAGAATTAGTTCAGACACTTCTTAAACCAGAAGTAGTCTCATATATTCAGTAACATGTGAGGTCCTCCCCTTCTGTAAGTTTATCTACCCTCCTATCAAACTTAAGCTAACTTTTGTCATTAAGCTCAGGAACTCCTTGCCACAGGATCTTGTGAACATGTTGTGGCCTAAGCCCCAGTAGGCGGCTAAGCACCACACAGCCATTTGCTCACTTCCTCCTGCAGCAGACAAGGGAAAAGGAAAGGAAGAGTAAAAGCTAGAAAAACTCATGAGTTGAGATAAAAAAATTGTTTAATAAGCGAAAGACAAGTGGAAGGAGAGAAAGGAAACAAAACAAGCGATGCAAAGGTAATCACTCACCACCTCCCATGGATAGACTGATGCCCAGCCAGCTCCCAAGCAAAAGATGGCTGACCTCCTTAACCCCCTCCTCTCCCTTTTTACTTCTGAGCATGATGCTATATGGCATGCAATATCTCTGTGGTTAGTTTGGGTCATCTGCCTGGTTGTATTCCCTCCCAACCTCTCGCACAGCCCCCTGTCTATTCACTGGCTGGGGGGAAGACTGAGAAACAAAGAAGGCCTGGACACTGTGCAAACACTGTTCAGCAATAGCTAAAACATTGGTGTGTTAGCAGCATTGTTGTTGTCACAAATCTAAAACACAGAACCATATGCCCTGCTATGAAGAAAATTAACTCCATGCCAGCCAGACCCAGTACAGAATACTAAAAGTTCCACCATGAAGGTGGTAATGAAGAACTACTAACTCTTGTTTGTTTTGAACTTGACAGCTACACATTTCATGTAATACCCTCAAGTTCTCACACCATGGGAAATGAGTAGTAATGACACTGTAAGATCGCTAACTGTCCAAAAGCGGACAGAGTCCAATTATATGTCTGGTAGCACAATACCCTACAGAAGTGGACTGTTCCACCGGAAACAGGAACTAGGCGGGATCTGGAAAAGTTATCATTTATTCCAACTTTCACTCATTGAACAATATAAATTCAAACTGTCCAAAAGTGAAAACAAAGGATGTGAAGGTACTAAAACTTTTGTACCTACCTGGTCCACTCAACATAGCTTTTATTGTTCCTGATGTTAATGCATGCTCTCTTTTTACAATGAACTCATGGCCGTCGGAGGATATTAACTTCACATACATAGCGTCTGGGCCCTCACACCCACCGTATGTTTTCTCTTCTCCATCTATAATGGAAAACAGATTAACAATTTCAGAACACGACTGATTAACACCACTAAGAATGCAAGCTGCAGTCTTTTCTATGACTACGTTTGCAGACCGAAGAACCCAATACAACCAGAAATGACAGAAGCATTTTGCATATTTGAAGATGACTTCTCTGAAGTGCTCAGCAACCTGTTTTAAAGTAAGAGGTTTTGCAAAGTAGGATTTTTTTAATTAACATCTCTTCTCTCTCATTTCTTCATCACTAAATTCTGACATGATTTCTAAAATCTACGTAGGGAAGAAATTTTCCTTTAGACATTCTCAAGTGAATTGAACATGCTACAGCTTCCCTCCATAAGGCTATTGCCATGTTTATCATACCTGTACTTCCTAAAAGTTACCTAAATGCATATCTAATATTTAAAAATACAGACTGAAAGGAAAAAAGCGCTTTTTGAAGCACAGTTAAGAATAAAAGCAGTCAGTAGTCCTGTACTGAAGAAATGACATGAAGTAAGATTCATTGTCCCTCACTGCCCAGCCAGACCCAGAACCATACAGCGTTAGTGCAGACCCGTGTTGTGACCTTTGGTGGAGAACAGGGAAAGTGCAAAAGCACCAAAATCAAGGAAATTTGGAAATTCTCCCCGCAGCAGTTCTGGCTGTGTGTTTTCTGTTTCCCTTCTCCCTTTTGTCTCACTATATACCTGCTCTCTACTTTGTTTCTCTAGAAGCCCTTATCCCCCTTCCCTTTTTGTTCATTCATTTATTCTCTCCTAACAGCGCTATCTTTGAAGTTGAAACAACATTACTGTTGCCATCATTGCACTGTTCACTCTGTGCAGTCTTAACAGTTTCTGCATCTTGCACCTGTCTCGTCTATTTAGGCAGCACGCTCTCTGGGGTAGGAACCACTGACTACTTTGTGCCCGTATGATGCTTAGCACTATAGGACACCATCACACTAAGGAGACTGTCTCTGTAGTTGGTCTTTATATGTTCCTGTAAACTCTTAAATAATAAAGACTGCAGTAATATTAAAATATTTTTTAAAAGATGAGTGTAAAAAAAACTCCCACCCCACTAAAAATACAATTCCTATCAAATTCAAACTGGAAAGTTAATGCCTTCCTTCAAATACTGTATTTTCTAAGGGACTAATATAGCAAGTATTGCTAGAATTCCATTAAAAACTACTTGAATTTGACACTGCACATAAAATTTGATTTTCAGAAAGGTATTTATCTTGACAGAAAGTTAAAAATGAAAGTCCTGGAAGTTCTTCCAGCTTGGAAAAGTATAAGAGAAGAGATCTGTACACTTCTAGAAAAGTAATATACCGACAGTATTTCATGATCCCATGCAGAAGTATGGAAGATAAAACAGATATAGACTACAAACTTGACATTTCATTGTTAGTGTTGTTTCTCCTTCTGACAAAACAAAAAATAGAAATTATATTAATTATATAAGTACCTTGCATTGTATCTACTGTTATAGCAAATACAACATTCCCCCAATCAATTAAGTTCCTTTGTGAATTTGAAGTTAAAACTGAATTACCGTAGAGTTAGTGCCAATTTTAGTAAAGTACTGCCAGTGCCAAACATCCTAAAATACATTCAGAAAAAGTATAGATAAAACCAGAATCTGTACAATCATGTTTCATTAACCAGTCTTTTGTAGAGGCAGATACAACAGTTTCAGACATTTAGTCAGATCACACACACAATATAATTTATCAGAAATCAGTCCTTATTATGATCTCTTAGCCAGAATTCAACAGGCTGGCTTTAGTTAACAAACAAACAAATATTTAAAACAGTACATAGTGAAATTTTCTTGTCCACTACCTAAAAGTTTAGTGCTATAAAAGTCTAAAGGCATCCTATTTTAGCATGTACATTTTCAACACTATGGATATTAAGCAACTGAAATTGTTAGATAGATGCACTCTGAACAAGTCTTTTGACAAATGAACAGTCACTTGAGAATATTCTCCTAGAAAACATTTGTAGGAAGTTCCATTAATTTTTGAGGCTACAGGAAAAACAGTGACAAGATCAACGTTTAAAGTCTTACAATCCACCCTCTACTGATGTAAGAGAGAAAATGCTTATAGGAATAAGCATTATTCCTACATTATAGGAAACAAAAAAACCCCTCTAAGATGATGAACTTACCCATTCTCTTCTTATAAAAAAAAATTGTTTCTTTTCAACAGCAGCTTTTGCAATAGGAGCGTCTGAAAAAACACAAGTGGCAATATTTTCAGTCAGTAGTACAATTTCTTAAGTCAGCTTTAGTTACAAGCCTTTATGTTATCATAAACACTCTTCAGAAAAGAATATGATGACACACAGCATGCAATGTTGATGAGCATTACATTTTGAAAACATTACATTTTGAAACTTATCTTTGCTGCCCAGAGATCCCTACCATATTCAAGAATCTCTAAATTTTATCTTACTTTGTAAAGAAGGCGTTCCCCTAAACTTTTTAAAGACCCTTGACTATAAAGCCAGAGTTATTTCAAGAGCCTTATGATTTTTATCACTACGGACACCATCCATATAATGGTATCGAGGAGGTAAAGAAAGCAAGCTTTGCCACACTGCATAAGGCACTTAGGAGACTGAACAGCTTGTCTACAGGGGAAAAAAAAAAAAAAAAAAAAAAAAAGTCAGAGAACAGTTCACTATGCTGTGAATAGAGGAGCGGTTGTCCTGCCATTCAGAGGGACCTTGACAAGCTGGAGAAAGGGGCCAACAGGAAACCTGTGAAGTTCATCAAAGGGAAATATAAACCCCTGCACCTTGGGAAGAATTACCCCAGGCACCAGTACTGGCTGGAGGCCAACCAGCTGGAAAGCAGCTTTGCAGAAAGAGACCTGGGGATGCTGGTGGACACCAAGTTGAACATGAGGTAGCAACATGCCCTTGCAGCAACGGCAGCCGACAGCACCCTGGACTGTATTAGGAGGAGTGTTGCCAGCAGGTTGAGGCAGGTGATCCCACCCCTCCACTCAGCACTAGTGGGACACATCTGGAGCGCTGGGTCCAGCTCTGGTCTCCCCAGTACATGCCAGACTGAATTGAGTCCTGCAAAGGGCCACAAAGATGACCGAGGGATTGGAGCACCTGTCATATGAGGAAAGGCTGACAGAACTGGCGCTGTTTATGCTGGAGAAGAGAAGACTCGGGGATCAGTCTAATGACTGTGCACTAAATACCTGGCCTCCAACCTGTCCTTCCCAGAAGATTGACAGGTCCTGATAACAGCCACCAATGTCACCTAGATAATCTACTTCAGACATTTAATGTAGGTATTCACATAGTAAGTTAACCAGGAGCTTCCATAGCTTATAAATTGACATCCAGCTTGCCGCATACATATTTCACCATGTAAATGAATCAGAAGAGTTAAGAGAAATGGAAGCACTTATTTGCAAAACAAATCCAGTACGTTCAGATACAAAATATATTTCTTTACACTGAACCGCATCTCTGCTGTGGGAAAGAAAACTTCGGAAGAGAAATTCCAACCACCCACCTGCTGTTCTGAAATTCCTTTCACGTCAACAGCTACTCTCCAAACATTAACCCAGTACAAATCAATGAACTACTGCTGTATGCCCACAGGCTTAGGAAAACAGCACCAGTGATTCTGGGTGGTTTCCCAGCCGATATCCAGGGTCAGGGGCAGCAAAGAGACTGTTAAGAATTCTGACAAACCATGTTGTTGCCTCGCAAAGCAGTGAGCAACAGCAGAGGCATGAACCATGGTTATGCACTAGAGAAGGACCCCAGAGGCGAAGGTGTGAAAAAACAGACTAGAGACCACTTCCCCCATCCCCTCCCTCCTATGTTTCTGGTAAAAGCTTAGCAAAAAACATAAGCATGTTGAGGAGGGAGCTGCAAGATTTGGAGGAAGTTTTACAGAGATCTCTGCATCTCTTCAGAAGATGCAGCTCTTCGCTATTGCCAATAGCTTCACTTCTCAATAGCACTTTGGTGCTGATTTGATCCATCTCCCTTTTTTCATAACTACAATTATGAATTAGTCTGAATGTTTCCTCAAGCTTTCACAAGAAGGCACTGTTACGTACACCTAATCAAACTACACATGCATAACCAATAGTTTTTAGTTGTCTGTGGAGAACTGAGCAAAAAGCATCCTCCACTTAGACTGCTGTCATCTTTGAAAATTATCCTGACTTTACAAAAATATCTTACAAAATATTTTCCTTCCCAACTGGTATAAGGAACATCTTCATCTGTACTCTTGCAGGTGATAAGTACCTGAATATAAGGCATATTCAAGAATGCCCTTTGAGAGTTAATTTGTGTACACTGTCATAGAGATACCTTAATATCGAGTGTTAAATGCTTTCACCATTTTCACTAGTTCCAGGAACTCATCCAAGGAAATTACATTTGGGTGCTGGAATAGTTGCAGCACAAAACTGATGGGATCTTTCACCCTATTTCAATGGGGTTTGTAAATGGAAATCAAGCATCTTATTGGACAGTATCTGTTGCTCAGGAACTGAAGGGATACCTTGCATTATTACTTCTACTCCGCAAAAGAGAATCACTTGTGCTACCTCTTTCTCTAGCCACAAAACCCTTCCCTACATTCCAAAAGAGTAGTGAAACCACTTATAATGATTAAAAAAAACACAGAAGTGATACCATTTTGTGGAGGTACTGTTGATGATAAAATGTGCCTTAGCTTCCAATACAAATAATGCCACTAAATACAGGAATAAAGACAGGCTACCTAGTGGGAATGCAAATATATTGACACCTTGCAAGGTAAGAGCATAACTTGAGGAGGCTAATATATTGAAGCTGGGGAGCTGAAAAAATGTCTACATTATATTATATTAGAGCTGTCCCAAAAAATTGCAATGAGCACTTTAATAAAATCAAATTAAGTATGCTACCATGTGATTAGAGAGGAAAAAAAAATACTGTAATTAACACTTAAAGAAGAAAAAAAATTATCAGGCTTAGTGGTCTGAATTCAATTGTACTAAAAGGAAAACAGGATAAAAATGCAGTAAGCGTTAGCAGATTTAGGACATACTGGACTAATCCAACACCTAAAAAATGAATCAGTCGTTTCCTTGAAAAAAGGAAACTCAAACAAGATTCATCTGGACTCAGTGAATCATCTGAGGTTAAATAAATGTGCTAAGAGGGTAATCTTAAAATGAGAAAGAAACTTTCTACAAAGATACAGTATGATGGTGCAAACATGGAACAATTGGACTAGGAAAAAACTACTAGTTCCTCCAAAAATTATATTGAACTTTTTGTTGTTTTTTTTTTGTTTGTTTGGTTGGTTTTTTTAACAAAGCTGCCAGAAAAGTATAGGTAGATTTAGATAAGACAGAAGCGGAAAGCACTGCAACAGAAGGGGAACAGAGTATCTCTCACACAAGTGACTGGTCTTGAAAAATGGCATACTAGAAGCCACATGAAATGAAATCATATGAAATGCAAGATTCCTGCACGTAGGGACTGATACAAGCTTCTTACATGTAGTCAGGGCTTGTTATTTGGGAGTATAGTCATTCTGTGGTCAACTATGAACTGATGCAGCTCTATAGGGGAGAAAAAGGGGTGGGGGTGGGGAGGAAGAGGCAAATGCACATCAAGGATTTCTTTGCTATAGAGATAGGGAAATATGAACATTGTTGCACACGAGCAACAACTTGTCAGGAATACCACACACAATTCTGAATTCCTGTTTTCAAGAAAAAGAAGTTCTAATTACAAGAACTACAGAATGGAGCTACTGATACAACTGTGTGTATTAGTCTTGCTTAGTCAGCTTACCAAAATAAAACTGGAATGAAGATAAATATAACAATTCATTAAAAGAATAAACATCAAAGAGGGAGAAGTATGCCAACATTATTCCTCAGTTTAAGTCTAACAAATGAACATAAACTAAAAAAAGAATAAAATTTATACTGCTATTCCAGAATCTAAGTTTGGTTCCAAATATAGAACAAAACTAACATTCTACTGCCAAAAGTAAAAGATGCAGAAATCCTACCTGCTCTTAAGAAAAAGACGTCATACATTCCATTATATGATGCATTCAACATGTAAGCAAGGGATACAGTTTGGTTTCACTCAGTTTCTATTCTGATATAACAATGTGTCACTTCAGAAAAAGAAAATCTAAAGAGATAATCATGAATACTATTACAAGTATAGATTTACTCCTGACAAAATATGGACAGCAAAGAGCACAGAAAAATCACAGAGTCAATGCAACAGAAGAGGAGAGAAGGAAAGAAAAACAAGAAACCTGGGCAACTTGAAAAACCTAAAAAAAGCAATGATAACCTGTTAGCATCTATTGGTTCCTCTTCTGGATCAAGAAATGTTCGGTGTGTCATGACACTTCATGAAGATTAGAACATAGTGCAGCTCAAAATTATTATTTTGTGAAAAGCATCTTCTTCCCAACAAATACACTCAAATTATCTGAGACAGTATTAACATGATCTTGTGCAAGTCATAGCCTATTTTTTCAGTCAACTATTTATTATGTATTTCTGACCTGAGTATTTCAGACTCCTGCAAGGAACCACTAATTTTTGTTGAAGTACATTCCTGATTTCATTTCCCCTTGAAGAAGCTTATGTGGCATTACCAATTAGGTAGCTCAGCTCCCCGCCTTTAATCTCAGAAAAGCACACATATTAGGTATTATTGTTCTCCTGCCTTGCCTCCTTAAAAAAAAAAAAAAAAAAAGCCAACCCTGCATTAGTTAAGAGAAAGATTATATAAAAAAATCGATGAGGGAGAATACAATACAACGAAAACCAGAGTATTTGGTACAGAAACTTTCCAACCAGTCTAAAAAGGAAGCACTTGCTGCAGAAAACATAAAATTCTCATTAGATATTAGAGAACTGAAAGTTTTCACAAGTTGCTAGAATATTTACGCCTATGAGGTAGAATATAGCAAAGTATCATAAAACACGGTAATTAACCCACACAAGGCAAGTGTTCTTGTTAGCATAAACATCTTGCTCTCCTCCTTACAACTCTAAGAAGAAATGCTATGGTATCGTGAGTTTAGTTTGATCTCTTTCCTGCTTTTCTTCAGCATCAAATGTGAGAAAAAAAATGAAGCACGTCCATGACCTTCCCACCTTACTCCCAAAGCTGCGTGCTCATCTCCCAAGCTTCCCAGAATTTCCAGAATATAATTTCCTTGTATATCTTGTGTGTCGATGAGACCACAATAGACTTGAAGGACATAATGCTAATTTAGCTGAACACATGCAACCACTGTACAGATTCCAGAACCCCATTGCTTTATTCTGGTTAGCACAAGAAAATTAAATCTATGCAAACACTTCAGGCACTCAGATTCTTTGATCCCACAGAAAACTCTTTAAAAACTCAGATTCTGGCCTAAGGAAACTCAAATGGCTTCCAACTTGTTAGCTGCGCAATGCACACACAGCTTTTGTATACTTCAGCTGGTGACATTTCCATACTCTACACTATCAATTTTTGGAAAATGTGGGTCTAATAACCTTCACAAATGCCTTCACAATTCCTAGGTTAGTTTTGAAGCCAAACATGGCATCTTCTGGGTCTCATTTATGTACTAGTAAGAGTTCATCAGTAAACAAAGGCTGCTGTGTGCTAAAACAGTAGCCTGCTACTGTTCAATCCTAAATTCTAGTCCTATTCTTGATCCTATACGGTAACTTGTTTAAAAATACCACTCTTCAGTTTAGTATTCATTGTTCAGTACGCATCAAAAAATAATTAATGTAAATAAGGATTGAAGCATATTTAGAAAAAAAACCCATGAGGGCAAACTGGTACAGTGTGATTTCCAAATCAGGTGATTCACTATTACACACTCACAGGCACTAAAATTCAAACATTCAGGGGCACACTGAAGTGTGACAGAAAGGTGTACCATAGGTGAGTGCTAGTCAAGATAAACAGGAGATGAGGTAGGATACTGTGTGGAGTATCAAAGATCTCACATTAAGATGTTTCTATCTAAGGAAATTTTCCTTTTTGGTAATTCCCAAGAAAGTTTTAAGAAAAAAAAAAAGGCGGGGGTGGGGGAGGGGTGGGGGGGGCGGGCAGGGGGGTATTACTGTTTTCTTCCTAACATACAATAAAATGCCTGTACTATACACCTCTTGCTATTAGGGGAAAAAAGCTGCTAGCATATTCCAAAATTTTATAGGGGACAGATTTCTGCCCTCTCCTTATAAGCATTCATCAAAAACTGCTGTTATGCAAACTAGCTTATAATGAAGATAATTAAATTCTGAACCTTTCTAGGTGCAAGAAAACTTGTCAAAATACATCAAAATTCCTTTGTTTTAATCTGGCAAAACCCATACTTTTATGACAAAGCTTAAGGGTTTCTTGTAATATACACCGCGAATTGCAAAAACACAGCAAAACATCTGAAGCTAAGTATACTTTCAAAAGATATTTATCTATCCCCACACAAAGCATAAGGGACAGGAGCATGAACACAAATGTATCAGAAAAAGAACTATGAGGTTGGGAGACAGAAGAAGGTACCTCAGAGAATCAACTGGATCTCCTCACCACACCAACACTAAGTCTTCACATTAAGACTACATGAAACTACCTAAATCTGTTCATCACCCATTCTAATATAAAAAAAGAAATCTCAAATGACTTTTTTCTGATACAACAAGAAAAAAAATATTAAATGCTGAAAGTTTCTAAAGATTATCTTGAAGTTCCCAATGTTAATGGGAAATGTTAGCGAAGATTTTATTGACATAACTTAAGCACATTAAAAGGCTGATCTCAAAGTATAAGATGTGTGCTACATGTGCAAAGATGGTAGCCAATATATTATAGAAAAACTAATTGACACTTACTCCCTTTCTAAGTAACTCTTTAGTTGCTAAACATTATTTCTCTCCCGACAATATTTTTTTGTCCTTAGGATAGCAAAAGGAGGAAATTGAAGCACGTAAGGAATTATTCAGAAATAAGTGCACAAAGTGGTTCTTATCCTAAGTCTCTTACCTCTCTCTTTACCTATGTTTTTCTAGCTTGCTTCCAAATTGAACTTTTGCAAGTGATCTTCAGCAAACCCAAGTAAACAAATGGCCTATGACCACCTAAGCCTTCCTACAGCGCAAGGCTTAACTCACAATCTACAGTACTAACCATCTTTAATAAAGCTCCTGCACATAGTATTGCATGGTGTAAGATTAAACTGGTCATCAAAGTTAACCGCTAGCACCACCATCACCTTTTCATGCATCTATGTGAAGCCATCAATAACTCACCAGTGCTCAGGTTCCCTTATATTAAAGCAGAATCTCCCGCTGAGAAACACATGGTACTCAAAAGCTTATTTGTCTTACTACATGTCAGCGTATCACCCTTTTCCGTCAACCTTGCTTCCCTTATACTCGTCGACCACTACAGCTAAAGCACTTTAACCAGCACTTCTCACCTTGGTATAACAACCCCTGGGGGTGCATCCTAAATTCTTTCGGCCTTAGTTTTTCCCCTCTCTCTAGGGCCTGGCGTGGGAAGAGGGTGGACGTCATTTGTGGCGGAAAAAGTTTAAGAGCGATATTTAATTAAAACACCGTGCCGGAAAGCCCCTTTCCCGGCGGCGCCTGGATTTCAAGGAGACGGCTTCACTCCCGCACGCAGAGGAGAGAAACGCGCCCTTCGCCACCGTCCCGCGGTGGGAGGGGAGAACCCCGACCTGGCACCGCACCCCTCCACACACCCCCAACGGCCCCCCGCGCTCCCCCGACTGCCCCAAACCTCTCCGCTCCGCGGCCCGGCTCCCGTCCAGCTTCCCCCCCACAGCCCCGCCGCCTCGGGGCGCGGGGCAAGTGCGGCGCGGAGGGCGAGGCCCGCTCCCCTCCGAGGGGCAGGCCCCGGCGGCTCCCCCTTCCCCGTTTTCCGCCCGCCTCGCCCCCTCCCCCCCGGACGGCGACAGGGCCCCCGCCGCCCACGCGGCCACTCACTCGTCGGCGCCGCTCCCTCCGCCCCGCTCGCAGGGCCCCCGCGGTGTCGGGCCAGCTGCCTCCCAAGAACTTCCGGCAGGGTCACAGGTCACTTCCGGCCCGGGGCGAGCGCCTCTTCCCGAGCCCGCCCTTGGAAGGCGTGCGGCGCCCGGCTCCCGGCATGCTGTGCGGCGGGGAGCGGTGCATGCTGGGGCGCGTAGTTCCCGGGAGGGCAGGTGCCGGCCCGCCATGTTAGGAGCGGCGCGGGGGAGATGCTGAGGCGGAGTTGCCCGGGCGGCGGTTCCTGCCCCGGGGCTGGCGGAAGCCGAGGTGTCCGAGGGCCCGCCTTCCCTGGCGGCAGGCAAAGTCCGAACCTCGCTGCGGGCGTGTCCTAATCGTGCGGGCGTACGCTCTCGGTCTCGCCCCCCGCCCCCGCCCGGCTGTGCCCACGAACGCAGTGCCGCGGGGATCCGTCCAGGAAACCCACATCGCCCGCCGGGTCAGGGTGCTGCATCGCCGGGCGGAGGCCGCCGGCGGCAGCCTGGCGGGGGCGAAGTGGAGTCGGCCGGACCCTTCCTGCCGGCGGAACCAAAGCGCGGGGCTCTGGGGCGGCGGGGGCTGCCGTCCGGTGCACCGCGCCGCGCTCCCCCGACCCCCGCCGCTGCGGGACGCGGCCCGACATGCTGCTGCCGCTGCTGCGGGCCGCCGGCTGCCGCCGCCCCGCCGCCCCGGCCTCCGCCGCCGCCGCCTGGCTGCGGGGCGCCGCTCACCGCGGGTTCTCGGCCGCCTGCCGCCGCCGGGCGGCCCTGCCCGCCGCCGCGGGGGCCCAGCAGGTTGTGTGGCGGGTGAGGGGACGCGGCCCCGCTCCCCGAGAGGAGCTGGCCGGGGGGAGGGCGGCAGTCCTGGGATTGGCGGCTTTTTCCCTGCGAAAAATGCGAACCTCAGGCGGGAACCGAGGTTCCCCCCCAGGGCATACCTGAGACCTAACGGAGACCAGGCGAGCGCGGGGGCTGTGAATGTCTCCCTGCAAGGCCCGATGTACAACGATCGCAAGCTTAGTATTCGTCAGTGGGATCGCAGACATTTAATGCTAATTTGGGATCGCCACATGGAAGATTATTACAACAGTCAAGCGGTGTATTAGTTGGCGTTTGTTTGTGCCGTGCGCTGTAGCGTAACCTAACTTTAATCCCCAATTTAAGATGCTGGGAATAGGTTCAGGGCAAGGAGAAACTTTGTGTGTGTGTGTATATATATGTATATATATGTGCATGTGTGTGTGTGTATATGTATATAAAGTGTAGATTGGTACTAAAGTTGCTTGGCCATGTACTGCTTTCATCTTTCAGGTTACATCTTTTCAAGGAGTGGCTGTTCGCAGCCTCTGCACATCCTCCCCTCATGAACACCCAGAACATGGAAGATTAGTTTATAAAGGAAATTTGGCAAAGGCAGTGTTAGGTATGTGACTTGAAGTGATTTGTATTGCTTTTTTTTTTTTAACAGTGTTTAATAACTTTAAAATGCAACATTATAAACGTGACTGTTCTCCTTTCCAACTCTGCTAAAACCTGGATCCTCTATACAGCACAAAAATGTGGTGGTGGTGGTGCTTGGTTTCTGCTTGTACGTTTGGGTGTGCAGGGAGTTCTGTAGGTACTGTGCATCTCTGTAACCCCTCCGCCTCCGTCTGTTTCTCTAGCAGCTTTTGGAGTGCATGACCCAACCCAGTAGCAAACAAAGGCTAGCTGTAACTGCTATTTACATTCTGTATGTTTTCAAATGTTACTGATATGTTTCTGAAGTAGACAGATACTACCATGAAATGCGCTCTCTGTAATGAGACTTTGCTGGTCTTTCTCTGACCAGTTAACGTTACAAAGACCTAGTGAAAAGTAATCCGTTGGATGTTTTCTGATATGCATTTTTGAGATGCGTCTTAAAGAAGGAGGAAGTATGCCTTACTAACACACATAATTATCACAGCATCTTAGACTCCTGGTTCTCATGGTGGCTTAAGGACTGTGAGAGATCCACAACACTGGCTACTGTCTTTCAAGCTGCATGCAAGATGGCTGTGGAGTACTTGCTAATATTGAATAACCTAGGTTTTTCAAGTTATGCGTGGTGGAGGACCAAGCAAGCTTCTTTGTAATGTACAGTGAATGTCAACATTAGTTGTTGGTGAAGAAAGAAATTCCCAGTCATATCTGTCATGATTACCGTTATGCGTGTCAATGACTGGAGTCAAGTTTCTCTTGAAATCAGTTTCAATCATAATAGCTAGTAGCTGACTTCATCATAGAAATAGAGCCAGCTACCAGCTTTGATAAAACCAACATGAACACATAAACAAAACAGAACAGTGGCAAGAAGGCAGGGTTGAGCTGTCAATGGTTTCTTTGTAAGCTTTAAAAAAAAAAGAGAAGTGGATTTTCAGTAACTTCAGCTGTTCGAGTAATGCCATTGATATATAGTAGCAGAACATATGTAATTATAAAGAAAATTTTAGTCATAAGTATTAACCTTAATTTTCTTTTTCTTTTGTTTTATGTAGGTGTGAGGTTTTTCTCTTACTCCACCAGCATATTCAACCTGTTCATGATGCCCTACATCATGCTCAAAACGGGTATTGGATTTGAAAGTCTGCTCATACAAACTGCCTTTTATGGGTTGATTGGGTTTTTTACATTTGTAACACCGGTTACTTTGCATGTCCTTACAAAAGGCTATGTGATTCGACTCTATTATAAAGATGAAATGGACACATATACAGCCATTACATACAATGCGATCTTGGCAGAAAAAGCGACTGTTTTCCATCAGAAAGATGTAAAGATTCCAGACATCACCAAGATGTTTACAACATTTTATGCTAAAACAAAATCAATGCTTGTTAATCCGACACTTTTCCCAAATCCTCAGGATTATAACCATCTCATGGGCTATGACAAATCCTTTTATTTTAACTTAGAAGAGGAAAAGGAAGCTGGTGAAAAGAAATAATTTGAAGATAATGAATGTCGCTATCATTGTTCATGGTGCAGTGCTATATATGTGAAAGAATGTAAAATTCTGTTACACTTTCATAAGTATCAGGTAGCTAGAAGTCCCCAAATGCATTTTGGAATGTATAAAAAAAAAAAAAAAATCATTCTTTTAAACTTGTAAACAGTGTGAGGGCTTCTTCAGAGTTAATGACACAAAACATAGTAAAAAAAAAAAATAATGCTTAGATCTGTCTTGTGCTTGTTTGTTCTTGGCTTGGTTTTTATTGTTAACTATCCAGGAGAACTGTAAAACGCATGGGCTGTGCGGCAATCTCACCACCTCCATTTCAAAAGGAACCATTCATATAAGAAAAACCATCAATACACATTACCTGTCAAGTACATAGTTAAGCTTTTAAGCCTGAAAGATTAATTGTACTTAATCCAAAAAGATTGGGCTTTTTCTTCGATGCTGCTGGTGGTATAAAGGGAGTGGAGATGGCTTTCACTTCCCTTTGTGAGAGCATCAGTAGCCAGGAGGAGTCTTCAGAAAGCAGGCAGGTATTGTTGCTAGTTCCCACTACAGCCTCCTAGAGGCCTGCAGGCCTCTGGAGAAGATAGGGAGAATGTCTGCATCATAATAATCTCTAGCTACTCACAGCTACTAAATGGTTTCTTAAGCTAGAGTCCCACTCCAAGCGACCCTGTCCCCAGAGGTGGAGAACAAGAAGCCTCTGTTTTGTTGGGTGGGGAGAAGAGCCTTAGCATAAGAATTGCTCTCTGAATATCCTGTTGAAAACTCGTGCTGTATTTGAAGCAACTGAAAATACTAGCAGCTAGTAGTTAAAATGGATTCTGTCAGCATTTATGTAAGATGGGGAAGCAAAACGGAATCTCCTGTAGGGTACTGTTTAGATCTTGTGCCTTTAAAAAACATACCTCTTGATTTTTAGCACTGCGAAGAAAGCCACTTTTAGCTCAAGTAAAAAGATGATTAGATCTTTTCATGTGACTAGACTGGTTATTTCTGCACTTCGAGTATGGAGAAATTGGATTTAAATGTTTTTAGCCCAAGGAGAGGTTTGTCACGTAAACTGACGGATACTTGTTTTCAAATAATGAAGGGCCTAAATATTTTGAGGCCTAAAAGTTACTGCATTAAAAAAAAAAGTCAAAATTCAAATCAATCCTTTTGTATTAGCAGTGCCATTTGTAATAAGTAAATCTAATGCTTGCTACTAATTAAGTCATCCTGATACTGCAAATAAAGAGAAAATAATTATAGCTACCTTTCCAGATGTTTCCTAAGTTCTAGCTGCAAAAATGTATTTAAAAGTCTAAATGTCTTCCAAGACTATTATTTCAGTTTCCTGTCATAGGATGACACTACAGATCATACTAAAACACTAATGTTTTTAAATGTTGTTTTCCTGAATGTTGAAACTGCTCTCGTTGTACTTGCAGAGTGATTAAAAAGCAAATCAACCCATCCAGATATTTTTGAGGCAGTTGTTTTGTGTTGAGGCAGCTATAATTTTAAAAGCCTGATCTAGCCCCATTAAGCCAGTATCGCTTTATAGGTAACAATAATATAAAAAAACGTATTCCATAAATGATGCTGAAGATGTGAGGCCAGTAGCAAGCAATTCTGATCACCTGGTTGTACTGCTTGTCCTTATTGAAATGATATTTTACACCTAATTAAAAATAATCTTTCCGTTCTTTCCATGTCTGATGCATTCACTCTCTTCTTTTTGTGCTTGCAAATGAAGTTAACTTCATCTTTGAATGCCAAATACAGGGGGAACAGGAAATAGAGTTTGCAAGAGGAGGTAAAGGAAAGGCCCCAAAATAATGTTTATGTACCCCTTGAGCAATATTAAAATCCTCAGCCTTTTCTTCTGACTGCAGAAAAGTTTCACTGTTAAATTTGAGATTTGGCCAATTCAGATTTAAGCAGCAACAGTAAGAGGTTTCCATCCCAGTGGCTGAGTTTCTCAAAAAAAGTATGGAAGCTAAACATTATTTCTTCTATCTGTTTGTCCTCTGGCAGTGAAATGCAAGTTAAGCTAGTAGGTGGCTTTCTGACACATAGATGATTTTAAAAAAATAGTTAAGAAATCTAGATTTCTACCAGAAGATAGGTGATGATTCTGGCCATGATGTAGTCTCAGAAAAGTATTTTACGCTTTCAATGTGCAACTTGAAAATAATTATTCCATAGTTTTCTTTTAATAGTACTTTTATATTAAAGAAAGAAAAACCAAACTAGAGATGCACAATATTCTACCTTGTTTGCTGCTCACTTGGGAAACTCAGTTTGGGAAACAACCAAGTTGTAAATCCTAAAATCATAATATTTGTTATTGTTGCCAAGTAAGTATGGCTTTGGCCTCATCCCTGTTTGTGTTTCCACAGTTCATGTGTATAATCCCAGAATTATCAGATTTGGCTTTTTTGCAATTTTTACTTACAGTATGTACTTAGAATCCTAGAATCATTTAGGTTGGAAAAGACCTTAAGATCACGGAGTCCAACTGTAAACCTAACACTGCCAAGTCCACCACTAAACCATGTCCCTAAGCACCACATCTACACATCTTTTAAATACCTCCAGGGATGGTGACTCCACCACTTCCCTGGGCAGCCTGTTCCAGTGCTTGACAACCCTTTCAGCAGAGAAATTTTTCCTGATATCCAATCTAAACCTCCCCTCGTGCAGCTTGAGGCCGTTTCTTCTCATCCTATTACTTGTTACTTGGGAGAAGAGACCAGCACCCACCTCACTACAACCTCCTTTCAGGTAGTTGTAGAGAACAATAAGGTCTCCCCTCAGCCTCCAGCAGCTCAATGTCTTTCGTGTAGTGAGGGGCCCAAAACTGAACGCAGTATTTGAATTTACTTGCACATATGTGACTGGTTTAGATCCCTGGAACATGTTGAGAGCAGTAGAGACTAGTATTCAAAAAAATGTAGTTTGTTCTTCATGTTAGCAATGAAATAATGGAATGGAAATGTAATCCAAAAAGGCTTCTAGATGTGTATCTGTTTTACTTTGGCTTCTGAACAGATATTCTAATACAGATATTTCACAGTGCACTGAGTGCATTTCTAAGTGGGAAACTGAAATGCTTCGTGTCCTTCTAAGCTGGGAAATGTGCATAAACCAAAACAGGCCCTCTTGCTACTAACAAATCATGCAAGAGAATTGACTGTAGTGTGAATGTTTCAATAAGCAGATTGCTGTCAAGTAATTCCCAAAGCCTAGTTATGGTAGCTCCACATCCTTCACAATCCTATTAATTTTATGAACTACTATTTTCTTCTAGTTTATTTTTCTTCAGTTTTATACACTTGGTGAAAACCAGTTCTAATTGCAGAAGTATTACTACCTGCTAACGTTTTCTTCCCTGGAATTTGCTGATATTTCTTTGGGTGTGGGTAATTTGTGTACAACATGGAAGAAACAATTAATTTATAAGACCTAGAGAATGTGCTCATAAACATGGAGATTCTGAAGGAAATACTGATGTAGAAGCCGAGTCCTCTAAAATATGTGATTTACAAGCTGTCCTATTTGCAAGGCTATACCTACTATGAAGGTTGCCAGCTCCTGCTGTCTTTCCAGTACCAACCAATCACTTCTCCCTAGCAGCTCGGTCTCACATCTTACTCAGGTACCGGTATCACTCAATCTGGTGTGAAGAGCAGGAATGTACAAAATGACTCAAGCCTCTTTCCTAGACACTGCTTCCTATCCCCTTCCAGCCTTAAAAGCTTCCACAAAAGGCCATAGATGACTGCTTTTTTTCCTAGGAAAACAGACAGGATATATGAGAATTTTTCTTTTCAGTCTTTGACTACATGCCATGTTCTTGCCAGTGTCCCTCTCCCCTTTTCTCAAGTTTTTGGCTTTGTCCACAATATTATTCATAGTCCCTGTCTGTTCTTAATTATAAAGTACAATGCTTCTTTTAATTCTTTAATGTTATTTTTTAAATTAAATTATCCCACAACCCTCAGCCTTTTCTTGCAAATGCAAAAAATTCTGATGAGAAAATTATCCCCTTTTGATACTTCAAAGGGAAATCTTTAAAGCTCTGAGGTACTTCACGCTCTTAACCACACTCTCTAGAATTAAAAGCTAACTAATTTCACTGGAGCTTGGTTTATTACAAACCAAAGTCATCACATTGGCAAAGATGAAGAAAATCTGTAGATTTTTGCATGGTGCTGTCAGGGCCTAATTTAGGTGATGGAAACTTCATGAAATTTTGTGCTGTAAAAATTAAGAGCACACATGTGAATTATTACAATTGCTCGGTATAACTTAATAGGTGGAAACTTGGTAAGCTGCTGTAATTTGGTTGCTCTGGAGCTCTGTGGTCATATCACGAATTTCTTCATGCTCCCATGTACAACACAGCCTGCTGCAGCCCCCCTGAGAAATGGGACAAGTGTGATGATAGATAGGAGTTGGATCCACTATAATAAGATTATTCCACAGCTATACATACCTCAGCGAGCAGCTATTTTAAGCAGGGAAGAACAGAGAACAAAAGCAAACAGCCACAAAACATGTCCAGCTTTCTCTGTTTCTGGAACACCAGGGTGGACAGAGTTGCTGTGGTGTGCTTTCTGTCAGCCTCAGGTAGGACACAACCCTTCCTTCTCCCTTCACCTGCTGCTTTCTCTTCTTTTCGACAACTTCAATGGTTTCATGTATACTTTAGAGTATAACTATAAGCTTTAATCCTAAAGTTGGCTTGGAAAGAGTAAACCATAAGCCTACTGGCAACAGGCAGAGTTATTTCCAACATAATTGTTTCCACAGGATACCACCTGGTGTGTATTTGCTTCACTTTAATAGTCTCCAGTGTTTTAATGTGATATATTCAAATCAAACCCCTAAGCCAAAGTGCATACAGCATTTAAAAAAGTGTATTCAGAATAACGCACATCACTTTTTCTTTCTTTCCACAACTATTTGCATTCTTACTCAAATGCTACCAACTCACCACTGGTTATGTGTTGGAGCACTGCTCTTGGGTCAGACTCCCCTGACACTCTCAAGCACTTCATCAGCTGCATGTAGAGGAGCTGAACCCTCTACCTCTTTCTAGTATCCCTGGGCATGACTTTCTACTTCCATTATAAACATTGTCAAAGATAGGATGAGAGGATTTGAGAAGAGAGATTTATCCATGTATTGCTACAATTTTCTATTCTTCATGTTGATTGCTGAGTGTGTTTCTGTTTTGTGAGTAATGCCTTATGCCTTATATATAGCCCCTTTATATTGGAGTGTCTTCAGCAGTAACCCTAAACCCTGGATCAGAAGTAATAAACGTCTGCTTCCAGCTGCAAAAATATCTACTTCAAAAACTGTCACAAATGGTCCTGCAAGGAAAATAAAATTATTATTGCCTCTTTCTTTTGTTGAATAAATGTGTTTAACATCTTAAAAGAGTTTTCCATTAACGTGAGGTTTTGGTACATGCCAAGAACTAGGATATAATTTTTAATTCTGTCTGACTAACACTTTGAAACGGAGTACTTTGCTGTACTGGTTATTTATTTATTTTTCTGTGATAGGATATTATGGTAACGTATATTATAAATCTTTCCTGAGGGAGATTTCAGTGACTTATAAGTGCTCATCTGGTCAAAGTACTCACCTGCAGCCAACAATCCAAAGTGATTATTTTGAAAAGCAATCACAAGTAAGTTAAGCACTTTTTAGATGTATTGAGAAAGAAGATAAAAATATCATAAATTAGTTCAAGGATTTTAACCACAAATCAGTGAGGAGGCTTGCAGTTAAACTTCTACTCTCAGCATCTCAGATGTAGACAAAATGAAAAGTCATAGGTATGAAATCCTAAGTTCTCTAGACTTGGATTTATTTTATGTGCTGTTAACCGGATATGCAAGTTGGTCCCTACTAAATGTAGTTGCAAAGGATTTAAAAATAACTGAAGTAAATTGTCACAAAACTCTAGTGAAGTAACACCATTGTGTAGCTCTTTCCACTTCTCTTTCTTTCCTTTTCACCTTCCTTCTGGATCAGAGTATGTAAGAAGAAGATTATAAAAGAGTATTTAGTAAAAATAAAATATATTGAAGTTTATATCCTTCTTCTTCAGTGACCTTCATACTGACTTGAAAGGGACAGAGCAGACTCCTCACACCTCTAGTGCACTAGTTTGGGGCTTCAGTGAGCGTCACAAGAGGTCACTACTATGAATGGCATCGATAAGGGCATCAAAAGCCACAAGCATCTAAAACTGAATTTGCTGAGAAGATTTAAAAATTATTAAGGTTATTTCGATTTAAGGACAGTTTGACCAGACACAATGGTCAAGGTTATAGACTTTATAATCATGGTCATAAGTGATATTTTAGCCCTGATACCAGCAGCACTTACTGTCCCTATTTTCTCATTAGCCAGCCAGATCCTTCTAAAATGGAGCCTAGTTAGCGCTGATTTTTTAAAGCATTGGAATAGTCTTGAGTTGTGCAATAAAAGTGCATGCAATAAGGAACAGCAGAGGATACAGAGGTTTCCCCATGTGTCTGTCTAAGCCACCAGGGGGGACTCATTCCTCATCTATATAATTTACTGCAGCAAGTGTCTGAAAAAAAAATCTATTCTTGAACCAGGTACAGAAAGTCACCGAGTTCAGAGGAGAGCTTGTCTTCATTTATGTTAAAAGAGCTTGCATATCAAATCTTGTAAATCTGCAGCGCTCTTTCCAGTCTGCCCATGAGTACATCAGCCACCCAACACACTATGCAGCAAAGTACAAGTCTGGTCACAGAGGGACAGACACGCTTTCAGCTGGGTAATCATGTATGTCAATAGGGCACAGTCAGCGCCATCTCAAGCCCACTTCAAACTGACCTGTGACTTTTGCTAAATCAATTGGACTGACAGAA
Source organism: Harpia harpyja (assembly GCF_026419915.1). NCBI lineage: Eukaryota > Metazoa > Chordata > Aves > Accipitriformes > Accipitridae > Harpia > Harpia harpyja. The sequence goes on from NC_068944.1 coordinate 44,399,937, forward strand.
GACTCAGCGGAGAGCCTGGCTTGGCATCTCGCTGGTTAGACTCACTCCACATCAGTGGCCATGGCTTTGTGGTTGAATGGAACCTTTTTTTGCCTGTACATGCACAAGGTAGCTCTTCTCTAGTGGCTGCTTCATCACACCTTAGTGGCTGCCTTGTTACTCCATTTTTTTTTTTTCCAGCTATTGCAGACTTCCTGATTTATTTCCATTTCACTACATATTTTACTATTTTTAAGCAAAATGTGGGCATTTTGACACAGAACTGTATTATTGCTATGATCACAAATGGTTTGTAAGTTTAATAGCATCCTATTAAACAACAGCAAAAATCTGTGTGTGAGCTACATACTCTGGAGATCTGTCAGGAAAGTTGTATAATTTTGAATTCCCACTTGAAAGCCACCTGTTAAAAGTTCCTTTCAGTCTTGAACTCTGTCAGGCTGGTGGGACTCTTCTTGTGGTCTGTGGAAAGATTTGGAAATATTGAAGGGAATTCTCTAGCCATATTAAATTTTCAGATTTTTATCTTATTTTGTGAATTATTACATGTATTAGCTCACTAGTTGGTACTTCTAGGTACTTTAGAATTCTCACCTTCCTTAACTAGTCTGTGAACTTCCCCCATCTTCTGGGCACAATCAGCCATGTTTTTGTGCATGTCGCTATTCCTAAATTATCTTTTGCGTTACACGTTCGGACTTCTGAAATCCAATTTCTTAATCTTTTGCTACTTTACCTTTATAATATGTAAAATATTACCCTGGTGTGCACGGAATTTGGGAGAATAAAAGCTTTTAGACACTGTGATGGGGAGTGGGGAGTCAGAACGATTTATTAAGTTATATTTGTTGTAAGTAATTTTTATTGAGTTTTCTGCTTAGCACAAAACCAAATACCTGTCTATTGTATATACTGCTTCTTTTTAAAAAAAAAAATACAATTTCTGATCTCAGAGAAGCCTGCAGACATACATACAAACCAAGAGGGTAACTCATGAGAAAATAATTTGATTAAGTTCTGTAAGTCATTCTTCCATAAATTCAGTAAGTTTCCATATTTTATTATATTCAGAAAAAAAAAGTAATTGTGTTTCCTGTCAGTTAGATGGTGATTGTGCTCTCCTGAATGAGGTATGAGACTTTTTTTGATCTCTTTCTGTAGTTGGGACTAGCAATATTGCTGGGTTTGTGCAGTAAAAGCCGACCCAGTTTAGTCCACAGAACTGATGTAGCAGATACAGGCAAAATATGTTACTCTTTGTGTATTGCACTAACAGAAAGAAATAAGGGGGCAGATCTAATACCAAAAGTGCTTTAAGAGTTTTTGTTCTAGTGTTTCAAACCTGAGTACCAAAACCTACAACCTAGACTGTTTTCAACATCTTGGGTTAAAATCAGGCTCCTAATCAATCTTCAGTTGTGATGGGTAGATTCTGTGTTCTTACAGAAACATCTCACTCAAAGTGTGACAGCTTTTGTTGTTAATTGTCTCATGTTTGGTGTCCGCCTGGCCCCATGCCTGTGCACTGCACTGGCACAACAGTCAGGGGTTGGGCGCCGTGCTCTTGGGCAAATGGTGCAGTGCAGCTTCTCCAGCAGAGACAAAGTGTGGGGGAGAAGGTCACAGAGGGAGGCTGGGAGGCAGACATGGGACTTATCAGTTGTAATGTTATGGATTTTTAAGACTGCTTTCATTAAGAAGTATAACTGTGATAGTTACGGCTTTGAAGATGGTAGCTGACACCGTGCAGGACATCAGTGGTTCTACTCAACAACATGTCAGACGGTTGCCTTCAGCTCCCATACTTACCTCCATTTGGAAATATATCATCTAATTACACTTCTCTGCAGCACTGGCGTGTTCTTAAAGCATGGTGAGCTTTGTAAGAAATTAATTCTGAAAACTTGTGAGAGTTATTGACTACCATATCAATAAAAGAGTGGACTTGGTTTTCATCATGTGTGGATTCTTCTTTTCTTTAGTATGTACAGGAAGCTCTGTGTTTGAAATTATGCCTTAACAAATGTTATGTCTGATGAGTCAACTGAAATTTCCCTTTACGTGCTTCTGGCAATCATAATTGTACTTCTCCTCACTTCCCCATTTCACACAGTTTTCTCTTTCATTTTTCACTCGTGGCTTGAGCTGCGTTGTCTGGGGAAAATATAACAACAAAGGCAGAAATTCTTTTTCTTCACAAAATTTATTGTGATGATAATTGATAGTGCTGCAGTAGGATTAATTAAGATTGCAGAGAATTTGACAAAATAACCGAATATTCCCTGAAGACATGTGACTGAGGATGACTGTACTGAATTTTTGTTCCTCTTTTCCCAAAACAAAGTTTCATGCCATCGAATACTGAGCCAAAAAAGTAACTATGTTTGGACTTTTTTTTTTCATTTTATTCACCCCTGGAGTCAGTGAATTACTTTGTACGTCATCAGAGCTAGAAATGTCATATACTTTTTGTGGTAAGTAAAAAATAGCTTATTCTTTTCTTTTCTGGCGTTCGCACAATAATTACTGTAGTTTGAGGAAATGTGAACTTTCTTTCAAATTTGTTTCTTTGATGAATACAGAAAAATAAAAAGAAGTTCAGCTGGAGTATATTTCTGTTATTAATTACCCTCTTATAAGAATTGTACTGCATAGGCACAAATATTACCACAATGCTGGCTGCAGCAGCTAAGAGAGAAGTTTACGCCCAAGTAAAGCAGGCATGTTTTGGTTCAGGAAAAACTAGAAGATAAGGGATTTAAACTTGTTTTGCAAGTACTGTATTGTATAAATTATCCACATTGATTTAACCAATGTATTACAATGAAAAGCTTTAAGGATATGGAAGAAAAGGGGGAATGTGATGTTCTGCCAGGCTGGAGGACCAGTCAGGCTCTGGGACAACATGGCGTGTCCCTTCTTGCTGTGTCTGTGTCGTGGGCTGCTGGATCTGTGTAGTTCACTGAGTTTTTTGGTCGATTCTGCAACAACTGGGCACCTCCCTGATGTCCGTGTTGAACAGGCTCAGTGTGCCCATGCAGACCCAGTGGTCAGAAGGTGGGCTTTTGAGGAGATATTTTGCAAGGAAAGGCCCCTGTCTTTTGAAAATCTGTGTGCATTACTAGTGTATATCACCTGTAAAATAGCTATATAAACTGAGGCACAGGAGGGGATGGTTATTTTGCTTTACATTAATAGTCACGTTAAAAATTTAACAGGGGTAAAAGTGACGGTACTTAAGCTTGCAAACCAAACCTTTGAGACCAGAGCGAGTTTTGTTTGCCCTTTTTCCTGACGCAATTTCCTGTGTGTAGTGGTATCCGAGATGAGAAGCTGACTGCTGGTTACCGACAGCCAGACAGTTTCCCTCTGCACGCCCCTTGCTTTAATCCCCCAAACACAAGACAGAACCCTTCACCGTAAACGACCCCGCCATCCCGTTTGCTGGCGGGGTTAGTGCGGGGAGCAGGCCTTCCCCAGCCTGCCAAGCAAGGTGAACTGAACAGACTTCTTTCCTAAAATTAAAATAAAAATAAAAACTGACGGGAAATGCTTCCAAAGGCTGTAACTGAATGATTTTTTAAAAATTAAAATATCGGCTAATGGGCTCTAAATTTGATTAAGTACAGGTTGTATGATGCTTTATCACACTGCATCTGACACTGTGCGTTGTACAATGAATGCTAGGTGGGTCACTCACAAAAGAAATCTACTCAAAGGCTCATTTACATTATCCTGGAAAATATGCTGGTACATTAAAAACATTTTTAGCTGTTGTCAGCAAGTTTATATAGATTCCAGGGGTAGCATAAGTAGGGATATTTTCAGCAGAGGACCATGCTGGCTTAATGCTAATACAAAGTTTCTGTAACTTCAAAAGAGAAATAAAGGTACTTTTACCTCTGAGTTTTGTGTGCAAAATAGCATCAACCAAAAAATTGACTCTTCTTGCTACTTAAAGAAATATGATATTATTTTTGCCCTCTAAGTATATAAATAATAAAAATATAATTTAAATTACATATTTAATATTTATTGTGGGTATTTATATTAGACAATTTTATAGTATATACCTGAATACATTGAAAAATATATATGTGTTTATTGTGAGTGTGTATATATGTATATTTTTATTATTTTCCTGGAAGAAGCCAATTTACACTAACAATATGGAATACTTTTTTCCTGTAGATTCTACAGCTCATGATTTCATGTTTAATCTGACACCTTGCAGCATCATGAACAAATCCGTCTGGAAGGCTGCTCTTATGTGGATTCCAAGTGAGTCCCTCTCGACTAGACAATTATATTCTTCAAATGCAAAAAACCGAATACAAGCAAAAAGCTGACACTTGACATCCTAAATGCCAAATGGTTTGGGAGATCAGTTTCTCTGATTAAAAATGGAATAGATAAACTATAGTGATGGACAGAAATGATGATTTGTGAAAATAAGTGTGTTTGAATTTTACTTGTTGGAGCAGTTACCAGAGCTCTGCACACTAACTGGCACTGTATATGCAAATCTGAGACAGTATAGGTGCATGTGCATTTATCTGGAAGAAGCAGACAAGATTTGCAGCATACAAGCTCTTCTGGCCTGAAGAAGATCCAAGTCTGTTTAAGGAGAGAGAATACCATTAGACTATCCAAGTATGGCAGGCCTTCTACTGAGAATATGCATGTTCCAGAAGCTGGAAATGGTACTGGATTGTGTATGCAAACCCAACATTAATATTAACATCCAGCTTTAAGCTGGCAAGCTGAGTTACTTATGAAATGGCTGTATCATAAACTTCACCTTCTGAGTAAAAACTCTGGAGCTGGACTAAGTCTGCTTCCCTAGAAAGATATCTTTATGATGGCTACCAGCATTCAGGTCAGCTTGTTTGCAACACCTGCTTAAAACTACAGAGTCCTCATCTGAGTATTTATTTGGGTTAGCTGTGGAGCTGAGTGAACTCTGTTATCTTTGCTGAAGAAATTAAAACAGATTTTGAAATTGTCCACTCAAATATTTTTTAAGACTGATTTTTTTTGTTGAAAACCAGCTTTTTGGTTTTTTTTCTGGAAGTAACAGTTTTCAAAATATGTATTTTTGTTAGTTTTGGGGGGAGTCTTTAAAAAATATTGTATTTCAGAGAAAACTAGGTTTTAGCTGAATAGTGTGTCTGCATATATGTTTTTCCTCCCCACCAGCTACCATTTTCTTACTTGCAGTGTCTTAACTAGGAAGTGACATCACCTTTTTGAAGGTCGTCTTCAACGTCTGGTACGACAATGCCAAAGCATTACACTGGAAAGAAGTCCTTTGCAGCGGAGCTGATGATGAATATACAGTGTGTGGAATGCTGAAAGGAGGTCAGTGCGGAAAATACACTGTGCCTTTCCCTTGCCTGGCAGGTTCCCTTCACAACAGGGCCATATCCTGCCAGACCTTTTTCACCACTCAGCAGATTTCTTAAAAGACTAATTGATCAACCCATGCAGACAGATTTTTCTCTCCACAATCTAGACTGATTCATCTTGCTTGGCAGGCAGCAGACTTCAGGACAGGCAGTTCTCCAGTGCCAGAACCCCACTAAAATAGAGAATTTCCAAATTCTATGCTTTAACACCCTTGTACTGCAGTTTCCACCTCTATAAATTAGGATTACCAATATCCTTCATCTCATTATGACACTTTTATTGTTAACATCTCTAAAATGACATGGAAAGACTACATTTGACTGGACTGTATAGAAAACTTGAGAGGAGCTGGGGGCCTTACTAATATCCAGAACACAGTTTATTTAGATAAGTAGCTGGATGGGTTTTAAAAGAGATTCTCTACACCCATGTATAATGCTTTTTTATTAGAGAAGAGTCAATCCTGTTGTAGGGGCTAACCAACATTAACATGACACAGGCTTGGATCCAGAGAATTCAGGCAGGATGTCAGACTAAAGGCCAAAAAAGACCTGTACGGAGGTCAAAATACACAATCCATGTTTTCCTTTCTTTAAAAATGAGTATCAGCTGTCTTCGGTTATCATTCAGCTGAACTACTATTACAAGGTAAATTATTGGAGTTATCACAGTAGGATGGGTCTGCAGGAGACGTTGCAGGAGCATTGTGGCTAATTTCTATTTTCTAACGTGGTTTAGACAAATAGGCAGAGCTCTAGGAGAAGAAACAGGTGAGGGCTTTATCACTGGAAGAGTAAATGGCATTGGCACTGCTGTTGAGAGATATGACATATTGCTTTGAAGTTATTTGGGAAGTTTGATTGATGGCTTTATGATTAAGTAACCATTTATATTATAATTATCTCTGTTTTACAGAAACAATTGTGACAACATTTGACATTAAAGGTGCAAGAACAAAGTTTCCAAAGGTACTTTTCAGGATTTTATATAAAGAAATAACAATAGTAAAAATCACATACTTACATGTATATATTTTCTAAAAAGAGTTGTTTACCCAAACTGTAGAAAATAGCAAAAGAAAATGTCAGAAAACTTTCTCATGCTTGAAGTGATGACTCCAGTATGGTAGCATCTCTGAAATGCTAAATGTCCTCAGGTTATTATTCCTCTATTATTCCTCCTTTATTTTATAAAAGAAAAGACCAAAGATATGAGTTAATGTCACCTTAATAATTCCGTTTCATTTGGTAAATTATTGTGTTTACTTTTACCTGTTTGAGTAAATCCATTCATATTATTTCTTCCCATTTCATTCTTTATTTGATGTTCTCTTCACGTGCTGGTCTGTTCCTCCCTGAAATCCTTTTCAAAGATTTGAAGAGGGATAACAATATCCAAAAGTAAAAAGAATGCTCCAGCATTAAACCAGGAGCAGCACCAGTCCTCAGGTTAGCCCACTCTTATCCAACACCTGCCTCATCAGCTGCCTCAGCCTCCCCAAGGCCCTCACCATCCCTATTAATTCCCACAAATGTCACTAAGGAGTTCCTACTGGCACAAAATCTCCAGCCTCCCCTTAACTCAAACCTCAGAGGCCTCTAACAGTGTTGAGCTCCATCTGTCCCAGCAGCTCTTCTAGCCCCAGAGCTGGTCGTAAACAGGAATGTCCTCTGCCATAAGCAATCCTCCTATGGATGAGGTGCTTATGGCAGACCTAACACTTCCCGATGGGACTCTGCCAGACCAGGAACTAACGCTAATCATAGTCTTTGCTGTAAACTAGAAACTCTTGCAAGCCTCCCAGTCTTTAGATTAGTCCTAAGAGCCCTTCAGCTCCCAAGTGCTCATCCCCAGTTTGCAATACCAGAAGAGGAAGGTGACAGGTATCAAAGAAGGTAGGGTAAGACCTGGGTTCAGTAGGGGCCACCAAGCTGTCTTCTGTCCTGGTGCCTACAAAAGTCTGTCTCTGTGAGGGTGTAAAGATGGGTAGCTAGACAACAGCTAAACCTGGGTGATGCTGCTTTGTGAATCAGACTGCTGGATGTGGATGAGCAGAGCGGTGGGTCTGGAAGGAATGCTGAGCTGACGTGAGGACCAGTATTGCTTGCAGCAGCGTGCACTGTGAGTAAGTGTGGCTGACTTAGAGCTGGGCTTATGGCTGAGGTTCAGGCAAGCAGTATCCCGCTAGTCAGGGAGCAGATGCTCCATGCAGGGAGGTGAGCTGGGCACTAACAGCGTGATTTAAGTAGGCAGCTTGAGACCTCACACTAGGAGACATATTGGCTATACTTTGATCAGGGACTGAAGAATGACTACAGCACTCTTGTCACATGGGTCCTTCCTCCCACTCTCCTCTCTCTAGCATACTTCACCCTAATCTTGACATCATGTTCAAACTCAGGACAAACTTTTTGCCACCAATAATAGTATAAAGTTGCTTTAGCTTTCATCAAGCAGACGGCTGATGTATTCACATCATACGTTCACTCTAAGTTGCTGATTTTGGTAAACACCACTGAGGCTGAATAGCAGTTAAATGTCCAGTATGTGATTATAGCTGAAAACAAAAGGATGGACTGTGCAGTACAACAAACTTACAAGACTGGTCAGAAGCTGTGTGGTATGTAGCCAGGAGGATTTCCCTAGGACTGCCTGTGAAATAGAGGCTGTTATTGCAACTATCTATGTTGCAATGGGTGTTGGGGACAAGAAGGTGGCAGAAAGTCAGCCAAAAATCAAGTGTCGGTAGGAGTGAATCCTTGCTAGATGTAAGCTATAAGGGCTAATAAGGTTACTGCCTTACAGTGGGGACAAAAAAGCCCATTGCTGCAGAATGCAGCCTGGTGTATCAACTCAGTTAATTCCTGTTTGTGGAATCAGAAATGTTACTCACGACAACAGCTCTGGAAAGGTGAGCAGGTGCCCTCGGGAGCACAGGACTCTGGTTTGAGGGAGGACCTTGACAAGTGCAAGCTGGGCCACGGCCTACTGCTGTTCCTTAGTACCCTGGTCATGAGAATAAAGTTGAGCACTATTTTTTTATGTACACATTTATCTGAATATACACATGATAACAGTTCCTGATGGGAATCTTTCTTTTTCAGGTCTAACAGATGTTACCAGAACCATTCAAAGCAGATACTTAGGCAAAAGCAGGCAGCATTGTGCACTAATTTTCTTTTTTTTCCTTGCTTATTTTAGGGCAATTATAACATTATTTTACAAGGATTCTCTGATGATTCTGAGAATAATATGATCATGTGCTTGAACTTCACCATGATAGTAAAACAAGGCGCTTTCTGAATGCGACAAATATTTCAAATAATTCCAGAACACGGAGCTCACTTCTGCAAGCATCTGGAACCCAACCTGCGAAACAATAAGCACGCTAATTTTCCTGAGGTAGAATACATCATGTACTGGCTGGAAAGCTACATGATGGATAGTCTTATGCATTTATAGCACTGCTGTAATCAGATGCTCAGCCAATGTGCACAAAATCTCTGGGAATCAGACATCCTGATTAATCCACAGAATGACCCTGACTGGATGTCAGGCTGAGGACTGCGTTTTCGTGCTGTGCCTTGAGTTATGAAAAGAACAAGTACTTTAGACTGCGCTAAACTAATACAAGAAGTTTTTAAGTGCAAGAACCAGAAGTTCGCCAGTATTCAATTTGAAATAAACCAGCAATTGAATCTGGGAACGCTGTTGTGTGGGTTTTTTTTTTAGCTGATGTGAGTAACATTCAAAGTGGAACATGTTTCCAGTTACACTGATACGGTACAGCTGAATTTAGCCATCCAGAGCTGTAACTGCAACCCCATAGCGTGTTTTTAGCTCTTGCTCAGAGTCTGAGGGGCAGAGGCTACACAAGCTGTCCCCTTCAGAAGCAGGGGGATGGTCATTGCTCAACAGATTGATCTATTCCTCAGTTATCAAAAGCATGTCTAAAGATTTGCTGTGGCTTCTGCCTCTTGGGCAGCCCTACATTCAGTACCCACCTTCCTTCTCTGCTGCACCTCCACACCCAAGACCTTCGGTGAGATTTTGATGGAGTCTAAGGTTTGGTCCTTAGGAGGAGAGCTGGCAGCCTTTCAGGCTTCACGGTGCTTTGGTGCCACTGTATGATGAAAGAAAGACAGCTGACCAGTGCAGTGTACAAATGCTTCCTTCCTTCAGACAGGTACTCTCCTTATGACATTAGGATGCCATGTCCTCTTTTCATCATCAGCCCCCAGCCAGCGGTTGCTTAGTGAGTTCAGACACTTTTCCCTAATGAACAGGCCTGTGTTGAATTTGCACTTTGTGCTGGCTGATAGGTCATACTCTGTCTACCAGATTGCTTCCAAATGCCTGAAAAAAATGAAAAACCAGAACAAACAAACCCTCTTTCAGGCTGCTAAATACCAAGCAGGAATATTAGCAGAAGTGAAGCTTTTAATCTCACTTTACACATAAAGATGTTTTTCAAACTGAGTATCAGAAAACTCAACAAAAAACCCCACACCCTAGTATGTAGATACTCCATTTAAAACTTGGTTTCAGTATAGCTAGTTTGGCAATCTAAAGCAAAATCATCAAGAGTCAATAAAAACATAAGAAGTAGAACTGCGTCATGGCTGGAGACGAGAAGCCACGGTTACATCCAAGTGGCAACAGCAAAGCATCCGTGCTTGCGTTCAGTCCACAGACCATTCCAGCAGCAGTCCAAGATGGAGCATCACAGCAGTTTCTGCTTACTTTTGAACCAAGTTACTAGAGTTGCAATCAGTTTCTTCTCAATCTAAAATATCAGTCGAAAAGCAGCCAGAGAGCCTGATAACCAATACCTACTTTTCTTCTTCTATTTTCCTCATTTCAAATAGTATTACTGGTCTAGGGATCAGTCTTTACTGTATGATGCCCCTGTGTACACATTTCACAACAGTGAAACCAGCAACCACCAGCTGAAACCAGGACAAGCCTTAAAACAGTTTTTAGTGACAAAGTGTTCTGAGACTTTTGCTGCCCTGAATTATTTGGGGTGTTAGAAGAAATGTTTTGTTTATTAAGCAGCAAGTACCACAGGTAGGAGAGACTAACAAACAGCTCCTGGAAATCAAGGACATTCACGTGCTCTATTTGTCAAAAGCACACATTTTAATGCCTTATAGATGTTACAGAAAATTTACAGTATATGTAAAGGTAGAAATAGAATTTCTGTATCTAAATAGGGACATTTACAGATAAACATATGTATTCAGTAGCTTACATTGCAGACTTTTATGGTGTAGATCTTCAGCTGAAGGGTTATGATTACACATACCAGCAGATAGGATTGCGAGGCAGAACACAGGAGCCACAACTTTATAAAGCAAAGACCTTTCAAAGGCCTCAAGCTCTCTCCTGCGCATGACCGAAGGTTTCCACTTATTGCAGCACTGGTGGCTGCCACACTGTGTTGCCCCATGGACAAGAGGAGATGAGTTTTTGTAAGGTGTAAGATCACACAAACAGCTTACCCCAAAATCACCATGATTCTGTAGGGTGAAGGGTACAGCTGAAGGCAGAGCTTTGCTCTGCATGTGTTGTTCCCGGGACAGAGCTGTTACAAGGCTTTCCTTTCTTCTGCTGTTGTCCGGAGTTGACAACAATTATCATTTAACTTCTTTCCTTTCCAAACTTTCCTGAGCCCATACTCAGGGCTCTATGCAAATTGGAGCCTACTAGGATGAGGTGAATTACTTGGACTTGGTAAAGACTGATCTGAATGCTTCCCTTTTCTTCAATTTATTGGGTCAGTAAACTTTGATCCATTTTTTATTTCTTCATTTCCTGGCTCTGTCCAGAGTTTGAATAGTGTGAATGCTGTGAAGTAAACCATTCACTAAGTATTTCTTGCTTAAAATATTCAGTGAGACCCACATGTCCTGAGATACCTGTAGTTTGCCAGGAGTTCCAGTGAGCTGTGCAAAGTCCTCTCCCCTGCAAACCGAAATAAATCAAGGAAGGCCTCGTGTGCGGCGTACTTATCTGAAACTAATACCTAAAGTCTTCACAAATACTGCTTTTTCTCTCCCTCATTACTGTTGTTTTTAAGTGGCTGTCAGGATTTGCTGCAGATGGGAAAATAGCTTTTCTTCACCCCCTCACCCTCTGTCGCCAAATATGTAATTATCAGAAGAAGCAGTTCCTGTAAAATGTGTTTTCCAATAAGAGCACACACTTTTTGAGCTGTATTATTACAGTTTCATTTGATAAAAGCAGTAAAGCATGCATAATTTCAAATGAGAGAAGTCCTGCTGACCACAATAACAGATACATTTGCTGGCTGAAATTGTAACATCATTTGAGATGATAGACACACAAAGAAAATTCCATGTAATTCAGGTATTACGATAGCGTGTCTTGTTTCCAGGGATGTACTGGAAGGCATAAGGAAGCCCTCAGTCACCAGTTAGCTTGGCTGGTAAAAAGCATGTATACTCATACTGAACAAATGAACTACATGGTGCCTGCAGCAAGAAGGAGTTGGACTTGATGATGCAGGAGGTGCGTCCTGACCTGTGTTAGTTACAGGCATCAAAAAAGAAACACAGCAGCATTAATGCCTTTTGCAGAATTTTTTTTCTTGGCGGAAAAGGCTAGTAATTGCTTTTGAAGTGTCAGTGTAGCACATTATGCTGAATGACTTCAGCTGCTTCATTCGGCCCCTGCGTTCCTGCCAGCCCAGGGAGTTCAGGGGCAGCAGAGGGGGATAGTGACATTTCTAATGGGAAGAGATGAGGAGGGAGGGAAGGGAGGGCAGCTCATGCCAGCAGAGCTCAGGGGAGAGAGGGCAGGAGAAAGGAAATTTGGAAACTCTCCTTGCTGGCATTAGAAATGACTGGACTTTGGAAATCCTGGAAAATAGTCACTGTGCACGTGTACTTGCCTTGTGGATCCCAGGCACAGGGGCCTCGCTGCATGGCTGCTGTAGATGGGTATGTCCATAACCTCTTTTCTTCAAGATACATTTTACTACTGACAAAGAGAGACCTTATTATGTATATAATATATATATTTTTAATATATATATATTTATATACACATATATGCATTTGTCCAGATAATTTATAACAGCTTCCCAAAGCTTGTGTCTGCAAAAAAACCATTTTTTTTTTTCTTGGGCTTTAGCCTAAAGAGCTGCCTTAGCTACAGGTGGTGTGTTTTTAAATTTAAATTTCTTACTAACATAATTTCTTACTGACATAACTAAGAAAGCAAAACTTCTAATAGCAAACCTGGCTCTTTCCTCACAGGAGGGAACTGTCACTCATTCTGAGTATTAAGGTGCCCGTCTGCCCATTTTCCTGCCCTGCACAAAACCTTCAAGTACTACACAGTAGGTGATAATTTTTTCTTAATAACTTCTGCTAACTGGGCACATCCACTGTGTTTTTTTATTCTCCAAGAGGTTTGGCATCTCTTCCAAAGAAGTGCCTCCATACTGATTATGAAGTTGGATTAATTCTTATATGCTTTCTGTTCCGCCAGGTTCGATTTAGACTTTTCACTTTATTACCCATGTTTTTTGCATTTTTCATATAGTAGTGTAGTTTAACAATTTCAGTAATGCAAATTAAAAAAAAAAAAAACCACAACCCTACAATAAGTAAAGATAAATACAGAAAAGCAAAATTTTAGCATTAGTCCGCTGAAAGCAGTAGAATTAAAAAAATCTGTCCTTCACTTATGAGATGCATAAAGGAGGAAATAATCAAACAAAACATTATGCATATGAGAGCAAGCTGTTGTTCACTTTGACCCTAAATTAATTTGACCCTGTTTTAGAATGACTTGACTTTATTTCACATCTGAATATCAGCTGAACAGACTGGTAATTATCTTTTGTAATCATATATCACACTGAAGCAATCTGCCCTATGTCAGTGGACATTGCATGTAGTGGAATTTTCCTTATATCTTTAAAGCATTAAAGATGCTTTTATAACATAGAGATAACATAGATAGAACAATGAACATCACTAATGAAAGTTTCACATATGACTGTCAGAAAAAGACTGTCAGCAGCAATATGCCTTTCTGATTCCCCAAGTTATCTTGCAGTGACTCTGACTGCTAGATACACAGTTTCTTTAACCTGTAAAAGTTTGGCAATTTTAATATTCTAATTATGGAGGAAAAGGGTTCCTAAAAAAAATCTAAAGTAATTGCTTACCTAGGATAATCCAAAATATTAAAATAAAGAAAAAGTATTCTCAGATGAGTAATAAGGAAAAAAAAAAAGTAGTTGTGTGAAATAAATAATTTTGATAACTTCAGAATGTTGCGTATTTATTTTGACCAAATAAAAATACTAGGCTTCAACTCACTTAAATTTGAGATGCTTCAGCAAATAGGAAATATTTTTCTACTTTTTGACGAACTGGCAGTATTCAAGGAAAGACTGTTGTACCACAAAATCATTGTGATTCTGCTGATAAGCCAGGAGACAAGCTGTGATAGTTGTACTCGCATTAGTATCTACTTGACAATCTGAGTTGTCCTATAGGCTACAGGTGCACAGAACAATTCTAAATGACTTTATATGCCTTCTTCTGGAATTGATATGCAAAGGGCAACATTAAGACTTTGCAAACAATACAACAGGAAGCAAGATGTTGGGGGGAGCAGACCAAACTATGTATTTTGACTTTGTAAATTATAATTTTCTTTTAGTACTTTTGGTTTTATAAAAAGCAAATGCTATAACAAATAGAACAAATAAACAGACCAATACACCTCCTCCTTATGCACCTTTAGGAGTATATGGCTAGGGTAACCAAAATTTAGAACAGAACAGAATAGAACAAAACAGAATAGAATAGGTGTTGAGTGTCTCCAAATCTTACTGAAGCTGAGAGCTGGACATACTCCGCAATGTATATTTTCATATAGCCCAATCTTAGCACAGTCATAATGCAAATGATTTTATTTAAGTGTAGATGAGAAATCTGTGATAAAATACAGAAAAGCTATTTCCTTCCAGGCTGGTATTGGTTCTACTGCAAATGTTTTATACAAAAGTTACTTGGTTCAAGATGCCAAGCCTGGATGTCTGTAAGTGGGATAGGGGAGCAACACAGGAGAGAATGCTTTCTTTTGGCCTTGCCGGAGGCACAGTGCGCTGCAAAGTCCACAGTCACTGTCACTGCCATGATGGGAGTGGAAACACGGCTGCTCCCTGTTTCACTGCTGCTCCATAGATAGCTACAGCCAATCCTTGTGACAGTCCACTTCTTCACCCCAAAATAAGTGTTCTTGGGGGAAAAATATGGAATAAAATGATAAATAAAATTTCAGTTTTGAATATGTGGAAGAAAATAAGGAAGAAAGGACAGGTGGGGTAAACAGTTACATAAAATATACAATCAAATGCAAGATTTTTGAAATATTTATAGATAAAACATTGCAATATCAGTGAGTCAGGCACTAATATTAGGTTTATTTGAAAGAGGAGGCTTTCTCCAAACATTCTGTCAATACAACAAGGATGACTAAGACACCATAACTCTGTGAGAAGAGCTAAAATTCACCATAAGCTCAAGGTATTCAGCAATTACAATTATAAAGATCTGGTTTTTTAATACTTGGATTGCAGTGGTGCCTTCTGTAAGTAGCTTGTAATCAGGACTGTTGCTTCCCTGCTGGGTACTGTATAAATATTTATGAAATTAGTAAAAAAATATTTTAAGGGTTCTTTGAAATGTGAATCATGGCCAGACCCAAAGCACCTACTAAGCATCTAGCCCCAAGAGAGTGACCCAGCATCACTTAATTCTGCAGTCACACTGTTTGACATCTCCAAAGAGCAAGCCAGGAATCCTACACAATGAGGGGACTGGTTCAGTGCAGTGCAAGATAGCTTTGTGCTGAGGATGGCAGACAAACTAAATTAATTCTTATTTTCCACCACAATTTCCACTGTAATTCACATTTCAAAGCATTAACAGCCTGAAAAGCATATAGCATGACACAGCGAGGTCTATACCAAATTCAGAGATTTTGCTCGACTACAAAGCTGAAAATAGAGCCAGATGCCTAACTGTGATGGGTCTTGAGCATATGCATTGTTTGGATGTCTAAATTGGTGTTACATGGATTTGACATAAAATTCATCCTTTTTTGCAATGGTCTCACACTTTTCTATGGGACATCACATTGACCACAGTTCTGTGAAACATAATATAGCAGGCAAACTGAACTACCTTATTTTCCACCACAATAAAGTGTGTGGCTGTGTTATTAAAAAGACCCTAACACAAGAAGAACATTGATGCAATCTCTAGACCAAATCACTGACCCTTTCAGTGACTGTTTTCTCTATTTTTGTCTTGATCTGGAGGTTAAGAGACTAGTCTAAGAGTAAAGCAACATATTTTTAGGCTCATTGCCCTAATGTTCACCTTTTGGTCTGCTGTCTCTTGGTAGGACTGGATGGTTTTTCAGTTTCCCAGAGGTCCCATTCACAGGGGCCACAGTAGACTTGCGAACGTGAGAAACAGCAGCGTCACTCCTCGGTGGACTGGGGTGGCTACTGCCAACCAACATCAGCACCTTCTTTGCAGGGTTGTCACTTCACCACCATATGGGTCTGAAGTAGTCTGGTCTTATAAATTAATCTGATTTGCCTAAAATCACCATGGTGTCTTGCGTGTGCAGAGTAACATAGAATCTAGCAGTTGCCTGGTTGCCTCAGCTTTCTACACATGCTAAGTTTTTCTACCAAGAGGAAAAAAATATCAAAGGCTTAAAACCCCAAGCCGACTGTCATCTTGCTAGGCTACCAAATTTTCCAAGTTCTTGATCTTAAATCCCCTACATGAAGTTGTGAGTATTCCCATTTCCCTCCTTCCCTTAAAACTGTGATGCAATTTGCACATGTGAAGTGAAGGCCTCCCCATTGGGTGAGGTTTTTGCCCTGTTACTGGGGGTGCATTTTAGTTACTGCAGAACAGCAGGGTTTTTCACACAAGCCAGGAACCACTACTTTATAAATGCATATGTGCATATAGGAGATCTTGGTGCGCATGAAAGCAAACTGCACGATGTTGCCTGCATGCTTCATATTGTTTTTACTCCATTCATTTCTGTTGGGAAAAAAAAAGTAATATTTGACTGTTTGAATGTGTGAGATAAATACTAAAATGTTCAAGAAAGAAATGGAATATGCTCTGTTTAGGCTTAAAATTAATAACTTTTCCAAAGCTGGTATCAAGCCCAGAATAAAAGGAGGAGGTTGGCTGCAAGGTAGTGCCTCACTTTGTAAAATCAACAACTGCTCTCTGAATTACAGTGCTAGGAGAGCTTATCCTTGCTGATGATTGACAGGCTATTATCTTGCTGAATAAAAAATGAGCAATCAAATGTGAAAGGAAGCTCTGTACTTGGAACCAAATTCTACACATCCTTAAGCATGACACAAACTTGCTTAAGTCAATGAAGCCATTTTTTAGAGGGATTTTTGCGGCTTGGCCCTTGATAAGATAAGTGCCTACATGTAATATGCACTTGTCACTATGCTCCTGAATGACTCAAAAGACTAGTAACATGGCAAAAAGCCTTTCACCTGTAGACTGTCAGTTTGAATATGTCAAGCAACCAAAAGTTCCTGCTGCAGGAAATTTTATGCAAAAATTTCAAGCAGTGCTAGGAGAATATTAAAGCTGCACATATAGTCATATACTCAAATCAGGAAGGGTTGTCACTCATTTTTAATGTGCCCCTTTCTGCTACAGCCTTACGATTCAGTTTTTAATAACGCAAGCACGTATCACCTTTTGAGCAGCGCAGTACAGGCATTTTCTCCAAATCTGCAGAAATCTTTGCTTTGATGAACAGAAATCTTTATTCAGTCTCTGAGCACCCCGTAAGCTTATTGTGGTCTAAGTGAAGGAACACAAAAATAAGCACACAGTTGAGTGGCACTACACATCATGGTCACTGTCATGATCAAAGTTTAGTTGTATTGAAAATGTCTTTCCTGAAAATGGATTGAATTAAAATACCAAAGCTGAAAGGATTAATACTTGTTTAAACTATGTGTAAATAGGTCCCTTTTATATAATCAGGAATATTAGTGATTGTTAGTTATAGATTAAATAGTTTTTGCCTCCTGGAGTATCGTTTGCTTTCATCAAATGAAATGCAAGAGATCTAAATGCTCTTTTAGCCTTTCCACAGGCAAATCTGACCCCTTTCAGCTTTATACCTGAAGAAGAATCTCTCCTGAAGACTAGTTCTGTTACTTTAATTTCTCCAAGAAACTCCCCCTTTGAAGGTCTCCTGTTTACTGCAGATCTCTCCACGTGTTAGCAAATTTCCCCACCTCCCCTTACTACAAGGCCTACTGCGTAAAAATCTCCACCAACACAGAAGGTTTTTTGGTAGTCGAGTGACTCAGGGTCACTGAACTGAGGCTAAAGTTTTGAAGAACGTTTTGTTGAAGGATTGGCCACTGGCTGAATCAGCATCTTTCTACCGTCCCTATGAAAAGAAACCTAAATGAAGATGGTAATTCATTTAGTGGTCACTTGTGTTTCTTCTACTGCAGCAGGCAGAGTTTTTCTCTGTATGGCTGTATAGTGAAACTCTCTGCAATGCCATGGGTATATTTTGAGGAAAAAATGGGTTGAGTTCTCTGAAAAATCCTGAGAAGCTTAGAATAGACAGAGCTGGAAGGTCTTTGTAACATTATAATTCGCTGGGATTCTGCTTCTTGGTCAGCACTTGGAACAGATTCACTATCAGGTCAAGTTTTTTGGGAGCTGTTGGGCTGGAGGCAAAACTCAGATTTAGTCATACAGTACTGGAATTAAGAGAACTATTTCCTTGCTTAAAATGAGTTGTTAATTATCCTACTAATTGAAACCAGACTAATTACCTTGGAGAGTGATTGACATCATGCAAGCAGAGTGTCAGAAAAAGCAGCAGCAGTGATGCTTTGCCACTGAGGAAGCATGCAGCAGAGTGCAGTCAAGGATCCCTTGTCCACAGAAGCGTACTTGGTTTGTATGCTGGTTGTGGCAAAAACTGCCTGTGCTTGCTCAAGCACCTCCACAGCTTGGTGCCGAGCCCTCTGGGGAGCTGACTAACTCGGTTGCAGTGGTGTGTCCTGCCACTGAGGTCAGAGGCTTCCCGTGCCGCATGCCCCACCGGCACGCTGGAGGTGTGTCTGAGCCACTTCTGCAGCCACCAGCTTGGGTCTGGGCTCGTTAACAACTCTCTCCTTCTCCCCTATTCCCTATTTGCACTGAAGGAGGAAGAGGAGACTGTCTAATCCGTCGGTAGGAAGATGGAGTGTCATCTGGATCTAGCAACAACTGTGAGCACCTCTGCCCATAATTCAGCATCAGCCGGAACGTAAGGCTGGGAAATATTATTATTCAGTGGAAGGGAAGTGAACAGCTTCTGTTGCCTTGGAGCTATTGTTTCTCTCTCTAGCAGGGCTGCTTTGAATATTAAAGAAACTAATAGCGATTCAAATTAAAAACTGTGATTAACATTATGTACCAGCCTAGTGTACTTATGCTGTGAGAAAGCAAGAGATAATAGAAAACGATCCAAAGCCTGTCTTGCAAAAGTGAACAAGTTCATTAAGTTGTACAGTGGCTGCTGTGATAAAGGTATTTTATAGTGCAGAGTGACTCCTGTGTTGGCATTTGGCATACAGCTACTGTTCTGGTGAAAGCAGAAAACAGATCTTCTTTAATTTTTAGTTAATAATTTAATTTAACAGGAAGCTCATTTTCTTTAATTTTTTGTGTTGCGTTTTTTTGTTGTTGCTCTTGTCTGGAACACTACGATTAATATATCTTGCAATGGCATGTCCGTGAATATTATTTTAGATGCAGCTTTGCCATTCTTTTTTACAGGCCTAGTATTAATTTTAAACATTTTTTCTTGCTTCTGCTGCTATCTTCAGTTACCACCCCCATAGCAGCCACATGCCCTTATGCATTCTTTCAATTTTTCAAGACAAGCTGCAGCTATTCTATTTAAATGTCTTCTTTAAATTTTATTTAAAACTGCTAAACTACATTTACTCTGCATACAGCTTTTGTAGATGATACGTATGGCCAAAAATGATAGTTCTTTTCACCAGCAGATGCTAGAAATGTTTATTCATAATGAAAAAACAGAAATAAAGATAATAGCTGATTAAAGAAATGTGTGTGTGTATGACTATATATATGTATTTATAAAAGCTTTAGCAGCAGACATAGCAAAGGGGCTGGAGATTCTTTTTAGCGCTAGCTGATGCAGTTCAAAGTCCTACACAGCCTGATGTAGTCACCTTGCTGCATGTGTTCCCTTCACTCTCCCCATTTGGGTCAGGGCTGCAGCTACCCTTACAGCATGAATACGTTGAGTTTATTAGGGTGGAAGCTGTTTTTGTGCTAAAGACCCTCATGAGATCTTTCAATTTCCTTTCTGTACAGATATGGATCTCATTCATAAAGATAAAAGGTCACCTGAATCTTTTATGAATTTCATAAAAAGCAGACACACAAAAAATCCCAAACACCTCTGACCTGGGGAAAATTGGCACAAGTTATTTCTCCTCGCAAGCTGTACCTTGTGTTAAGAGGTGTTAAGCAGCCACAGCTTAGAGTATTACAACATTCAGAGTCCTGAAAAATCTGGTGATAATATGAAGCCAGTGCATTTGAACGTGCACGTTAGAGGTTCTCAGAATTGGCTCCTGCGTCTGGTTTTATTGGTCATGGTCTGTTCAAAACTGAAGAAAGCACACCTTTTTTATTGTTTTACAGCTATTGGACAAATTCCTCATGGTGAAAGTTGATACAAACCCATTAACTTAGAGCCAGAAAATCTTTGCAACAGTTATGGCGAGGCCATTTGACACAATGCAGCTTGGATAGGTTTTTTTAAGTATTAGAAATTAATCTAAACTTATGTTTCTGCAGAAAGTATTCCCATAGCAGTCCTACAGCAATAGGATTTTTCATCTCCTAGCTTTGAAATATGACACTCACCTGCTTGCTAACAGGCTATGTAATTTCTAATGAACAGGTATGGGACCTCAAGGATATTTCTATTAGTGCTGTGGAGTGTCTGTATGTCCCATGCAATGAGAAGGAAACATCCCCATATTTTTCACTGACGTGCCGAGAACAGCTAAATGTTTATTGAAAGAATCTGGAAAAAGAACATCCATAAAACTCAAACAGCGATTTTCCAAAGGTGATGTCTTTAGTCTTGGGATGACAACTGTCTGCTGCCACTGCTGTCAGTTGTGACTGAGAGTGGTCCTTCAGATGTGCTGATAAAGGCATCCAGTGCTACTGGGGGAATTCGACTGCCAAGCATAAACCTGCTTCAGGACATGGCAGGAGAACAGAGGGGCGATGCTCCTGCTGGAGCTGAAGTGTCCACAAATGCGAAATTCTTCTGCTAGCTCTCCAGTCATGTTGTCCCAAGAGGTGTTTCACTGGAAACCTGGCTACATATGATGGCCATGCAAAGACAGCTGCAGACCGTGGAGATCCTGATTTCATTTCCCAGGTGACTGAACTAGGGAGTCATCGATTTCAAGCACGTTTGGCAGACCAGAAAGCTGTGCCTGGGAAAGCACTCTGACCACACCGGACCAGACACAGCAACTAAACCCTGCCCCTGACTAGCTGAATAAAAGCACGTGTGGTTGAATGTCCTCATAACAACAGACTAATAGGTAACCCAACAGGGCTGGATATTTATTTAAATGTAGAGACTTCAGTACCTTGTAGTCCTCCTGGACTTTTGTATGTATTCCTTCTCTAAAGGAATTCCTGAACAGCTTTCTTTTAACTGAGGTTTTACACCTCCACGGGTCAGTGTTAAAACTGAATGCAATATTTATTCTAACTTGTGTGCCAAGAAATGAAGAATTACAGGCTTGTGGATTGCATGTGGCTTCAAATTTAGAGACTGTTCAGCAAATAGGAAACCCTTACTCTACAAAATGTAAAGCAGCCTTTTCACTGGGTTCAGAAAATACTGTACAGCAGTGTTAGTGACAAAAACTTAAGTATTTAACAATGAAGGTGTTGATGCTAGCAAAATATAGTGAAGAGGGAAGGTGGTTTATTAGACTTACCAGGTTAGCACTTCACTTGTAGAACATTGCCCTATCTATTTAATAGCCAGCAGTGATGAGACTCTTGATTTCATATCTTACTAAAGTGTTTTGCCTTTTTCTGGCTACTCCATGGAATGTGAATTTAAGTTTAACCTGAAGAAAGAGGTTGCACAAAATAATATTCTGCCACCATTTCTGGATAAAAAGACTTGGTTAGGTTTACACACACATGAGAGAAGGAAAGTGTTTTGACTTGAATGGACTATTTGATGACTGATGAAAGCTTAACGAAAAAAGGAGAACGTAGTGAAATCTACAACCTTAGGGTGGACTGAAGTCCAGATTTCCCTACCCAGCCGTTACCTGCTAGAGTAGCTTTGCAGTTCACTCAGGAGACGCCAAGCTACTTCTGTAGGAAGAATCATTGGTACTCCTAAGGAATTTACTTGCCATGAAGTAGTTCAGCTAGTGATCACCTGTGGATTTTGTAATGAAATAAAGGAATATATTGTCCAAATTCAACAGCAAACAAACCTTAGGGAAGGAAAAGTCCTATGGGGTACTCAGCAAGTAGACTATATCGGACCCATGGCACATACCTCTGAAGGGTGGAAATTCATTATGACTGGGGTTGAAATAGTGAGCAGTGTGGATAATGCTTTCCCTACATGCACCACATCCAGATTGGGTTTAATCCTGTGGCAGAATTAAACTAATGACCTGCTATGCAGCTGTGGTGGGTTGACCCTGGCTGGACACCAGGTGCCCACCAAAGCCACTCTATCACTCCCCTCAGCTGGGCAGGGGAGAGAAAATATAACAAAAGGCTCCTGGGTCAAGATAAGGATAGGGAGAGATCACTCGCCAGTTACCGTCATGGGCAAAACAGACTCAGCTTGGGGAAAATTAATTTAATTTATTACCAATCAAATCAGAGTAGCATAATGAGAAATAAAACCAAATCTTAAAACACCTCCCCCCCAACCCCTTCCTTCCTACCGGGCTCAACTCCACTCCCGAATTCTCTACCTCCTCCCCCCCAGCAGCGCAGGGGGACGGGGAATGGGGGTTGTGGTCAGTTCATCACACGTTGTCTCTGCCAATCCTTCCTCCTCAGGGGCAGGAATCCTCACACTCTTCCCCTGCTCCATCGTGGGGTCCCTCCCATGGCAGACAGTCCTTCACAAAGTTCTCCAATGTGAGTCCTTCCCAGGGGCTGCAGTTCTTCATGAACTGCTCCAACGTGGCTCCCTTCCACGGGCTGCAGTCCTTCAGGCACACACTGGTCCAGTGTGGGTCCCCTGTGGGGTCACAAGTCCTGCCAGAAAACCTGCTCCAGCATGGGCTTCCCACAGGGTCACAGCCTCCTTTGGGCATCCACCTGCTCCGGCGTGGGGTCCTCCATGGGCTGCAGGTGGATATCTGCTCCACCGTGGACCTCCATGGGCTTCAGGGGGACAGCCTGCCTCACCATGGTCTTCCCCACGGGCTGCAGGGGAACCTCTGCTCCGGCGCCTGGAGCATCTCCTCCCCCTCCTTCTTCACTGACCTTGGGGTCTGCAGGGTTGTTTCTCTTACATATTCTCACTCCTCTCTCCAGCTGCAGTTTCTGTGACCCAGCAACTTTATCCCCTTCTTAAATACATTATCCCAGAGGTGCTACCACCGTCGCTGATGGGTGTCCTGGTTTCAGCTGAGATAGAGTTAATTGTCTTCCCAGTAGCTGGTACAGTGCTATGTTTTTGAGCTAGGTATGAGAAGAATGTTGATAACACACTGATGTTTTCAGTTGTTGCTAAGTAATGTTTAGTCTAAAGTCAAGGATTTTTCAGCTTGAAGACTGGAGGGGCACAAGAAGTTGGGACAGGACACAGCCAGGGAAGTTGACCCAAACTGTCCAACGGGGTATTCCATACACGTGATATCATGCCCAGTATATAAACTGGGGGGAATGGGGGTGGGGGGATCACCGCTCGGGGACTAACTAGGCGTCAATCAGTGGGTGGTGAGCAATTGCATTGTGCATCATTTGTATATTCCAATCCTTTTATTATTACTGTTGTCATTTTATTAGTGTTATCATTATCGTTATTAGTTTCTTCTTTTCTGTTCTATTAAACTGTTCTTATGTCAACCCATGAGTTTTACTTCTTTTCCCGATTTTCTCCCCCATCCC
The DNA here is from genome assembly GCF_026419915.1 of Harpia harpyja. Taxonomy (NCBI): domain Eukaryota; kingdom Metazoa; phylum Chordata; class Aves; order Accipitriformes; family Accipitridae; genus Harpia; species Harpia harpyja. The sequence continues at coordinate 44,423,630 of NC_068944.1, forward strand.
ACTGGGTAGGGGGGGAAATGAGTGAGCAGCTGTGTGGTGCTTAGTCGCTGGCTGGGGTTAAACCACGACAATGGCCCAGGCCTTGACCAGCAGTGGGTCCATCTTGGAGCCGGCTGGCATTGGCTCTGTTGGACATAGAGGAAGCTTCTGGCAGCTTCTCACAGAAGCCACTCCTGTTGGCCCCCCCCCCCCCGAAAACCTTGCCACGCAAACCCAGTACAGTAGCCAATGCCACAAGTGATACAGTCAGATAGTATGTGACATTTTAAAAATAAAATTGTGCAACAATGGTATCTTAAGCATGGAGTTAAGTGGACTTGCCACTTACTTTATCAACCTTAGAGTAATGGTATAGTAGAAGGATGGAATGGGTTGCTTAGCAACTCAAATGGCAAAATGGTGATGCTGACTGGGGAAGAAACTTATGGCAGGATGTGCGAGCTCTGAGATCCCAGCAGACTCCTACTGGTGGTCCACTGTACAGAGATTTTGAAGAATCCCCTGTGCTGAACCAACACCAGCAGGATGCTTTGAACACCTTGGTGTGGTATCTAGGAGATCAGGTGGGAATTCCACACTCATCACTGGGAGGACACTGTGCTTTGTGCTTTGCAGCACTGTTGAGGGAAAGGAACATGGGAAACTGTTGATACTGTGGGAGTGAAATTAATCATTGCTGATGCTTGGATATGATCCAAGATCTAAGTCTTCTTTCTTCCTCCCTAGGAACTGCTGACCTTCTGGATGAATAAGCAAAAGCTGTTGTTCAACCCATATACTACAGAAAGCATCTGTCTAGAGAGTACACGACATCTGCTCTGAACTTTGTTATGGAATGACCGGAATAAAACCATCAGTCCTGTCTGAGAGTGTTGGTGCAATCTAATGTCACTAGAGACCTGTGGACAACTTTACAGAGACCATAAAGCTAACCTCACATCAGTGCTGGTAATCAGTGCCTACAACTTGGACCCGGTTGGTCCCTTGGGGGACCATGGCTCATGTCACTGCCTGATGTGTGCTGGAGCAGCCACTGGGGCACAGTGAGAGCAACGCACGGGCAGGACACAGTGGGAAGAAGAGATGAGGGTGACTCTGCAGCCGTTCTCACCTGCAGCCTGCTGTCCCCTGCAGCTCCCATCTCCTACAGAGGAACCATCCCTTGGGACCAATATGGGACACAGTGTATTCTCAAACTGAGGAACTGGAAACTTTAATCACTGAATATGAAAAGGCTATTATTTGTCAAAAACAGGTGACCCTTGCTATCAAACATGATACTGGCTGGATTGTCAGAATTGCAACAGAAATAGAACAAACTGCTGGACATCATTGGTATGACATTTTTATGAGATATGTGCCATCTGCAAATGGCATATCACATCTTATGTTACATCCTATGATCATTGTATTATTGTGCAGTATTTTATTAGTTTTGCTATTAATATGTTTTTATATCTATGTTTATCACATATCTCGCTATGTTGAAAGCATGCATCACCGGTTGTTACCTGATTTGGGCTTAAGTGAGTGCACAAATCATCCCTCTGCCCTCACCCCCGGGAAGGCAAGAGGGCTAACCATACCTCCACTGACCCAGGCAGTGGTTTTGCTGGGTGTTTGGTCTATGCCAAGGGGTGAGTGTGACTGTCCACTCAGCTCTGGTTTGGCCCAACACAAAGCTCATGCCACGGCCTGATGTGTGCTGGAGCAGCCATTGGGGCACAGTGAGAGCAATGCGCGGGCAGGACACAGTGGGAAGAAGAGATGAGGGCAACACTGCAGCCTTTGTCACCTGCAGCCTGCTGTCCCCTGTAGCTCCCATCTCCTGCAGAGGAACTGTCTGTCGGTTTCTTCAGAATCCACTAACTTATGGAAATGTATAGACCAACCTCCCAAGCTGGAAGGTAGAAATATGCCAGCTTACCGAAAAAGCCTCTGGGGTGGTTCCATCTGCAGCCAGACCACGGAGGCTCCCGTGCTCCCCAGTGTGGCACAGGGATGCCCGCACTGTGAGGGAGGAGGAAGGGTGAGCATGCTCATCATCAGCTGGTAGCTGCTTTTCCTGTAGGTGTGCGAGCTAAAGAGTTTGTGAGCTGGAGAATTTGTGAATTAATGAAGTGATGCATTAGAGAATTCATGTGTTACATTAGTCTGCACAAAGGACATTGAGCTTAATTTGCTGAGTATGTTGTCCTGTAAATTGAGATATCCAAACAGACTGTGACATTTTGGTGTGCAGCAGAGGTAAAAAACTGGCACAGAAAGAGAAAAGTGGCATATTCCTTCCTTCAACTGATGAGTCTCTCTGATTACTAAAGATTATTCAGTTTAGACATGAGATCAATACACCATGCATAGCGTAAGATACCTGTAAATCACTGGGGATTTAGACATATCTTAACTAACAATGCTATTTATTTTTAAAGAAAGAGAGCTCTGTTCTGGCCTTTGTGGATGAGAAAAATCTTTGCCAAGTCACCTAAGCCCTTCAGATAAGAGTTAAAGTTTCTGCCTTTTCTTTGTCTGTCACTGTTTCTGTAGGTGTTAGATCTGCCTTGAGACATGCCTTGATCCAGGAAGACCAGGGTGAAGTAAGGTTGTTTGCATTTGTACTTGTAAGGATTTACTTTAAGCACAATTATCCAAGTTCAGATGTTTAACCGTTTGCTCTTTCTCTTGTTTTAGATTAAGAGAATTATTCTTATCCATAAAAGAGGAGATCCTAATCCAAACCTCTTAGCTTTTTCTGAAGACCTCTGCTGCTGTAAGATTTTTCAGTCAGTTCCTCCTTCCCTACTGTTGTCCTTATCTAGGGAATTTTCCTCTGCTGAAGGAGACTACAAAGCTTACAGCATGCCATGCATATCTTACATACTGTCCTAGGAGTCAGCTGCAGAGTCACCATTTCTGTCTGTTGTCCAGTCAATGAAAATAGATTCTCAGTCCTACAATTATGAAACACAACACAGGTCCTGGCTGCCTCATCTGACTTTGCTTGTTTTATATGAACAAAAGGGAACATGTAAGGGGCTAGGTTTTAAAAGAAAAAGCTACACCACTAGCTAGTTACTGACTCAAATAAGCTAATTCCAAAGCCGCTCAGTGGATTTCAGTGGAAAACTTCCTTTCCCTTCTAAAAAGAAGCTCTGCTATCCTTTGGTGTTTGGCAAGAAAGCAGACTGACTGTAAGTGTTCTGGAAAAGCTGCTTCCTAGCTCTCTTACAGCAAGTGTTTGCTCATTAGTAGGAGTCACTGGCTAGAACTGACTCCACCGCAGCCTCTCAAGTACTGTCAGTCAGGGGCTTTGATTGCCGGGGATTTCTCAAAGCAGGGGACAAATGTTTCCTTTCCCCTGATGCAGCTGAGAAAACTGGCAATTACCAAAACATTACATCTTGCTCTTTAAGCCTCTTGGGTTCTGTGTGTGAGGCCAATTGCCACTCACTGAGATTAAGAGTGGTTCACTTTGATATATCGGGATGTACAGGCATTCATGTTCCACTGTCGCTCCTGTACTTGTATCAGGACTACACCAGCAACGGGTTAAAAAGTGTGGTGTGGGGGGAAACTCAGTGAACTTAAATTGCAAAAGGGATTAGTAGCCTTGTTACACAAGACTGGAGGTTTAATTCAAAGGCATGTTGAGCCCAGCACTTCTTTTATGTCTGACACTGGTATATTGCTCATAATAACATCACTGTGGAGTGTAAGTGAATGTGGAATTCACTTGCAGTTCCTTCTTACATTTTATTGCCTCTTCCTTTAGAAGTTCAGTAATTATTTGGCAGAGAGCCTGGTAGCAAGAACAGAGTGTATACTGAAAGGCTGGTCACTATATTCAGTTTCTTTGTGCATGAGTAAACAGCATATATAAGAAGAACCAATCCATAGTCCAGTGAGAAAATGACAATTTTAATAGCAAACAAGCAGATAATGAAGTAAAAGCAATCCTGCAGGGAGGTGGCAAAGGAATAGCAACAAAACTTGCTGTGGGGAGGTCTTTAAGGTCTGTCCATTTGAGGCCTGACAGCCCTTTGCGCCCTGCAATGCTGCATTGGCACCGACTGCAGAAGCTGAGGCACATCTCTTTTGCTGACTCTGCCATGGGATGGTTATCTCTGACAGAGCAAGCCGCTGAGGTCAGAAATCCTGGAATGGCTCAGGGAGACTTGCCAGGCTTCATCTGTCAACACCCTTGCTTTTCTATTGCATGGATCCACCATGTGGATCCCTGTGAAGTGGCTAATAAAGGTCTTTAAGTTTCAATTAGCAGCCTGGCAAGGGAAAAGTGATACATGGATACATCAGTTCTTAGCTGCTTGCAAAAAAGAAACGGGGAAGTACTCTTCGTGGTCCCAGTGAGGAGTAACAGAAAGTGCGAGGAGGATCTGTTCTGACATCTGGTTTGTGTTGCTGCAAGCTATCTCTGCACATCCTTCCCTGCGGGCTGAGGTGACCTGAGGGTGTTCGGAGCCATGGCTGTGGTTTGTCACAGCTTTAAGCGACAGTTCTTTTACGTTTTGGTTTTTGTCTTGTTGCCAGTGTCACAAATAGTTTACATAATGGTCATCAACGAGCAAGTGGGAAGCACAAAAGTGCAATTCATTATCCTCAGGAAAGACAGGCTAATGTTGAGGCACCTTCGCAGGGCTCAGGAGGAGCAGATTGAATTCCTTTGCTCTGCCCAGAGCTCCTGCAAGAGTAACTCCACCTGGGCTGATTTACACACAGAAATCCTAGAGAAGTTGTTGACTATCACTTCCCATCTCACGACCACAGCACCACAGATGTGTCTGACCGGTTGTACAGCCCTGGGGCAGTGGGTCCCATTCATTCCACACATGACGGGCTTGCTGTGCACGTGCTACATAGCAGCTACATTGCTACATAGCAGCCGTGCGTCCAGTGCTCCTGGGGGTTGCACACACTGGGCAGAAGCAGAATTCGGGACACACAGGCAGATGTGGTGGTCTCGGTAAGGAGCGAAAGCATTTGGGACTGAGTGTGAAGTGACCTTGGACACTCTTTCATTTGATTTCTGCTGTGTTCAAGAAAAAGGACTTTGTAGTGTCTTGGCAAAGCAGCAGACTGCACCAACAGAACAGCAGACACCATCCTCAGCCTGAACAAAGCAAGCTGCAAAATTCTGGGGTTTTGCCTGGTCATTTAGGTAAAAATGTAGCAAAAAGCAAGAATTAATCAAGTGCGGGTAATGATGATGTAAATACTAGAGCTTTAATAGCTCCTCCACATAGCACTCACTGAGGCCAGTTAGCTGACCGAAGTCTGTGTAGGATTGAGTCGGACAGAAGTCCCCGAACACGTATCAACTACATCTTAGCTGAGTATACAGCGTTGATTTTTCAGCAAGTAACTGTTTGAGGAGAACATTTAACTGCCAGTAAAACTCTTTTGATAACTGTCACACAGAGTAACTAAGTTGCATGAATAATTCACAGTGCTTGAGATTTGCTGTGAATTTAGCTGCTTCTTCAGCTCATGAGCTTTTTACAAGTAACATGCAACTTTCTGTACATTATTTGTTATTCAATCCGAATCAAGTAGGGTCTTAATTTAGGAACAAGTTAGGGGCGTGATGAAGAATAGCTGTGGCAAAGTCTGACCCCGCATTAATCTCTATGTTGTTTTCTCTCCGCAAGAGATGGAATTATAGTCCAAGAGAAGCATTGACTCCTGACTGCAGGTAGTCCACATGTGTTGTCTTTTGGTACATGGTGTAGCTGGTAGATGCCTTGAACTCTGGTAGTCAGAGAGAGGCTCAAATCTTCACTTGTGGTTTTGCATTTTCTCAAGAAGCAGGGAGCATGTTAGGGTGAGAAGGCAGATGGTAAAATTTAAGGTGGTTCAGGAAATGTTAAACATGTTCTTTTGGGCTAAGGACACCTTGTCCAAGCGTTGTTCCTGAATAAGATTCTAATAAGAGGTGTTAATTGGCTTCAGTTTCTGTCAAGTCAATATAGTTTCAGCTGTGAAATATTTCACAATGTTCTTGCCTGACAAATGACATTTCTTCTGTGCTGGGATGCTGTTGATACCTTTTGGGAGTTCTGTTGCTCCACTTTGTGGAAAGAAAGAAACTTAAGTTGCTTAGGAGCACAAGTTTCATTTATTTTCCAAGAACATTAATGGAAAGTATATGTCACAGGCTCAGGCAGAGTTCACTGGTTATCATGCCATACAAGATATTTCTCTGGGGCTTTCATATTGCTTCCCACCTAAGCACCTGAAAGGGTTTGTTTGTTTGTTTGTGGTTTTTGTTTGTTTGGGTTTCTTTTTTTCCAAATAGGCAAATTTGAATGGTGCTGCAGGGATATGACAGGCTGGGGCTGGAAAAATACAGAAGTGCTGATGCAGAACTGTGCAGAGCTGTTACGTCAAAAGGATATCTGCTTCTGGACTCTTGCAGGGCAGCTAGTATTTGCTCTGCTTCTCTATTGCTTCTTCCAGGCCTAAAGAGGCCCCAGAGAAAGCGGAGAGTGTTTGTGTGTCTTCAGTCTCTTAATATAGTCATACCTTATATGATTTGCCTGATGTCCATGGCACTGCAGTGAAGTGAATGCAAATTGCCCTGCTTGCACCCTCAATGTTTTCTGCCTAGGCAAGAAGAAAGCAAGCCATCAGCGGTGACACTGCATTCAGTTTTAAGTCTTGTCTTGGTACCCCTGGGTCAGAAATGGGATACGTGCTCTGCTTGGGAAAAGACAGCACCTAGTAGAAAGCCAAGTTGTTTTTTTCTTCAGCCTTCCCAGGTAGGAATGTGGTCTTGGGTCTTGCGCTCAATCCCTTCTTCTCCATCCAGGCAGTCTCGCAGTGGTATTTGTCACGCCTCAGGGTAACAGAGCAACTTGTTTATCTGCTGCAATGAACCCTGCTGAGTCTTCAGAGGAGTGGAATTACATTCTGGATGGCAACTTGGGCTGCAGTCACGTTACTGAACATTGGCTAAAATTTCCCCTGGTTGTTGCTCTCGCTTTAGCCCTCATCAGTGGTTACAATGTTGGGAGCAGTAACACAGAAAAATCTGCGGAAGCTGTTGGTATTTTATCCACTGTGTCATCTTGCTGTCTTCAGCTGGATGACATGGTGCTGCAAATATTGTAAATATTTGCTCATGTTGTGGTCCCTGTTGTTTCTCCTGGTAAAGCTTGGGTTCATTTGTATTGAAAGTGTGGATAGGACAACAAACCCTTCTACTCCCATCCAGCAGCAGATGACTGCCATTTATTCAAAATTTATCTTAAAAAAGAGATCAAACCCAGTGTCTGGATTCCTTAGGGTTTTTAATATTTGGCTTCGGGAGCTGGTGAGGAAGATGGCCATATAACCATTTTGACAGCAGCTGCAACTTTTGCTGGCAAAGCTCTGAGCAGGGCAGCTCCGACTGGGGAGCACACGGGGTGAGGAACAGCTACAGAGAACAGAGAGGGGCTGCCTACCTGCAGCCAAGGATGCGGTTGATTTTAGGTCTTGGTTTTTTTTTGTTTAGCCAGGTTTAGGGACAGGGAGTTGGGTGCACTGTCTGTAAGTGTAATAATAACCTCGCATGTCCGCTCTGTGCTGTTCCCATGGTCTTCAGGAGATTACACAGTCTGATGCCCTGCCATTCATGCCATTTGTAATTTGTGTCATCAGGGGAATCGTTTGGACAGAGGAAGAGATTTTAATTAGGAGGATAGAATTCCTTCAGGATAAAAATGGCTATATATTAGTGTCACACTGTCCCTTCTTAGCACTACAAGAGAGAGGATGTGAATTAAATATTTAATATGAAGTAAGAGAGATTATTTAGCTAAACAAAACCAGATGTATTTCTGTAGGTACAAAGAAGTCAGTTCCTTACTGGGAATTTGAAAACCCACACCTCTCACTCATGCATGTACAAAACCCACCCCACTATCTCCAGTGAGTCCTCACAAGTCCTGGGACTTGCAAGAACGGACCCTGGAAGTGGGCATGCCGGGTGAGGACGGTTCCTTTCAGTCACTAGCCTACTGTATAACAACTGCTGTGGACACTTACTAAACCTTGTCCATCGCACTGTGGCCCTGGATTTTATAAAGCAGAAGCTAAAAAAAGACACAAGGGTGGAATATGGAACATGATCCTGTATGTCACCCATCCCCTTGGATATGGCAAGAGGGACTCAGGGGAACTAAAGCATAAATAGAGCTTCTTTGCAGTGGTCACAGTTAATGCATCTGTATGATACAGGGGGGTGAAAAAGGGGAAGGAGGTATGCAGAGCTGATACTGATGGAAACCCTATTACTTAGGCAATGTTATTCAAGAACGATTTATCTGTGAAAAAATATGACACTTGTAATGTAGCCAAGTCCTTTGCAAGCTGTAGAGCCAGCTGCATAGGCTTGCCTGAGGCACTGAGTATGCCATCTGAGCAAGTTACAAGGAAATCTCTATTTAAATAAAAAGCAAAAAAAAGTAGTTCATGAATATTAGGCACTCTGTGTCCTGCCAGAATGTTCTCTTTTCATATTAAGGGTCTGATTCTTCAGAAGAAGTACTTGTTTGTCCTCTTTCAGACTGCTGACCGATTCAGTGCAGAGGTAGTGTAGGAAGTAAAAATCATACTCATCCATGAAGTATCTCTGAAATAGAGCTTTCTGGATTGTCCTGTATTTCAAAGACTCATTCATGGGTACATGGTGTGTGATTCAGCCACAAGCAGAATGAGATTCCTCTTGTCAAACTGCAGACATCTGCAATGTCTCCATCTGAGTGATCTGTCAACCCATCCTGTAATAATCAATGGAGAGAAACAAGTAGCTACGTGGGACTGCTTCTTCTGAAGTGTTTTGGATGTCAATGTAATATAAGGTGATTTGTGCCTGAGGAGTGCCTACTTGTTTCCCCTGACTGTAGAGACATCTTTAGACGTCTACTGTAAAGTTAAGGGAAATGAATCCCCACATGAAAATATGCATCATTTTAAAAAGGTTAGCTTGAGTTGTCTGAATGGCCACAAGGCATCCAAATCTTACCTTCTCAGCTTTTCTCTTTTACATCGTCTGTGAGAGATTCTCAGTTTTCCACTCAAATCTCTCCCTTCCATCAAGGCACCATCATCTTTTTTCAAACTTTTCTCTCATGCTACATGCAAGCTACAGACAGCACAATACCCCTTGTATACCAATATATATTGGCATACAATACCAATACCCAGCAGTACAGCAGCCTCTTAAACTACAGGTGTCCTAAGTACCATGAGGCGAGATTTTCTGTGAAGTCTCAGTGTGTTGGGCATTGATAAATTGGCATGACAGTGCAGCGGATTGGGATTTTTTGATGAATATTTGTTGTTAGAAAATGACAGTTCACAGAAGCAAAAAGAACTGGTAGGAGCATACTGGTTCCAAGCAAATTTTCCCAGTGGAGTTTTTGCTTTGTCTTACTGTGAGAGACAGAGCGGGCTTGATCGGCTACTAGGAATAACCTCGGTTCATGTCCTGGGAATAGTCTAGTTAGATTTGGAGGCTGAACTTCTCTCTCCCACACATGAAGTATCCACTATCAGCTACACTAGTGAGTGTGGAAAAGGGAAGAGAAACGTCTTGCTTTTGTGAAAAACTTTGGGAGGTGTCAGCATCATTTGGATCTGAAATGAGAAGAAATGTTTCCTCTAAAAATGTGAAAGAGAAAACTGTTCCTGTCCAGGAGACCTCAGGAAAGAGACTAACAAATTTAAAGGCACCTCACACTTGTTAATGCAAGAGACGTGAGCAGTGGAGTTTTAACTTTGACTTATATAAACCAATCACCTTTAAAAAGTCCAGTTGTTTTAATAAAATATTATGATGGGGTCCACACAGATTCAGTTCTAGGTGAAATACAGTTTGCGCTGTTACTTTCCTTGCTGCAGCAAGGTTGCTCAATTATTTCTCTGAAAGCCATCATGAATGCAACAGAAATGACACTGGAAAAGTAAAGGAGAGACTCTGAAATAATTTCAAAGCTTTTTTATTTTCCAAGGTGGGGACGTGTAGTGTCTAACACGCAGTAAGCCTTGCAGAGAGTTCCTGCTTAGCTGGAGGTGCACACAAATGCTGGCAATGCTTCCTGTTGCTAGAAATGGCCCCAACTTTATATGACAGGGACAACTGAGTTTGTATTTAAAACACCACCTCGCCCCAAACATTCCAAGTGCTGTGCATTGCCTTTGGAATAGATGAGGTGAAATACTATAACAGTGCAAGATTTAGAGTTGTTTGGGATTTTTTTGTAAACATGCTAGTGACCTTATTGTGAGTGGTAGGTAGCCAATAGCCACTTCAGTTAGCATTCAGTGCTATAATTAGCTATAAAGAGTTTTGAGACGATCAATAATTCACCAATTGATCTTTTACATCCATTATTTTGCATCTGAAGGGTGCCTAAGAGTTCACCGGCAAATTATTCACTTAGACGGTGTCCTGTGGGACCACTGTCTGCTTCCTAAAAGGTGAGGGAAGGGGATGTTGCACAGATTTTAGGTGAGTTATTTGTCACCCCCTTGACTGTGGTTGGCTGCACCCAGCAGCAGGGAAATGCATGCTACCCTTGTCACCATTGATTGCAGCCAGCGCTGTGCTCTCTTTAGGAACCCACTGATCTGTATAGATCTCCAGGGTTGACCTACACCGTTCTCTGCTTAAAGGCTTTTGGCAAGATCATGTATGTCTTTCTGAGAGCTTTGTTTGCAGGATGGTGCAGGAAAGCTGGGGGTGCAGGGTAACAGCATCTGCCCCCCCAAATGCATAAATAGTCCAGATGAAGGACAAAAGGCAGGTGGCAAATTAGGACATGAACTTTTGTCTGTGCGACCAGCAGCCAGTTCCCTGTGTGGCCAAGTGACACAGCTAATCATCGGGAATTTGTACCCTCCCCATCCAGTCTCCTTGGCTGGCACCCACCCACAGTCTGCCTGCAGTTTTGCAAGGCATTCACACCATTTCTTGTGGTCGATCTCTAACCTAGTTGGTGCTATTAAGTATAGAAATGTCTGAACGTGTGGACAAAAGGCCTGTGAAGAAGAGAGATATACAGCAAAGCAGCTAGGGGTGCAGCAAGGGCTGCAGCCTCCTGCCAGCAGCAATATGCAGGCTGATCCCAGCCCAGGGACAGCAGCTGCCACTGGTAACCCCAGATCCGGGCTGTCTGAAGGCACCCCACTCCAATCTAAATTTTATCTACCTTGTGGCATGCTTAAGTAAGGAAAGCAGCTTCCACGCTAGTATCTTCGTGCCAGTTCATGCTGTACAGCGATTTTCACCAGCTAAGGAGCAAGGTTGTGTTTTTCTGCACCAACTTTTAGTCACCAGGAAAACCCTTGTTTCCCCAGACTCCTTCCTTCTCCAAGCTCAAATAAGTAGGAAGCTAGTTATTAAGAAAAAATAAATACGAAGATAGGGAATATGTTAAGTAAAAGGAAAAATAGCTGAAGAGCAGCTATACTCCAACTGTAGCATATCTGTATTTCTTGTCCTGCCTTCCTTGCAAACACCTTTGGAAACACGCCTGCTTCATGCAAGCTGGATTTGTATTTCAGGGAATGCATGTGCGCTACTACTGTGCTATAAATAAATGGCTGCTGTACCAGGTCCACTGGCTAAGTTCATCCAACTTCTCTGAACCCTCCTACCCATGCTTTTTGCCTTTGGAATTGCACTGCCCAACCAGAGCAAAGCTGGCCTGCCCTCTGTCTCAGAGATAGCAAGACTGAGGTCTTGCAATATTTTTGTTGTTTAAATAATGTTGTGATCTGGTGCTAGTTCAAATGGGAAGAGGTTTTTGTGGGTTTTAAGACTGATCTATATCACTTCAGGTTGTGTCAGTAATTAATTTGAAATATGCTTGCACACATGCAAGGTGTTGGCTTAAGCGTATCAGTTTCAGTAAAGCTGATGTGACTTTTGCATGTAGACATGGCCTAAAGCTCTGTGGGAATATAAGAGGGAAGACATTGCAGAGACGAGAGCTGACAATACTGTGTCATGTCTCCTCTCTCTCTTCCTCCTCCTCTTTCTAGTTTCACACTGCAGATTAACAGCATAAGCATCTGATATGTGGCATCCTGCACCTATGCCTAGCAAAGCTACTGTGATTATACTTCCCCAGCTTTTCACAGGAATCAAATGTCCGTTCTGGGGTTGATGATGAAAATCTCTTTTTAGGGTAGATCACAGCCAACCCTGGAAAAAAATTTCTGGTTTTGTTGCAAGGATAAAGTCAGTTTTATTACCGCAACAATTTTATTGTCAGTTTTATAACTGAAAGTTAAATGAAGTTTAAAGGGAGTAGCATAAGTAATATTCATGAAGATTTGTTGGAATTTTTAAAAGCATTTCTGTTGTCCAGGTTGGGTTCCCTTTTCTGCTCCCCTGTCTTGAATATTGTTGCAATATTCAGGTACATTCTTTATATTTGAAAGGAGAAATATTCACTTAGGCAGGCATTCTTGAATTGTCAGAAAAAAGTTCAAACTCATTTTGTTGACTACCCTACAGTGTGGAGACTGGATTTGATAACCACAAGAACTTGCACCAGAAACTTGATTCTTGAGCCATACAAAGCATGCTGCTCCAGATATCTTCTCTCTGAAGCTACAGCTCTGGGAAGAAGTTGTATTAAAACTTGGCTGAAGGTAAGGACAGATTCAGGGAAAAGTATGCTCCATTACAGTTTGTACAGTCTAATTATATGGCAAGGCAAAAAAATTTACATTAAAGTTAAGCTATGTATATTTTGATCCAAAGCTCATATATTTTTTAACTTCCTTGGTGACATTATGCAGCAATTATTTCTGTAATTCTACAGAGATGGAGAAGTTCAGATTCATGATTTTAAACTTCTCCAAACTGTGAGAGACTTAGCTTTTGAATCTGAATTGTATGCTTTGGACCCGTTTTTGTTCTACGTAATTAATAGCATGATTAATTCCCAGGGAGCACAATGCCAGTGCAGCAGGCTCTTGTATTACCGTTTCCACAATCTCAGTGCAGGGGATGTACAAAGAGGTCACGGAGAGGCAACTACTCTGAGTGCCCTTCCCTCAGGTAGTCAGGCTTTTGGTAATGTTATTTGTTGAGATGATAGCCTGAATCAGCCCCCCCTGCAGCTGTACACTTTTTCTGAGCAAATACTACAGGAGCTCTGACTACTTCCTTGTCTTTACTTCTCCTAACTTTATTTAAGGGAAATAATGTGAGATATTTAGCTGAGGCAAAAACTTTCATATGGCTCTTCTACCGAACTAGAAGAAATAGTATGAGTGGTTTTTATGGAGAGCAGAATATTTTCCCCCTTTCCCCACCTTCCCAAAACAATCTGTCAGCTCTGCTGTTTTAGTGGACAAGGACCAGAGCTGTGTGTCAGCCTTCTCCTTTCCTCTCTGTCTTGATGTCCGTTCACATCCTGGGGTAAATATTTGCTGCACCAACATTATTTTCTTTCCAAATTTCAGGGCAGACACTAATGCTGCTGCAGAAGCAATAAGGCTTCTTATGTCTTTTCTGATCAACCCTGTCAGGGTCAAATGATACCTAGTTATTTTTTTCTTCTTAAGCACAGAGATTCTGCATTATTATAGCTAAATTTCTGAATCCTGAGATATTTCAAGAAGTCATTAGTTCAAGAGTACAGAGATATTTTATCTCCATGTTATGTTTTAGACCGTGAATAAGATGACTTAAAATTTCATAGGAATGCTTGCTCTCTTCAAAGATGGTTTTGGGGATGTTAATGCTTGGAGTGGCAGAAAACTTGAATTTATCACTGAAGTCAACTTGTGGTTACACTGAACTTTGGAAAACAATGGGGTTTATTTTCTGGCTGTTGTGTTCAATGTGGAGCAGCATCACAGCAAAAATGTGAGGGTTAACAGCTTGTGCTACTCTCTTCCTTAAGTCTTCCAGGTTTGAGAAGTAAATCAAATCTAGCTGTTCTCCAGACAAATAACCTTTCCCAGTTTTTACTTTTATAGTTTTCAGTGGTGTGTAGGGTGGAATATGAATAAAAAAAGGAAGAGTTAATTTAGTGGCATGCTTGCATTTTGTGCAAAGGCAGAATGGTGTCCATGCATTATAGAGCTGTTAAATACCCAAGGGAAGATGCATCATGTCAGTTTTGGGCCAAAGTTTAAACATTTAGCCTGTAAAATCCTCTAGATAAGGGGTTTTCAAGATTTTCTTTCAAATTCTGTTTAAATGGCTTATCTCAAAATGTTCCCTCTAAGTATTCACAACACAAGAACTGCAACGTAGGTTTGCTGCCTGACAACAGAACTGACTGAAGCACAAATGAAACTGTCACCCTTCAAGTTGAGCAAAACATAGAAAGGAAGCAAATGACATGAATGATGAAAACTAGCTTAGCTTTTAAAAAGGTTCCATTATCATTAATCTAAGATGCTCTTAATGTAGGCAGTTTACAGCACCTTGCATTCTCCATTTTTCTGTACATATTCGAAGTTTCTTATCTTTAAAATCTTTGTTTCATGGATCATCCTTTTGCATTTATATCACAGCCTGCACAGCTGGGTCCCAGTCCAGATCTGATGCTATTGCAAATTGTAGTGATATATCTAACAATAATAATTACTTATGCAAGACGTCATGGGAAACATATTCTCATGTGCCTTTTCTAAAAAAATCCCCCTTTTATCCTCAATCAGTTTGTGATAGTACTTGTGAAAACCATTCACAGAGAAGACAGCAATGAAGTAATTTCACTGATGAATCCCTTCAAAGGCAAGTGGGTTTTAAGGTAGGAAATAAAAAAAGAAACATGGCACACGTGAGCCCCTTACAAAAAGGGGTATAAAACCAGAATGAAAAAGTCATTGCTAACTAGCAACCAAAGGCACATTGAAGAAAGCTGTCTCAGTGATGGGAATTACAAGACAAAAACTGGGCATGCAGGCAAGCAGAAGGAACAAACACCACATAGATCGTTTGCTCTTAAACTTACGTTGGTTTACTGCTGTTGGAAGTAGTAATGGTGACGACAGCAACAACTCCAAAGTTTTACTTTATGGTATACCAGAGGAGGCATTCAGCTCTTCAGGCAGTGCTTGCAGCTTGATGTACTCTGGCAACAATCACACATCTGTGAACCACCATTTGGTAAAGCTTGGTGCTTTAAACATATCAATCTAAGCAAAGGGGGATGAAGGACTAGAGAAGGGATATGAGAAGTAGTTGTTATAATCCTGGGAGCAGCTGAGGCACACAGAAAAAGTGGTCTAGGTGACTACAGAGATGCTACTCTGACAGTATAGAAGGAGGTATGTAATATGATAGCAGATACAGTCTTCTGAAAATCATGATTAAAAGCATCAACTTCTGAGCTATGAACTGGAGAACACGTTACTAGCAATGACACAGCTTAGTCATTACTGAATAACAGAGTTATTCACCAATATGACTTTGATCCAACAAAGAGGAATGCCATTTCTGTGTTTGCTTTTGGTGAGCAGCGAGGACATGACAGAGAAGCTCTTTTTGCTGAGCCAGCAAACCTTGATATCAACTGGGGAAAGGAACTCAAAGACTTCAGCATGGAGCAGACTTGGAATTTCATTACATCAACAACTGTCTTGAGAAAAAGCTTTGGGAGGACCCGTATCATGTTAGCCCTTCTGAAGCGTAGGGAGAGAGGAGACAAGGAGCCCTGATGAGGTCCCTGCCCTCAGTGCAGGCAGAAGTGACTTTTCCAGTCACAGTGTGGTAGAGATGACAGTTGCAGCCACGAGGCTGGTTTGATGAATCTGTCCAGGCAGTTTTTCTACCAAGTCACTGGAAAAGAGCTGAAGCCCTCACTCTTAGCAGAGACTGGAGGTCTCTTTGAAGTGGGGCAGCAAAGGGGCTGCAGCCCCACTCCAGCAGGAGCCCTACTTTTTCCTAAACCTCACCCTTCCCCTCACCTAGATTACTATGAGTATGCTACTCTGACTTCAGGGTATGCAAGGATTTAAAAGACATTTTGAAGGAAGTATTTAAATAAAGGGATGAAAGCAAATTCTAAAGGGATGAAATTCAGCGTGAGAGACATGGACAAACTTAGCTAGATGTCTGCCTTTGGTAACCTTTGCTAGATGGGCCAGTACCTAGCCCCTATTGCCTGCACTGATGCCTTTGATACAGGACCGCAGGAGAAGTCACTTCAGTTGGAGAAAAGGGCTGAAGGACCAGCTACAGGGAGACAACTGTGGGTTGTGTTGGAAGGGTCCCTGTCAGACTGGGAAGAGGTCATGATTGTAGCTCTGGTTCCGGTCCTGTTTTATGTGTTCGTTAATGATCCTGTCACAGAGAGTACTTGTTTGCTAATGGAATTTACTGACGACATGGTTTTAGGACAGAGAGAATTCCTACAAGAAAAAAGGGGATGACTGTGGTAAATAAGTAATAGCAATAGGATTAGATTTAACACTACAAAATGCAAGCCCATGTGTTTAGGGAAGAATAATAGCAGTTTCTTGCAATATGACAGGACTTCATCTGTCGAAAATTACAGAGAAAAAAATGTCAGAAGCATCTATAGTAGTGGAGAAATATAGTGGAGAAAAAATCACTTAGGATACTGAAATACATCAAATGTTTCACTTCCAGCAGAGATTTCCATAGGGATTAGCTCCACAGGGATAAATTCCACTATATACACCTCTTTGCAAGGCACTGGTGAGACATCTTCTGCAGACTGGGTGTTGTCCTGGTCAGGCATAATCAAGTATTATGAACTCACATTATGATACTTGCAGAAAACAATATTACCATGATGTTTTAGAACATACTAAAAATATGTTACTTTGCCCAGCAAAATGCAGTGCTTTCTAGGAATGCCTCAAGGGTACAAAGGCCAGGGAGGGAAGGAACTACTTATCTAAAGAGCAATGCTGTCACTGCAATAAATGTATATATAGAACAGCAAGAATTTCCTAACAAAGAAATGAGGATTTGGATCTTCTAGTCAGAGTAGTAGGGCCAAAAAAATCCTACCCCTTCCTTCTCAGCAGAAGTGTTTGACAATATGGGCAAAGAGCTGCAGCGATTAAAAAGCAGACTAAGCTGCACAGAATAAAGATTTAGTCACAAAATATCAAACGCAATTTCATTACAGTTCTATTGCAATAGCTGCCCTGCCAGTTCATGGCTGGGTTTGCCACTGAAATACCACCCAGATGGGATCTTGGAGAGGTCTAAGAAGGGTGCTGTTCCCAACACTACGATCCTCTGGAATTTCATGGCAAGAATGTGGACAGGAGTGACATTCATGTGCCAAAAACTTGAACGCAGTGCCCAATTACATCAACAAGTGATGTAACTGGGCACATCTTCACTGAGCTGATGGAGCTACACCCACTTAAACCAGCTGGGAACTTTTGTTAGCTGTTAGCAGCATGATGCCCAGGACATGGAGCATACTGGATGCGATTCTGCCCAGTAAAGGGCAATGGTGGAAATACACAGCACACCTAGCCTCACAGAAGTCTTATCAGTAGTATCTTGCTGGAAACAGAGGCATGAGTTATTAGCCATCTTCAAGGTTTCAACAGGATAGAGGTTTTTAATCTAGCCAACTTGTCTCCTCTTCACTAAGAAAACAAGCAGAAAGGATGTCTTTGTCATGTCCAAGGCCGGACCCCTCCAGACATCTCACCTTTCGTAAAATATCTCTTGTTGTACTCTGATTTTAAGGAAGTTTATCTTCTCCAGATCCTGTTGTAACCCAAAGCACAAATGTGTATTATTATCCTTGATTTTTGTGTACATACCTGAGTGTGAGTGTGTGTGCATACTAGCCTTTTTAACAACTTTGTTTGATTTACAAAGTACTTACTAGTAATTAATTATATAAATGATATACCAGTAGCTGAATTCAGCCAAATAAGCAGGCTTGAGAAAACAATGGACAGGTAGAAAGGCCATACACTTAGATGTCTTTTGGCTCAATGGATTCACTGAATTCCCCATTTCTGGCCAACAAGCATACTAATCCACCTACCAAAGTCATAGCCTTCACTTCCAACCAGGAGTTATTAGGGAATAACAGAAACAAACACTTGTTTCAATATTGCTCAGTTTTTCTGGGGTCAGACATAGGGTTATCAGTCTGACTGGAGGAGTACATGCATGCTATGCGGTTGAGTGTTGGAAGGAAAAGGGAAGTTATTATGGTGCAGAAATTGGTCTGTTTTGGAGCGTTTTGAGATTTGGCTGGCATGAGTTATGAATTGAGGCACTTCTTATAAGTAGTCTTCTCAATATATGTTTCTTACATTTTTATTTTGATAGAAAAAGTTTGAGCAACTTTATGTTCATGAAGAATGCCACCTGGGAGAACTAATGGAAATACTTTTAATTTTGGATATTATTATGAACTTACATGAACTAACAGGTACATAGATAATTAAGAGTTCATGATGAATAATTATTATTCTGATTAATCTGAATCTGATTCTAATTAATTATTATTATCTGATTTAGATATCAAAATGAACTCATACAAGATAAATGACATTATTAATTACTAGATCAAAGGCTCTGGGAAAGATTCATTTATGTAGTCCATGGGCACAGATTTACTGGATGATTCTTGAAGTCTTTTAAGAACTCTGTGTTAGTGTTTCAGCTTATAAAACTGTTATATTTAGGGAGATATTTTATGGAAATACTTCAAGACAGTGTTTACAAGGTATTGTGTGTTGTTTGGTGTTTTTTTTTTTTACAGAGAAGTTGATCTGGAAGTGAAAAGCAAAATAATAAATCTAATTATAAGCTCTTTGAAATGGCAGGATTTCTTTTAAAGCTTGTTCACTGCTTTTTGTTTTCTTTTCTTTTCTTCATATCTTCTTTTATATTTTATAGTAAAAAAGAAGTTTAAAAACTTGAATAGAGTGAAAGAGAAGATATATAGCAATGTCATTTCAATTATTATACTTTTTCCAGGACCAAAGGGTAAAAATTTGTACTGGGAATGTCATATTTACTAAAATTATTAGTTCTAAAGTATTTATTTGCCTCAGTTGTTAACCATGATTACTGGAGGGGTGACTGTGTACATACAGTTTACTCCATCTACCACCATGTAATAACACTCAATCTGTTCCACAGTTCCTAGCTAAGAAGTCACTAATAAAAACATGCAGCTGCCTCAAATTTCACTATTTTCAAATAGCAAATTTAGCCCTCAGAGTTTTTCCAAGCAAACAGAAGGCGTATCTATTCTAAGGGAATCAACAGCCTAATACTAATACATTTGAAAATGCTTTACATCTGAATGGCTGTGTTTGCCATTTGCTGCGACTCAAGGGGAATAAAACTTCTTTCACAGAGCTGCGATGCTGTGTGCTGGTCACTCACTATATGCTACCACTCGCAGCTGTGCTGCCTGAGAACGGGAGAAGAATTCTCCTCATTTTATTCCCTATACATCACTTGCTTATTTAGCCTAAAGTACCCTTCCTTCCCATCTGGGAGGCTACATATGTCTAAGGTCAGTTAAGGGAATTCTGTTCCTTATTAATGAAAGCTGTTTTAAAATAAACCCACCATGTGTTAAAAAAAAGAGAGTTAAGCAAGGCTATAAAATCTTAAAATGGATATTCATCCTTTTCTTCCACCCTAGAGGGAAAAAAATATTTTGTAAAGAGGGCTTTTCTTTCCTGGGACTTTGTTACTCACATCGTAAAGCCCAAATTAAGATTGCACTTTGCTGTATAGGTGAAAAGCTGTATCTTCAAATGACGTAGATTACGGAGCAACTCAGCACTCTCCAGATTTAATTCTGACGGGCAGGAGCAGGTGGATGCCATGCAGTATAACCTTGGAAAGATGACCCCACATGACTATTAATTTACATTTGATAGTTGTAAGATAAAGTAAGGGTTAATTAAGGAACTTCTAGAAGGGGCACAGGATGTTCAGGTGAAAGGTGGAGCAAGGAATGTGCTGACCCAGAAATAGGCCAGCTGGTTTATGTTATTATTTTATTTTTTCCTAAGACCTTGAAGTGATTGTAAAACTCTACAGTAAAATGTGCTCGGTGATAACCTGAGTACAATGTGTCTTTCAAACGACTGAGTGGCTGAGGCGCTGGTTTACCATAGCATGCTGGTGCCATGTAGACAGAGTCCAAAGCAGGCACACTTTGCAGTATTTTGTGTTATGAAGCTTTGAAAAAAATACTTTTCACTGCAGGCAAGCTTGAAAAAATGGGCAGGACCTAAAAAGCCTTTAATAACACTTTTCTTCTATTTCTTTTCTACCTTTTTTTTTCTGCTAGGGATCATTTGCATTTCTCAATACCAGAGTAAAGAAGAATGAATGTTCTTGCTCTTAATAAGAATCCTGCTGTTGCAGCCTGTCTCTTGTACATCATATCTGCTCATTTATTTTGCTGTTAGCAGTAATAATGCGTGCAGATGAGCTATTACATCATCAGCCAAAGATCCTATATTGGGAAAGGAAGGAAGTGTTTTCTTTGCTTTGACCCCATCTATTTTTTTTGGCTGATGAATTATTAAGTTAGTAAGAATAAAAAAGCAGTAAGCCCTGATGCAGAAGAGACATTTCTGTTTCCAATATTTTGTGGCTGTGTGGTTTTATTTTGTTAAGAATCCAAAACAACTGCACCTTCCCAGGAAGTGGGGAAGACTGTTCTCATTAGCCAGTGAGTTGGACGGCTCTTTTATTGAGAACAAGCTTCGGATCTGCTAGGCTGTGGTTTCCTCCTAAATATCTTCCTTCCTCCTAAATATCTCCTTCCCTTTCTCATTTGTTCTCAGGCATTGCAGCCCTCCACATTGCACCATCTGGGCTGCACACGCTAATTCATGTTGTTGGAAGGAGGAGACTCTTGCTGTTATGGGGAGAACTACATTTTATAGCCCCTTTGGTCACCTCTGAGTGCATCTCTCAGGTGACATCTCTGCTCCTCTGTTCCACCCCTCTGGTGGAAGTTCGTAATCCGCCCAGTAAGACCAACTCATTGGTCGGTTCCATTGGGATTTTCTAGCCATGGTATTGTAACAGGCACAGTGCAGCTTTGCACTTGAAAATCTTCTTTCCCTGGGGATTTTTGAAGGTGCTGGAAGTGGCTCAAACCCACCTGAATCACAGTCAAAGGGAAGCTTATAATTATACTTCCTCTCATTTAAACCTACATCTTTCCACACAGGCTTTATTAAGAAAGACACACCTGTTACCTCCGCCTCTGGGCCAGAAGCAGCACACAGCTCTGCTCCGTTTCTTCCTTCTCCTTTCTCCTCCTGGGGGACCACAGATTGCTTGCTGTATTTACTCCCAGCCTGGCCACTGCTCACCTACCTCAGTCACCCACGCGCCTCTTCAAAGCTTTTTGCAATAATTAATGAAGCATGGTAATGCTTATGAGGTAGGGAATGTATTTTGTCTTTTCCTGTCCCCTTGCTCTCTCTTTGTCAGACTGTTGATTTTGCATTGTTAAAGTTCGGCGCCAAAGCAAAATTCAGGTATTTATGTGTATGTTTTCAGTATCTCCATGTCACTCAGATTCAGGTAGTGGGGCAGGCTGATGGGTACTCTAAGTACCCAAGCACCTCGACCAGACACCCTATGCCTCCAAGGCATTTGAGGGAGCAGCAACATCTGCACTTCCTCAGTTCCCAGGTTATCCTGATTTTCTTCTTCTCTGGGACACGGTGCGCAATGACATTCACCTCACTTCTGCTGAGGACCAAAGGAAACACATTGCATTGGCATCAGACTGACCAACATTTCTCTAAGTCATTGTACTTCACGGCAAACAGTACTTAGTACCAAAGCATTATGGATCTCCAACTCATATATGAAACATTTGACGTATATTGGACTTTTTCAGTCCTTTGGTATCTCCACATTTGCTGTTATAAAGTAACTAACTGGGAGACTTCACAGCCATGAAAATTTGTCATGTAGGCGACTGAACTTCCCTACCTACCAATAATGCAGCATTATTATATAGGACCAAATTTTTCCAGCATTCTTTTGTCATCCTTAACTCATGAATGACAAACAGCTTTGTTACTAAGAGACACAGTTCAGTAAAGTTCCTTAATGACAGGTCTGTCTTCCTACCCACAAAGAGTTCCCATAGTACCAGACTGAAATATTCAGGCCTGTTTATTAATTCAGGGCCTGCATCTAGTGGATGCCTTTGCATCAGCTACTGGTACAAGGTTATGCTCTTATTTTATGTTTGTTGTTTTGGAATTATTCAAAGATTAAATTATTCAAAGATTCAAAGTTAAGATAACTTCCTTAATTTTTTTATAAATAATAAATAAAAAAATCTGCTTGCCAGAACTGTAGGCTTGAAACTAGATGACTCCTATAGGCTGGAGAAGTGGGGTTCTGGAATAGTCTTCTGTCGTGGTTTAACCCCAGCCAGCAACTAAACACCACACAGCTGTTCATTCACTTCCCCCCCTACCTAGTGGGATGGGGGAGAAAATTGGGAAAAGAAGTAAAACTCATGGGTTGACATAAGAACAGTTTAATAGAACAGAAAAGAAGAAACTAATAATGATAATAACACTAATAAAATGACAACAGTAATAATAAAAGGATTGGAGTATACAAATGATGCACAATGCAATTGCTCACCACCCGCTGATCGACGCCCAGTTAGTCCCCGAGCGGTGACCCCCACTCCCCCACTCTCCCCAGTTTATATACTGGACATGACGTCACATGGTATGGAATACCCTGTTGGCCACTTTGGGTCAGCTTCCCTGGCTGTGTCCCCTCCCAACTGCTTGTGCCTCTCCAGCCTTCTTGCTGGCTGGGCATCAGAAACTGAAAAATCCTTGACTTTAGACTAAACATTATTTAGCAACAACTGAAAACATCAGTGTGTTATCAACATTCTTCTCATACCTAGCTCAAAAACATAGCACTCTACCAGCTACTAGGAAGACAATTAACTCTATCCCAGCTGAAACCAGGATATCTTCCAAACAGAATTTAGGGACAGAAATATGAATGTTAGCATAGATTTCCCTCAGCTGATGAGAGGGATTACATGATGTGGTTGCCTGTGAAACCCTGGGACTGAAGTGATCCCTTCTAGTCTTATGCTTAGCGAATAGGAAAAGGAAAAATGCCTTTAGCTGAGGTTAACCATCGTATCTAGACACCTTCGTCAGGAGTTCATTTTATGCAGGAAGATGCAGTGACAGATTTTGCAACATCAATCCAAAAAAATCTGATTTTCATATAACATGACCAAAGCACGAGAGCTTGGTCAGGTCAGGGGGGAATAGCTCCTGTAGAAGTGAATGAAACATGAGGGCATTTGGTTGGCTTGAGGAACCCCTTGGCATACAGGTGGGCAAAGCTCTGAGGGTCTCTGTGCCCGAGCTTGTAGGCAAAAATAAGCAGTTCTGCAGTCACAGGTCTTTCCCCTGTGCCTCAGTTGCAGGCTTTTCCTGGGGGCAGAGGGAGAGGTTGCATGGGTGGGTAGCACGTACCATGGCATGCTGATGTAAGATGCTCAGGCGTCAGCCCTCGCCACCCCAGCAGACCCCCAAAAGGCTGATGGAGCGCAGGACAGGAGAGCGCAGGGGCCTCCGTGCCCACCGCCCTCCGCCAGGCTAGGGGGAATTTTCCCAATATGGGGATTTTGGAACAGAACTCTTTTCCTCATCTGCATACCACATCTTAACCTTTGGCACGAAACCCAGGGAAGCCTCAGGATTGAAACGTAAGCCTTTCCTAGACCCTGTGGAGGGAGGGGTAGCACCGGGACTGCAATTTCCATCTGTCCTAGCATCAGTACTGTACAAATGAGCATTTGCATGGTGTATTTTTAGCCAGTATTGAAAAGTCTCAGAACTTTTGATACCATATGGAGTCAGTGATTGCCTCCAATTCCAGAGAAATAAATAGGCTTTTTTGGTCTTTGAAATTATTTTATTTTTCTTATTTCTTGGGGTATTTGGGGTTTTTTTTTGTGTTTTTTTTTTAAGCATATGTAGCGTCTTTAATCTTTATATCCTTAATCCTTTATTAATAGGATTATTAAACCTGAGAAACAGCTCAAACAGAGAAATAAATCCAATGGTAAAGCAGAATTTGACCTAGAACTCTGAGAATGTGCATCCACGAAGTAACTGGCCTGCAGATAACTTAAAACACTACTGTCTGGGTATATGTTTGTCTTGCAGTGCATGAACTGCAGTAAATCCAATGGAAAAGACAGAAGCAATTTTAATATTTTGCCAGCAATATGTTTATAGATGAATTCTAGCTGTATGAAAAAAGAAATGTATTTTCAGGAACAAGAAAAGATATTACCACTATATCTTTTAACTTTAAAAAGGGTATTTTTATTATCAGATGTTAAATTTGAGGATATGTATTGGAATTAATTTAAGTTGGCAATTAAATTATCAGTGCTTTTCACTATTCAGAGCTAGTCTTATAATTCCTAAAATTCCAATAATTGTTAAGAATCTTTTAAAACATAAAAAAAAATTATTACCAGGTAGCAAAATCTTTCAGATACCTCAAAATTCCTGGGAGCATATGGAATAATACAATAATTTAGGAAGAGATTGTTCTTCGTCTTCATAATCCAGACAAGGTGCAGAAAGCTCCTCCTTTTTGATCTCAAGTTAAAAAAAGAATTTAAGCATATATGAAAAGGACTAAGCTGACTATAAAATGAACACATGAATATGAACATAAATATATTTGTATAAACACCAAATTATAAATATACAAATATAGACTGGAAAAATCTGAAAGTGAAAAAGTTATTTCGATAAGGATGAAAACTATAGTAATCTGAACATGCATGGAAACATCAGAAGAAATAAAGATTTAACTTAATAAAGGCTAAAAATAGCCTCATAAATTATTGTCTTGATCCTGTGGAAAAATGAAAATGTTTAAAAATTATACTTATCAAACTGTTGCATCATAGAATCAAGGTACTTAATGCTAGATTTTTGCTTGAAAAATATCTCCAAAGTGTATAGAAGAGCAAGGGCTTAAATTCAGTGACAAGTGAATTAGAAAAGCCTTGGCATGCTATTTGTTTGAGGAATATTAATAGTATAAACTAGAAGTGGGCAAACAGTGCTATAACAGAAAGTGACTCAAGGGAGATGGGCTGTTTGTCTTTGATGGGAAAAGAAAAAGGAAAAAGAGATTTTGACGTATAACAGAGAAAGGAGAGCTTTTAAAAGCCTGCCTGGAAAGCAAACTCGCTCTTTCGTTTTCTCTGTAACTTCATCAGATGTGTGAAAGGCTTGATACCTTGAGAGGCTGAATGTCCTGCTTCCTCTGGTGCTGCTGAGCCCAGGGAATTTGGTGGCCCCCTGTGCATCCCTTAATATCAGGTCACAGATGAAGGTAATTAAAGCAATACAGATTTATGTGGTGGGAGAAAGTAACGAAGGCAGCAATATGTGCTACTGCAACAGGCATGGATTCCTGCAAAAGTAGCTTGAGAGAAGCCAGAGCGAGCTGGTGCCAGTGGTTATTGATTCAGGGATAGGATATCTCAAGGACAGGGCCTGTCATGTGGGAACCGCAATGGGATAGCAAAATGCACTGTCCAGCCCTGACAAAATGGGCTTAGCTAGAGAGGTCGGCATGCTTAAACAAGTTTTTTGCTACTTCATATTACTCTCTGTGGTGTTATCCCTTGTCGTCCTTCAATTGTGTGTAATACTAATTTTCCTTTCTAAAATAAATGATGGTCTTACCGACATGGCCTCTCCAGCTGCGCAGGCCATCTGTTGCCTCAGCACCAACACCTCCATCTGTCCACACGGACACGTCCACAGACTCACCTGGCTCACAGGGAGACACACAAGATTTATGTGAGAAGCTACACAGAAGTGGTCATCGCATAGGAGACCTGGATTACTTGGGCCTCCTTCTCCTGAAGGTAAATTTAATCTGGCCAGTTGAAGGCAGAATCAGTGGAAAACAGCCTTCACAATCTTTTATTGGTTTGCATGTACACTTTTTTGAAATCCAGTTATTACCATGACACTTACCACCCAGCCAGGACAAGCCAAAGTGCAAGGAGTGGTGCTTTGTGAATGAAACAGTGCAGGAGTGACTGTTAACAGACTGCCAGACCCCCTTTCCGAGGGTGCGTGGAGGAGCTGGAACAGAGAATCCCGCGTACCCCGGTGGCTCTCCGGGCTTCGTGGTGACCTGTGGGCTGGCTTCGCTGTGGGAGGCAGGTGCTTGGTGTGCTGGCTCTGCTGCAGGGGGTCTTGGAGTCAGGCACCCCCACTGAAGGGGAAGTTGATGCAAGTGCTCAAGAAACTCCTCCAAATTCCTCTTTGTTGCAGTTTGTCATGTTTAGCTGAGTGAAAATTTGCCACTTGTGGAAAATAGGCTGTTTAGGTACCTGTTGTCTTAATGTGTCCTTTTTCAGGAGTTAAAAGTGGACCTGATGACCACCTAAAAGACCTGGACCTTAGTTAGAGAAATGGCTTTGCAGGGAAGGCAGGCAATTGTTTTTATACTTACTTGTAAGACCAGCAGCAGATCATTTGCAGCATTGCTACTGAGCTAGAGGTAGAGAAAGTTTCATGCAGAAGACCTGAGCAATATGATTTAATGAGGTCTTAGACTTCCACATTCATAGACTTAAGCAAGGCATGGAAAGAAAGCCTGGGTTTGGTTATTTGTCCAGCTTTCTTGGAACAGAGCTGCCAGTAATGACTCTGCAGCTGGAGGAGATGGTGGAAGAGAGCGTTCATGAGGAGTGCTGCAAATTCATCCCCCTTAGCTTTACAGAAGGGATAAAGTATCGGTAAGATGAGCTTTCAAATTGCAAGCTCACAGTTTTTCACGCTGTCAGTATTACGATACTACAACTCTCCAAAGCACGTGGAGGTTTGGGTGAGGAGTTTCAAAAGCTCAGCTGCGTATCGCTGAGTGTCCTGAGAGTGCCAAGACTCCTGCAGGCAAAAGAGACCTGCTGGATGAATGTGTCAAGGTTTTCTAGCTATACCTCTGTAGGCAGCTGCTTTATTTGCTTACAGATATTCAAAAGTTATTTTTATACAAAGGAAATAGGACCATATTTCTTGAAGTGCTGTGAGGGCAAGTGTATTGTTTCTGTTATTGACCGGGAGCTGCAGCTCTGGGACAGGACTGGCCTGTGCTAGGAGCTGTACACTGGATGGGAGGGGAGTTCCACCCTGTCTGGATGATAAGAAAATGGGTGGCTTCAGGCTTCAGGAGGAGGACAAGGAATCTGGGAGTCAGTGGTGGACAGCTTCACACACCGTGGTCTGAGCACATCAGTGATTTTCTTTACATCATGTTCTTAACTCTCCCTATCCAGTGAATGAAAAATGGGGGGTTTGGATGACATTTAAGCCAGCAGCTTAACCATCCACTGACATAAAAACAGCCTGTATTTCCACAGGAGGTGTCAGTGTAGTGCCCTGATTCATTTAATTTATCATCATTAAAATGTAAATAAAGGTAATACAGCAAGCACAACGTAACATGACAGAAGTAGGAAATAGGGCAAAATAGATCATATTAATCTCAGCTCATGTGATCCTTCTGTGCCATGAGTCAGATGGATAGTAATGGTTCACTAATCGTGTGAGGGGCTGTGGCCTGGAGAGAGATGGCCAACAGACACATTCTTGTCCTGGCAGTCCCTTTGTTTGGACAAGGAGTTTTGGGAATATATATGATTACTGGGTAAAATCACAGTTGTCTAGACATGTTAGTGCTACAGGAATTGCCCCCTTCTTCCACTAAAATCAATGCAGGAAATACACCTAAGCGTTTGCATGGTAATGATGAGTAATTTAGCATCATTACGTGTGAATTAATGTGGTTTTGCTACTCCTTAATGGATGTCTCGGATGCCCATCCTGCTCTTCTCTGTGTCTGGAAACTTACCCTACAGCAGGCAGCCTCAGCCTCTGGTCCATGGCTGGTCTTCCTCCAAGAGGTCAGCCAAAGGCAACTGTCAGAAGTGAGGCTATTGTGGGTAGGTTTAAAGCTGTGAGACTGGAAACCATAACCAAACCACTGGGCACATATTAACATCTCACAAATCAGAACAGCTTGAGCATTGCTGCTGTGAATCTAAATAACCATTCAGGTAGGTACAAGAACAAGCATTAGGCGCAGATGCCAGCTTTGTTTTGATGCAGCCAAGGCTCTGCTTCTCAGATTTTGCCCTCCTGTGCTAGCTGTACATTGGCCTCACTTGCTTGAAGCTGCAAATGTCTTGAAATGGAGCCCAAAACCTGCAGACTTTTTTTTAATGCGCTTCCTCCTCCTTTTTCTCTGTGATTTGCGATTTCTCTGCGATTTGCCTTTTCCTGACTTGGCTAGCTATGTGAAGGTAATTAACTTTATAAAGTATATATGTAAATATATACTTTATAAATATATATTCTGGGGAGATCTTATAGCAGCCCTCCAGTACTTAAAGATGGGGAGGGACTCTTTATTAGGGAATGTAGTGATAAGACGAGGGGTAACGGTTTTAAACTGAGAGAGGGTAGATTTAGATTAAATATTAGGAAGAAGTTCTTCACTGTGAGGCTGGTGAGGCACTGGAACAGGTTGCCCAGAGAGGTTGTGGATGCCCCATCCCTGAAGTGTTCAATGCCAGGTTGGATGGGGCTTTGAGCAACCTGGTCTAGTGGAAGGTGTCCTTGCCTATGGCAGGGGGGTTGGAACTAGATAATCTTTAAGCTCCCTTCCAACCCAAACCATTCTACGATTCTATGATTCTATACAGCAGAAATTACTATAAAATTAGGGGGTTTTACCCCTCCTTTTTCCCCTCCTCCTTGCCCAGTGCTGTTTGTGGGCTCTCTGCTGCTGTTGCTTGGGTTTTTCTGGCTGTCATTAACTTAGCTGTCCACGCTTCCTCCAAATCCACAGCAGGATGTAAACCTGTCATAATTTAAGTGCTTTGAATTAATCTCAGAATACTCTATATATGGATTTTAAGGTGTTTCCTTTGACACATATACACAAATATATACACTTTGGAGTTGACAAGGTGATCCTCTCACAGAACAGACTGAAACAGTGCTACTGGCTTGGAAGAGGAGACATCATCTTCCTAGATCTCATTACTCAGTTAAAAAAACCCAAAAATCCCACCAGAAACAAACCTCACATTTTGTCTTTGTTGTCACTGTACTTTTTCTGAAACGACTGTTAGGAATATGTTTTCATTTTACTGGTTAGGACTAGTGCTATAATAAATCCTGATGTATAATATAGCACAATTGTCCTCATCTTAAATTTAAATACAATTAAAAACTAATGTTAATGTCTGGTCTAAGGTAGAAGTTACAGTAACAGGTGTTAACTAACATCTGCTAAAGCATGACCAGCCTTCTCAGTGTGACCACATCCACCCCAGTGAAAAGGTTGTGCTCTTGGAAATAACAGGCTTTGAAATGAAAACTAAATAAGAAGCACAGGCCTGAGCAAGGTGGGGAAAGG
Organism: Harpia harpyja; assembly: GCF_026419915.1. NCBI lineage: Eukaryota > Metazoa > Chordata > Aves > Accipitriformes > Accipitridae > Harpia > Harpia harpyja. The sequence goes on from NC_068944.1 coordinate 44,453,127, forward strand.
CGATGAGCTCGGGAACCAGCTTTAGAAGCTCTGTGCTCTGGGAAGCTCTCAAAAGGGTCCAGCTGAGTGCTTTGACACATAAAAGCTGCAAAATTTACTTTTGGAAAAGGCACCTCTTAGAAAATATGGGTGGTTGTGTCCTCACTACTCTCTCCTCTTCTCTTTTTTTTGGCAAAAAAATAAAAAAGAAAGAAAACCCATAATTTTTTAAAATGTCAGTTTTAAAGTATCAGGCATGAAGTTTTAAGCTGTACTCCCTAGAGTCTCCTAAGAAATACCTTTCAAGGTCATGAAATTAGTAAAAAAATCTCCACTTCTCATAATCAAGTTTTTATGCTTGCCTTTCAGATTTAGAAACTGGCCCTCCATGTGTCTGGGATTTGTGGGCTAAAGCTTGATGGCTGCTGTTCCAAAGGACAAACAAAGTCTCTTTTACAAAAAAAAAAAGCCCTACGGAGTGTGGTCCTGCCTGTCAGTCACCTGTAATTTCTTTTGTTGGCAACCCAAAGAGATAAGAGCAGAGCAGCCTCAGCCCAGCAACTGTTCCCAAGCAAAGGACCCTGCAAAAGCTGGGTGATGGGAGGAGGTTTGTTGTGACTAATGCAAACTGATAGTCCTTGCAAGGGGATGGCAGCGCCCGGGGGCCGTTCGCCTCCTGTTCTTTCAAGGGAGCCTGTGGAAAGCACATGGGTCAGGAGGAGCTGTTAATATTCCCTCTCTGGAAGAGCAAACGTGTGCTGGCGTTAATGAGCATGGAAAAATTCTGTGATAGTGTCCCTGTGTATTTCAAAGGCATAGATCAGTGTTGAAAGTAATCTTTGCTTTTTTTTTCTCTTCTTTTTGAATTTAAGGCAGCTAAATAATAAATAAGCAGACATAAGAGCTTTTGTATTAGGATACACAGGGGGTTTTCAGTGACACTGCTTGCTAGATGGGGCTGAAATAGGGGAAACTTCCCTTTTGGTGCATGTGTCGTATTTTTTAAGATGGTTATTTGTTTATCACCGTCTTCCTTATTTCCCTCGCTTTTCCTGTGACTGGCCCTTGATGTCCCTTCTGATGCACTTTTTTTCTCTCTTTATATTGTTTCTCAAAAAGAACTTATAATGCCACAAATAATCCATTACCAAATGTATTACCTTCTTCTGAATTAACAACCTCTTCATCAGATGCTGCCCACAGTTTTTGGGCCCTTTGTCCTGCTTTGTTTTGAATGCCGTCCTGAGATTCCCATCTGGGAAGAGAAGATGGAGCTTTTCCTTTGCTTTCTCCCCAGCCCACTCCTCCTTCTCCAGTTGTCAAATGTCAGATGTGATTATGCTGTCCTAAGGAGAGAGATCTTTGCTCTGGCACCACGAGAAACCATGTAATTGGCGTTCGTGTGGGGTGGTGGGAAGCAGAATCTGTCAGGCTTGGGCACTAGCAATAATCTGGCGTGGTTTTACACGCCCAGAGCCCTGGCCAGGCTCACAGTTTAAAATGCAAATGATGGTGGCAAGAGGATGATAATAATAATAAAAAGACATCACTGTGGGTGATGCCGTTCCTGCTGCGAGTAGACAGGAAGCCAGTGGCACTCCTCGAGGGCCGGGGTGACGTCAGGTGTGATGCTTTGATGGCAATGCGAAGCCAACTCTTCATGAGCCTGCTAGCACAATTTAGAGAAAAGGTGGATGTGTGAGGTTGAGGAGGGAGGAGAGGAAGCTGCAGAGGGTGATTTAGGCTCCTTTTAATGAGGCTTTGCAGGAATAATGATGAATAAGAATGGTTAATAAAAACATGGTACACAGCATGGGCTTTCAGAAGAGTGGGGAACATATAGGGTACTGAAATATTTCTGCCATGTTTCTATAACAAATTGGTAATAAACATGCAGCTACCTAGAGAAAACCTTTATGGAGCCATAAAAGGAAACCCACCTCCAATTAAAGTCTCAGCACGATGGACAGCAAGTCCTTGCTCAAAAAAGGGAATGGTGGTTCAAACGCTTTTCCCATCATGCAGCAAAGCAGCTGGATGAGGAAAGGTAAGTGGGTACAGCGGGCTATTGCCAGGTCAGACCTCGTGGCCAGGCAGGAAAATGCAGCATCCCGGCCACAGCTGGGGTAGCTGTTGCTGCCCGGGGCTCTGCGACAATTGGGAGTAGCCTGTGAGAAGGAGCATCGGAGAGGTGGGAGAGATGGTGGTCCTCGTGCTGCTGTTCTGCAAGGGGACTTGTGTTGCTGCTGCTTTGCACTTGCTACTGCTATTTCTGTTCAAGTACGCAAGCACCTGTGAATGAAATGATCTGGGAGTTCAGGCCATGCTGAAATGGCTTTTAAATTGAGGAGTTTGAATTTAGTCATCCAAATGCATTTATTTAAATGCAAATAAGAAGCCAATACAAATTAAAACTGCAGCCAAAATGGTGGCTGTTTGGAAAATTTTATATAAAAATAATAGGTTAAAACTCTCCAATAAATAAAACCAGCATCTTTTCATATCCTCAATTCCATCAGAATATAGTCTAGTTTTTAAAAAATTTGTCTCATGAGTGCTGGTAATATCAGGGGAAGAGAGAGGTATTTGGTACTTTTGGAAATAGATCTGTATGGTTATAACAAAAAAGTTCAGTGAATATTCATGATTTACATCCTTTGACGTCTTCCTGACTACCTTTGCTGTTCAGAAGTCTCTGTTGTTTTGCTTGAAGTGAGCAACACCAAGACCCACAGGCCTTTATCACTGCAAGAGAAGCTGAGTGGATGATTTGAAAAGCCTGAAATGATAGAATAATGGAATAATAATATGTGGTTAGGTGATAGCTAGTCTAGGAGATGAATGTACAGATGGAATAATCTAAGTTAGAATGATTTGCACATGTAAAAAATGACTTCTTTAGAGATCTTAGAAAAATAATTCATCAGTTACAATTATTGGGCAGGGCTAGCTAATGCTTGGCTTTGTTTTAAATTAATTTACTAAATTAGTGACCACATTGTTTGAAAAGACTTCATAAATTACTGGAAAAAAGATTGTAAATTAAAGGGTTTGGGCTAGAGAAAAGTATGTAACAACTGGTTAGTTCAGTGCTTAAAACACAGGAATAGCGACAGCTATTTTATATAAGTGCCTTTAAAATGTTTCTTTGGTAAATGACTGCAGAGAGAAGCAGTGCTTTTCAGAAACATATATCTGAAATTGTCAGTGGAAAAAAGCATTTTAGGCAAAAAAAAAGGAAAAAAAGAGAGACAACCTAAAATTTAAAGCTTCAGATAAAAAGAAGATCTGGCAATGCTGCCATGATACTATCATGGCAGACTCATCATCTCTGTAATGAATCACTGGTTTCCTATATTTTTCTTTCAAGAAAAGTTTTGCCACTTATTTTTGAATCATGTATGCTGATTTATTTATTTATTTTAAGATATATAATTTGGTATTTTGGTAAAGAAGTACTTACCAGTTATTTATCAAAAGTGTTTTGGTAAGACTGTATACATTACAAATGCTGAAAATAAAAATAATTAAAGTTGATTGAATTATAGAATTATTGTTACCATACTGTAAATATCACTGTGACAGAATAACAAATTTTAAAATAGTGAGCCATAGACATCTGTTAGTTTCTGAACTGTTACCATTATTTTTCTGCAGTGAATATGATTCTCATTTTTCTGTACCATTTTTAGGTTATTTTTGTGCCATATGGGCATCCTTTGATATTTGGGAAAAACTTAGAATAGAGTCACTTTGAAGCACAAAACCTGAATTTGAATGAATTCTTTGTTCTTCCTTTATTCCTAATTTGCATGGAATGTGGTCCATGCATGCAGAGGGAGGACAGAAACTGGGCAGTGTCTTTGTTTGTTCTATATAAGGCACTGGCTTGTGTTGTACCCTTGTGAAATTGTTTAAGATCTCCCTCTAAATTTCATTTGTTTGCAGGCTGTCAATACTGTTGCCTTCAGACGTGATAGAGATTGTATTTTAGTACCAGGTCATGGTCCCTCCTGTAGACTGCCTACCGCTCCTTCAACACAGGACAGGAAAGAAATTCCACAAAATCGTCAAGAATCTCTGTCACACTGGCAGTAGCGTGAGCAGGACTTTCTCCGAGCTGTACCTCTATGAGGAGTGCACAGCAGCTCTGGTTTAAATAATGTCGCTTCTCCTGGTGCCATGAAGTGATGAGTACAAAAAGCTCCTTCTCTTCTGACTGATAGAAAATGTTAGACAAGATGCTCCAAGCCAGATTCTGGGCTGGTATTAATCAGCACACATACATCAGCTGAGCTCTTCCTTCTTGTCCTAAGCAATTAGCTCTTCTTATGGAAATACCCTATCATAAATACAAATGGTTGGTTCATTCTCACCTCTGCCGTGAGAGAATCAGCAGAGGTTGTGCGTGGGGTGAAGGAGAGAAGGATTTTGACCCTCGAGGAGTCCTGTGCACACCCACTCATCCTGTTGTCAGCCCATGTGAACAAGAGGCATCAAACTTTGTGGACTGGTGTCATGGGGATCCCCACTTGTTGCCCAACTCTTGTGAGGAGGTCAAGCCAACGGCCTGGTGGAGATGTGTGCCAGGTGTTGGTCCTGCTGGGGTCAGAGGGCAGGGGTAGGACTCATGCACATTGTGGTGCCCAAAATCAGCTCTGGTCCCTCACTACCAGGTTTTAGCTTTTCTCCCCCGCTGTGTGCTTGTCATGCACGTTGCACAGGTCAGGCTTACTGTTGGACTGCCATGATCAGTGGTGCATAAGCCACATCATCTAATAACTGCTAAATTACAGTGTTTACTTTGGAAAATAGTAGTGATGTTCAGGAGTGACTGAAAGGACAATTTGTCTGTTCTTCTAAAGACTCAGCACAGCTCTTTGGTTAAATCTAGTTTGTTTTTCTCAAATTTATAGTGTTAAATTCTCAGGAAGACATTTTCTCCTGTATTTTAAGCCTAAGTAGAGAGCAGTGGCTTATTTTTTCACACAGAAATGTGCTTGCTAGAATGCTAATTTAATACACTCAGTTCATCAATGATTTCCACTTCTCTGATTCATATGATGGAATCAAATTCCACTGGAGTAAGTGAACTGCAAAGCATAGCCTTCTTCCTACAACATGTATCTCCAGGCATTAGAAATGTACTGATACTGAAGCAAAAATAAGTGTAAGCCCCCATTGTGAATGAGGAAGAAGCCAAGCATGTTTTTGCTCAACTGACAAGCTTGGGAAGTCAAGAGACAACTTAATTGAACAATTGGTTCATTGACTGGATGAAGTTTTAAGTTACATGAATGACAAAACTATCAATTATTTTTAAAAAAATACATGGTATTTCTTGCAGCAGAAACATGTAGTAATTAGGGGTTGGGTCTTCTTGCTTTCACAGCTCAAGAGAAGGACTAGACTCCAATTCCAATTGACACAGCATGAATTAATTGTATGTTCTCATAATGTAGCTTTAGAAATCATTTGCATCTTGCATGTCACTTTATATTTTTCACAGGTTATAAAGAACAGTTTCACAAGAATAGCTGCCTTATACCAGACAGAAAAAAATATCTTAGTCCTCCCCTCCATCCCCCCTTTCCTCCTCATAGTTATTTTTCTTCTTTGCTTGGTTTTTCTCTGTGGCTGGTAGGCAGATTGCTGGTGAACAGACCACGTAAGTCCCCAGCAGAGCTAGCAGGCAGCAGCTGAAGCCCAGCGACGGGTGTTGTTACAGGAATGATGCCTCCTGGTTCCTATGCGCTGCCTTGAAAAACAAGACTTCCAGACTTTGCAGAAAAAAACAGGAAACAAAGGATTGCAAAGAGTGGGACACTGGACGTGTGACATCTGCTTTCAGCTCTGCCACCAACCCTCTGAGCTTCTGTGAGTTACTGCAAAGCTCTGTCACTCCCATGTGTTTACTTGTCCCTAGTGCTTCTTCTGACAGTTCACACAGTATAACCCCAGCGTTGAGTCAAGCAAAATGAGAACTTTTCTTCCAAGCCACAGGTTTCTCCTTATCTGCTTACACTTGTCTACTCTCTATCTACTCGGTGCTACCACTAGCTATATCTAAGGGTGAGTAGAAATCCTAGCCCTTTATTCTGCTTGTCTCCTCATTTATGCTGTACAAGGGTATTATGGATTTGTGTGGCACGGCTTTTTTTTTTTGGTAGCAGGTGAGGGGCTGCAGGGGTGGGTCCTGTGAGAAGCTGCTAGAAGCTCGCCCAGCTCCAACTTGTACCCGCCTCTGGCCAAGGCCGAGCCCATCAGCGATGGTGGTAGCACCTCTGGGATAATGTATTTAAGAAGGGGAACTGGTAGTGAGTGGGGGGATTGGAATGTGAGAGAAACACCTCTGCAGACACCGAGGTCAGTGAGGAAGGAGGGGCAGGAGGTGTGCCAGAGGAGGTGATGCCCCTGCAGCCTGTGGTGAGACGGTAGGCTGTCCCCCCCAGACCATGGAGGGGAGCGGGGGAGCAGATGACCCCAAAGATGGCCGTGACTCCATGGGAAAGCCCGCGCTGGAGCAGCCTGTGACTGAAGATCGGCCCATGGAAAGGACCCATGCCAGGGAAGTTCGGGAAGAGCTGAAGCCTGTGGAAAGGACTCACATTGGAGAATCATCGAATCATAGAATCATTTAGGTTGGAAAAGACCTTGAAGATCATCAAGTCCAACCATCAACGATGCCCACTAAACCGTGTTCTGAAGTGCCTTGTCTACGCGCTTTTTGAATACCTCCAGGGATGGTGACTCAACCACTTCCCTGGGCAGCCTATTCCAATGTCTGACAACCCTTTCAGTAAAGAAATTTTTCCTAATATCCAGTCGAAATCTCCCTTGCCTCAACTTGAGGCCATTTCCTCTCATCCTATCCCCAGCCACCTGACAAAAGAGACCAGCACCCACTTGACTACAACCCCCTTTCAGGTAGTTGTAGAGAGCAATAAGGTCTCCCCTCAGCCTCCTTTTCTCCAGGCTAAACAATCCCAGTTCCCTCAGCCGCTCCTCATAAGACTTGTGCTCCAGGCCCCTCACCAGCTTTGTTGCCCTTCTCTGGACACGCTCCAGCACCTCAATGTCTTTCTTGTAGTGAGGGGCCCAAAACTGAACACAGTACTCGAGGTGCGGCCTCACCAGTGCCAAGTACAGGGGAACAATCACCTCCCTGCTCCTGCTGGCCACACTGATACAAGCCAGGATGCCGTTGGCCTTCTTGGCCACCTGGGCACACTGCTGGCTCATATTCAGCCGGCTGTCAACCAGCATGCCCAGGTCTTTCTCTGCCAGGCAGCTTTCCAGCCACTCTTCCCCAAGCCTGTAGTGCTGCATGGGGTTGCTGTGACCGAAGTGCAGGACCCGGCACTTGGCCTTGTTGAACCTCATACAAGTGGCCTCAGCCCATCGATCCAGCCTGTCCAGATCCCTCTGTAGAGCCTTCCTACCCTCAAGCAGATCAACGCTCCTGCCCAACTTGGTGTCATCTACAAACTTGCTGAGGGTGCACTCCATCCCCTTGTCCAGATCATTGATAAAGATATTAAGCAGAACTGGCCCCAATACTGACCCCTGGGGAACACCACTTGTGACCGGCCACCTACTGGATTTAACTCCATTCACCACCACTCTTTGGGCCATTGAGCCAGTTTTTTACCCAGTGAACAGTACGCCCATCCAAGCCATGAGCAGCCAGTTTCTCCAGGTGAATGCTCTGTCAAAGAATGAATGTGTCAAAGGCTTTACTAAAGTCTAGGTAGACAGCATCCACAGCCTTTCCCTCATCCACTGAGCAGGTCACTTTGTCATAGAAGGAGATCAGGTTAGTCAAGCAGGACCTGCCTTTCATAAACTCATGCTGACTGGGCCTGATCGCCTGGTTGTCCTGTATGTGCCATGAGATGGCACTCAAGACGATCTGCTCTATAACCTTCCCTGGCACCGAGGTCAGACTGACAGGTCTGTAGTTCCCCAGATCCTCCTTCTGGCCCTTCTTGTAGATGGGTGTCACATTTGCTAACCTCCAGTCAACTGGGACCTCCCGGGTTAGCTAGAACTGCATATAGAGAGAAAGCTGTCTCTCATCTCTCTCTGTACTCTGTATTCTCGTGATAATATCTAAACAGAAGCATTTGCAGGTTTGTGAATATAAATGAGATGGTGCAGAAAAGTATTTTCTTGTGAACAGGTAAAGTCTTGAAAATTACAGCAACCCCCCCATCTGCTTCCTGCTCTTATATTCTTCTCAGTTTCAAAACTTTACCAGTTATCATGGATTTGGGGGATAGACAGATAGACCAAAGATGGCACCACACCTTTATCAGTTTACTAGCAAGTAACTTCTGATCCTCTCTTTGGTAAAAAACCTCACCATTTTGAATTTGGGATGCAGAGACTATGTAGACAACCAGTTTATGCAGTCAACATAGCTCACTGGTGGAACATCACTAGGACCTCAATATATTCTTAAATTTATGAGGAAATGTGAGAACAGCAGTGATAATTGCTGCAAATGATGCAAAATTATCCAGAATATTCTAAAAAATTGGTTATGAAGAGCTGCAGCAAGATCTCACAGTAACAAGTCCAAAAAAGGCAGATGAAATTCAGTGCTGATAAGGGCAAAATATGCATGTGGTGAAAAGGAAGTTCAAATATATCCATGCGTCAAACTTGCATTACCTACTAGGAAGAGATTTTGGGGAGTTGCTGTGACATTGCAAAGTGTCAGATCAGGGCTCAGTGGTGATGCAGAAGAGACACAGATTACCAGGAATCTTGGAAGCAGTATTGAGAGACAGGCTAGTTTTCATTATTATTATTATTAAGTTCCAGAACTCTGTTTTGTAATGTTAGGGATGCAAATAAAGTGCAGGACATTTGTGTATTCTGAAGCTCAGGAGCTCTGAGTAAAGACCAAAGTAAAGCATCATTGTCTTTGTCCTTTGAGATGTTACTAGAGATCTGATTTTGTTAACATATTGACTCAAAAATCTCCAGATTAAATACCATTTTATTTCAATGTTTTGGGAAATTGTAATACGGAAAAAAAGTGCCTTTTTTTGGAACAAAGAGGTAGGGGCTTTTGGTATTTGAAATTAACCATAATCTTTAAGATTGCAGTCCTCTAAGAAAAAGAAAAGGAAAAAGAAAAGGAAAAAGAAAAAGAAACAGAAAAAGAAAAAGAAAAGAAAAAAGAAAAAGGAAAAAGAAAAAGAATAAGAAAAAGAAAAAGAAAAAGAAAAAGAAAAAGAAAAGGAAGAAGAAAAAGAAAAGGAAAAAGAAAAAGGAAAAGGGAAAAGAAAAAGAAAAAGAAAAAGAAAAAGAAAAAGAAAAAGAAAAAGAAAAAGGAAAAGGAAAGGGAAAAGGAAAAGGAAAAGAAAAAGAAAAAAGAAAAAAGAAAAAGAAAAAGAAAAAGGAGGGATTTAAACAACCGAGCCCATTTGTGAAAACCACTTTGTTTTTTGCTGGTCTTACTGTTTATGTCAGAGTTGTCCTGGTCTGACAGCAAAAGATGAACTGAGACACTGTTTCCACATTTTTTAAAGAAACATATTAAGTGTTCTTTTTAGCTGATTAAATTGATTTCCTTTCAGGTGTACAGCCTGCAAGCTAGAAGTCTGTATTTACATTATAGACTTGCCATCCCTAGACATTCAAAATGCGTGAATCAGAATATAAAAATCATGACATTTCAAAATACACTAAAATCCTGGAATTTTTTCACTCTCTGGATTTTCTTGAGCTTGAAAATGCCGTGTTTTCTGTCTTTTCTTTGTAACCACAAGAGACAAACAGCTTTCTTTTTTTTGCAATTGAGCAGCTTCAGGAGTTGAGATCTCACTGGCTATTGTCTAGTCCTAGCAGAATGAAATATCTGTGAATATGAAATAACCCAAGACTTGCAACAGGAAAATGAGAGTTGACAGCTGGATGGTTGACGTATAGGTAGTGTAAAAAGAAAGCTGGAGTCCAAAGCCTTAGTCTCAGGGCTGTGCCTGTAAGGTTGATGTGGGTTTTGATGGTTGGACTTCTCCAGCCATCTCCAAGCAACATGCAGGGTACCAAGCTCCCAAAGACACCGTGCTGATTGCTCCATTTGTGGCCATGACCCCAGCATGCTGTCTAGCCATTGTCCTACAAGCCTCTCCTAAAAGTTCATATTTAACTCCAAAAAACTGTGCCTACAATAGTAATCTAGGATGAGGATTTGTATCCTAAATGTTTTTTGCAGCCTCTATGGTCAGGAGAAACCCATGGTTTATATTTCACTGTGGATGGACACTTCAAGAGAGATTAGCTGCGTTTAAGCACAAACTTGCAGGAGAGACGCATCCAGAGAGTGTTTCTCCCCACCTTGAGGGGGGTACCTCGCATAGCCACAATTGGACAGCTGACCAGACCTGGTGAGGGGAGGAACTGCTTTCCCCCATGAATTATCCTACTCTTACCCGAGCCTAAACAAAAGCTGGTCCTGCTTTTCTCTAGTATTTGGGATTCAAAGATCAAAACTCTGCTATCACTGGGAGATAAAAAAAAGCTCCCATTTCTGTTGAAGTATTCCTATTAGTTTCCAGAAAGCCGGTAATGTAAAGGCTTCTGTAGAAAGCTGGCAGTGGGCACCTAGAAATCAATCTGACATTGAATTACTTTGCCAAACAACATTCACTCTCTATTCTCTTTTGCTCAGTGGGTGTTATTTTGGGGTTATTTCAAGAAAGTTATGAAAATCCCATTATACGATCCTGCCACACCCCACATACCAGCCAATGATCACATCCCAGAGCATTGAAGTGACCTGTAAATCTGATCACAGTGCTATAAAGCGGGAGCATGATTATATGCTGTCCCACTCAGATTGTTAATTTGGTTCAGCAATGCAATTTTCAAAGTGACTGTGGAAGAGACTGTGGTAAAATGGGTTGTTTAACAGTTGTGTGCATACTCACATGCCTGGGGTAGGTCTGCATTTTCTATAGGATGCCTGTCTAGTAGATGTGATTTTGGTAGAGGTTTCTATTCTAGATGTAGAGGTAAATTTCTATTTTAAAACACAGCATTTGCAAAGGAGACTAAAAATATATAGCTCTGAGGAACGGCTTTATTTTCAGTATGCACTATATCTTACTAAAAAAAATCACACTACCAAAGACAGGCCTAGAAAAGGTTCAATATAAGTACTCAACACAAGTCTGCCAAAGAGGCTAGTTTGCTGATGCCAGTTAGCAACGCTGGCATTGAATTCATTTCTCTGGTGCTGTTTTGAGCATGAAAACATCAGCCTGGCAATACCGGGATTTTGATTCCTCTTGGTTCAGTGATTAACTGCTTGTGCCCCCAGGTGTGCTGCTGAATGAGGACTACATGTTTTCGTCTAGGTCGGTTGTAAAGAGATTCACAACATGCCACACTTTGTGGGAAGAGTGTGCCTGTGATATGGATGTACAAAAAGACTTCACACTGGGCATTCAGCACTGCCCAGTTATGAGACCAATTTATTCAGATTTCTGCCTTTCTTTGTCTATCCCTTACGCCTGTCACTTAAATACACCCACCTCCAGAAAGAAATGCATCAACAGATTGAAAGCTCACAGCATCCTACGTAACAGTCTCTGTCAGAAAGCAACAAATATCATATTAAGTCGAAACCACTGTGTATTGGTTTTGTGTGGCAAGGTTTTGGTAGCGGGTGGGGTTACAGGGGTGGCTTCTGTAAGAAGCTGCTGGAAGCTTCCCCTGTGTTCGACAGAGCCCATACCAGCCGGCTCTAAGACAGACCCGCCGCCGGCCAAGGCCGAGCCAATCAGCGATAGTGGTAACGCCTCTGTGATAACATTTTTAAGAAGGAAAAAAGTTGGGACGGCGGTATTCGGCAGCCGGAGAGAGGAGTGAGAACATGTAAGAGAAACAACCCTGCGGACACCAAGGTCAGTGAAGAAGGAGGGGGAGGAGATGCTCCAGGCGCCGGAGCAGAGATTCCCCTGCAGCCCGTGGTGAAGACCATGGTGAGGCAGGCTGTCCCCCTGCAGTCCATGGAGGTCCACGGTGGAGCAGATATCCACCTGCAGCCCGTGGAGGACCCCACGCCGGAGCAGGTGGGTTCCCGAAGGAGGCTGTGACCCCGTGGGAACCCCGCGCTGGAGCAGGTTCCTGGCAGGACCTGCGGATCTGTGGAGAGAGGAGCCCACGGAGCAGGTTTTCTGGCAGGACTTGTGACCCCGTGGGGGGCTCACGCTGGAGCAGTCTGTGCCTGAAGGACTGCACACCGTGGAAAGGACCCATGCTGGAGCAGTTCGTGAAGAACTGCAGCCCGTGGGAAGGACCCACGTTGGAGAAGTTCGTGGAGGACTGTCTCCCGTGGGTGGGACCCCACGCTGGAGCAGGGGAAGAGTGTGATGAGTCCTCCCCCTGAGGGGGATGAAGCGGCAGAAAATAACGTGTGATGAACTGACCGTAAACCCCATCCCCGTCCCCCTGTGCCGCTGGGGGGGGGTGGTAGAGAATCCGGGAGTGAAGTTGTGCCCGGGAAGAAGGGAGGGGTGGAGGGAAGGTGTTCTGAGATTTGGTTTTATTTCTCATTACCCTACTCCGGTTGATTTGTAATAAATCAAGTTAATTTTTCCCCAAACTGAGTCTGTTTTGCCCGTGACGGTAATTGGTGAGTGATCTCTCCTATCCTTATCTCGACCCACAAGCTCTTTGTTATATTTTCTCTCCCCTGTCCAGTTGAGAAGGAGGGGGAGTGATAGAACAGCTCTGGTGGGCACCTGGCATCCAGCCAGGGTTAACCCATCACACACTGCTACAATATAACTAATGTTACCTCAGAAAAATTTTGGCTAACATGTTTACCCTGCATTTTGGGAGCAGCATCATGAGATCTATGTTGATGACAACTGTCAGACTTCAGTTAGGAGTGATTGAGACTTTGTATCTTCAGCATCTGTTCCCCTTTCTTCCTATGCAGTATTTTCATTTAAAATAAGACATGAACATCTGAAATATTTTATTGAGTAGCTCACTTTTCACATTGCATAAAATAACTCTAGGAATATAGAAAGAAAATGTTAAGAAGTTGAACTCCTTAGGGGAAAGTAAATTTCTCAAAGCACAAGCCCAGAATAAATCTGGATCAACATTTTGCCAAATTTCTCCGTCAGGGTTCTGTCACAAGGAACAGAAAAGATAACACATGTGACCTTTTCCTGAGAACCTCCTGTTCACTGTACCATGCAACCTGATGGAAAAGCATCATCCTCAAACAGGCATTTTTTACCTGTCTTTAGCACAGGCCTGCCTATGAGAATGTATCTAAACCATATTTCCTCTTGGACTGGTCATGGATTTTTGGAAACTTACTCTACTTGAGTGTTCGCTCCAGTGAATTTGAAGTAATCTCATCTGAAATGTGTGAACATTCATGCATTTAGACATTACAAACAGTTTTTTTTCCACATAGGGCTTTCTGAGCAGGCTGCCTAATGAGGTAGGGGAATTTACGTCCCTGGAGAGGTTTGGGACCAGGCTGAGCAGACGCCCTGAGAGCAGCTTAGGCGCTGCTAGTGCAATGTAGCTGTAGCTGTGAGACAGGGGCATGAACCTCTTGAGCTTATCCCTTGAGATCTTTTACAGACTGGTTTTCTGTAGGCACCCTGATGGCATGACTCCGATGAGCTAAGAGATAGTAGCTTTCAGCTGAACCTATCCTGCATTCCGGGCAGGAATCTCCATGTTTGTACGTGGGAGCTGAGGGTAAAGGAACCTGTGTTGGCTGGAAGTCTAATTACATCCCATCCTAGAGTGATTTGCAGGAGAGTTCAAACTACAGAATTCATAATTCTTTGAGCTAATACCATCTACCGTGGATGAACCATATCATCAGGAAGAGTTTATCTAGGACCTGGTAATTTCTGTAGCTAGAATAAACATCTGTTATTTTATTCATATAGTAGTACTTTTATTTACTGCAGGTCAATACATATGTATTCTTAAATAATTAATGTACAGGCAGATTGTATTTTTTGAGCTGAGACCAAAGAACACCCTAAAATATGTTTGGATTGATTGGTGGACTCTCATTTAGGAGAAGATCACATAGATAATAACTTAGAAGTGAATATATGTTTGATGAGATAGTCACCGTTAAAATGATAAGGGGTTTTGTATTCATCCAGTCTTAGGATGTTCGTTACAGTCAATCAATAAGGAAAGATTTAGTAAGTTTTGAAGGAACTGAAGATTTATGTAGCTGTTACAGAGTGATTCTTTGAAATTTTTGCTTTCATGGCATAACTTGCTAAATATTATTTAAAAAATGGGCTGATCACCATTCTCTCTTCTGCTAGCAGTGTGAGCTGAGTTACGTGCTTCTTTCCTGCTGAATGTATATCTGAAATGGTTTATGCATATCTCATTTTAAATTATGCTGATATGTTGGAAATATATAATGCAGAGACACCAGAAAATAGCCTCTACTCTAAACACTTCTGTAGTCATTGGCAGGACTACTCAAACCTATTCAGGTATATTTAAAAGTCCAGAATGTAGAATATATAATTTGGTCTTTGAATGATAAACTTGGCCCTTTTTTGCATGATAAACTTAGTCCAAGTACTTACAGTATCTTTATGGGCTCGAAAGCTTTTATTGTTAATTTGCAAGTAGGCCTTTTCAGATCTCTTAGGATTCTCTTTTCACAGCTAGATGGAGACTTGCTATGAAAAGAAGACACCATGTCCAATCACATCAACCAGATCAGCTGATGATCCAATTTCTCATCTCAGTAATGGGGATGCAACTTCTCTGAAGTCCTTAATAGCCTTGAGATGAAAAACTGGCTTAACAGAGCTGCCTGTGGTTTGTTTGTTTTCCTGAACAGTGCTACGCTATGCCGGACCCTCAGGATGGCTTGAAGTTAACAAGCAGTATCAATAAAGTAATGATAATTGTAATAGTGATTTAAATTCGCTAATTATTCCCAGTACTAGAGAACTGTTTTGCTGAATATATGTGAACCAGAATGTGATCAGACAGCACCAATTATTTTTTTCCTTCCTACTATAACTGTGTTGATGCTAACGTAACTCCGAGCAATGATGACTCTGAACAAGCAGAAACAATGGTCCGAACATACAAGCAGTGAACATACAGCTCTGGTATGGCTAACCTGTCATCCTGTAGGGCCTAAGGTGGAAGGTACTTTTCATGTTCCCACCATGCCTGCACAAGAATTTAATTCAATTCCAACAGGTCCTCAAATGGGACCAGAGTCAGTTTCTGAGCTGGATGCTCACTGCCCAGCCCTCTCACGGGTGCACCAGGGAAGCTGTGGACAGGGGACCTGCCAGGGACACGTGTCTGCTCCCACCTGGGAGCTCCTACAGGGTGCTTTGGGTACGCTAAGTACACTTTTCCAGACAGATAAATCTTATGGCAAAAATCTCCTACCAACCCATTATTTCTAAGATGGGAAGTTACGCTTCCAGATCCCGCAATGGGACCCCTGAGTGCAGAGATTTCAGGACACCAAAGAGCTCAGATGCTAATTGCAATCTGTAATCTTTCCGGTAGAAGAGCTTCTTGGGTTTGGAAACAATGGTGCCCATTTGCTTAGCTCACCAGCTTTACACTCTCCCCTCTCACTGTCTCACAGCTCCATCTGTTTCCCCGATTTCCTGCTTGCGTGCTCTTCTGGGCTGATCATAAGACCTGCCCCAACCATCCCCACTGGGGAGAGCTCCTTCAGATGTGTTTTCTCTAGCTTGGCCTTGCTTTGCAGTAGTGCAGGTTTTGGAGCTGTTTCCTGACAGCTTCCCATCCTTCTTGCTCTTGAGGGGTTTCTAAAAGTAGGGTGGACTGACAAAGTCTGCTAACAAAAATATGAATCCTTTGTTTCTCAGCTGGAAAGGAATAAAGTAAAATTGCACTGGAAGGAAAAAATTGCATCTCCAAATAGACTTTAAATGATGACAATGAAGAAGTAAATATTATTTAAATATTTATAAAGACAATAAGTAAGTATACATTGTAAGTTTTACAAGTGAAGTATATGCTGTACAAAAAATAAAAGTATTAAGTCAGTCCCATCTAGTCCCATCCCAGAGAACTTGCCTCTACTACTGCTCTGCATGTCTGGCTGCTTAGCAAGGCCTCCAAGAATGATAAATTTGTCAATATGGTCTCCCCATTGTCATATATAAAAACCCCAGCACTTTGCACCTGAAAATCCATGTTGTGCATGCACTTTGCCTGCTTAGCAAGCAGCTGGGTTTTGTTGCTGTTTTTTAATTATTTTTTTAAAATTGTGGTGCTAGCTGTTAGCATGTAGTCTGTCATATTTCACACGCAACTGCACCCTTTTATATCAAGTTATGCATTTTCTGTGCAATCATTTGTTTGCATATACATTCATCTTGTGCAAATAAATTGTAAGTGACTACACTCCAAAAACACCAAAGGGAGTTAAAGTACAAAACA
Organism: Harpia harpyja; assembly: GCF_026419915.1. NCBI lineage: Eukaryota > Metazoa > Chordata > Aves > Accipitriformes > Accipitridae > Harpia > Harpia harpyja. The sequence continues at coordinate 44,469,576 of NC_068944.1, forward strand.
ATATGAATTTCTAAGTTTCAGTGTTCATCCTTCTCTTTTCAAAATTTATTTTAGGGCACAAGGGGAAAAAATTACTGTTGTTTAGCTGGTTAGTAACAGCTGGTGATACTTTATTTTAGTTGTCCCATCATTATTAATACAGCAGATAGTCACCGTAACAACATTCATCAAAATAAATTAGTGAAATGTTCCCATCTTATATGCTTTAACTAACTGGAGTTTCATTGTAATTTAGCACAACTGACATGTTCATTTGAGCCAAAGTACTGTTAATACCTGAGTTAAACAAAATAATTCTCTTTATGCCTGAGCTCTGGGATATTATTTGCACTGGTTGCTTTAAAGTTGCATGGTCCTGAACTAAATATCCAAAAATGTTGAAGAACTTCAAAGGATCATAATGCTCAAGTAATCCAACAAGTATTAACAGTCTCTCCTCCCTAAAAAGAGAATCATTACATAACTAATTAATTTGCCATAGTAAATAATCCACTGACATTTACAATAAGCATCCCTATTGGAGGTTGAAATAAATATTAAGTTGCATGTAAAACTATAAATAGTAAGAATTTTGATGCCAGGCAGTTTCAAAATACTATGGAAAATAGATGACTGCTGGCTATGTGAAATAAATTTGTCGGTCTCAGCAACATGAGCATGCAAACAGCGCAGCTATCTGTGAAAGCGGCCACGGCGCAGACCTGCCCAGCACCCTCCTGTCATGCCGGCGGGGGGCACTGGTCTGTACGTCCCGTGTCTGACTGAAGTGAAGTGTCTGAACTTTGTTTTTAACAGCTTTAGCTTGTCTCAGCTGGAGGGAGTCTCAGCATGAAGTCTCCATTTAAAGGCTGAAGCACAGTGTGTGTGTGTGGGATGGAGTCCCCCCCACTGCCATGGATGGTATGGACAACCCCTTGTAGGACGGAGGCAGAGATGAGTACGTGGGGTAGTGTGAGACCTTCTAGGCAGGGGTGTTGGGCAATTTAGGTTGCTGTCACACCTGCTGATCTTAGCTGGCCTGTGAGGTTGCTGGCTAAATCTGCCCATCATGCCCCCTTCCCTCAGTAGAGGTTATGAACCCCTTTGACTGGCTCCATTGCACAGATGTTCTGTTCATGTGCTCTGGGTGCTGGAAGCAGCAGTCTCTTAGCTCAGCTGCAGGGCAGGTGGCAGGACTCACAAAGTGATTTAAAGTGCCAAGTATCAAAGCAGCAAGCAGAGAGTGCTCCTGAGCGTGAGGGGATGCTGTGCAAACTCCAGTGCTTTGAGGTGTTGTAGTAGTACCGTGCCTTGACCCCAAATTACTGCAGGCCCTGTGTAGGTCTGACCAGCCTGTGCTGATGTGCCTCCTGACTTGTGTGGCTCGTAGCTCTAAAACACAGGCATGCGAGTCCCAAGGAGCTCCGAGGATGAGCACCGTTTTCTGTGTCACACAGGAAACCCCCTGGTTGCTCTTTCACCTCATCCTAATGCATAATGACACTACGTGCTGCCTCGCTCTCCAGCTGCCACCATAAACCTATTTTTGTTTCCGGCAGAAGACGGGGACTAGGCAGGCCCAAGGCTTGACTTCCACAAACCGGTTCCTGAGCAGCACATGGACCTGGCTGAAGGTCTGCGACAGGGGATCCACCTTGGCCAAATCTCAACTTGTCATCCTTTCCCTCACAAAAAAATGAGCATTTTTGTAAGCTTTGTTGCATATTATTTTCTTATAATTTGTAATTATTCGTATAGGTTAGTGCTGCATATATACAGATGTAAAGATAAGTGAGAGAAAGCATTATTGTACTTTTTTTTTTCACAGACTTTCGATGAACATTCCCTGTGATCCCTATTCTTGGAAGACCAGCCAAAGACCAAGACCGGGACATGTAACTGGACTCCGGTCCTGCAGAGGTTTGAAGATGGAGCCCTGTGGTCCTGCAGCTCAGAATGGTTTAATTGACCCAGAATGGTTTAACTGACCCAGAATGCTGTCAATTCACAGCTAAAAAGGGGAAAGCCAGGAGTCAGAGGATGCAGTTAAGCCAGCGTGATGTAACCGGAGGAGGCTTTGGTGGCACAGAGAGCTAAGCAAGCTGTGTAGTGAGGAGCACGTGTGAAGGGCATGTTTCTGCTGAGAAATGAAAGCTAGTGCAGAGGGTGACATTAGAATAAGTCAGACCCCTGGGAAGTGTAACACAGGTTGCAAAGGAGAATGCTGTATCACAACAGAAAAGGGATAAATAATAGTCTTGAACATACCGGTGTTTAACACAACCTGGTCAGCAGTGATAATACTAAGTGAAAAAGGATACTGTCAGAGCAAGGGAGCTGAAGATGGATGAAAAGACTTGGAGGTATGAATATCAAACTTAAGCAATAAGACAACTTGGCACAACAAGCCAAAGAGTAAGACAGAAATGTGCACAGCTATTTAAAAGACTAAAGAAGTGAATTATTCCTCTAATTTACTCTTTCATTTAATACAAGAGCAAGCAGACACATCTGATGCCTAAGACACTGACAGTTTTAAACAAAATGAGCAGTTGGAGAGCATCTGAATTTGTAAAACGGCTTATAAATTAGACCTAGATCCACTGATGCATTTACACCTGATAGGCATACCTGTAGGTATATTCTGGTTTGATACTTGGGTTTGTTATCCTAGTCTCTTTGATTAGTTGCTACTCTTAAGCATTTTTGTCCATTGGTAGTGGTTGTGCAGGTGAAGGGGATGCGGCCGTTGCAAGACAGTGATTTGAGGACTGAGATCTATTGACTTTATATTCTGCTCATCAATCAGTGAAATCTCTGACACATAAAATAAATTATCTGAGATGTTAGGCAACTCCACTCCTTTGGGTAGGTGTGTGAAGCTAGTCATTACATTTGGACAGGCAAATGGCTGGGGTGCTCACCACATCATGGGCTGCAGGGAGAGAGAACTGACTCTCGCTGGCAGCATTAGCCCGAGCTCTCTGGCACGCAGAAAGGTAGCTAAGGAAGACATGGGACTTGAGGTCACCCAAACTCCTACTACAGCAATGAGAATATTCACAGGGTTACTCAGCAGAAAAGAGGGATCAGCACTCTCCTGCCATTGAACATACATAATTGATTACAAGAATTAGAAAGAAATTTTTACTTTCTTGCTTCAGGGTTTTGTCTGATACCTCTGGTATGGGTGCCCACGATAACATTTCCTGCTTAAGGTTTAAACAGTGAATACGCCCATTTTGTTGTATTGCTCTTTCTTTAAATGGTGTGTTGCAAGGGGCTAAGTTTTGACTGGAAGTGGTACACGGAGTCCCGCTGGGTAGGACCATTTCCATAGGTCCTTTGTTAAAATGCAGGATGATGAAGGATCCCAGGGAGAAGCAGCAGCCAGCATAGTGTTAGAAAATCAGAATACTGCTTTGCAGTTTCATGTTTGACTACACTGACATTGGCACAGATCCTGTTACTATGAAAAGGTGTAAAATCTGCAAAAGTGCCTACTCAAGAATCAAAAATCAAAGTCTCATCAGTATCACGTATTTCTAAATGACACAAACACGTAAAAGCTCACATCCCTCTCGTTTCAGTGAAATATAGCTCCCTTTGCAAATGCTATCCCAAATATGTTAGCAGAAAGGCTTCAGTTTCTACTTCAAGGATGAGCATCCCAACATTTACCATGGCATCTGTCCAGAGTCATGGATTCTGCAAAGCCCTACATGAATTCTGCTGAATGTTTAGGAGCAGATTTATTAAGGATTTATTTTACAAAGGTAGTGAAATACCAAAATTTGAGAGATTTCACTTAATTGTTTAATTTTGCTTGAGATCTAATCTTTAAGGAAACAAGCTGAAAACATCCTGTATATGTCCCTCCCCCCCCGAAAGAGAGCATTCCTGCATTTGGATGAATGTTTGTTTATTCATTTGTTGTAGTAACACTATGATTAAGCAGATGTTAATTACATCCTTAATGCAATTGAATTAATGTAATAAATGATCATCTATCTTTTTATTAGATTCCTAGTAATTATTTACACCCTCATCATACTCTGGTTTTGTTTACATGGTATAAAAGCTTAAATTTCCTACTCTTTCTGCTAAAAACTGTAAATTTGTCAGTGGGAGAAGGTAAGTCACCAAATGTTTTGGTCTACGTGAACTTTTCAAGTGGATGGGTATTCATTTTGAAGTTCTATGATCCTGACAAGAACAGTGTCTGTGAAGTCAAGGAGAGACAACGTCTACCATCTCGGTGTCCTTAAACAAGCTGTACATTTCAGTAAATATCAGAGATTTATTAGTGAGCCAGAGGGAGATGAAGGAAAGGCTAAGGTTAAGACTGCCATTTATAACTTTTAAATCACTAACGATCAGGATGAAAATTTAGCCCTTTGAAGTCTCCCAGGCTGAATGGTGTAAATGTTTACTATTGACCCCTTCTGCTGCTTCTCTTTGGAGCCGTGCCAGCGCAGCACATTTTGCACCCATGTCCTAAGTGAAATATTTCTCGCAGTAGTTAAAAGGAAAATCAGTGTAGAGTGGTACCTCTTGCATATTCAGTAATAAAATGTTACACTTTGCATCAGTGATTCACCTCTATTTTAAAGACCAAAAGGCCAAATTACGTGAATCTCTGAAGAATATGGAAAAACTCAGGAAACTCAGGTGAGGCAGGTAGACCTCAACATGTCAGGAGGAAACAGATAGCTCGCGTTTCTGGTCTGTCTTTTCGACTTGCATCATTCATCCAAAGTCGCTAGTCAACTTTCTTTCAAAATCAAGTAATTTTTCCTTGTAGAAAGCAAATCAGCTTGTAAGAGCTCCTATCCAGCTATAGAGTAATTCTGTTTACCGCAGTTGCATTTTCTACAGTTAATAGAAGGTATTGGTTGATCACCATTACCACTGAATTACACTATTACCTTTCTATCTTATGTGATTTGAGTAATGCAACAAAGGTAGGTAAAAATGGGCTTTCTGATGTGGATGTGCCACAAGCAGCACCTGTGGCTTCCAGCAACAAAGCCTCTTCCTCAGGGAAGACCCAGCATCTTCTTGAAGAGACACAGATTGCTAAGGATTTAAAGGTCGGTCTGGAGCCATGTGTGCCAGACTGCTGTATTAGATCTGATCTTACGCTTGACTTCGATTACTTATGCCATGGTGAGTATTCAGGTTAGAAATATTGGAGTGGTGTTTTAAAAAAAACAAAAAGGAACTGTTAAGGGTGGAGGAGAGCAGGGCTTATCCCATTCCTAGTTAAAGCAGGTCTCTAAACAACAGTGGTAGCTCAGGCCTGCAAAATTCATTCATCTGTTTCATAAATTCTAGAACTAACAGTTATCTCAAACAGGCTCAAGGATTCCTGTTATGAAAAGTGACTAAAGCATTTTGTTAGGCTCTGGGCAGCAAGAGAAATGGGGGAGGATGCAATCATACAGCCACTATGGACAACAGAACGCCACATTTCACATTTTCTTGCCTTAGCTTTTCTCAGCTTTTCCCAGTTTCTCCACAGCATGTACTCCAGAAGCATTTCAGGTCTCCACTGCTATTATTATTTGAGATAATACCCCATATGTAATTCTACTCTAGTTAAATATGTTAATAAAATTAATATACTGTAAATACATCTGTAACTATGCCCCTTGGAATATTTGATGTGCTCTAAAACAGGCTTGTGTTTAGTTCCCTGATACAATGAGAAGGTCTAGAAGAATAGGAAATAATAACGCAGCCTGCAAGCTCATGTCATGCCAGCTATTTCATGCCAAATGTTGTTTTCAAGCACCTGGCAAGCACAATTCACTCATTTTCCAAATGTCAGTGGCCAGCCAGCTCCTCAGGACATTCCCTCCCAACACAGGGACACTCGATAGGCGCAATCGGGCAGCTCTTGGCTGCCAGCCTTGTTCCTGAGTCACGTGCGCAAACTGTAAGGACGGAAGCGCCTCTTGTTTCTGTTTTTGTCTTGCAAGTGGCAACTTTTTCTGTTATCCTTCCTGTTTATTTTACTCCGCTATCAGTATTTCACGGTATTTCAACGGGGCTTTGACAGATGCATATTTGGAATACTGAAAATACTCCACAGGTGCCTAGACGCAACAACTGGTTTCTGCCGTAATATGCAAAATATTAATGGTATGCTGTAAGCACCTATCTTTCGGGGGCCGGCACAGCTGTGGGACTCGGGCACGTGCTCAGATCTGCTGTGCATGCCGTTTCTCATCACTGTCCTCTCCAGGATACAGTGCTCCAGACCCAGTGTCGGCGGGGCGAGCGTAGGTTTCGGCAGGCCTCTGCCCGCCAGCGCCTGAGCCCAGGGCGCTGCTCCACCACCTCCTGCTTTCCAGCTATAGGTCCCATCGCAAGCCCTCTACCCTAAAGCTCGTGTCTACCATCGGCTGGCAGCTATAATGTTGTCCGAATAGTGAACTGAAAGAGGCCTTGTCACTACACAGAGGGTGTCCTCAGTAGGGTATCTGCATACAGCCTGTCTGTACAGCCTTTGAGATGCAGGCTTGGCTTCAGTGGACATAATACGACTGTATACAAATGGTTTTGGAGGTTCTGACTCATAAATATAAAAGCACTTGTCTTTTCCATCCAAAATAAATTCAAATAATGCTTCTTCCTATGCCTGAAAATACATTTTCTTCAGTCTTTTCAGTATCTCTCATTTTAGTGTGAAGAATGTGAGATGGGCAAACACAGGGTTTTGAAATGTCAGCCAATTAGCTAGTAGTCATAAGGTGAATTGAAAATGTTTTTCCTTTTTTTCTTTGTAAGACAGCATCTCACATATCTAAACACTTCGCAGTCCGTATCTTTGGCAGCTGAAGCTATCCTTTTATTTTTTTGTGTCAATCACTACAGACTTGCAATTTAAACAACTGTTAAAAACACTCTGATGCTTAAAATAAAAAAATGTTTGTAAAAGTGGCCAGAAGCATTAATGATAGACGTTACAGCCGGCTATATGCTCTATGCATCCAGTATTTTTACCTATCTGGCAGCAATGGATTATAGAAGTGCTCGGTCTCCTGGGTAAAGGATGAAGCTCACATGTCCACGCTGAGTCTTTGAAATGTCTTTGCTGCCTTCAGGCTGCTTGATTGAGAGAAATGGCCACAGTTACCAGCAGGAAATAGTAAAACTGTTGTTTCTTGCTGTCCAAGAAGAAAGGACACTGGACAACAGGGGGTGTGTGTGTGTGTGTGTGTGTGTAAAAAAACCCAAACCCCAACAGCTTCACCCCCCCACCCCTTCCATGAAGAAGTGGTGCTTGGATGAAGCCCTAAATCTTCAAAGGTGTGCAGGTGCCCACATAGCCTTTTGGGGACCTGACATAAACTAATTAGCACTCAGGTAAATCAGAGGAGATTGAGTGAAGTCTGGTTTACTGGAAGGAGTCCTTGGCTAAAAGTTGTCCTTGATCCTGCATTTGTTCACTTTTAGGGAAAAACTCATATTTCCTCTCAGCATGGTCAGGCAGGAGACAGGCTGAAAGGTGCATGGTCAGAGAGGGAATGCTGATGCTTTGGAGAACTGACCTTTGTTTGGAACGAGGGCTGTGTTTATGATCCTGCCTTTCACTAGTCATGTTTTGTAGCCATTGACTCTGTTCATGTTAACGTTTGCACTAGTATGTAGTATGGAGTAGTACTCTGGATGCAATTAAAAACCCATGCAATAGATAGCTTTGTCAAGGATGAGGGGACGGCAGTACCTGATTACCAGCACATATGGTCATTGGTGCCAATGGAGCGTTATAGTTTACTCTCCGGCTGAGTCATCTCCCCCTGAGGAAGTTGCATGAAAATAACACTTAACAAGGGTGATAAAGACTGTAGAGATAAAAGAGAGTGAAGAATCTGTTAGCAATATTTCTGTAGCAAGCAGATGACTGAATGCATTTCCAAATGTTATGTAATTTCTTGCGTGACTCACAACACCACAGTCTATAGAGCATATGCAACATTTGGTACAGCAGCGAATCAGTGTAAATACCAACGTTTTTGTAGTCTTAGGAGATGCTCACAGAAGTAAACCTGCAAATTTGCATTAACGTTCTTTCAGATGGGGAGCTTGTATGATTATATAGTGGTTTATTTTTTTTCTTGTTTTATCACATCTTTATTGACAGCAGGAAAATCACATTGTATAAAGTATTTTTCTTAGAGCAGTTTTACACAAAAAGTCAATAAAATGTACTGCTACGATGTCTGCATTATTGACTTCTTTCGGTGGAACTCAAGCCAGCCTGCTGTAACAGCAAGCTGTTGTTTTCTGCAGGTTTTGGACACAGATGTTTTCCTGAACACTTAATAAAAGGAGGCCTCCTGATAACTTCACTTATTCCCACAATTTAAAAATTGTATCAAAGTCCATTGAATATCTTCAGCTGAGAAAATGAAGGAGATGGGACACCTGTGCTGTCATTGAAGACCTGACGCTTCCTTGGTGTTGCTTCTTGGGTCTTCTTTGGGCTCCTAAGCCATCTTTGCTGTGCTTCAGTGTGGTGTTCTTGCAGGACTGCCTGAAGCTTCCCAGCCCACTTCTTCCTTGCACTTCTTCCTGCAACACACACCCTGTTCAGCTTAGCATTTGTGGGTTTTGGCTAATTATCCCCTCCACTCATATGCATTCAGTCAAAATCCTCACATTCTTCTTGACTCTCTACTGCTCACGTTTTCTTCTTCCTACCATCTGTCTTGTCCTAACATCCTCCTACCTTATTTTTGCAGTGCACCCTCCTTTTAAGTTTCTCTTCCCCATGTAATCTGTGTGTTCCTGTAAAGAAGGGCTCATTCTCCAGTCCCCCTGCTCCTTCCCCTCACACCTCTGCCTAATGCCCAGATTCCATCACAATTAGCAGAGAATCACATAAAATAGGCCACAAGGGACACTCAGAACTCCTTCAATCTGTAATCTTGTCCACAGTAAAAATATGCCGCACCTGAAATCCTACTGTTTCCGTAGTAATCTAATTCAAAGACATTCTTACAGTTAGAACATTTTTCTTCATGCCTAACTTGGATCTCAATTTTCATGCAATTTAAGTCCATCTGTTTTTGTCTTAATCCCCGTGGGCACGGAAAGCAGCTTTCTAGAGCAGCTGTTTGTGTACTGAGGACAGTTACTCCTCAGCCTTCTACCCTCTTCATATTCCTATCTAACAAACTTCAGTTTCTTCTGTGTCTGATATCGTCCATTTTCTTTCTATTTTTTCTCTCCATAAACAGTCCTTTTCCCTCTCTTTAACACATATTGGTCCCCCATGGCTTCTCCTTTCCCCTCACTTTCTTCCCTTTCCCCATGCTTTCTACTCTCCTGTTTTTGATTTCAACATGTCTATACCTCCTTGTTCCTAAATATTCGTTTTCAATCCTTCTGACAATGCCTGTTCTGCTGTATATCATGGGTGCATGTGGAGGCTTGTTGCAATCTATGCCAGGAATGTGTTGCTTTGGTATGGCAGGAATGCATGGAAGCCATCCGCTGTGATGTAAATGTCTTTCAGTTACCTTCTCTTTGCAGAATGTTTTTTTTAGTCCTAGCCCCTGTGAAATGCTGCTGGTGCTCTTCTGCATTCACCGTTTCCATGGTAGCCAATCCCATCCTTTTGTGACTTTCTCATCAGTGGCCTAAACAAAATCTAGAACTCTCATAATTAAAATGGAAGGCAGTTTACAGTATTTTTGAAGGCTGGGTGGCATTACATGATAAAAGTACTTTGCAGCTAAAAATGGATAAGTAATTAAGCACCATTATCTTAAATTATGATACTTTCAGAGGTATTCTGTGGAACATGTCCTGAATATAGTAAAATTGCAATGTTAAATATGGTTAATGACACTGTTCCAAAAGTACAGAACGTAATGGTTTAATTAACCCAGAGTTACTGCAGCCTGATTTTAACTAACTCCACCCTCCCCCCCCCTCCTTAAAAGCACTCCCAGTTCAAGCATTTCAGTTGTGTGCCTTGGAATGAGACCCGGATTTGGATTCTGACTGAAATCCCAAAATTAGAGCCTGTAGCTCCAATGGCTGATCCAAAATCCAGATCTAAATGCTTTCAACTTTCGGCATATTTTTAGACCAGATTCAACATTTTCATAGGCTGCAGTTTTCAGCGTAATATCTGATTTCCTGCTGCTTCCTCTCTTCCCCTCCCTGCAAATGTCTTTGAATGGTAACTGTGAGGTGTTCAGGAGCTGGAAAATTTTTAAACTTAGGTCATTAAGTGTAGACTAAGAACTTTAAATATAGGCAGCCATTCTCAAAAACCTTGGTCATGATCTGTCTTTTGTGGTCTAATGCAGTGTCTCTGCCAAGCTGCTATTCAGTGATCCACAATTTGGAAATTCAAGAAAGACATGTCTCCTCTCTCAAATTCATGTATTGATCTCAAAGGAATTCAGGTACTGTCATGGATTAACACACACATTATTATAGTGAAGGATAACATCTGGAATTCTACTCTTTGACTATATTCTGTATTTTCTTCCAATTTTGGATAAATCAGCATAAAAAAAAGCAGAGTTCAAAACCTATGGCTTAAAGCCTATAATTCACCCTTCTGTCATTTACTGCTCTTTACTTAATTAACATTGAAGCCACTTATGAAAGTAAAACCTAGTCTTTGTCTAAATGTATGTGCCCCAATTTCCATGGAGCTGTCTGATTAATCAGTATAAGACATGGAGGAAGACATATGAAAACTCAGGCAAGTGAGCAAAACCAAATTTCCAACAGAGGATGTATTTTATTCCGTCCAACAATCCACACGTTTATATATCAAGTCCAGAAATCATCATACCACACCGTCCAAGTAAATCACAATCCTCAGCAGGACTCCTTGGTCTTCTGAGTTGAGAATCAGCTTCAGCTGTATGGCCAGTCTTTTTCACAATCTTGCTGTGGACAGTTGTGGTGGAGTTCATGACCCAGTTGATACAAGATTTTTTTTCTCAATGATGACAGCATTATGTTGGTTTCTATGAATTACTAAGAGCCATTAGAAATCTCTGTGTATGGTGTTTTCAGTCATTTTCTTTTCTCTTCTCTTCAATTCCCACATACTGTGTTTAAATCACTGTCCTGACACTGAAAATAGCGAGTATAGATTTGAAATCAGAATACAGCTGCATAAACCAGCATCAATAGTATGCAGAAAACCGGACCAAATGAAAATTGTGACATGACACATGCAACTCGGCGTAGGTCAAACTGCAAGAGAGATGGTTTCCATAGCCATGGAAAGCTAAACGCGCTGCTTAAAGAAGCATGCCCAACTGAAAAAGCATGTGTTACTGGAGCAAGTGGTGGAAGCGTGGGGGCAAATGGCTGTGTGTGGGGAAAAGGAGAGTATGTTGAATTTTCTAGCATTGGGGGCTGGGTGGGCAGTGAAAGATAAAAGGTAATTAAAAAAATAGTGGAAGCCCAGAAAAAATACAACCAAAACTATTTCAAGGGTGATAAGGAAAATCCTATTCTTTTCCATCACTGAAAAAAATTCAAGACCTTCCTCTTGGAGAGCTGGTACTCAATATACTGCCACTTTGCACCTAAGATCTCCCAGATAACCAGTCCCAAGTGATTGTGAAAAACCTTAGCTGCAACAAACACATATTGAAATGATGAAATTCAGATTATCAGGTTAAAAAAAGTCATCTGTTCCCTGCTTTTTTTTTTTTCCCTCTTTCTAGCAAACAAAAGGAAGAAACATGAGAGATTTAAACAAATTCTGTTACCAGCTTCATTTTTGTTATTGGTTTTCTGGGGGTGAGGGATTTGTTCAGCTGTTACAGTGATGGTCACAACATAAACTGTTTAGACAGATGAAGTTTTGACTTTTTCCTCCTAGTCTAAAAGCCATTGACATTATAGACAGTTTTTCTTAAAGATGTTGGGTATGGAAATTATATTTACCTCCTACAATGGTAGGAGGTGTAACGTCTCTTATTTTGCAGTTTCTGCGTCCAGTAGAAAAAAAAATTGAGATGGATGGTGTAGGTGGCTCAGCTACAGCATGTTGGCATCCACAGCTTCTTGCTCAGACTTAACATAATTTCTATTTTTTCCTGTTTCTCTGAGTATTAAAATGAGAGAATGAGAAGACTACTTCATTTGAAAGGCTTATTTAATTTCTCTTCTCTTCATTTGCTTTGTTTACTGAATTACATTTCCATAGGAGAATGATACATAGAACTGTCTCCCTTGACCAAACAGTTCAAATGAGCTATGAGTAAAATCATTTAGATATAATTCACAACCATGTTTTATTAGTAACAACTAAGGAAGTTACTGTAGCTCAATGAGCAGTACATTTCTGCAGGCTTTTATCATTGCATCCACATTATTGTCAGAATCTTTTAATATTGTGTAACTGTATCTTAATAGAGCTTTTAATAGAGATGTAATGTGTCATTAGAAGTTATGTAAATAACTATTTCAAGACTTTTAAACAAATGCTCATAAAGAGGCGTTTACTCCTTTTAAAGGCAGCACTCAGTTGTATTAATGATTTTTTTAACATCCATCTGTATCTGAAATGCAAGTTGTAGTCATGTCATGAAATTTCTGCTTTTAAACTGAATCCCTCCTTTTGGAAAGCAAATGCAAAAGATTCCACACTCTGCATTCCTTACTGCTTTTCTGACAGGAAGGCAAAATAAGGACTACATATACTGAGTAGAGAAAGGACTAGATACACTAAAAAGCAATGATAACAGATGATTTTTTTTCTTCAGCCTTTGGCATCTCAACATCATTCATTTGCTGTCTTTCTGTGTATACTATATATATTGTTTAATCAGATAAATGGAGCTGCCCATGAAACCAGACCTCAAATTCAAAGCTGAGAGCTCACTGCCTACTGGCATCTGTGGGCAAAACCACAACTGTGCCAGGAGAAACTACTTTGCTTTGGAAAAAAATTTCCTTGCACTTAAGTGGCGTAAAATTTTCCATGCTAGAGCAAGTCTTGGAACATTAAGTTGCATTGTGTGTCCATGGGTATTTTTTCCCCATAGGCATAGCAGATGCATTCCCACATAAACCCATTTATAAGTTTACAACTGATAGAAACCACCAGTAAAAACATCTCAGAGGAGATCTGCTTTCAGGCACCATAGAAAAATTGTTGTATTTCTATGTACATGTTGATTTTTGAGAATTATGAACATTGATGGGCAGGGAAAGCTGTCGTATTTCTCAGCTGACTATGAAAACTTTTTTTCTTCTATTTCTGGGCAAATCCTTTGCTTGTTGCTGTTAAGATTAATATATGCCCGAGTATATTATCACCTTTGTAGAACTTAAGAAATATTTAATGTCAACTTTCCTTTCACTGTTGAACATGTTATACAACGTGGATCACAAAATGTCAGAGAAGAGTTGTCTCAGTGAACGTGACTTTAAAATTTTCTGGCATTATAGCTATTTCTGCCTATTTTTCTTGAGAATGTATTTTTCTCTACTTGAAGTGCCAAAAATTTTCTTCAGAGAGTGAGTTATTGCATAGAAAATACAAATTCTTAAAGTTAAGCTTCATGCTGGTAGAATTATTTTAAAGAATAAGAGAGTAACAATTACTTCCTAAAAACATGTTTCCATTACACAGGAACTACTAAGAAAACTTGCTCTCCTTTTCAACTAAACGTTAGGATTTCAGTACAGCTGGCTAGTAATCTGAACTGGAATCACAGAAAATAAAATTCTCACCTGATTTGCTAGTTCAGCAAATGTGGTGGCTTTAAGACAGTTGTAATGGTGAATTTTCTCTATGTAGAATATTGGCTCACAAACTTCATGCTAATTTTGAACGTATGAAGACCTTGAGAAGGGCGGAAGTCTAAAAAAGTTGTTGATTCACTTACAAGAATAGCTGTTAATGGACCAGTCACTCACTGATTAAAACAAGATTGATTAAACCATCCCTGTAGTGGGAATATAATTTAAGATGCTAAATTTATAATGATACAAAAATCCTGTATCAGAAGGTAGAAGAAGACACCTAAGGAAACTTGACTTTTTTTCTCTTTTTTTTTCCACTTTTGTTTCCCAGAATCGTTTTGTTGAAAACAGTAACTCACAATGATTCAAAGGGGCCAGGACTTCACCCATCTTCCTGCTTCACTCCTTGTTTATTGAATTTGTTAGAAAAATTGTTTCCAGAGTGAACAAAGTAATTCATAAACAGGAAAAACTAGTCTGAAACTCTATTAATAACCAACTTATTTTTATTAGAGCAAATACAGTTGTGAAAACTGTACATTGTACATTTTGAGTCAAGAATTATAAATAGAGAAACTCAAAGATAAAGAGTTCATTCTTTGACAGCAAGAAACTTTAAATAGACAAAATGACATTATTAAGTACATTGGCAGGCTTCATTGTGCTGTCCAAAATGTAGTGTACAGTATAACAACCAATTATAAATAGCCTTTCATGTAAAATACAGCTGTGCACATTTTAGAAAAATACCAACAATTTGTTTGAGCTTTGTTTTAAAAAAGCTTATAAATCATACATATTTATAAATGGTACTAACATGCTTACTTAAATTTATAAACATTTTCATAAGCTTTGTTACCCATTATTTCCAGAGCATAAAGTATTTTAAATAAACATTTAATAGGAATTAAATACGTCAGTTACAAAAATTACCTCTCCATGTAAGGAGACAGGGTCTGATTTCACTGTTGGATGGAACATTTTGTCCATTATGTCAAGGCTTACACAGTAACTTGTAAAATTTTGTTCTTATTTAAAAATTACTTTCCTAAATTTAAAACACAATTTAAACTTTTTTAAAAAATAAATATACAAGTTCTATTTTCATTTGCTCTCTTTCTGCTTTCTTCTTTATCCACACTGGTCAAAACACAGGATTTTCAACATACTTCTGTAAAAAACACCACGGTGTTACTGCCCTGCTCAGAGCTGCTTCGCTGCACAATATTCAGTCCATACCTACGTTACTTTAATATGCTGCATCAAAACATAGCTAAAGTACTTTGTAAGAATGTCGCCCATTAAACCATGCAAACACTTAGAAAGTTTACAAACAGGTTCAAAAACTATATTGTATGAAAGGTTTTCTAATAGAGATAAAATAAACCATAATACAAGCCCTTTGCTTTTTGTAGCTTTCAATTAAAATATTTACTTGCCAAATGATCACACCACATATTTTCAGTAAATAAGCATGCTTTTGATTAATATAGGGTACAATAATTACAGTATAATGGCACATAAAAAGAAACATGACCACATCATTTGAACAAAGGGCTGTGAAACTACTTAAGACAAACTTTCCAAATGAAAAATTTTGACGCTTTTTTAATGCTGAGGTAAAATTATAAATGGACTTTAAAGACACTGAAGGCATCAAATCGATAAACAATCACTTAACATTTCTCAACGCTCTACCTGAATGTATTCAACACAAATCTAGTATTTGAAATTATAATTTATTATGAGCATTAGCTAGCTTAACTGTCATTGGCATTAATGTGCACTCAGACAAGACTTTATTTTCACCGCTGGCAAAATACCTCAGTGTTGAAACATCGTAATTCAAATCACCAATTACCACAGCACCAGAATTGGAAAAAAAAAAAAGAAAAAAGAAAAAAAGTCAACATGCAAACCCTATATCTCATCTTTCTTGGCTTATTCTGATATTCCACCTCCTGTTTAGAATGTGCTTATATCAACTTAAGATTCTTATTCTTTTATTATGAAAAATTTTGCTTGCTATCGGCATAAGCATTTCAGCATTTTTAGGAAGATATCAACATGTTTAAATTTTGCAGTCATGGTATATTACTTACTAAACCTTAAATCAAAACAGCTCTTCAAGTTTAGGAAAATGAATTTAAGAATTTTATCTTCGGATTAGAAAAAGAGATTTCATTTTCTGCTTCTGCTGCTAGGCAGAACTGGTAGCTTTCTCCAGGTTGGACTAGACGCTATGTTATGGCTATACATCAAATTTCATAAACAACGAATGAACAGAATCATGCACAGGCAAATGAAATCCAATCTCCCAGAACACTGCAGGAGATGTTAAAAGCAGCAGGTAATGGAATAAGACTGGTGACTGATGCTGCTAACTATTTCTTCTAATGAGATAGGAGTGAACGCTGGAATCACTTCCACAGCAACAGAATCCTCTGACCACATTCCTCTGGCAGTCGTTTTCCCATCTCCCCACTAAAAACATCAGACGGTAAAATAGTAAGGCAGCTGTTAGCTTCCATCAACAAAAAGTGCAGCTCCGTACATTTCCAGTTTAGTCACACTCTGCTGGAACAGATGGAGAAGCCAACGCACTTCACAGGCGGGGCTGCTTCAGCAGATTATTTTGTTTGTTTTCCAACATGGCTGCTTGCTTCAGCTTTCAGAGGACCCCAAAGCCACGAGCCATCAGCAGAGAAACTGATCTGGGCCCCTGGCTGAATTTTCCAAGTTTCATCTCTCTTGCGTCCCATCCTAATTCCAAGCCTCCTTCCCTGTGTCTGAGTATGACAGGTGCCATTTAAAAGGCTGATGACACAACTGCAGAGAACTGTGGGCTAACACCACTAGTTGTCATGACTTCACTGAAGGGTCAAAACAGTTACATTATTAAATAACTATGTTGAATCACATTCAGGCATAGCTAAAATTAAAGTAGGGAACATTAAAAGTATGCAAAGAAATTAAATCTTTATCATTTGAGGTGGGGTGGATATGGTGATTTTATACGAAAACAAGACCTTTCTTACCTTTCCTAATTCCAATCAAGTTAGAAAATGGACAAAAAGAATGGCTAAACCAATATTCAACAGCATTACCAGTGCGATCATGACTGAGTTAGGGCCCTGAAAATAAAATAAAGATATCAGAATTAATGCAACCTTCCACACTGCACAGCAATGAGCATGACCTGACTTTATAATTCCTACTGGTCTTGACCTTGCTCTGAAAGATTACCTAAATATTAAAAATACAGACTGTGCTCCTTAAACATAGCCATTATCCTTGGTATTCAGGTGAGCTGAATAACATCTCAATGATATTGTGAAAATGAGCTGGATAAATACAGGCGAGAGTATATTATTACACTGTTCTTAATCACACTGAGATTAAACCATCTGACAAATACGACTGCATAAACAAATGAAAACAAACCCATGAACACAAAAACAATATCAGCTTAAAATAAAGTAAAACAAAGAACTTGAACTACTTTAGGAAAGCCAGAGCACTGCTCTTCATCCTTACAGTAGGTTCCTTCTCTAATTCCAACCCATTTCAAAACAGACATGACTGTGTTTTATGAAAAGAATACCCTTTTTTTCATAACCAAAAGGAGAAAAAAAAGTTACTTACCATCGCATTAACATACCTAGCAATGTTTCCATTACAGATTAAAAAACAATTTCACACCTGTAAAATTAAACTTGTTTTGATTTACTCTGACACTTATCTTACAGACCTATGTACTGAAGAAATGAAAAGTCAAAATACTCCTTCCCTTCCTAGCTAGAGCTAAACTTGGTTAGAAAACTTAATCATTACATAACTTTAGTATTTCTGTGAAGCCAGAGAAGGAAGTTTTTAATTCTTTCCAGCAATTTTGGATACATTTTTTAAAACACGGATGCTTTCTAGTGAGCAACTTGAAATAATGTCCTGAACAGATGGAAATTCTCTTCTGTTCTCCTCTTAACGTATTTGGTTTACTACAACATATTTTCACAAATATTTGTATACGCTTATATTTTAAGGTTGCACATTTACTCTAAGTAGAAACAGAAAAACTCTTCACTCAGACAATACTTTCCTAAATCACAAAAAAGCCCACCAAAAAATCTCTGCAGAAAGCTATCTTCTGAGATACGTAAGGATCACCGGCTTGCATAAGAAGGTAAATATTTCATTAGAAATGACATAATTTTTTTCACTTTCCACATAAGGCATGCCTTGCAGAAGTTCATTATGCTTCATGACAGTGCTAAGATTAGCTATATAATTCCTGGAATGCTAAGGTGTAAGAACTTGCTATTATTAATTTGCTGCAGCAGTGTAACTGGGAAGCTGTTGAATAGTACTTGTGTCATTACTATATCACATGCTCTCACCCTGAAACAGTCTCATTAAACACTTTCTACCAGAACACACCTTTATCCAGTAGTTAAGATGGCAGGCCAGATGTGTACTGCTAAGTTCTTGAAAAAGTCACAAAATATATTATGGCAAGTACTCCTTAAATCTCTGGGGAGTCTAAACCCAACTAGCACCTCTATCCATAAAGTTCCCTTTGGACCTATTCAGAAGTATCTGTTCACATGCTGAGGAACTAGGTGTTCAAGTTCAAACAATGATTGGGACTATCAGGATGCTAGTTAAATGTTGCTAGTTAAATGTTGCCATAGGGGTAATGGTATTGGCAGCAACATTCACATTTTACTTAACAGCAGAATGTCTAAAATATTCACTAGGAAATTGAAGACTAGGTTTAAGGTCACCTTAGTCAAAGGGATTTTGAATAACAAGTTCCCACTTACCAGTGGTATGTTTTAACCACTGGGTCACAGAACAGAAGTGGAACCATGTTCCTTCCTTCTTACTGGAAGTGAGCCACTATGTGCCAAAAAATATGAGACACCTGGTGACAGAGAACAGGCATAAAAGGAAAGCATGACTCCAGATATGGTTACGTTTCTGACCACAGCACTGTAAGCAGCCTTGCTGTTGTAGTAGTGTGTAACTCAAGGTTAATTTCTTTCTTTCTGCGTGGTCACAACTGTGCTGGGTACTTCTGTGCTTTTTCTACTGTGAAGGAAATCCAAGTTCCCATCAGGATTCTCACCAAATGCACTTGGCAACTGTGAAATTTATGCATGAAAGCCATATTGGAAGACTTTGAGCAATAGAATTTGTTTTACTTGAAACAACAGCTACTTTGAGAATCTCTCAGTTTTGCTGTCTTGGAATGTCAGTGTCAACACCCTTAGAGTGAACCTTCCATTTAACAACTTCTTTTGCAAAAAAAGTCCCTGACTCTCATGACAAACAAGAATAGTACGTACATGCTAATATTACATACCTCTCTACAGAAAGTATGATTACACTATTAATTTCCACTAAGATTTGGGTTCAGCATCTTTCTTTCCAGTGCTGAGCCACTAGAACAGAGTGCTCAGAGAAGCTGTGGATGCCCCACCACTGGAAGTGTTCAAAGTCAGGTTGGATGGGGCTTTGAGCAACCTAATCTAGTGAAAGATGTCCCTGCCCATGGCAGGGGGGATGGACTAGATGATCTTTAAATGTCCCTTCCAGCCCAAACCATTCCATGATTCTATGATTCTAATAGGGACTCCCTGTTTGGTCAAAATCAGGTCAATAGCTCCTTTATAGTTTGGGATCGCACCTAAAGATTTTATAGTTATACTGCACCAGGAATTGCAAGGAACTGAAGGAGATCATTGCCTAATACTGTTAAAATTCACTGGGATTTGGCCGTCTAATGCTTTGCATATTTGAAAATGACATCCATGGAAATCAAGTTGATTTATTACTACTGAAGAAAATTTGGACCTATGGGGACTTCACAGAAGCCAGGAACTCATTCATTACCTGAAATATGTCCTGAAACAGCATCCTGATAGCTGCAAGACAGCTTTTGGCTGAATGGCAAGTTAGGACTGCAGCTCAAACAGCAACTCAGTATCATTAGTGCACAGTATTACAGAAATAAGCTTGGTGGAGGGGGAGGGGACTTCTCTATTGATGCATCTGTCAGTCAGGTTAGGTATAACAATCTCACCACAATAACATTAGATAAATCAGGCTAAAAAACCTAGGGGCTATAGTCTGAATCAAGAAATCTCATCTACAAAGACAGGAGAAAGTGACACCTTAAGAATTGGGTTGTTGATTTTATATGAAGATCAAAGAAAAATGTGTTAACTGTTTATGATAATGATCTATGCCTTATACAAAGAAGTAAATCTCATCTCCTTTGGCTTGCTATGTGCATTTTGTTTCCTCTTTTGATTAACTACAACTTTCAGCTCAAAGCAGAATTTCCTGATGTACTAAAAAAAGATCAAACAATATTTGTGGAGCACTTGGTTATTATGCAGTAAACTACTACCTGTTTTGCAGACACCTATGAAATGAGCATTTAATGCTTTAAGACAAATGCCATAAATATGACTTTAGTGTCCTGCAAGGGCTTAAAATAGCAAAAGCCAAAATTAGTCTGAACAGTCCAAGAGTGACCAGAACAGGTGCACTAAAGAAGCTGTAGTAGAAAAACTCCAGTCCTGCTTAAAAACTGCCCTTTCAGCTTCTAGTAAGTCAGACACTTATGTAGCTAAAAATATAACCATATGATTAGTTTTCATTTGTGGAGGGAAGAAAGTTATTTTCCTAAAATGTAGTGCCAGGAAGTATCAAGACTAGTCTTGTAATCCCATTGCATTAGGAATGCCTATTAAATTTAGCATAAAGTTCTTGCTCAGAGGTTTTTTTAGGGTCAGGCAAATACTGATCTATTTTTCTAACATCATGGCAGTTATATCCCTTACTAAATGGATGTTAAATGAGCAAAGAGGTGAGAGTAGAAGCACACTGGGTAACATTCAGCAAAATGTAATGATTTTAGATACAGGTAAAAACCAGGATAAACACTCTGTATGGCTTAAAAATCTTTACCTACAAAATGAAAAAAATGACAATATAGTAGAACACTTGTGTCTGGGCTTGTACCCGACCTAGCAACACATGGACGCATATCAGGCAAATAAAATGTATATTCATGAATATACACTACAATGGTATTTTTTGCAATTCAGTTCTCCTTTTTACCCAAATCCAAGACAATCTCAAATTAGCCCATATTCAAGGTGGGACAGCAGCATGCACGCTGAGACCGGTCTAGAGGCTGCTAACAAGCAATTAGAACAACACTTAGTACTGGTTTGCGGTCAAGTGTCTCTGTGCACACTTCACACTGTGGTAAATATAAGGTAATTTGAAGGTGCCTAATTGTCAGTGAAAAAAGGATGATTTACGTCTCATTTATTAGGGTAAATGCCTGCAAACAGACAGCTATTTTGGAGCAGCTGACCAATGGTGAGTTTGTCATCGTGCTTTATGCATGTTTTCACCTTGATAAAACTATGACTCTTTCTTATGAGTTCTGAAATGATTTTAAACTGATTTTTGAACATTAGAAAAGAAGTACATAGAGAAACACATATAAATATGTGTGGCATAAGATGTATGTGCTGATATTTTTCAAGTATAATGCCAGAAATGGGGATATCTAGAGATATCTAGAGAATAATACTGTTCCTATAACTAACATATTGCACAGATGACACTCTTAAGGACGTAACAGATTCACAGAAAATATGAAACATGAATTTGATTACTAAAACAGCTGCTGCAGACTTTTCTGTAAATAAAGTTGTTTAAAGTTATAAATCCAAATTAAAGTTTATGTTTCATTCAGATGTGAGAAATGGCTTTGATTTAGATACATGCAAGGAAGAAATGAAAATCTTACATTCTGTATCTATGTTCTTAATGCATTATCACTGCAAACTTGGAAAAAGCACAGCACAATTTTATACAGCACTTTTGGATAATCTAATGAAAGTGCTCAATAAATGTTATAGATTAATTTTTGCATTCCAAAAACATGTTTTCTCATTCTCTTTTCATGAGAGTGAGAGTTCTTTTCTCTTTATATTACTTTAAAAATATATTTTTAACATTCTATGAAGGATCAAAGGCAGATTTACTTTCAAACCACAAGAAGATCATTTGCCAGGATGACTATAAAGCAATTGCAATTACTGACTAAAACAAAATAATTCCCCAGTGCAGCCCTAGAATTCTGAAGTCTCTCAACATTTAGAAGTGTTTGGGATAAAGAGAATTACACTAATCTGGCTTCTCTTCAGTAACTGCGCACTCTTAGGTTACGCAGCCACTGCGTAACTGCAGCACACTACTGAGCTCAGTCCAGGAGCACTGGCAGAATAGGCTACTATTTTTCTGAAGTTGAAAGGTGATACTAAAAACTAAAAAGAAAAGTCTCCAGGCAACGTTAACAGTCATTCTGTACTAAGTCTTTCCCTCAGCCTGATAGGCCAGTAGGTTACTCCTTTCTGCTTTAATTGTTTTAGGATTTTTACTCATTTCAGCATTTTAAAGAAATAAGCATGTATGAAATTTATTCTATAAGGGCAAATTTATAGATACGTATGGAAGACATCTTTGAAAAAAACACATACATCTACATATATCTTAAAATACCGTTATATTAAAAATGAGTTCCTAAATTCTACCTTCCTCCCTTATTGAAATGCTGATAATAAGAATAACGCAATTAGGGTGTTCCAAATGAAGCAGAGGGACAGTTCCCAGATGACCTATAGTATCAATAAACAAACAGCAGCTACTGTACAGTATCTCATCATTTTTCCACCTTTCCTGATAACAAGCTAAAGGTTCACAGTCCTTATCCTGATTATTCTAGAAGGTCAGTAAACTGCTGTTTAGGTGCTCTACTTGGTTTCTTAAAGCGAAGACTCCCTCAGCTCCAAACCATTATTTGGTTTGGATGGAATGTAGGAAAAATAAGGACTATTTCTAGCCACTTATTTTAACCAGAGCCAAACAAAAAATTCCAATTCAGGCTAAAATTCTGTGCATGCTCACTCAACATTCACAAGCCTGACAGCTTTGTGTTACCCTAGATAGGAGTCATATCTGTGAGATTTGAAAGGTTAAAGGGCTGATATCAGCTGTATTACAGATTTGCAGATTACAAAACCACTGTGAACATCTACTTTGATCCGCACAAAACAGAATATAAGCTTCCTGCTGAACTAGAGGGTATCATCTTGACAAAATGCTCATTATTGAACTATTCAGTGACAGTTCCAAAAGCTCAGCATCTGAAAACTGATGTTACATTTAATTAATATCATTAAAAGCAAGTTAAAAGATGACTTTTATCCAAATCTGTCCAGCTGTTGGATCTTCTTATACGTTTGCCTGTTAGCTTGGGAAACTATTTTATGAAGTGTACTTACAGAAAGTGATTTAATGTGTCAGATTTTTTTACATTCAATCTTTCATTATAAGATATGTTTTAATCATTCTTGCAGCTCTTCATGGGACTTCCCCTTAAGGTTTTTTTCATTTTAAATCCCTGATTTATGGACACTGTATTTTATTCCAGAAGTGGTTGCACCAGTGCCAAAACCAGATAAAACAGACTCCCATGTACTCTTGCTTAATCTTTCCTGTTGATAAATCTAAGGATTATATTAACATCTCTGAACAACAGCAACAGACTGGGAGCTCATGCTCAGTTGCCTCTCTTGCTCCTGATCCACCAACCTTTTCCAGTCCCGATCCTGCATGGCCAGGCTCTATTAACTGTCTTTCAATATAGAATCTTACATTGTGCTGCGCTGCACATGGATAATTATACTTGCATCTTTCTTAGCAGGTGATTTCGATCAGCTTGTATTGATGATCTATTGTCTTCATTATTTATCAGTTTCCTGGTGTCTGTGTCTTCTGTAAACTTCATGAGTAATACTTTTATGTCCTCTTCCATGTCATTAATAAGAATGTTAATAAAATAGAGCAGCAGAATTAATCTAAGAATGATCTCACCAAAATACCAAATTACTGATGTTTTTCTAATTATTTTTTGAGAACCATCAGTCATTTTTTAAAAAATTATTTTAACATGACATTTAGCCTTTGCATTACTCTGGCTTCCTTGTCAGAATAAATAACTGTGTAAAAGCAAATCAAGTGACCTTCTTGATTGAGGATATGATTCCTTTGTTACACCTGAAGATGTCAAACTTGTTTGACAAGATCTTTTACAATGCATGTTGGTTGGAAATTCCTACCTCTTTATTTTTAAATACTTTATTAATGAAGTCTGGTGTCAATTATTCAACTGTTTGCCTGAGATCAGTGCTAGGCTATCTGGATCTCATTATATGGGCCATTCTGTTTATCCCATCAATAATGACACACTGTTTTTTTTCTACTGGAGTACCAAAAATGATTCAAAGAAACAATGCTTATAAAAAAGAAACATTATGACAATTATCTAGACCTCTTCATTTGCTAAAGGTTAACTTTAGGATCTACAACTAACATTCTCCTGAGTTTCTCTTGGACCAGAAATAACTTTATCATCATCATAGATTCTGAATTCGATAACATGGCTTCTTCTCCCAACATGGCATAGAAATGCTATTAGTCATCTCTCCTTTTCTGTGTAACTATTGATAGTTCTATTATTTCTAAATAATAATGAGATTTCGATTCACACTGATCTGAATGTATAGTTTTAAAACTCCTCCATTTTCTGATGAAAAATAAGTAAAATTTTTCACGTCACTGTAAAATGCAAGCATTGTTAGAAGTATACATTTTAAAACAGTTCATATTTTGATGCAAATTGCCTATTTTTAGAGCCTACAATCAACACAGAGAAGAAAATGAAAAGGGAGATTTTCTGGACTGGGTCAGACCACAGGCCAGCATCCTGTCTCCAAGAGTAGTCAAAAGTAGACCTTTGGGGAAGAGCATGAGTGTAACTTCCAGTATCGCCCAATTATCCACTGAAGTATAACGAACATTGTTTTGGCAGAGGGAATATATGTATCTGCAAATATGCATCTACACGCACACAAAACACACATATATACATACATACATACACACACTAATACACACACTATCACACTTTTGTGTTTATGGATGCAATAGGGATTCATGTCTCAAAAGTCTGTCAGTATCTGGCTATCAACTATCCCTTCCCAGTTTTCAAAAAGGATAATATAAAGGACTGGAGTATTTGTTCCTTACTCCAGTCTGGTGTAGTGGGTTCTAGCTAGCAGACTGTATCCAGATGAAGATTTGTCAGAAGTGAGCTTTACCAGTCTTTAGGTTGCAAAGCTCAGTACTAGGAGGCAAAAAGGCAGTGAAAGTGAAAACGTTTCTTGCAGTACTCACCGAGCTGTTTTCTACTTCTTTTTCCACTGCTGAATGTGACTCATTATTAGCTGGGTTCTTTGGTGCAGCAAATTCTGGTTTCTTAATTTTTGTGTCAGGTTTGTTTTCTTTGGCATCTGGCTTACCCCCAGATCTAGCAGGACTTGGCTTCTGTGAGGGTGGTATCTGTGCAAGTGTTGACGGTGGTGGGTTGACATATTCATCTTCTTCCCTGAGCTCCTGTGGAAGCACTGTTGGATTCATTTTTACATAATAGCCATGGTAGTGATCATGCAGCTCCCCATTCTCTGTGCTGATGGGATTGTGATGGGCTGAAAACTTTGGCTGGTGTTTCACAGCTACTTCCTCCTTCATTGGTGCTTTTGAATATAAAGGCTTGTTAATTGTGGGTATTATATTCTCAGTGGCTAAAAGCTTTTTTTCTTGACTGAGTCTTGCCCCAGAAGTGGAGCTTTGCCTTTTCAGTTGTTTTGAAGGAGAAGGCTCAGAAGAAAGAGGAGGACTATGCTTTGGACTTGCTTCTGGGGTTCGAGGGGGTGTAGTACCTTTTCGATAAAAGTGAGGTGACTCTTTCGGGGTAGGTGGTTTGTCCTGAACTTTTTCTTCAGATTTTTCTTTCACCTCCATTCCTTCTTGAAATTTTTGTTTGATATAATCAGGACCTGAAAAATAGTGTAATAGAAATATTATGATTAAAACAAAAATAAGACTTCACAGTAAAACTATTGCATTGGGATGTCACACTGGACTATCTTGCTAAAATGCTGGCAGGGGCAGGTGTTACAAAAAATTCACTGATATCCGTAGTGATTTACTTTAAATTGCTCAGTAGTTGAAGTTACTGTACCTTTTGGTAATTGCCAGGACTGCTTACTAATTTGGTTCAGTCACTTTCTTTATGTCTTAAGCTTTGCAAAGGGTCATAGGACATAAATTGTCTCTGAGTGAAGTCTGAGGGACTAAAGGCTGACTTACCTTATGTATCTATCATTCTTTCTTTTTCTGAGAGGCATGTTTTGAGGTACGTTTTGCTTAATTACCCTAATCAATTTAACTTCTACCCTCATGATCATAGTATCTGTTTGACATGGAAGTAATTAACCATCAGAATGAAACGTCTCTTCTGCCCTTATAACCTACAGGAATTAGGGCTCAGATCACTTTTTTCCCCTTTGTGTGCATGTTAGCTTGTCTTACATACATATTTATATGTGACTTGAACTGTCACACACTGGCTTTGTCTTCCTAATCCGATCACTTACCATATGAAGACCCAGGTTAACCACTCGAGTCAGAAACGCAATTCTGCTTAGAAGCTAGGAAGACAAACTCTCTCACATTCACTACGGAAATACTTAGAGAGCAGCCAGTACGAAGGATCCTCCTCTCAAATACTAGCTAAACACCCATGGGCACGCTGACCAGTAGGACTCACTTATCAAGGTGTATTTCTATGCAGCTGTTTAAAGACAAGCTGGCTGAGATGCTTTGCTCCAGGTTTTGGTTGCCTGATTTAACAGTTCAGTGCTAAGAGTTGAGCAAACACTCTGTTCAAGAAACAAAATTGCAGTATATCTGTCTGTATTGTGGGCAGCGTTTTATATTTTTCTTCCTAGAGGCCACATCCCAGATTCCAGGATCAGGTCCTGTAAGAAGTCAGAAGCTGGGGAGCTCTGTGAACAAAGAACTGCAATGATTTTTCTGTATGTCCAATAATGGCTTCTGCCAAATACATTGCAACTGTTTTTCCACTTCTATCTCTTCTAGCACAACTACTTTCCTTTGATTTTTTTATCTTCGGTACGTGAGGCTTATCTGTGTTTTATGTCATAGAGAAATTCTGTGCCCAGAGAAGAATGTCTGCATACATTTTTCTGCTTTTGAGTTTAAAGGAGGCTCTAGCTGTGTTAGGCAGATACAGTGTTTTTACAGATGCCAGAAGCATATGCATCACTACACAGCACTAAGATCAGAGGAAGGAAGAGCAGCATGAAGTTTTTGGAAGTTACTGAGTCATCTGGTAAGTAAGCATTGCTGAGAAGAAGCATGCAATGTCTTCTGAGCAGGAAAATCACAATGCTTTTGGCATCTCTGAAAACCAGGCATGGAAATAGGGAGCTGTTGAGAAAGAAGGCTGGACGGAGACAAGCCAGGATTTGTTCTCAAATGACATTTGAGGAGGAAGCTTTGAGCAAGTAAGCCTGCACAGAAGCAGAGGACTAGAGGCTTGGTTCTTATGGCTTTTTATAAACTTCCTGGTAAAAGGGAAAGGCAGCACAAACCAAATTAAGAGTTGCCATATACAAAGTTACAGTTACGAACACCATTCATAAAATTCCCAGTCATGTAGGGGATTTCCTTCCGTCTTTGCTGAGATGCATAAGGTAATGCTGAGGGTTTTAACACGCATGAACTTTGGTTTTCTTCTCTTTTCACAGGGTATATAATTAGGGGTGTGAAGAGAAAAGGATAGCTGAAAGAGCTCTGCCTAACCTTTAAGCCCAAGACATGGAGCTGTCAAATTGCAATGATTATTTATTATCATATCATATCATTTTGTATATCATAGAATGGTTTGGGTTGGAAGAGACCTTAAAGATCATCTAGTTCCAGCCCCCCTGCCATGGGCAGGGACACCTTCTACTAGACCAGGTTGCTCAAAGCCCCATCCAACCTGGCCTTGAACACTTCCAGGGATGGGCCAGACACAACCTCTCTAGGCAACATGTTCCAGCACCTCACCACCCTCACAGTGAAGAACTTCTTCCTTACATCGGAGCTAAATCTACCCTCTTTCAGTTTAAAGCCATTACCCCTTGTCCTATCACTGCATGCCCTTGTAAAAAGTCCCTCTCTGGCTTTCTTGTAGGCCCCCTTTAGGTACTGGAAGGCTGCTATAAGGTCTCCCTGGAGCCTTCTCTTCTCCAGGCTGAACAACCCCAACTCTCTCAGCCTGTCTTCATAGGAGAGGAGCTCCAGCCCTCTGATCATCTTCGTGGCCCTCCTCTGGACTCACTCAAACAAGTCCATGTCCTTATGTTGGGGGCCTCAGAGCTGAACACAGTTCTCCAGGTGGGGTCTCATGAGAGCAGAACAGAGGAGGAGAATCACCTCCCTCAACCTGCTGGTCACGCTTCTTTTGATACGGTTGGCTTTCTGGGCTGCAAACACATTGCCAGGTCATGTTGAGCTTCTTGTCAACCAACACTCCCAATGTGGACACATCCACATTCACATTAGCTTGTTCCTTATGACTGCTGTGGTCAAAGCATCCCAACTTGAATACCATCTCTTCAGCCTTACAATGCTGCTGAAATGTCACCTGATCTGTTCCTCACCTACCTAGAAAAATGACTTTTACTAATATCTGATGGCACTTGAGGAACTGAAGGCACTTTCATAAGGAACACATCTGGGCCTCAGAAATGTTGTCCCTCTCCACTGTTTCCTACAATCAACTAAAAGCCTCCCAAGGCTGGCCAGAGGGACTCTCTCTCCTCCCTAAGACCTCCAAACTGTGTTCGAATTTCTGAAACAAGAAGGGAGCCAGGTCTCGGCTTCCCATGTCTCCACAAGAGACTGGTAGAGTGAAAACAAAAAACTTAAACCAAACCAAAAATATCATCTTTAACTGGAGCTTCCCAAAGAAGTTAAGTGTCAACAAGCTAACAATGCCATATTTTTACTGAGTATTTGGCGATATTTGATGCTAAGTGACATTGAGTCCCACCAGAGAAACCTGTAGCCTTCTGCATCCATGTAATGTCTGAGGGTGTCTGACCAGACATTCAGCAATTGCCTTAACATAACACAGCAGCCCTCCCTCACACCCCCCAGTACATCACATATGGCTATTAGAGATACATTGCTTGCCTCCAATCTTGCCCAGCAGGTCTTTCCAACACTCAAATCCTTGGCTCAATGCTGGTTAGCTTTGGAGATTGTCCAAGGACTTTTTTTACGTCTGTTCACTGTATTCAGTACAATCAGATTATGCACCTGTCTGAACCACTGACTCCAAGCGGTAAGAACACAATTCCCACTCCCTTCTGAGGACTAAAAATACTTGTCAGGACTTACCTTGTCCCCTTTGTGAAAGGCATTATCTAACACTACAGACATGGTCAACAGAGTCCTTTTTCTTCAGCATAAGAGCACGCTACAGCATGAGTATAAAGGAACCAGGGCCAAGGGAATTTGGAAAGGGAGTCACTAACATCTGATCCTACAAGAATTCTCAGCTGCCTGATCTTAATAAGAAACAGAATAGGATTTGAGGGTGGGAAGAAGGTAAGGTGGGATTATCTGTCTAGGAAATAAACACAGAGTTCTGTTCTTCAGTTTGCAGTTGAAGCAACCAGTAGATATATTCCTGGACATGATATGTCTGAGTGCCTAAGGAGAACCTGGTCTGGAAAGCAGAACCAAGAAGTGTCTTCCAACCAAGTAAAGATAAGCTTTCTTTGTGGATGAACCTGTGTCTTTTCTTATGGTGACATATTGGCTTTGCTACCGTCAGTTCAAAATTGATGCACCTTTGCTGGCTGAAGGTCTGCCATGGGGCGGTTTTGGCTCACACAGCTGTTGTGATGCCAGCAGCTGGATGGCACTATTAAAGTGTGAGTTAGCCAGTATTTGGGAGGAATAGCCTCTGAAAGCCAAAGGACTGTGTGGATGTGTGCGATGTAGGCACATAAAGTCACATAGTGTCTGCTGGTCTTCTTGAACAGCATTTCATTGATGGCTGTGGGGTAAGGGAAGCTTTGGTTTGGTTGCAGACACACTCATAGTTGTTCTAAATCTAGAACTTCTTATGGAGTTCTTGTGTAACATGTCCTTCCTCCTGGAAGGGCTCCAGTAAGTGATGGGACAGCATGGCCAGCTCTGTAAATGAGAAGAGAAGGGTGCCCTGGTTCTGCCACAGCATTTTTAGAGAGGTGACAGCCGCATGCTTTCTCCCATGGCCTAGTGAGGTATACATATTGGCAGCATGGGGCTGTTTCAGGATTGTGGCTCAAGCAGTGTCTGAAAATGCCATCTTGCAGGACACTGTAAATGCAGCCAGTGTTTCCCAAGAAGGCTAAGAAAAGACCTTGTGCCTTATCAGCTCAGGATGAAATCTGAAGCTTGAGAGGGATTGCAGAATGCACCTAGAATAGTGAGGAAAAAGGCATAGATACATATTTATATACATGAACCTCAGGTCATACTTCTGCCTATGCAATCCAGCCAGTTTCATGTATTTTGGCCATCTTTTCTAAGATGAGGCTACGGGAAAACGGTGGGACTGAATGAAGATGAGCTCAGGAAGTGCCGAAGGTACTAACATTCCTTACAGTAGGGCTGGTGATCCTTCAAGGAGCAAACAGTTTTGGGAGAGTAGGTTTTCTGAGCTAAGCTTGAGACACGATGCAATACAGATGAGAGCCTCTCACCATAATATGACAGAAGATACCTATTCCTGCAGCCCTGGACTGAAGTAGGTTCCTGTAAGACCCTATAGGTAAGCACAGGCTATAGGACTCTAGCAGCCTTGTCACCTCGGTGTCTCCAGTCCCCATGGTGGATGGGTACTCCCAGTTGTAAACTGGCCGGCTGCTGCACAAGAGGTGACGATCTTCCTTCCCCTTCTCCCCCTCCAATTTGTGAAGGCCCAGCCACAACCTTTAAATCAGTCAAAAGTGATTTGGATGGAAGGTGCTGTAAGTATGTACCCTGTGCAAAAATGCTGATTTGGGAATTACCTGGCATTACCAATGAGACTATACTTAATTAGGTCATCATAACTTGCAAAGCTCTATTTAAAACCTAGAGGTTGACGTGTTCTTTACTGTAGAGACCAATTTTGTTCTTCAGTCATGTCCTCTCTATTTGTTTTTCAGAGGAAAATGAAAAACATGGCAAAACCACCTTCTTAATATAAGGAAATAGCATTTAGGCTCTCTGTGCAATTCTACAGTAAAAAAGAAAAAAAAAAAAGGAAAAAAAAAGACACAGCTTCTCCTGAAGAAAAAAGCCCAACTTTATCAATAATTTTATAAACATCTTCTAATTTCTTCATGATAATTCTTCCACTCTTTTGTCCCAACAGCCTTACCATTCTTACAATTCAGGAAAAACAAGCTTTTCATATTACAATTTAATTCATCTTTTGAAAGCAAAAAAAGATTGCAATGCCGCTAATGCAGGCTTTAGAATATAATATTTACAGAATATAATATTTAAAGTACTGTTGATGCTGAAATGATATGATTCAATTTCAAGGTATACTGAAGTAATTATTAGGTAAGCATGCACTTATTTCTGCTTTTTAAACTAGAGTACGCATTATGTGATGTAACCTAACTATCTTTAGTGCAACAACTATCTCTAGTGCAACATGAAGAGTTAACAAATATATAGTGCTATATAAAGAGTAAGCCAGACTACAAATGACATTATAATTTGATGATTACAAGAAAATTTATGTTGCACTTATAGATAAATTCCACCCATGAAGCAGATACTTCACTCCCTAATTTTGTTCACACATATGAATCATTAGCAGAAAGACTCTCACTCTTCACTGCAAGGTTTACCGATTGTCTGTGGGGTAATGGTGACACGATCAAAGTTATTTGCTCAATCAGGACACTACAGTCTATATGCAAACCTTCCAAGATTAGAGGCCTCTTTTTACTAAACAGCTGAACACTTTTATAAAAAAGAGTGAATTCCTGCTCTGAAAAGTTCACAATCTATAAGTACAATACAAAAGACAGCAAAAAGGTTATACCAATAGCCCATTTTACACATGGGGGAGCTAAAACAAAGGGAAATCATGACCCAAAGTGCATACTTTATCTGAATAATCTCTCTGAATTCAGTGGTGAGTTGTCAATAAAGCACTGTCATGCTCAAAGCTTTGCTAAACCTTTGCTAAACAAGTGATAGCCTAAAGTTGCACAGGGAAGCCTTTGTCAAAACTAGGCATGGTGTGCAAGTCTTCTGAGTAACCAAAAGCCAACATAGCCCTTTGGCCATAAGTTTGTTACATATCTTCATAAATGTCATCTTCCTGGAGAAGCTGAGAACTGTCTACTGAATCAGAATTCAAAGATCAGGAGAAGGAAATAGTAAACGACGAGTAAGTTTCTTACTGCACATTATATCCCAGTACAAATCCAGGGCATGATATTGTTGAAACAAAAGCTGAAGTCTTTTGTGTATAAATGCACTGTACTAAAAAAGGAAAATATATAGTTTGGTGTTGGTACCACAGGTTGCTAGATACTGTTTGAGAAATAAGCTGGTGAAAACGATCTGGTTTGTTATCGTCTGATGTGATCAATGGTTTTCTAATGTATCACTGTTGGCAACAATAGCTATGCTCTCATAATAAGATTTATTTGCTGCTCTGATGAACATTAGCAAAACTTGGAAAGCTTGGTGACCCATTAGATGATCAACTAATACAGGCTCTTTTTTTCTGCAAGCATCCAAAATACTCCTATGTTAGCATCCTATTTTTCAGGATAGGACACCTACTTTATAATAATTCCTCAGCATTCAGCATGGTAACTGTAGATGAAGGAAATAAAAATAATCATTTATCAGTCTGCTAAAAGAATTGATTCGATGAATCATTACGAAAGTGCAAATAACTATATTCAGTAAATTTTAGAAAGATAGGGTTTATTATTATTGCTTCATGTTGGAGATGTGTGTGTGGAGGAAGAACTATAATTAATGTCATTAGTACTTCCTCTGTTTTATTCTCATTTTTCTGAAGGCTATACTGGTAACAGGGAAAAAAAGCTTTTAACTGCTAGGCTGCTGGCTTGAATTCAGCCCAAATGAATGTGTAAAATGTGTTGATGAACTCAGTGGAGCAGAGATATGGTTATGGTTTTAGTAATGCCTGGCAGCCCTGTCTGCCATCTTGGCAGACTGAACTGGGACTGAATGGGGCTGGAAATTGAGGGGTGAGGATTACAGCCATAGAGAAACTGATGGATATAAGGCAAGGTGCTTAAAGAGGCATAGGGCTCTGAGAAATCACTTCTACCTGACTTAGATATGAATAGAATAGAATAGAATAGAATAGAATATTTCAGTTGGAAGGGACGTACAACAATCATCTAGTCCAACTGCCTGACAAATTCAGGGCTGACCAAGTTAAAGCATGTTATTAAGGGCATTGTCCAAATGCCTCTTAAACACTGACAGCCTTGGGGCATTGACCACCTCTCTAGGAAGCCTGTTCCAGTGTTTGACCACCCTCTTGGTAAAGAAATGCTTCCTAGTGGTAGTTTAAGAGGTTATCACCCCAGGTGTCTGCAGTGCCCCAGCAATAGGGCATGGAATGGCGTAGCTGCTTCATGGTTGGGTCAATGTGCAGCAAGGTATGTAAGATTTCTGGCCCCCAGACAGTAAGAGGGCACCTGACTTGATTGCCAAGTTGGAGGTGGGATTTCCCTAGAAAGAAATTCCCTACTCCTGGTGATGTATATATGTTATTTAATAATTCCTTAATTCAGAATGACATATGTAGGCCCTGTTGCCCTGTTTTAGCTGCATCTAACATTGGTTATGCCAGCTGGAATAATGGCTCTCCTTAACGGTACTTGAGAATGCTTTAGAGAAAAAAATCACACATTTGCTGAAGTCTAAAAATAAGCATGTCACTAAACAGAAAGAAGAATTGAAATGGAAGGGATTGTAGACACTATCTGGTGAGATGTAAAAGAAACCTAAGTCTGGATGCCTGCTTTAACTTTTAGGCTATGGTGAGGTAGGAGGTATTTAGGCATTTTGGTGAGGTATGATCAACATTTTAAATGCTAGTAAGCAGCCTCCCTAGCAAGGGGCAAATAAAAAATCTTGCTTGAATTAATTTTTAAATTCCATTTGGCTGCCTTACAATACTTCTTTTTTTTCTGGACTTAATACCACTAGCATGGAAGTACCATGGCTGCCTAGGAAAGCAACCTACAAGGTAAACAAGAGGGAGAAGAAAGCATGTTTTGCATAATCCAAAAATACTCTAAAATACAATGTTTACTATTTGGAATGCTTTGTAATCTTTCTTAGTTCACTCTTACTCCCAACTCCTCATTTCCTGCCCCCCCCCCCGCCCCCCGAAAATAGCTTCCCTTTGCTGAAATTTCCTCCAGCTTACACTTCCAGGGCTTCTCAATCTGTTGTTAGCATTACTGCTTCCTTAAGCAGTACTCCTGGTAGCCTTTCTTCTCCTACTGCACTGGAGGCAACACTGAAACTAGCATGTGCCAACAGTTACTCACTCACTGGACCCATGAACGTCATGAAGAACAATGCCTACATGTATTTATTTTATGGAACTGTTGTGATTTGATGTGGCAGCCTGCTGTCCTTTAAACCATGTACTACCATGACCTAAAAATATAACACAAAGATAGCACATAATGTGATATTATACTATTGCCACAACCTGACAAAACTACATCATCATTCAGCGATGTAAAAGTTAGAATACACAAATCTTCAACCTGGACTCACTTTAACAGGTGGCATCACTGAATACAAGCAGGTTTTACTGCAGTCTTAAATGCAACCTTCCCTTCTTGCTAAGTAAAGATAAGCACATACAATAGGTAATCACTGACAGAAATTGCTTAAGTGTCTCCTGCAGAAGAACCCCAAACATACAAATTCTTGTGTATCAAGGTTGCCCTCTCAACTACTTTCTGCTCAGGAAGCAGCTTTGTGCAGTATCTTAAACAACTTCCAACCTATCTACCATCTTTAAAATATCTGCCAGTACTTTATTTTCCTGGTTTTGACATCAATGAAAATGATGGGGCCTTCTCAAAACCCACATCAAATGCTTTGTCATGGACTAGACAAAGATCAAGAGTGCTGAGCTACTTATTTACTTGCCACACATACAGAGACATGCATACACTTTGGCCAAACCCAAGGCTAGTTCTTATGCCTCTGTGTTTACTCTGCTCTGATGTTTACACAGCACAAGAGAGCTATTGGTGTGGCCTGTAAACTGACTACTTTACTGCTAGTCTCTCTGCATTTCACACAGGTATTTGTTGAAAAGTATATGGCACTATGTTATCTCACAATGCTTCTTGAAAATATCAAAACGCCTACTCAAACACACAGCCTTGAGTTGCTAGCAACAGCAATGGTAACAAAAAAGGAAATGGACTTCCACCAAACAATTCAAATCATATGCAACATCACAAACTTGTGAGCCTAGCAGTAGGATGACAAAACAGAGATGTTAATGCAATTCCTGTCTGTGCGAAACTCAGACTGCCTCTTCTCTCCCTTCCTGTCAGTTCCTCCAAATCTGAAATTAATTTGAGTCATCCTACCATAAACATACCTGAATATAATACATAAACAGTATTTTTGCATCATCCATTTTTGTATTCTCCAATAAATAATTAAAAAATAATTAAGGATAAAAGAATCCCTAAAAGTAAGATTTTCTTCCTCAAAAGGTTTCTAAATGCATCATTATAGAGTAGACATACACACTGAAAGATCTGAAGGCAGGAAAGAATAGACTAATGAATCTCAAAAACTGCCTGCAGTCAGCACCAAGTAAGAACAATGTTTTAATTCTGACTGTAAATCCAATCTCTGCTCCATTTCTGTGACTGCTTTACTAGGTGACTGAAGTAGCTGTGGCATTTGCAAAAAAGGGCACAAAATTCATAATTGTATCTGCATAGCAGATTACTCTGTGTAGGCCCTTATACTTTTGGATTCAGTACCATCAGAAAAATATAAATAATATAAATATAATAAAAATATAAATAAAAATATTTATCCTACCTGATAGACAGCACTATGAGTGCTGCGCAGCTCTCTCTAACACCTCACGGGGACATCAGCTTATGGACACAGAAATGGCTCATGACCAGCAATCTTAATTACAGCTTGCTTTACTTACCCTAACTCTCTGTTGATGAATACTAACAGAACTTCAAAAAATATTTGACAAGATTATATGGTGTTGCATATGGCTCCTGTATATAGGGACAGGCTTCATCTTTCCAGGCTAGATAATATACACATATTGTATTCAATGTGAATGTTCCCAGCTAAATAACACATGTACTATAATCTACGTGAATGCTTCTGAGCCTGCAGGCTGCTTAATATGAGATAACTGAGAAGGTAAGGTTTTAGCTTTTTCACAGAAAATCTAGAGCCTACTTTACTTCAGCCGAGCTGCACTGGGGCATGAGGGAGACTGAAACCTAGCATCAGTGTATGTTTTACAGCTATTATTAAGAACAGTACATGAACCTCTGATCATGGGAACATTCTTCTGAAAACTAGAAAAAATCCACTGGAAAATTCAGCAAATGTTAACTGCAGCAGTAGTGTTCTTTAAGCTCCTTTCTATCTATCAGAAAGGATGGGCAGAAGTGAAAGGCTGTAATTCTGTTCTCATCACAACTGCATATTCTCTGAAAAGATGAATTTTATATATATAAAGAGACTGTTAATGGGCCACAATAGCTGCCTTTACCCAGTATAATCCACATGTCTTTACATGTCCACATCTTTCTGATATGAGGATGCCCAAAGTTACACACAGTATTTCAGATTCAGGGTCACTGGAATCATGCAGAGAAGGGACCATTACCCTTCTTCTCCATGACGTGCTTCTTCTGTATATACAGCCTGGAAGAGTATTAGGTGCTTCTCCTCCGTATCACATTTCAAATGCATGGCTATCATTCTGCTCCATGAGAGTTTGGCAACTGACCTCAATAGGAGCAGGTTCACATCTCATCTCCAAGTGGCTGAGTCTGTCAGCCCTTAAAGACTTCCCATAGCACTTTTGAGGAGGAAGTCACTGTCTTCAGTTTAAATACCAGGTCTGACGATTCTGCAAACTAGCTTGTATTTGCTGAGTGATCACCACTGTAAATGGTAGCACCCACTTTCAGCTATATGTACAATGTTACTGAAAACTTTGTTTTTCATAGAATCATAGAATCACGGAATCATAGAATCATTAAGGTTGGAAAAGACGTTTAAGATTACAAAGTCCAACCATTAACTTAAGACTGCCAAGTCCACCGCTAAGCCATGTCTCCTAAGCGCCACATCTACATGTCTTTTGAATACCTCCAGAGCTGGTGACTCAACCACTTTCCTGGGCAGCCTGTTCCAGCGCTTGACAACCTTCTCAGTGAAGAAATTTTTCCTAATAGCCAATCTAAACCTCCCCTGGTGTAACTTGAGGCCGTTTCCCCTCATCCTATCACTTGTTCCAGCTTTTCTCTGTTCCAGCTTCTGTTTGCAACATACCACTTCACTATTACCTGCTGATTTAAATAACATGCTGTTCACCATATTATACAACTATGCAACATATCACCCATGATACTTGGCTAGTCATTAGTGAAGACTCAGATGTGTTGTTTACCAATTTCCTTGTAACTTTATCAGGCTTCTCTCTCCATGCCATTTTTCACTTCCATTTATTATTTTTTTTTCTTGTCAACAACCTCCAGTATTCCTGTTGCAATCACACAGGAAAACTATCTAAACACATTTGATTCTCCTTTTGAAAACAGGAGTTTACAGATTAGTAACTGTCATGTCTTGTCTTTTAGCTGAACATGAAAATACACTATATTTGATGAAGTTTAGGATCAAAACTGAAACTAATTTGGCAGCCATGTTTTACATTAAAACCAAAATACTTATGGCTTTTAATACTTAGTGTTCTCTTAGCATATTCTCTCCTCTTGCAAAGCAGTCTTGGGTTGGCCTTTCTATTCCACATCAAAACTTTTAACATAAGCACCCCATTTCTCAGTAAGACTCCGTTAATAGACTGTAAAAGTTGATTCACATACATTGCTTCTTGGGCCACATACAAACATGGAGGAAGAAGTAGGTTTTTCTTCCTTGCATTTGATTGTCTTTGCAGAATTTGGTATCATATACTGACAACAACTTTAATCAAAATTTCTTACACAAACCAACCCTCAAGCTCCTGATCCAGCTTTCCACATATGCAGGTTTACACAGGTATTACAGATTACTGAAATTATAGTAGTTGCTCTGCTGATATGGGTCAATCAGCTTCAGATTAATACTGCAACTAGTTCCACAAGCAACTTGAAATAACCACAAAATAACATGACTTAGAGCTTTTAGGAGGAGAAAAATATCATTCATAGCTGTCAGATGCTTTTCAATACAATGGTATTGCCCTTTAGCAAATTTAATAACTGAGTGAAATTTTTGCCAAAGCCCTTCTAACTTTAGGATCTTTTAAAATCTTTTTTTGATGAAGAAACAGTGCCTGCACTGTTTTTCTCTGAACACCCTTCTACTCTTCCACTAAAGAAAAAAGCAGAGCTTAGGATATGCACCCAGGGTTTGGGTTCTAGATGTCAGCACTTCTTATGCCTGTGGAATATGTGTCAATAAGGCTCAATATTTGGAAGACATGAAATATATGTATGTCACCAAACAACCGAAATTACATTTGAATGATTTAGATGGGAAAAGTAACATGGAAATAACTAGACAGTTTTAGACTCCATTGAGTCTAGTCACAAATTTAGATATGCATTACTGCCTTTACTTAAACTCTAGATATTTCAAAGGGATTCATCACTATATGATAACGTTAGACTTCATTTTTTTAGAAGTTTCCTTTATCTCCTTGTGTTTATAGAAAAAATACTTGAAATTATGAACTTGGAAGATGCAAAAGCAGGAGTAAAATAAAAAGACACAAAATTTACTGCTTTTAAATTATATGGGTTTATGAACTTTCTTGGAGGGTCGAGGGTTAATCCAGTATTTTTCAATACTCAGAAACAGTATTCATTAAGCTGCATCGCACTTCTAGCAAAATTAATTTCTTTTATCTAGCAATGGAATCAATTAAGAAGCTTAAGAGTCAGAAGTGGGCTAACAGAACTGACTGCTGCACTGCAAATGCCAGAACTACAGAAATACAACAATCGATTTAATTCTGGTAAAACTAGGGCATGTGATCTGCTTAGTCTTCCATCCTATCCTGGCTTCTTTTCCAACATATTCTTGATCTTTTGTATTTCAAGAGAAACCCCAATCATCATGCCACTTACCATTCTGACCTCATGCAGTGTCATTTCTCCCCCTTCACCTCTGCGCTCTAAGTTTTCATTTCTAAATTCTAAGTTTGCAATATCCATTCACTGCTCCTCATCTCCAAATCTATCCCATAGTCTTCACAGTTTGGCAATTGCCCCTGACAAAATACCTTCTGCTCTTCATCTGATACTTTTTGAGGAGCCTCTGTTGATTTCTTAGTCATATCTCAGTATCAGCACTCTATTCTCCCCCTCCTTTGACACAGCTGGCCATTCTCCTCTTCCGGAACAATTCTCCTCTGTTAACGTCCGTCATTCATCCTTTTATTTTCCCCTCATTTTTCTTTCACTTTTTAACTATACTTTCAAGGAAGATAATCTCAGATTACTCTGATCTTGGTCCCCCTACCTTCTCTTTTTACAGTCTTCATCCTGTTTAATCTCACCATACAAAAAATTCAACTACTAATTCCATGTTGCCTGTGTTTCAGTTCCAGGTTTGACTCCTGTTCCGATTATGATCTGAGCGAGTAACTGTTATAGGACTAACAGGTAGAAATCTTCATGTCCTCCAAATTCTCAGCATGATCTTCTACGTCATACTGAACAATATTACATTACTCTACATTACTCAGGTCTATAATCCGAATAACACCTTTCCTTTTCAGATCTCTCTTTACACTCTCTCTACTTCTAAGTAAGTCTTAAGTTTCACAGACTTACTTGGAATAAAAAGCCATGTATATTAGCCATCTATTTCTCTGGCCTTGACAAATGTAGAATGCAGCTGCAAAGATTATTTTTCTCCAATGTTCTACCCTTTCCTCTGGAATACATCTCTCATTCCCCATTTCCTATAAAAACAACTGCATAAAAGTCTACAGCAAGTGTTAACTGCTTATGGTCAAGTACTACAAGGCACTGTAACCAGCACAGCTGTAGAGATGTGCCAATGTAACCCATATCACATGTTAAAAAAATAACATGCGAAACCTAACCTTTTTCAGCGTAATTTCAGCCTTCACTAGTATAATAAAATCCTTTCAAAATAAATCAACATACTCTGGTGAAAATTAGCACTGTAAGGAAAGTTGTCATAGTACAGACCTTGTTTGCTGAATTTCAACATGGAACAAATATTTATGACGCAGTTATAAATAGGATTTATAATGGAAAAGTTGACACTGTGATAATACTCCCATGTGATAGACCCTACTTCATCTTGTCCTTGGCTGATGGACACTGTGACAGACCAATATAGAAATTTACTGGAGCAGGCCAAAAGTGGGCATGTTCTGTGTCCTGGAAGGAATGGTTCTTTTGGGGTGCAAATGAATAATTTTGAACAGGAGAAAGGAGGCAATTAAAACACTGAGGTAGCACTGACCTCTTTCTCTCAGGTTATACCTGTAATTAACACTCCCACGGTGGCAGCTTAGATAGGTATACCTAGGCTAGAATTCAAGAAGCTACTTCAATATAGCAACATAGCCAAGACAGCACTGAAGCTAGTCCAGCTTAGTTGCCTGACTATCTAGCTAGCTTCCTAGTCAGATCCTGTAGCCTTTACTAGGCAACCACAAGTTGTATCTACATGCAAATTAACTCGCTCAGTACTTAATGGAAGCCTGTGAAAAGCCTATAGGAAGCCTGTAACAGCTTTATCTCTCTACAGGAAACTGGTTCTCTGTTATTAAAGTTAATTTGCTCAAAACTAGTTATGCACCTTTTTTTCTAAGCAAATCATTTGATTATGTCA
The DNA here is from genome assembly GCF_026419915.1 of Harpia harpyja. Taxonomy (NCBI): domain Eukaryota; kingdom Metazoa; phylum Chordata; class Aves; order Accipitriformes; family Accipitridae; genus Harpia; species Harpia harpyja. The sequence continues at coordinate 44,510,481 of NC_068944.1, forward strand.
CTCAAAAGTATCTTGGAGAGATTCAGAAAGTATCCTGAAGAATTAAGGCTACTCCTTTGCAACCTCTTATTCTTTTGCTTTCTCCCAAGTATGTTCTCTTGTCCCAGATGCATGCAGGAACACTGCGGAGTGGGTTGGGCCAGCATGCGTCTATGGCAGTGGGGCAGGATAGGTGCAGATTGCCAGCAAGCTGGGTGGGCCTCACACTGCGCAAGAGGAAAGATGTGGAAGGGTGGGGGCATCTGTACCTAGGGTTTGGCAAGACTGGTGATAAATTTGGAAGTCAAGTTGTGAAGACTGGTGTGACAAGAGTTATAAAAAGAAAGGGGAGAACAAGAATAAAGCTTGAATCTGATATCTTTTCTTTTAAAGCACCTTCTTTCTTTGATTACTAGATACAACAGAAGTGCCTTAGGATACCTCTATAGCCTCTGGCTTCTCCAGAGTTGTGTAGAAAGAGGATGGAAGCAATAAATTCTACAGAAAAGATGCCATAGCAAGAATCCTGACAACAGTTGTGTGAGGATGATGAAGCCGTATGTTGAATAATTTCAGAAAATGAATAGGCTCTTGTATGACTAAGAATAACTAGTAAGCTTCCATATGCTTTAAGGTACAAACTGATGGCATGGCTGGTAACTCTAATCAGGCAAAATGCTCATTGTAATTGGCTTTTTAAATAAAAATATCTGGCCTGGTCCACATGCATTTAGCCAGTACATTCCAGTTAATTAGCATCAGGCAGAAATCTCTCTTTCCTGTCCATATGGAGTTTGGATTTTGTGAACTGGAGGAGGTGGAGATGGGAGAGAAGAGGAAGATGGGAAGGATGTGTTTTCATCCAAGGCTACAGACATCCACCACTGGTCAAAAGAGAATGTAAAACACAGTTGCTCTTTAAGGCATTAGAAGCCATTAGAAATTGACTTATCATAAGCTTAAAATGCTTATTTCTGAAACTAGTGATGTTCAGCATGTTAATACTGATGCTGTAACAGTAACCAAACATTACTGGAAAAAATACTGGTAAAATCTGACAAAATCCTATTCTTTCATTAGAAAATCTTTGTTCTCTGCTCATATATTTCACCTAAGGAAATTCTGTCCATCTCTTTAGAGAGTGTTAATTGATAAACTGCTCCTTGACTTCTCTCATGCCTTGTTTAGGAGGTCAAACACTGGATGAATTGTTCTGGTGAGCCATGTATGTTCATCTGGCAGCTGGTTGGCCTGACAAATAATCTGCCATAAAACCATTCAGATCTGAATTTCCAGACCTTAATTGCTCCATGGTAAAGTGCTCAGACTGCTCTTACCCTGCAGCAAAGTAGTTTTACCCCTCTTTCATTTAATCAAATGTTATTCATTCAAACTCAATGAAAGAGCAGTATCCATTTGCTGCAGGATATATATGCACACAGACAATTATGGCTTAGCTGTGCAAGTTCATACTTTAGTCTACCTCCTGACAGTGCGTTTACAAGAGTATATCCTAGAGATGGCCTGTGGAATTTAGAATGCAATGGGTAAGTCAAAGCATCCATTAACCTTGTGCGAGACTAGAACAATATTCCTCCTTTCACTGGGTGTCAGAAGCCTTTCGTTTCTGTTATACCTTTGATACAGCACTCTCATTAGTCATTTGCTCTTCTCTAGGTGTTAACAAGAGACACAAACCAGCATTTATTGTTTTTCTCTAAGCAAAGACAATCTCAAACTGTCCCTGAATGACTCCCTTAAATGAGGATATGACTCAGGTTTCATTTGTTTCCTGTCCTGGTATGCTCTTTTGACACATCTACAAGTTTAGCGATGCCTGGAGGAAACAAACAGGTCAGAGCTGGGATTTCTCAAAATTTGTTTTATTTGGTGATAAAAAGGCCTGTAAACTATGGCCTCTATAAAGATTGCAACATTTGTTAAATCTACAAAATGTATAGCATTGTAGGTAGGGCTCTGCAAAGATATACCATCCTCACAGCTATTAATCACTAGCTACAGGAGTAGAAGCAGCGTCTTGCCTGAGAGTAGTGTAAACAAGCTTAGGTAGAACATCTCCCTGTAACCTTGGAAGTCCTTACACCATGGCACTGACATTTTCAATCATATTTGCTTTCCTTATATACAAATATTAAGGTAATTACTGGGAATGCTAGATCTCAAGATTTCTGTGGTACCTCAATATTCATGATTCAGACTGACATTATTATTTTTACCCGCTGGATGCTACTTTGCTTCTTACTGCTTTGTCCTCCTTTCAATCTCCTTTTAAACTACATTACAAAGCTAGAACCTCTTGGCAGCTTCTGATGAATGTCTTAATGAACATAAAATTGAAACGTGAGAGAAAGTAATTGGGAAGTAAGAACTGTCATGGTACAATGAGTGATGAATATTCACTGTAATTATAAATTGTGGGTACTACTAGGCTATATGGCCCAGAAGCTTGCTTTTTAAGAATCTGAAATTTAAGAGCTTTATCAAAAGATTTTCAAATATTTAAATAGACTTAGGCTGCAGGTAATGCAGAGATCACTCATTAAGACAGAAAAAAATTCTTAACTTTTGTTTTCACTTTTTTTTCTCTCTTTCTTTCAAGAGACTTGTTGATATACTACATACCTTTATTCATTGCTGACAGCATACTTGCCTACTGTACTAAGCAGTTCAAGCAATAAGAGGAAAATTACCCTTTCCCACAATAACTTATTTTCAAGACAATTTAGCACAATGGAAAGCCTTCTCTTAACTATAGTTTCAGAGACTGAGATACAATACTTACCATTACCTTTTAGTAGCACTAACAGAAACTTATATACTGTAAAAATAAAAAGCTCAAGCAACAGAAGAAAACAGAGAAGTTGCTATTGGGAAGCAATAATGGTTACCTTGTTTTCATTCAAACACATGAAAAATTCTATTTGAAAAGCAGGTATTTACTGCTGTTTGTGTGAGTGAAGTTAAATACTCAGAAATATTTATCTATTCTAGTACCATAAATGACAAAAGCTGATGATAACATTGTCCAGTAACTCATAGCATGACACTTGTGAAATACTTAAATAAGCAGGTATGTGTACAGGTGAGTCTCAGGGTTAACTGGTACCACTCAGAAAGAACGTATCTGAAAAAGGCATTGTGAACACTGAGGATGGAAAGTATTTTTGACACGATAGTATTTGAAAGGATCACAATAATATATGAATCTGGTGTTTTGCTGCAGCTTATTTGGGATAACTGAAATTTAGTTAACATCTTGGCATTTTAAAGTTACTTAAGCAATAGGAATAGCAATTTTTTTTCAAATGTGTACAAATATATGGTATTTGGCCATCTTGAAAATAATGAGGAAATTTAAAACTTAGACTCCAAAAGAGGTATTTATCTTTTGATAGGTAGATAGCTGATAGACATTTCCACACAAAGAATAGACTAAGTAAACTTTGAGAAATGTTTTGCTACATAACTGTACACATATACAGCTGCATTTGGGGAAGGGATACAAACTCTTCCTTTCTGTAATTGGAATAAAAGTTTTAAATGAGAGGAAAATAAGAATCTCACACCTTCTCTCCCCAAATCTTAGCCAATTTGTCAGCAACGCTACTTCATATCCTGTGGCAGGAAGTAAAAAAAGACACCTAACAAATTCTTGATCTGGGTGATTTCTTGGGGTCAAATTTCACACCATCAGATGTTTGCATTTTCCCTCGAGTACCCCAGCCATTTCTTTATTTCTAGGGTTTGGCAGCTTTGAAATACTTTCATTCCACATGCTTTAATTCCCTCTTACTTTTATTCTCTATCAAGCTTTTCCTCTGACAGGGTCCCTGTTATTAGTTCTTTGCATGGCTAAGCTTATGACTTCTTAACTTATGACTAATAAGATGAACTGCTGCTCTAAACTGGGAGTTCATCAGTTGATGGAAGAATGAAATAATGAAAAAAGAAAAAGACTTGGACATCACAGGAGTAAGTATGGGCCACTAATATGGTTCTACTGAGGTCATTTCCAAGAGTGAGAGGTACATATTGATACCATTTTAAAGCTAGTAAAGTCTTACTACTGGAAATAGTTCTGTTGAGCTTTGCCTACAGTTCTGGACAGCCATGTTCAAGAAAGATGAATTTATAACAGGATGTGTATAAAGAAAGTTTGCAAGAGCGATAAGGGGAATGGAGATTCTAACCTGCACGAGGTGACCAGCCCTTGACTTATGCACTAAACAAATAAAAAAGAGTGCCCCAACCTTCCCAACCCCAAAACACACAGATTGCTCTCTACAACTAAATACTTAGGAATAAAGAAAACCCCAAGTATTTAAGCTAACTGACAGTAACGATTTAGTTACAAATTATATATAATGGTCATCTATACTAAAAATTGAAGGAAATAGGTGGATTGTTAGAAAATGTTGAAGAATTTTGTTGTTCTTTGATTTTGCAGGTTGCGATACTAGCCTGCATCCACCATTTGGTACATTTAAGAATAAACGGATTTGTGTCTGAAACAAGGATGTGCAGATGATGATGGTAAGTGAAAATGAATCTCAGAGCTATAATCTATATTAGCATACAAGTGCAGGTAAGTCCTTGAAAAGTAATAACAAGATATGACTCAACTCATTTGACAGGTGAAAGAAAGGACAAACTTATGAAAAGACATTAAATTGGCAACTGGAGTTCCATTTTATCTAGCCAATCTTAAGCTAGACAGCAGTACACAAAAATATTGACCTCATGGAAAGACACCAGAAAAACAAAGAAAAACCTACTTTGCTTCTTTCTATAGCAACTTTCCAAACCACATGACAGGTGAAAATGGGTTGCAAATGTTGATATAGGTGACACAGACTTTATTCTATGGTATCTTGAGTATGGGACTAATGTTCCACAGAGCACCACAGGCGTAACAGAGGAAGATTCCCCCACAGGTTATGTATGTGTAACGGTAAAGCATTCTCCAGAACTCAGGCCTTACCTAACCAAGACTGTCAAGAATTCCCTTGGACAGTAAAAAAGCTAAGGATCTTCCCCCTAATAAACACATTATAGAAATAACCCAAATTTATGTTGCTTTATGTTCTCTGACGTCTGTCTTTGACACTGTTCTGAAGAAGGTATTAATGTGAGGCAAAGTTATATGCTTGATACTGACTTTTCGACACTCAACTGTTTTTATACAAAGCAACAGTCACCAAATGATTAAAAAATGAAAACAAAATCTCCTTGAGAAATGTACCCTCTTCATGACTTACACATGACTATTGTTTCTGTATAAATGACAACATTCAAAATGAAATCAACTTTTTAACTTAACACAGAACCTTTTCACTGCAATAAAAAAACACTAGCCACAAAAAGCCCAATCTATAATTACCTGGTTGGTAGAAATTTGGTGAAAGTTCTCTGGCAACTGCTCTTGCAATATCACATTCCTGGCGAGCAGCCTGAGCAGCCTGATCCGCAGCATCAGCTTTAGCTCTTGCATGTGCAGTTCTGTACAAAATAGAAAACAGTTTATATGCAGAGGAGTCTTTTATGAGTTGCATCAATAATGTGAGAGCAAAGGACTACTGTCCTCAGCTGCCATACACTATACTATATAGTGCACTCTTATGCCCACTTGCTGTGAGTAACTGCATATCAAAGTATTTCAGAACCAACGCACTATTCCTCTCAGTTCTTCAGTCCTGCTCATCTTTGTATCACATTTACTTGTAGGTACACAGTTTACAGTCCAAGCTTATAATTAAAATTTCTAAATAGAAAAAAATAATAGTACCTGACCAAAACCTGGGGTTATGATTTTAATACATGTTACCAGAACGTGCACAAAAGTGTACAGAAGGTCAGACTGGGCCACCACACAGACTTCTAAACAGCGGTCTGTGAGACCAGGATACATGGTGTTCAAGGGGACTGTGGAATGCTATTACTTTTACAACATTTCAAAGTTAATGCTCAATGTTGGGTGCCATGTAAAATTTTTTGAAGGGCAAAATTGAGGTACGTTGGCCTAAAAAACTGAGAAATGTCTTCCACAATCAGACCATTTTGGAAAGAAATGGGATGGAAAATGTGTTTGATTCTTCAATAGGCATTTGTATAAATGGGGACTTAAGAGTTTTAAATTCTTGTAAATCACTGAATTTCAAATCCAAAACAAACTGAAAACGCAACTTTTCTGAAGTCAAGACAACAGTTTGGAATACTTTCATAAAGTAATCTGCCCTCTGCTTCTACTTTTTTCCTTCTGCTATTTCTCAAAAAGCCTCAAGAACAGCTTGTGCAATGCCTCTGATTCCAGACTGTGCAAATTGATAGTCGTGTTACTGCAAGATTGCATCACTGTTTGTCCCATCTTCCCTCCCCACTTCATTTTTAAACAGTCATGTGTTTAAAAATTCCTGATGGCAGTGATCGCTCTGTGCCTCTACAGCACTAGCACATAGCCTAGAGCTACAAAATGGTTCATTAGAACAGAGGGGAAGCTAAACATGGCAAACTAGCAGAGTTTTTTGAGCCTCTAGAGACATTAATAACATTTCTAAACCAGATATATTAAATTTCATGATCTCAGGAATTTTCTCATAACTTTCTAGTAGAAAACTGACACTTAAGTAGGAAAAAATTCGTTAAGAGGACAACAGCAGCAGCAACTTTTACCCTGTGTGCCTGGTGATACTAATCAACAGCAATCAAATAAATGAAAACTTTCAACAACTCTGCTGTAAGAATTCAGTTTTATTTTCAAGGAATAAAGAAGAGTTCTATGTGTTTTAGATGAAGCAAGAATTAAATGTTAGCATTAACCAGAATGAGCACCAAGAGATTAACAGTATGGCAGACTTTGCATTTCTAAAAGGATGTTTAATCCCGTAAGGTATAGTATAAACACAGACATAAAAAACCCACATAGACAGTTTCATCTGTGGTGCCTGGAGAAGATTTATTTAAGTTACATCCTCCCTAAAATGTGTGTGGGGATAAATGTTGAATGTTATCTCAAAGCTTAGCTTGTCATAATTTACTGGATAAACATCAGCTCATGCTGCCTTCTCGCAGGTCCCTCTAGGTCTCTGAGAAAAAAGATAATGAGCAAATAAGCAGTAACACCTTTGACTTGTACTCGGGATGGGGGAAAGAAACTGTCAATCAAAACAAATACACCATATAATCCTATATATGTTCTGTGCAGTTCATGAATGGTTGTATGGTATGTGCTTGCTTAGTAACAGTAATCAAACCCGTTCTTTCTCTATAATCATTATTTTCAATTAGATGAGCTATTCTTAGCGCCTACATAATTATGTCTATGTAGCATAAACTTAATGAAGCAATCGTAGCACTGGGACATTGTTTTGTGAGACAATAATGTAGTCGGCACATAGATAAACTAGACACTGATCATCCTTTTGTGATGATAGAACAACCAGACTATTCCCATATAAAAATAGTCTCATACTATTGCCACCGCTACAATAGACATTTTAAAAGCTAATATACTAAATGACCAGCATCAGGAAAACATACTGCCAGGATAGTACAATTATTTATTGATGTCTGTGAATTTTCTATATTATTATATGCAAGAAGCAAATCACATATCCTGTCCAAGCATACAGTATCAATTAGTTAAGGAATTAAACGGTGACATGAGTAATAAGCTAGTGAAACTTTGTCACATGAAGCTGCGCAAAGCAAGTCACAGCAGGAAGAAGCCAATGGAATAGAAGGAAAATGAGCACTGCTTTCCTTGGCTGCCTTATCTTACACCTTTTTTTTTTCCAGCTTGCACTTCCTGCTATCCTGCCCCTTTTGCACTCACAGTCAGGAGTTCCAGCAGACCAGAACAGGAGCGACTGTTCAGACGCGAATGCTGCCAACGCGTGTCTCAGTGACACACTTGAGCAGAGCATCAGTGCTGTACTGTCGCTGAGAGACAGCACAGCAAGATTAACTAAATAGGCACAGGAGGGTAAGGCACAAGAACAGTGTTTATGCTCCCGAGTGGGCCTTCGACTAGCCAAACAAAAGCGTGTGCACGTGGCTGTGCTGAGACACTTCCCTGACGGCCTCTTCAGCAAGCATCATGGATGACATACAGCAAATGTGAAAAGAACAGGAGAAACCGGCAGAGCCAGTGCTTCTGTACAGAACAGAAGCACTGCGCTTCGCTTGTGAACACAGGCTCTTCATTATTTGCATTATTTGCTATTTATCATCTTGGCATTTGGATGCTTTACTGGCTAATTTCAGCAATGTATACTTTATTATCTCAATTTGCAACTGTATATTCAGACATTTCTTTCACTTCCTGCATTCTTACTTATAAGTGTCAGACTCAAATAATTTTTCTGTTGCTATATAATTTGCCATTTTTTTAATTCTAACTTCCACACTTGATTTGTCTCTCTGTTTTCCATATTACCTGCTTACAGTTACTGCTGCTTGGCACTACATTTTGTTTGTACTTGTTTTATTCTGCCTTGCACTGACTGCCACACTATCAGAATGTTATTATCAGAGACTATGGAGAAATCTGTTAGTTTTGAATGATAATGTTTATAAGAGAGAGCTATCACAGCAGGGTAGCCCCACTGAAATATAATCCATTTGCTCCATTTATGCTTTACACAGTTTGGGAAAGCTGCCTTTACCTTTTGTTCCTGGAGTAATTTTGTCACTGTAAAGTCTTGAAGTTTTGTTTATTATCAGTAATTATTCGTGGATATTTAAGTCTATGATATACCAAGTCAAAATGACCCACATTTGAATGACCACCATCTACTTGAGAATTGTTTTTTTTCCCAGAGAGCTCTACGTCTTTTGCTGCAACAAGAAGTCTTTATGAGAACTTTTGAAAGAGAAAACTCAAAAGTCTCCTTTCCTCTCCCCGAGCCAAGAAGACGACTGCAGTAGGCTTTGCATGTTGTTCCACACATTCTCCAGGAAGGATCAATCTGAAGTTTCAGCAGCAAAATAGAAACTATGCAGGGAAGTAGCCAGCAATCCACAGACTGCAAAACAGTACGGGAAAATAACGAGTGACATGCTTTGCAATGCTGCATTCAGGTTCTAACCCACAGCAAAGGCCCTTTAATGATTTTTCTTTTAGGTGAACAGGCAGTCCTTTGTAAAAATTCATTCTCAGCAACTGTAACACATAATACACATTACAAATTTTTGAACTGCCATGTGTTTTTACATGTGTATCTACTTGAAAGAATCATCCTACCATTAATATTCCACATGATGTCTCAAACACGTGCTTGAAAGCTTTCAAACCAATATAAAATTGAAGTATTTAAAACAAAACCAATTCATATTTAGAGGGACAATCCACCACAGCTAATGAGTCCACAGTGGTGGTAAATGCAATCAAGACAGGGACAAAATTCGGTTGTATCTGTGGCAGAAATCAAACTGTACTTACATTAAAAAGGAACCCATAGCTATAGCTTATGCAGAGTGTTGGTATCAGGTTACAGCATGTGGAGTCCCTATACCTACCAGTCTCTGTCATCAGTGAGTGAGGGCTCAAGGACCAATGGCTAACTGAATAACTTTGCTATTGTTAGAAATTTTATTTGGACTCATATCAGGGTCTGATTTTGAAAGAAGCCTAAGCTTTCTAGACTGTGGGACAACTGATAGCACTACCGATACTTACCTTTTCTGTGTTTGGTTGGGTAGGTAAACATATACACATCATCTTAGCTACACTCAAGAGATCATGAGCACAGTCAGGGGCATCTTACAAGCAGTCTCCCTTTCCAGCAATACTCCAATCAGATTTCTATCTACTTATGTCTGAAAAGTGCCTTGAAGAAGGAGTATTGAGGGCTGAAGAGCTTAAACAACGTTATCTAGCATTCTGCAGCAACGATGCTTATATATAATGCCATGTGTCTGAAATGCATTATGTAATGTTTATCTAAATTTAAACCCTATTTAGAACTGTCCATTACCCTCCAGATCATTTTGTATTTCCATGGTATCCTTCAACGCACTTGTAATGCTGTCTCATTCAGAGTCAACTAAAAATATAAGCAACATGTTTACTTTGTTTCATTTTTCAGCTTTTATTAAACACAGTGATTCCAGCATAAAGCTTTCCAGGAGCTTGCTTTCTGTTTCTTAAAATGCTACTAATAATTTTCTGTTTTCTATTTGCCAACTATATGAAACATAATTATGTTCCTATCAAATTATCCTAAATTAATAATCTTAACAATGTTACTTATTAACAGATTTCCATACTGTAAATAAAAATCAGTAAAGGTTAAACCTACATGAAGTTCTCAGAGATATATTTAATTAATGACAGCTATCAGGTTTGTCTGAGGAACACTACATATTGTGGGTTACTACCCTTATCATCCTTTCTGCAACTGGAATTCTCTAAAAAACAATCCCATCTTCCTAAATTCAAAAATTCAGTGATTTTTCTAGAAAGCAAAGAATATTCTGTTGGTTTTTTTCCAGGTATGAAACTTTCCAAGGATTTTATGTTTCTATCTATTGGAGGCTCCATTCTGCAAAACCAAGCTCTGATAAAATTGCTACAGAGATCAATAGCATTTCCAGGAAAAGAGGAGCTGGAGAGGAAGAGGAAAACTTTAAGGAATGATCCTTTGGTAGTTTAATTTTCTCCTTGCCCCCATTTTATTTCCATATTCTTCTGATATTATGTATCAGTAATGAATGCTAGATAATTATCTATCATCTATGCATTTTTTAACACTGCAAGTGAGAGACTGGCATTTATCAAGTGTGCTAGGTTGTCCTCCTCAGCTTCTTTCAGTGATAATACTGGGTGAAAAACGATATTCTGCTATGGTAGGATTAAAAATACGTACATGCACAACTATGTAGAGCTACCTAAGAACTCTTGGCTTCATCACTCTCAGCAACTCACTGCTGTAATATACCTCAGAAGTGAGGGTAAGTCACTGAATACCAGCAAGAAATGGGAGTCTCAGAGAGGAACAGAGAGAGGAAAAAGACTGACTTACAGATATTGAAATAAGAGAGCTTCATGTCAGTGAGAAACTTAAAGTGCTCCTGAACTACAGATTGAATTGACCAAATGAGATACATGTCCTCAATCAAGAAGTCTGCATTTAAAAACTGTTCAAAGTGCTTCACTTGTGGTTTGCTAGATTTTAGTTTCAACCAGATGCTCCTTCTTCATGAACTGACTTCACTCAGGAACTGGACTACCTTGGTACTACCAGTAAAGGCTGATGTAGTGAGGCATAAGCAGACATATTATGTACACACTGCTGGCACATTGATCCGTATCATCTTACCTAATGGATTTTGCTTCTGAAAACTCCTTCCCAGCCTAAATCCATTTCTCAGGTTTTTTTCAGTCCTAACTCATATTAGCAGAACTGAAAAAATACTAACCTTTAGTTAACAACTCCTGAAAAACTGAGGAAATTCCTTACAAATTGCCAAATGGCCAACCTGATTTCAGTACTTGAAAAAATAACCTGGGGGTAATGACTGGTGTAGCCAGATGTCAGTCTTGGGCATAAATAACAGCATAAATAAACTGGGTCTACATAAATAAAGATTTACAGGCTAATAGAATATTGTGCTATCATGTGACATCATGTTTTAACAAAGAGTATTTCACCAAACACTTCACACACATGTAAAGGTTATGGGTCCTATACCTTATATAGATTGCCTTGATTTAACATACTCGGATTGCTTTCAAGGTTTCTGATTTTGTACCCTATGGCAACATAATTAAACAACAGCATAAATTACATGGAATTAATAAAGCACATCAAAATGGATTAAAAGCTAACTCTCTGACACATCTCAAAGCTTAATGCAGAAGACATCAAAGGAAAGGCTTGATATGTGCATTTTACCTTAGGAATTGGTTTTTGCTCCAGAGCTGTTTAATATTTTACTTATTAAAATGTCTCAATACAAGCTAAAACATACTATGTTAGAGTTGGCAGATTACACAACTTCTGGATTCCAAAAAACTCCAAGAGGACAATTTACTGTAACCTACTGTAAACCTAAAGTTTACTGTAACCTAAAGTTAGATGATAACAACTCCAAACCCCATTGCATTTAACTGTACTGAAACAGAACACTGGGAAACAAAAAATCTAGCCAATGTGGGAGACTGTCATCAAAAGTAGCCCAGAAGGCGTATGAGATCGTGCTGGCTAGCCCCACACACCACAGCAAAAGGAATGGTTAATGGTTCCATCTTTATACAGGTAGAGATGAAAATAAAGTATAACAGGAATTTGTTCTTGCTGTACTACATAGTCCAGAATCCATAAAACCACTAATGGAACAATGCCCAGCTCACCTACATCTCAAGAAGGAAAAAGAAACGTCAGGACCACAGAATAATAGAGGTTCTAAAAAGACAAGCTTTTTAACTTAAACTTCTTGAGCCTCATATCTACTTATTATTGAATAAACACAGAGAAGCCACTTATCATGGTGTACACATGGATATCTGACAGTGGAAAATGGGGAAGACAAAATGGGGAAAAAAACCTGTTTCAGATAAAGACATAACTGGTCCAATGATTAGAAGCTGAATTTGGGCATAGTCTACCTTGAAACCTTTTGAGAGTATTTTACAGAGAAAAAGACTGATCTTTCTAAGTTTTTAAAATTCTTTTGGGCAGTGTACTAAAAGTCATCTTTAATCCATTTTCTCAGAAAAAATGACATGGTCTTTTGTTTACAGGAAGTGAGATTAGATGATTTAGGGGCTGTTTACATTAGGTATTTCAGACATCTGATGTAAGTGCTCTGATCACTAAAAATAAGAAACTTGAACTATTTACACTTTGGTCCTCTGAACTGTGTAGATGTTAGACTCCTGCAGCGGTCAGCATGAACATGGTCTGCTGTGCCTACGAATATATGAATAGTCTAATGGCAAACACCAATCTATGTGTTTTTTGAGGAATCGTCTGCCACCTTATGCCAAGATTCAGAACCTGTTTGCATTCTCCTTTAGACCTTTATGGTCCACATCAATAAAACCAGAACTGCTCAGCAATTCAGGGGTGCAGTGTTACAAGCTTCTGTAACTTACACTAGTCATATGTGTACTCAGCAGTTCAGAAAGATTTTAGGTGAACGAAGGATAACATCTTGAAAAAGAAGGTATTTCTGAAAATTCACTTTTAACAATTGAGATAAATTAGTTCAATTTCCCTAGTCTGTCTTTCAGGCCCTCACTCTTGCTCACCTGTTTGGAAAAAGACTCAGATGCAGATGTCCGAATTTAAAAAGTGGGTTTAAATTGCTGTTAAGTATCACTAGAGAAGTTGCATTTACATGGTACTCTCCCTAACCTTAGGTGTCCCACTAGCCTGGCATTATTTATGTGCACGCCAGATAATCTGCCTCTGGATAATGGGAGCTGGCTCCTCCATGTGATGTATTCGATTTTATCCATCATTCTGTCAGGAGCTTGAATGAATGAAGTTTTGCTTTCATATTGATTGTACTTGACCCTAGCTAGCACTGGCACAGAAATCTTGAAGATGGCACAGTCTTCACTTTCAGCAAGATGAGCAGCATCATTTCAAGCAGAAAGCAAGTTTTCCTGTGGGGAAATTTACACTTTGGGCAAAATACACTTCTGTATACTATGCTTATAGGGTTTTCCCCCCATTTTTGCCAAAGGTGATTCACTGCCAGTATCTTTTAATGTCACTAAGTGCCAAGTACATCTAGAGAAAAGTATAAATCTTGATGTGCATTTGTCTATCCTGCTTTATAGGACAGACTATACCCTATGCTATTTTATTACCAAGTCTCCTCAGTGAGCAATATTCTCTTCCAGTTCCCTGGTCCCATAATGTTAATTCCTGCAGACAGGAGTTTTTTTGGAAAGGGGTAAAGGAATATCTGCAAACAATTTGTTGTTTGAAATCGCCAAAGACAATTACATTGGTTGACTGAAGAGAGCTTCTGAATCTAGCTGGAAGCATAAGAAAATAGATGCACACTTGAGCTTCAGCTGCTCTTGATGACATAGTTAAGTGAAGAAAAAAAAAGGCGATAAATATGTTTCTCTTCCCTTCATCATAAAATACGAGCTTCAAGGAAAAAGAACTCCATGTAATAAGAATTCTGCACAGAGAAGGCGAGCCTGCTCAAGGAAATGGGAACATGTGGACCATTGTGATAATTTGCTTAGAGAATTTCTAAGGTACATTTAGTGCATTGCACTTCCCCCTGCCACACATGTTTTTTTAAACTGTTCTCTACCTGGGACAAATGAAATAAAATAGTAGGTATGACAACTGCTATCACCGACACCAATATCTGGCATTTCTATTCTAGACTCTGCGTGTAAGAAAGCAACAACAAATCATCATCCCAGGGATACAGCTAGATGAAAAATAAGAAGAGCTTACAGGAATGTTTTTTCAATTGAAAACATTATCTTAATATTTTTCAGTGTTCTACTGATTTTTACCACTTTCAATTACTTGTAAAAATAAAAAAAATCAGAAAATATGAAATCAAATGTCAATTTTTAGAAAACAGTATGTTTTTATTTATTTTTTGTTAGAATAATTCTAGTTAGAAAACTTTTGGAAGCTCAGGAAAACTATGTCAAACATCATCCTTGACAATGTCTGTATTTCTTAATCTCTCCTCTAAACAGAGTTGATGTGGTTTTTTAAGGATAAGATTTTTTTAAATTTTAGGGCAAATAAAGTCCACAATGTTACAGATATTTTAGCAAAGAATACCAAAGCATTTGTAAAGCAAAATATATAATATAAAAACAGTATTTGATCTCTCTTCACATCATAACATATATAACTTGCAAGACACTGGCTGCGTGAAAATTACATTACAGGAAATTACAGGAAAAATGTGAAAATTTTTAAAAAATTCTGTGGGTTTTGCTGGCTTCAAAAAATGTAAGATAAACTCCTCAATCATAAATACTTCTAGGAGTATGTTTCATGCTTTTCCTAAGTGACTTTGGCAGTCTGTAACTTACTATAGTTCTAGGATCTGAATCCAAAGACTTCCATTACTGTGCTTGATGGAGGAAAATATACTAAGAAAAAAGTCACAACTACATGTTTAGTGGCTTGGTGCTTATTTGTCCAAACATTGTAGCATGCACATTTATTTCTGCCATTTTCTCAATAATAATAGCATGGAATTGAAATCTTCATAACAAAGGAGAAAAGAAAGGATACATTGACCATGGAATAAAGTTTTAATTTAAAATAGTTTTGGGGAGGTTTGAAAAAAATATCTTGAACATAATGGCAGACAAAATAATTCTTTATAAGACATAATAGTGCAATTTATGCGTTTATAACTAAAAAAAGAATGTGGTGTAATTAAGCTCTTTAAATAACAAACATATTGACATGCATTCAAATAATCTGTGGCAATGTTGTTTTTTTTTTAAAAATCCTTTTAATATCTTTGGGCATTAAAATCTAGTGGGGAAACAAAACTGCAATATTTTCATCCTTTTAAAGGCATTAACTGTATGTGTTTAAATTTAATCTTTGTGTCCTTAGCTGTCTGACAGCCAAAACTGAATTTGGCTTATCTTTCTTTGCATGGTTCATTTCTGTTCCTCAATCAGGTGCCAGATGTATAGAAAAATAGTATTGATAGAAACATGTCTAGCAAACCATTCTGGGATTAGTTCTTCCATTTTCAGTTGTTACAAATTCTTTGACATGTTTAAAGATAACTGTTAAAAAAATTCACAGAAGTACTTGAATAACAGAAAACACTGATATGTTATATCTGAACAGCTTAATTAGCAAAAGGTCTAAGCTCTCCATGAAAGACAAGTGTTCAAGTGTAGGGATGGTTGTATGTGATTTGACTTTTCTCCAGGCTGGCAGATATGAATCAAGCTGCTCATATTATATACTAAACATCAAGAGACTGAACAGTATAAACAAGCAAAGGAAAGACTTTGATGATCCTCCCATCTGTAAACATGTAATTCCTCTTAACTGAAGAGCACTGCAGATTGAAAGTAACATCAGATCATTTCAGACATAGAGCAGGTGATGGCTATTTCACAGGTTTTGTAATCTCCAGCACGAAGGAAATGCAAAACATGGGTTTATGACTAACACAGTTAACAGCTTTAAAATATCTTCTCTCATATACATTACCCCCCCCAAATGTATATGCATATATTTACCCTCTGTAGCTACCTATAATACTGCCAATAATACACAATTTGAATAAACAACCAGCATGTCCTATCAGCTACCAGAAAAACTGAAAAACCAGGAACATTGCTCTCTGCTGGTTCCCATAGGGCTGATGATCTTGCATAGATGCCCAAAAGGCTTTTGTGGCATCCAGAGACTGCTGAAAGAGAGTTCACAGCAGCCTATTTATTCCTGCTTAGAGCGGTCCTTGACTGCTTTGTTCAGCTGAAGTCATGCAGATCTGCACGGTAAGGTTGAGGATTCATTGTCGTATTCTGAAATATTTAGCAGTAACCACTCATGAGAATAAAACTTATTGCAGACTCATGAAGTCTACTGTTTTGAGACCCTCTGAACACAGCTCGTCATGGTCTATTTGCTCCTTTTTTTTTTCCTTACTACAGTCCTTGTCTTAAGCCCTGACATTCTCCCCCAGCCTCTTCTAGAAAGCAAGTATTGTGAGTCACTAATAGCAGAATTTTAGTGTAAATACTACCATGTGCCACGAAGGAGGAAGTCAGTCCCAAAATAATCAATCCTAATGTTGTCTTGTCCTCTCTTCACACAAACACAGATTTATCAGACTTTCCAGATCTATCTAAAGGTTGATGGGTTTTACTGACCCTCATGACTGTGACACTGGAGCAGCTGGTACTGGAGCAGCTGGTAAGACAAGAATCTCCTATTTGGCAATACCATGCACTCCCCCTCCCACCAAAAAGCTGTTCCTACTAAGGCCCAGTCTTGAGATCTGGTGCCCTGATAGGCAAGCAATTCCTGAGCCTCAAATATTACTCTCCTACTATAGTACCTTAAATAAGTTACTTTCCTAGATTGCAGATCTCTGAGCTTTTACAAGTATTGGAGAAGGGCCACATGCTGAATCCTCTCCCTTTTGCAGAGCAGATCTACCATAGCTTGACAGAAGCACCAGATCTGCTCTGCCTGCAGTGAATGATGGTGCTGCACACACATGGAAGTGTTTTTCAGAAGTGCTGGGCATTAGTACATACATACCCGACTAAGTTCTGCACTCTTCATGTCTTCAATAAATAACAGTACAGGAGTAACTGCTGCTACTCAGCAATTCATGTTGCTGGCAGCCAGTGGTAACTGCATGGGTCTGAACACCAACAAGTGACAGAAAAATATTTTTGCCTGGTATTTTTCTTAAGGATATTAAAGGAGCCTGACCATGTCAAGGGCATGCATCATGGCAGGGAAAGGGCTGATGAATCCTGGGAAAGGCAGTGTCCTGGAACACGCCTGTGGGCTGGATGAATTATCTTAGAATCATAGAATGGTTTGGGTTGGAAGGGACCTTAAAGATCATCTAGTTCAATCCCCCTGCCATGGGCAGAGACACATTCCACTAAATCAAGTGGATCAAAGCCCCATCCAACCTGACCTTGAACACTTCCAGGGATGGGGTATCCACAACTTCTCTGGGCAACCTGTTCCAGCATCTCACCATCCTCACAGTAAATAATTTCTTTCTAATATCTAATCTAAATCTACCCTCTCTCAGTTTAAAACCGTTACACCTCATCCTATCACTACACTCCCTGACAAAGAGTCCTTCCCCATCTTTCCTGTAAGCCCCCTTTAAGCACTGGAAGGCTGCTATAAGGTCTCCCTGGAGCCTTCTCTTCTCTGGGCTAAACAACCCCAACAACAACTTTGTCAGGTTGTGTACTGAGATAAGATGATCAATTCTTAGAGTCCGAACAGATCCACCTTCACCTGAATATGTACCTTATTTTATGAATCACATGGGGAAACATGAAGGTCAGCAACAGGGAAGGCCTCAGTCTTGCCTCAGTTCTTCTGCTGAAGCCTACATTGCTGGGGGCTTAAAGGAGGAAAGGAGGACATTCTTAAAGAGCCTGGAAGAGCAGGGAAAGCAAACACATGCTTCCTTGAAGAATTTGATAATTCAAAATGATCAGTGCAAGGTAATTCAAAGATTATCCCACTTCACATAATTAGCAAAATAATAACAATAATACAAATATCTCCCCCAACAAACAATAGTCAGAATTTCAGCTGTATCTATCGATGAAGTGTATGTCTACTGAACATGAAATTTGACCTCACATTATGCTTAGCTGACAATATTTAATAAAATGTGAGGGTCTGTTCCATACAGCAGTCTTTCCGCTCTGGCACGAGCATGCTCTGGCAGCAAGTGGATGTATATGGAAAATGATTTCTCATTAAAAAGGAGAAGTCACTTGATAACAAGTACAGACTTACTCTGCAATCCTATTAAATAAATAACACTTTCACTTTCTTGAGACAGATGTGCAGTGAAATGCCTGCTGAGATAAATAAAACTTTTGCTACAAAGTACAGCACTGAAAAGACTTGCTAAAGTACTGTAACGGGATAGTTTGCAAGGAATTCTGTGGAGCTCCTTCAACGTAAGTTGAAATGTGCTTTTGGCAGTTTCTTTTTCTAACCTTGTGCAAGTAAGTCCAGCTATAAAGTCTTGCAATTTACTCTTTTTCTTGAATGGCTAACCTGTCTAGTAGCAAAGTACTGTTTCGAGTATTCAAATTGTTGCTGAGAAAATAAGATAAAAAATGACCTGGTTTTGAAGGGTCAACATGGAATCTAGATTTCTACCTGACAATCAAGGTGGAGTTCCACAGAATGGGCAGAAATACAAAGAAAGCTTTTAGGAGTTCTTAGGTCTAGGATTTTCATGGACTGTAATCAGAGTTCATATGTGCAGAAATTCAACCTCTCTGTAAGTTCATTAAAAGCCATCACTACGGAGAAGAATGATACCCTTTTCTCATGTTTAATGGGCTTGAATAGCAATTGAAACTGCAGGGCTGTTCAATTCCATAATATCTGGACAGAAAGCATACAGGTCACAACATGAATCACTGCACTATAGTTCTCTCTCATCACCTAGCTGTCTAGGTAAAAACAGAAGTGAGTTCCTTATTTTAAACACATACATTTTATAAAGAGTGACAGCATCATGGAAAAGTTCAAGATGCAGCACCATTTATTAATAATTTCAGGTACATCATGCATTATCTCCATAGAAATACCAGAAACAACGAATCAGTCTTATACTTTAAACATGGTATGATAAAATCAAGTATTACCAACCCACAAGTGAGATAGCACAGGGACAACTTTGGATTTTTTTAGGACAGGAAAGAAATGGCCTTTCTAATCTGTCTTGAGAAAATACATGGAATTTCCAGTACCAAGAAAGCATGAACCTCATCAATAGATCTTACATGAAGCAAGAAGGTCAATTTTGTTTGAAAAAGACTTCACAGAGAAAAAAATCTTTGGAGAAGGAAAGGAAATAAAAGCTGTCTCTGGCATGGAAGATTGAAACTGAATGGGCTGGTCAGGAAAAATGGTATTTAAGGACCAAGCCATCTGAGGTCATAACAATTAGTCTTGAGGGAACAAGGCAAGATAGAGTCTGAAGGGTCATATTTTCTAGCATGGGTTAAAAAGAGATCTCTGCTTTCTTGTTAAATCTATCAGGTTGTCTCAGAAGCAAGAATATTGTCAAAGAAAAAGGAAGGCTGACTCCCACAGCAGCATCTCACAAACATTTGGCATAAGACTCTGTCTGTGATGCTGGGACAATTCTTTTGGCAATTGTACAGTCTGTGTTAGAGAGCAGATGTGTCGATCCCCCACTGCCCAGGGTAAGAGGTCCCAGTTCTTTTGGTGAGTATACACCACCAAATCTACATGCTGAAGAACCATGAGCTCTAAAAACATCCCACTTCCTCCAGAGCACCTGAAGCTACACAGCTACACACTCCAGGCCATAAATGGTCAGGATATCCAATGTGTCTATTTCTTCCTGCAAAGCTACTTGGCTAACAGTGGACCCTTTTGTTTCACCAAAATTGAGCTCTTTGTTGTCATGAGAACAAGGTGTCACCCCACCCTACATGAAAAGATGATTCCTTGCCAGCAAGACCTGGCAGTCACCCACACTGCTGTAGCAAAGCTGTTTCTTCACAGAAAGGTCAAGTCATTTGGGGTCTTTGTCCTTAGGTGTGCTTTTGCTTGACAGAATTCCTCTGTACAACTAATACCACTTAGAAGGCTCAATTGGAGTCACTGTAAAAATATTCAAGCTCTCTTTCTTGCCTCTCTATAAATTAGTCATGTCTTTCTTCGGCTGGTGTCCACTACAATGTTTTCATTGAATTTAGCAGTCACTTATTAATGTGGAAGATGACCCTGCATGAATAAGAAGCTGACATGACTTCCCAGATGTTAACCATCCACATGTGCCTCAGTCTTTTGAATCTCCAGACACATTAACGATGTGCCACGAGACCCAATTCTTTCACATACACACTCAATGGTAAAGCCTCAGATCATGACAGGAAGAAGACTCTCGTCTCTTGTTGGTGCAGACCAATATCTAAAAGACAGTGCCTGAAAAAAGTGAGATAGCAGTTGATTGGAAGACAGTTGAATTGCCCGCTCTCAGTCAATCCTAAGTATCACTCACAAGAAACTTCCATAAGATGCCAAATAGGCTGGTGTTGGGTAGAACACTGAGCACGGGGGAACAGCCCCCTGTTCAGTGAGGAGGGCAGAGAGCAGAGAACCAAAAACTCTTCCAGGAACGTTGTATAGATATAAAGTGCACTTGGTACTACAATTTATATTTGGACTAACTGCTATCTCAAAATGAGCGATGGACCAGATTAATTGGCTCTATCTCATTATCTGTAACTGGGATCAGTATTGAGACCTATACTGGAGTAACTATGGCTACTGATGTTCATGTTGGGAACACCAGTGCTGCTGTCATTCTGAAATTTTTCGTCTCAGAGGCGTATAAGAGCATCAGTATGTTGCTAACTTTATTATTCTGTGATATTTTGCTGTGGTAGTTGGGCATTAGTCTGCTCAGTGGTATACTTAATGGACACTAATTGCTTACAATAGAAATGCTGCAGCTTACTTTAAGGTTTGATGAGGCCATGAGCTGCTGTAGAAGACAGAGTTTCAGTCATGAATCTCGCATATTGCATTCCAGCAGATAACGGCAGGCATATGAAATATCTGAACATGCAGCTTCCCTAGCAAAAGAATCATTGACTTATCTTGTGCAGGGAAGAGTATTAGTTGCAAGGTGGACTAAATTTAAAGCACACAGATTCTTATCTGCTCAATTTAGGAATCTCTGGGCAGGGGCATCTGAACAAGAGAATACTAGATCAGGAGACAGAATTCTGGATATTCTGGAAGGTTTTGGAAATGTTTGAGCTGAGAACAAGTATTTTCGATACCCACCACATTCTCTCACTGACAGTGAGAGGGAAATAAGGAAGCCTCTTTTATGCTATCCTTCTACATGGAAGCCTTATACTATGCTATCCTACATGGAAGCATGAAAAGGCTAAGCTAAGTGTAGGTCCAGAAAGTATGCTGCTATTAGAAACAAACAAAACAGCCCCCTAGTCTAACCTGCCTGAAGCATATACACACGTACGGTGCCACCTGAAGAAGAAATGCCATCTGGTGAGACTGGAGGATGATGTACTGCAGTGCTGCAACTGAATGTTGCTTCTGTGTGAATGAGATTTTTGCCAGTGTATATCAGAGCTGAATTTAGCCCTCTCGAGATGGGATAATTAAGCAAAGGAGAGTCCACCTCCAGCTAATTACTTTTCTTCCTACAATAACTCTGCATTAAATTGTATGCATTACATCTAACACAAGCTTTAAAAATTTTGACAATGTGAAGTTTGGAATTCAGAAACTTAAATACATGTATTTTTTAAAATTTTTATTTAAAAGAGATGTTTGGTATCCATCTGTCCTTAAAGTAAACTAAAGAATAAAGGTCTGTTATTTGGGTCAATTAATATGGCATAATGTCTAATAATGCAGGTATTTCTCTTAGTACTGGCAACGTCACAACTAAATTTACTCAAAAGATTTCTTTGCAGTTTATACGTACTTTCTCTTAATGTCCTTTGAAGTAAATCAACGTATTATCTCTAAAACTTTCTACAGTCCAATGCTCTTCATGGTAACTACAGTACTAATGCTATCCATCTATTCTCTTCAGTGGTCTCTCTTCCTACACATGAAAATTATTCCAGAATAAGATTTAGTTTACATGTAAAATATAAGAGTTTGGAGTAAATCCATGAAGCCAACTGCCTTCTGCATCAAGCACTTTCAAACCACACTAGGAAAAGGCAGTTATCCTGAAAGTGCATGAGAGAATTTTTAAGTTAATCCAGGATATTTTATACGTAGAAAATTTTACACAGCTAACAAGTAATTTAGCTAAGGCGAACAATCTCTACATTGTTGTTGTCTGTTGATTTACTTACTACAAATCTGATTTTTTTTTTTTTTAATTAAAACACTTATTTTTTTTTCCCTTATAATGCTTTTTGGATGTAGCAAGTCTAGGTTCTCACTTATAATTTGCTGGGATGAAAGGCTGTGGGACACAGAAGCAGTGTCACTAAGCTCAGATGAAAATATTTATGAAAGGTCTGACAGTTTTTCTTTCTGTTATCCTTCAGATGACATTTTTTCAGAGTGCTTAAGAGGAACAAAGCACATGTTGTTTAAGCAAGTTCCCTGAACAATGGTATTGCCTCTTAACAGTGTCAGGCTTATGTCAGAGAACAGAAATGTTAAAAGGCAAGAAGCCAAACAGGTTAGTAAGGAAATAAAATATGCTCAGCAGCAATTAAGCTGTGAAAGCAGCTAGCTGCTACACAGTAGAAAGACAGAAGAAAGTATTTGAGAGTATCTGTAGAAAAACTGTGTCAAGGTGAAGAAAATAAAAATTACAAATAGGAAAAATACATCTTCACATAAATTTTACCAATAACTCTAAAAAATAAACAATGCAGCTTAGAAAATTCCTTGGTACCCATATGATCTTTGATATGGGCCATTTTTGTCTTTTTTTCCTTGTGAATTATGAAGGCAAGAAAAACATTAAGGGTAGTCTCTGAATTCAGGGGTGGAACTACATTTACTCAGACAAAACACTGCATCCTTGACACTTAGAATAGAAGACAGAATTGCAATTCTTGACCAGGTCCAGAGAAATCCAGAGGGAAAGAGGGTTTTGGTTGGTTTTTTGTTTGTTTTTGGTTTTAAAGCACTGTTTATTATTTCTAGCTTAAACTGTTTGATGCTATATGTTTCAGTCTATAGCAACAGATATTCTCTGGCAGACACCAAGAGCTTCTTTGTCTGTCTTTCCTTATATGAGTGGCAATGAGAGAACACTGTCTCCTTGCCAGCACATTCATACTTAAGATGATCGAAACGGTAATTTTTTTTTAAATTTGTACTTTTTTGCACAAATAATAAATTCAAATATGGAACTTGTTTATCATTGGAGCTGTATTTTCTACAGCTGTTTCAACACCACTAAGAAATAGGTTAGAATTATTGTTTTTTACATATCATAGCCACAAAGTCTATTTACCACTACATGCGGAAGAATTTAAAACAAGCTATTTGAATTAATGGATGGTAAAATAAACAGAATACTGGCTACAGAAAACAATTAGAATTTAGCAAGATTAAACAGGGCAACCTGTGTACACTTTCACACATCCAAGTGGAATGAAGAACAGTTATCTTACAGCCTTTTATGTGACAAATGTAGTTTTATTTTGATTTTATGTTTGTCTTTTATTGAACCATTTTTGTACTATACAAACATGTACACAGTTTCAGAAACAACAGCAACTGAAGAATTAAAAAAACCCCTATTACTTTAAAGGGAAATAATACAGAAATACTAGACACCATGTGCACGGTCCTACTGTTCAGAGGATTCTCTTCTCTGGCTGTCATTTTGCCTGAATACATTTTTTTCAGGTCATCAAATTCCCGATTACACTCATACAACAAAGGAACACACTAGATCTCTTTAAGGGACTGTGTAGGACAAAAAACCCAGGTAAAGCAAGGCTACAGTTTCATGTATGTTTAAATCTGAGGAAGAGCACAGCTGAAAGGAGCTGTCTCTTCTTCCCTCACTCTCAGCCAGTCATTCCTGCACTCAGATCAGCCCTTGTCTCCTGTTTGCAGCTGATACCTGGTACCGGTTCACTGGTACCAGGCTAAAAACGGGCTTGAAACTACAGGCTTCAGGAAAGAAGTAAGGAAATGAGAAGGTTGAGTAAATAAAGAGCTTGGTATAAAGACTACTCAACTATTTTTTTGGCACTGGGCACTACTGAGCCTTGGGTCACTGCGCTCCTGTTCAGTGAGGAATTATTTCTGCTTTTGTAGGAAACGTTACTCAGGAAAATGCAACAACAAAACATGCAGCAGCTGCTTCTCTTTTACAAACAGTTTTTGCTCCAAATGCTGGAATTGTTTGTACACCTACCCCAACAAAAAGGATCAGTACATGACAACAAAGTCTTTCTGTGGACTATTCACGTGACTGTGAAATATGTGCAAGGACCTCGTGCCTCATGGTTTGGTATATTCTTTTGCAGGTGCTCAGTTTGTGCTATCATACAGATTTGGTGGTAGGAAATTAAGCAATGAGATAGCTCATGAAACTAAGATGAGCAGATTCGCAAACTAAAATACCATACCGGATAAAGTTAGGCAAAGCAAACGGATACTACAAAAACACTGTAATGGCTATTTTGGCTCCGGCAACTTTACAATATGCTTTCTCAGTAACTTACGTCTCATCCTTTGCAGCTGGAAGGAAATACGGCATTCCTCACTGTCATTAAGTATTTTCTGTCAGGCTACTGGCTGAACTGTGTGTTGGCCAAAAGGATTAATCCTTTGGTAGTCACACAGTAAATACTTCCAAAAGATCTAAGCAATTCAGTATTCAAGATACCTTCCCCTAGACTTAAACTGTGCAATGATATCTTTCTTACTTAAAATATCAATTCAATTCCTAGTTTGCCTCCACAGGTAACACACTTATGATTGTACTATAACTCTTATCATATGCTTTAAGAAACTGCTCTACTGAGAGATGATCTTTGACGTTATTTAGCAAAACATCGCTCACTGCAAATATAGGTCAGGAACATCTAATGGGAAGTCTGCCTATGGCAGCACAATATTTTGACACATGAAAAATACTGTTTCATATACAGAACCCAAAAAGACCACTAACAAAGAAACCAAGATTCTTATTTACATTTTCATATATGACAATTAGGATGCTTTTACATTAAATGATAGACTTGAGTACGGTCTTTAAGAACACTTCTCTATTGTGCAGGTCTTCCTATGGACCATAAAAGAGGTGATAGAAAACTTCATTTGAGACAGGTATGATCTTGCTCCTTTATTGATCATGACACACAATTTCAAACAGGCACAAGTAATGCAGATGAAATGTAGGGGAAAAAGTTCCCCACCAAAAAATAAAATAAAAATTAAAAAAAAAAAAAGATTTAAAATATACTGGAACATCAGTAAAATCAGAAACAGAGTTGCCCATATGCTGTCTAGCAATGCAGGACACAACTTAATATGTTTACATTTTTAAACGCTTCAAATCTTACATGAAAAGGAAAGACTGATTGTAATGAACAACACATAAGTGAGTTTAGACAAATACTGTCTTTTAAAAGCATCAATTTAAGTTCAAAGAGGTTATTTAAAAAATCATGTTTATTGTGCTGTACCACAGTGTCCCACCTATGGCTCCAAGGCTTGCTGTAACATCTGGCCCATTTCCTGAAAAACCTCGTGGTGGTGCTGAGAGAGGGTATCTCTGGCTTCAGGGCAATATTTTGATGGCACAAACGCTCACTCTGCCCTTTTTCTTAACACAAATCTGTTGTGTATATGCATAGGACCACATCCAGAACACATTCATCTGTTTTGCCCTTTGGTGATCCTACAACAGGTCACCCGGCTTACTCTCACCACAGTGCAGGCATCTCTCTGCATTTGAGCCAGGCATACCGATTTACACTGGAAGAAAATAAAGCAGTCCTGTGAAATTTTACTACAACTATCGTGTTTTCATCACCTTAACTAACAAACAACAAATTGCTTAACTGAGACCTTATTCGGAGATTTAGCAAGTTTTTCACATATTTACTACAAGAGCTTATAGTCTTTCAAATAATGAAAAAAAAAAAATCAACTGTATACACCAAAAATAAGCTTCCTTCAAGAAATCTACTTAAAGTTCTTGGCAGCTACACGAAGATTGTTTTAATGAGTGCACAGATTTCTGTACTACAAAATTAGAACTATCTTGCTTACATTCACTGCATCTCGATGCTGATGTTAAGTCCCAAGACAATAACTCTGCAGCAAAACAATATTAACTGATATAAAAAAATTAATAAAGATCATGCTTTGCTTGCAGCTATTCAGTTGATGTGGAAAACCAGGTTATAGCTGATGAGATGGAAAGAACGATCACCATAGCAACAATTTACCACTTAACAATGAAGGGGGAAGGGTGCATCATCTTTTCCTACTTGCACATGTAAACAGTATTCGTTCAAAATTCTCAAGTTCAGCTATGTTATCTTGTTCTTTCAGCAAAATGTGCAGTGAAAAAATTGTGTTAGTACTACAGCGTTACATTCAGCATCATATGTTAGTCCTACTGGCCATGACAAGAAATTCAGTACCAGTAAAAGAAAATAATGATGATTTTAATTAAAAATCCTCCTTAGCAGCATAAGCTATCATGAGCTTGTCTCGCCGAGGAATAAAATATCCCAGTGAAGTGGTAATGAATCAAAAATACAAACTGCTTGTTTTCAGCAACATAATTCATGTATTAAAAGAAAACCTAAATGATATTATCAACTTATTTTAAAATAAATCTTTTGGTTAAAAGAAATGAAGATTACATATGTACCAACACAACATTATCTATTGCTGCTCTGGCTAATTTAGAAATTTGCTTTCCTAATCTACTAAGGAGTTGTTTGTTGTGTGTCATAGAAAGGATGGGTATAATTAAAATACACTTTAACTGTTTTTCCTGTGTCTGCTCCCCCTCTGCTCCCTGTGCACACAAGAACACCTCAACATCTGTAACTTGCATCAACTTGAAGTTCGCTTCAGTTATCTTCAGTATTGTCCATACTGTTCAGATACATTAGGATGGAAAGAGCACAGAGAGAAACTAACTGTTCAGCAGCCACTGAAGTAAACTGAATGCCACTGGAGTCTTCATTAGCTGTTTTGGGTTACACAGCCTTTGAGGCAGGCACTAAGCTCATCCACCCACTCATTATTTTACCTGGTTACTTCTACCCTATCTCTGCAGCATGTACACTGTATCCTCAAAGTGCCTTGGTAAAATAGGGAAATTTAAACTGCTCACATTTTACACTACACGGGGATCAGGAGCAAAGCATTATGAAGCTCAGCAATGCTGTGTTTACATATGAGGAGTAAAAACCGTAACGCTTAGAAATAATGCTTAGATCTTCTCATAGTGAATGGGAAAGAATCTGATGTATGGATTAGGTACTGGGCAGCACATTAAACACCAAGAAGCTTAAACTTGCCTAAGGGAAATGCTTGGAGATATATTCAAAATACATTCTCTCATCTGGACTTAAGTGACTCTGTGATAATGAGCTTCAGGTCATAAAAATTTTCAAGAATTTAAGCTCTAACTTCATGCGTTTAAATAGAGATGAGTGGCTTATGGTCAGTATTCAGAAAACATTGCCAAAGGCAGAATTTGCAGTACCTCACACCCTTTGTGTCTCTGTTGGTAATTAGGACACTGAATCAGGAAGTCCAAAACCTAAATTGTGGGTGCCTGCTCCCACTTTGAATCTGTACTACCTGCATACCAGGAAACTTAAGCCTCCAAACTGAAGAGTTCTTTTGTGGAGATCAGATACTGCCTTTCTGTTTGAAGGTGGGCCACTCTGCTGTCCGGATTACAAAAATAGTTGGTCCAAAAAGAAAGGAAGAAAGAGGGGAATGTGACTTGAGTTTATATTAATGTACATAATTTGGGGGAAAAACAAACAAAGAAAATAAGTAAAAAAACCCCAAACCAACGTTGCAACAGAAACAAGCAGGACCTACACAAAGCAACACTGCAGGGCACTAGCAAGTTTATGAGATCACTTCAGTTGTTTTCCCCAGCAAATTTTTACTGCACCACATACTATATCTAGGACATGTGACTAAACTAGGAGCAGTGAAAGAAACATTCCCAACACTGCACTTAAAATATGGTGCCACAATAGAATAAATGTCTTCAGGTAAATCGCCAGCTTAAGAGAGATTTCAGAGGAAGTGTGCAGAAAATAGAGCTTTTGACAGGTTATCCATGACAGTTATACCTAAAAATGATCCAAAACGAGCAAAAAAGTCTTTTAACATTACCTATGATACACAGGGAGAACAACTCGAAATTCAGTTACAAGAGAGTGCAAATCTGTGCAGAGCTGGTTAATTACTCTGGAGACAGTTCGAAAGAGTCAGGATGCACCCAAGTACAGCAAAAATGTTAAAGGAGTTCTTAACGCAATCTCCCTAAAAGGAGGTGCCAGACTAGTCCTGCTGATCAAAGTGCCTTAAGAAAAAGGAGAAAAAAAAAAAAGCTAGCTAGCAGTACTATGACAGAAACATAAAGAGGATTTTGATGTACGAAAGGTTTAATCACTTTCAAAAGCTAAACAAAACACTACAAAAAATGCTACAGAAAAGAGACAACATAAAGCACTCATGAGTGTCAGTAGCATGGCTGCATGAAATCGCCCCAGGGGAAAAGGGATCAACGGTGCTCACCCTGTCACACAAAAACTGCATGCAAATAAGTCATTATCTGTCATGGCACTCAGATATCCAGAACACTATAGATATAGATATGGCTGCAGTGTAACAGTTGAGATCTTCCAGAATAAACACAGCCACATTAGCTACGCTTGAAGCCCGTTTTTCTTTTCAGGCAGATCAGCACAGGCGTGGGAGAGGCACTGCACAGCACCTGGCTGAAGGACACGGCAGGGCCTCATCTACATATGCAGACACTGTTCCCTCCTGCCTGGCAACAACCTGCTGCCCACCACTCGATACTTGGGAAGACAGAGAATGGAAAGGTGGAGAAAAATGCTTTTACTGCTCTCCTACTGCTGCTAAGTGACGGTCTCTGCCACAGAGCAATGGTGTCTAAATGCCCCACTGTGGCAGGGCAGGAACCGTGCCACCAAGGTGCTTGGCAGCGGTAGCCCCTCGCTCCACTACTCTGCTGGATACACAGAGGTAGTCAGCGCGCGACACACATGCTCATCCAGTCTGATGTTTCCCATCTGCATTATTTCCATCCAGTAAATCCCTACCCACTCTCAGCTGTGTTTGAGAACTCTTGGGAGTCAGGAGTGGGCTGCTGTCAGCAAGACAATCCATCCAGCCTACTCCCAAGCCCTCTTGTTCAAGGACACTGAGGAGCCAGCTGCAGACAGGCTGAATGGTCATCCCCACTCCTGAGTATATTCTTAACACCTTCTAGCTTTTGCATCGCCAAGACTTTGGCACATGATCTTACAGCGACAAAGGTAAAAACTTGAAAGTGAAATACAACCCCGAAAGAGAAATTCCTGTGGCAGATCTTCTTTCCCTTACCCCTTCTCACCCTGCATTTTCATGAAAGGACAAGACGCAAAAGAGGAGAAAGATTTAGAGGAACAGGTGCACATTGCAGCACCAATCTTATCAGGGTCTACAAATAAGCTAACAGAAATAGTGACAGAAACATAGAATGACAATGCAACAAATCTTTCAAAATGAACAAATTTAGGACAGCATAAGCGATCATCTCCCCAATTCCCTTGGTTATTTAAAGCCTCTACAATGGAGAAAACTTGCAAATTAGCCAGCCACCACCCACCAAGGCTGGAAGGGACTACAACAGACAGGCAAGGAAGTAAGGCTCCATAAAGGAAATGTCACCCTCAGAAATGCTATCTTACAGAAAAAGCACTGGATTAAACACAGAGAAGAAATGATTCGAAACTGTTGCATTTGTGTGAAATGGCAGGACAGAACACCAAAACCCCCTACAATAATTTGTCATATACTTAGCAAAGCCCAGCAGCAACTAACACAGCCACAAGCATAATTACTAACTAGATGGTGCTGCAGCTGTTTAAGTGCTAAAAAAATTGCCCAGAGACACAGGGAAAGAATCAGAGCCGAGGAGCAGACTAGGACTCTAATGCTCCTACTCAACAGAAACATCAGTATCTTTAATTGTGGCTTGTTCGTTGGGGATGGAAGCAAAGAGGGAATGTACGGTGTTCATACGCAATGAGGCAACGAAGGTGGTATTTGTGAGAAGGGCAGGAAGCAACTAAGCTTCCTAGTTACCCAGGATGTGTCGACTGCAGTTGCTGACATTGCACTGCCTCTGAAAGGTCTGTTAATAAATATTTGCTTAGTATATTGTAACTTGAGCATAGGAGAGGAAAAAGTATCCGTCTGTAGTATGCTAATACAGAGAACCCGCACAAACCTCACATACTTTTCATAGCAAAGGAGAGAAAAATATTGTTCTTTCTTTTAGGAGGAACAGGTTCTTCATAGAGAATACCGCTCCTGTATACATTTAAAACACCACCCAAGTTTCTTAACAATCTTCCCTCATAGCCCTTATAGAAAATACCAGGAGGTTCACCTCACAACATAAACTACTCCAAGCCAGCCAATTGTTTATATAATTTATGCTTTTTATCACAAAAGCAATGGGATTTCTTCTGGTAAATTCAGCATTACCAGAAACAGAGAAAATATTTCAAATTAAGCCAGTTTATATGAGAAAATGAGGACAAGCCACCATACATGTGGAGTAATTTCATCTTCAGAAAACTAGAGATCTGCACTAACAAAACAGTCCTTGGCCTCTTTATTACACAGGCTATACACTCAGGACCTGCCCCTCTCATTTACCACAAGCTGTAGTTTGCAATACATGCAGCAGAATATTCCACTTCCAGGTCCCAGGCCTAGTTACACAAAGTGGCACTTGGGCACCTATGAGAAACACTTTGGTGCCCAAAAGCAGAATTTATATTTACAGCCTGAAAACTGCATCCACCAAAAGCTTAAAAGTTTCATCAGAGACAATAATG
Organism: Harpia harpyja; assembly: GCF_026419915.1. Classification (NCBI taxonomy): domain Eukaryota; kingdom Metazoa; phylum Chordata; class Aves; order Accipitriformes; family Accipitridae; genus Harpia; species Harpia harpyja. The sequence goes on from NC_068944.1 coordinate 44,541,808, forward strand.
TACCTGAGCAGGTGTAAAATGTATTGGAAGAGATTTTCTTCCATCAAATTTCTTTTATTTGTTCTATGCAAAAAGATAAAGGAATAAGAACTACAGTTTTGGAAGTAAAAATCTATTTTTTAAATAGATTTCAGTATGAAAGCTTTCAAATTGGTTCATTTTAGGAAGAAGTAGTCACATCTGCACATCACAGGCTCTCTGCTTCTGGAGTTGCAGGATGAGCAGTAAACATTGCAACCTGATGAAGCAAATTCTGAATGGATGAACTACCACACATGTGGGACTTCATTACATATAATATGATCCAAAAGATAAATCATAGCTAATGAACAGTAATGTTAAAATCAGCTAAGAAAAGTTTTAATTTAGAAGTCATTAGAAGAATGAAAGAATAAATTTAATGAGATACTGAAAATACAGCCTCATCATAGCAAAGTTAGGTCTTTCATCTCAGCATAAAAATGTCTTCCCACAATTAACAACTTTTTTTCTTCTTATTATGGGCATCATACTTTGCTAATAACTTTCAAATTCTAATCTTCCCAGCAGAGGGACTGAAAGTTGGTTTTTTTCTGAAGATTAAATAATTCTTGGATATTTTCAAATATACTTGTTTGGCTTCTTAGTCACTTAATTCTGAAGTGATTATTAAAAAGAAAATATGAGAGTGTGGGTGGGGTCAGGTTGATCATCTCATATGACTAAACTTCCTTCTCAGAAGCATTTATTTTCTACTTACTGTTGAATACAAAACTAGAGTGAATACATCTCTAAAACACACTGAAGTTAAGCTTTTTATCAGTGCTTGATGTATGCCAAACACGTCTGCCACAAAATGTGTTGAAAGTTGACACAGGATAAATATTTGTAACCAAGTACAGCCTCTAACCCAAGACAATGCTTTTCTTAAACTTCAGTGTAGACATGATGAACCGAACTTCTACAAAAGCTAATCATGTTGTCTCATTTAGCAATTAAAAAGACAGCTATTGAATGGTTTATTCTTTAAAGTTCAAGTACTATTGATTAAGGTTTAGTTTCCATGATATTATATGTATATATATAATTAATAATATCTTATATAATATAATAATATAGCTTGCCAAACTCTTGCTGTTATATATGAACAGACTTCAGGTGCTACAAGGCATATTTGCCCGTTTTGCAGAGCCCTGAACCGCTTCAAGCTTTTTCTTTTTTTCTTTCTTTTTTTTTTTTTTTTTAAAGTGAGACAGCCTTCATTACAGAGCCAGTAAATTTGTGCAGTGTGAAAACAACATGATAAAATATTTATAAAGACTACATCTTTAAAATAACCAGAAAACGTGAAATTATAAATCTGCATAATTAATATGATTACAAAAATTAAAATATCTTGAAAACTTATCTTTTTAATTTCTGAAAATATAATTCATTAACAAACTTCCTCAAAATAAAGCATCCCTGAATGACTAAAGAATTTTCATGGACTTAACATGTTTTCCTGCATAGCCACTGCACTTAAATTCAGGGCTACACAGCTTCTGTACCTCTATGGACACATCGTATTACTTTTCATGCAGATCACGCAGGTGTATGATATTGCATCCAGCTCAATACTGGGGGTTTGCAGACACATTCTAGACAACTAACACAGTATTTTGGGCACAGCCGAAAACTGTCAAAAAGACAGCCATATAAAGCCACATGCAGGAGCTATTACACACATGGTGAACTGTCCATTACACTGTGCATCTACTGCGAACCCTTTGCACGTGCTCTAATGGCAAGCATCCCAATCAACTGCTTATTCTTTCAGTACCATTATCAGAGATGGATTCAGAGGACAGAAAGACATCTCTGTTAAATATATTGCATACAACAATGCTACTGAATTGTGAATTCACATTAGGACATTTAAGCCAAGCTACTGAATTGAAAAAGATGGATCTCTTAACTAAAATTGCAGGGTTTGTTTTTTTTAAGCACTGCATTGGGTATGATGAAAAGGCACTTTGAAAAGAACCCACTTTGGAAAAGCAAATAGCGCTTGCAGGGCAGTAGGATTACACGCATCACTCCCGATCAGGAATTGGTGTATTTTATTCTTTTGTGACGCTAAGTGGTGCACAAGAAACTAACACCTCCAGTAAATGTCCAGTTAGAGTGTACACAGGTAAGCATTCTTTCCACAACAGAAATGCAAGTCCCTCCTTTGTCCTGACAGGAAAGTCATTTTTGAAGGAAAGAAACCTGACTCTTCATTCCAAGCTTAGGGAAGAAAAAGGAAAAAACAAACCAAACCAAAAAGCCTCACTGTGGGTTTTTTCAGATTTATCTGTTCCACTTTCCTACGACTATGACTGATCCAAAGTCATCAGAATACTCTTTCCTAAGCTGCTATAGGAGTTTTAGTCTTTCTATCATTTTGCGTACAGTATAATGAACAACTTTTACAAAATGTGAGGTTCCCACGTAACAATCTGAACTTTCTGAATGCTCTCAGAAGGATGCCAAGCACTCTCCGTTCCTTAGCTAGCTTCCTGTACAGAAGAGGACAAGCCAGGGGTGAACACTGACAATGCTGTTCTGAGAACAGGAAGACAGTAATGATGGGATATGGAAGAATAAATAAGCAAGATACTGACTTGCCAAAGTAGAGTATTGGGTGGCAGAAAGTACATACGATATATGGTGAAAAGGCAGAAGTACACTGGATCTGATTTTATATGAAGTTTATAATGTCTGCTTTGCATTTACAGTACAATCAGAATGACTGTAAATTTATCAAGACTACTTTTAGCTGCATGTGTAAAAAACAATTCAGGGTACACATCTGAGCTCAAGATAGAGGTAAAAGGATTAATATGAAAAGACTAAAGTCAATGCAACAAATAAAAAAAGAAAAAAGGTACATCATCCATCTATCCATCTGTCTGTCCATCCCTTCCTTCCTCCGTCCCTGACTTGAGAAGATAGTAGAGAAAGACCGTCAGGAGGAACGAGAAATGAAAAGTGTGCTATAGAGAAGTGAAGGGCATTTTTCGCTATTGTCTTACATTCCTACTTGGTGTTAAAGGTATTTATCACTTTGGGTAACAGAAACCTTTGCCAATAATTCAACATCGTTGGTCTTGCAGTTTGATGACTTGAACTTGCAAGAAAAGGAGGGATTCCCAAATCATTGCTTTGCCTTCATAAGAAGGAATGATAAGGATTTAATATCTGGTATTTTTCAGAAATCCCTTTAAAAAGGCCATACATGCAAAGACATTTACTTTCATTCCCAGTATCAAAAAATATTTGCAGGTCACCACTTTGACTGTTTTGGGACATTCTGCAGCAGGTCAGGTGCCATCAGGTCTTAAAGATTATTTATTGGCCTAATAACTTCATTCATAAAATCTTCAAATCCCAAACTCTTGGCACAACACAGGGACAAAATCTCACAACCAAACTCAGTTTAACAGGAAAAGTGATCCTGAAACAATGTTAAGGGTATTTTATTCTGGAGTTTTTTAAAAGCACTTACAAACATGCAAGGTGCAATACTATTCCCAGCAAGGTCACTGGGAGCTTAGCTACTCATTTGAGTGGTATCAGTCCCTCAGAGCGAGGAAGGCAAAATCAGTCAGGACTTGCTTTCATAATGTTATGGATGTTTTTTACAAGCATTTTTTAGTGCACAGCAGTACCATAAGGGCACCCATATGCATGAAGTTTCCTATTTTTTATTTATATTATCAAACAATATTCACTCACTCTAGACTATTTGGTGGGAGAAGAAACAAAAGGGGCAGTGTATTTGTTCCCTAAATTTTGAAAGCTGACGACTCCACATACATTTTTACATAAATACAAATGTAAATACATTTGGCTTTCTAAGGGGTTCAGCTCACTTGTATGACTTCTGGCATAAACTAACTGAAAAGAAAAGGTGGAGGGCTAAGTTTTGAGCACAATCAGCAGCTCAGCAGACAATAAACATACATCTCTGTGCAGTGTAGAGAGCTGATGATAGCACAGAAAAGATGGGCTACTGTATCAGCTGTTAGCGGACTATATTCCTGTCAAATGCTGATAAGCTCTACTCCTGCATTGCCTTATTTAGTCAGACTTCTCTGCTGACACACCAATGCACAGTAACAAGTGCGTATGATGTTTCCAATACAGAGAAGCTTCAGCTCCTTCTTTTACTAAAAGCATAACAAATATTAAATGGCTCAGTGTCATTTTGTAAGGTGCACTGAAAAAGTCTTATTTTCTCATTTAAGAACACACTGCCAGTAATGAAACTGCATTCTTAATAGTACTTAACATAGAAACACAATGTAGACTGAAAAAAACCTGGTCATAAAAAAATTGCAGACTTTTTCATAATGGAGATATTTACTCTCTGTTTTGAAGACTAAGGAATTTACTGGAACATACGAGAATCATAGAATCATTTAGAACATGTTCAATGAGCCTGTAGTTTGGGAATTACTATTTTAAGAATGAAAGTAAGTTAGCAGTTTAGCTCTTTAGAAGTAATTCAACCTGAAGATAAAACTTTCACACAGTTTTTATCTACATATATATGTGCATACTACTACTATGCTAGTCAGGAGAACTCTTTCCGAAGTACCTTTAGCTACATTTATTCTATGATATGACACACAGGAGAAGAGAACATTTTTACTAATGCTAAAAACCAACATCTCTTACCTTCAGAACCACTTCACTGGTCTCACACTCTCCTAACTAGTAGATTCGTCCTGTTTCTTTGAAGATATTTAATAATAGGCTGCTGTACTGAAGTGTCATTTCAGGAAATCATCATTGCTTTCATTAATGATACTACTGTTCATCAACTCATATATTGCAAATGTATTTACAGCGAAACTGCTACTATCAAGATAAATTAGCAGTGAACATACTGTTAAAGTGTGCATCTCTGAAGTTTTGTCATCATGTTTCACTTACTCGCTAAGTTGTAAAATCAAATAATCCGTGCCGGGTCTCTTAAGTCATTAGCATGAATTAACAAGATGCTGCTGTATATTATTTCACAGCTACCGCCAAAAGGTCAGCTCTTGAATACAGGAGATCACTGAATATGAGGTATTTAGCTTCCTTTGGAACTATGATAATATATTCTATTAAAACTCACTCTGTATTGCACAATGCCATTAATCATGTTAGCTAAAGCACTCGATTCACAGCCTACTTTTTTTAGTAGAGCCTTCACTGCTGCAGATGTACACCAGTATTCATCAGATTTTATCATTAGAGCAGACCAGATAGATTAGGCAGTACTTTCCTTTGTACAGGTGGAGAGTCTGCGCACAAGCTTGACTGAAGAAAATATATACAACATACAATGAAACAGTGAATAAGTCTGCTCCAGAGCTGGAAGCTGTGTAGTTCTATCAGCACAGTCCTGGGTCTGAGCTAGTTAGCACGGCTGGTAAGAGCTGTGATAAGTAAAGCTAGTTTTCCACAATACAGTGAAAGTGTGACAGGGTCACAGCCTTGGCCAGAACCTGAGCTTGTACGCTCACTGCATACCCCTGCTCTCTTTCATACAAACCTAACGGAGTACTCGTAGCCAGGTCACATATCTCTAACATGGTGCTTCACCATAACTAATTTGCTGAAAGGTCACCCTGAAGTTTGTGGCATGCTTGGAAAGTAAACTCGCATAACCAAGTTCTGCTGTGCACCAGATCCACTGGACTAATGTCCAGCCTGTGGCCTGAGAGTGTATGCAGCTCACTAGGCCAATTCACCAAACCCAGGGCTGGCTCTTGACTGGACAAATACCCATGGAAGAGCAGCACACAGGCAGGTTGCTGACTGAATTATTCTGGAAGTAACAGCAGCCCACTCCTGATCATCATCTTTCCCAAAGCTGCTACCTCTAGCACAAGGCTGTCTGGCTGCCACTACCAGAATTTCACAGCACATTCCATGCCTGCTCCTAAAGATCCTTTGGGAAACGCACAGCTGGGAGCCGGCTGTCTGAATCGTTCCAGCACCCTCTTTTCCTTGGAAGCCTCTGTCGTATTACACATGCAATAAGCCACCTAGCATTCCCTGCCACTAGGTAAGTGGTACGTGCACTGAGCCAGGGAAGTCTGGCACCACGATCTAGATGACCTTCCAGAACCATGCGCCAAACAACCAAAGCTGAGGAAAATAAATCAGGCTTGATAAGATGCTTTTATCTGGTTAACTAGTACACTGAGTATCTTTGCAATACAAATGCAGCTACACTGCAAAAAGAAGAAAGAAGCAGCAACCTGTATAATCAGCTATTTCCATTGCAAACCATGTAATCTGTTAATATTCTCACATATATGTAAATCCAGAAAGCAGATTCTCTAGTAGAGCAATAAAACACAAAACTGTATCCTCAGTTAAGCTTTTCAAAGCAACCCCCCCGCCCCAATTTCCAGAAATATGGATAACCTCAGCAACTGAGCTGACCTATCTTTCTAGAATAAATGCTGTCACCCTTACTCATACTGAGCTGTACCATACTCAAATCTCAGAGTTTTTTGGGACAGTGTGTAGAATGGCATAGCATTCAGCATGAGTAACAGCAGACAGAATATGACATACAGATTCATTACAGAAGCTTCATTGTTTGCAAAGAGAAAGGACTAAATCTCAGGAAGTTCTATTAGTTCCTTTGCAATTCATAAAATAAGCCCAGAATTTTAGTTTTTCTGGGAATTACGAAGAGTGGACACTTAAGACAGCATACTGAGAACGTAAAGGTTTCCTTCAGTGGTAACTGGACTGTCTCTGTACTTGATTATCCCTTATGGTCCAGCTGGGAACTTCCAATATCTTGGCTTTGGCCTTTTAACTGCCTGTGATTCCCACAAAACATGCAACTCACAAAGAACACTGTTCCATCAGTGGTATCCTGCTGTCACTGGTAGCAGTGGGAGTTTTGCTGTTGATGTCAGCATGGCCAACATTTAATATTTCACCAATGCGTTATGTGAAGAATAAATTAAAAACCTGCCAGGTTCAGCTCACACTTTTATCCTCCAAAGCTACAGGGTAAATGGACTATAAGCCATTTATCTGTTCTTTGATTAAAACTTTAGAAAGTGATGTTTTGTCTGCTCCTAAAGAGAGTAACATCACAGGAAGTATTTTAATGGTAAGATAAATTTTTTAAAAATTCTTGACCAATTTTTTTCCCCTTCATCTGCTAAGCAGCAAGCTGTACGCTCCTTTCCAGCTTCTCTTCGCCTTAGAATTAGCTGAGTAACAGCAATAATGAGTTGCTGATCAGAGCATGTAAAGTCAGCTCATTCCTTCAGACTGAAAGGTACAACAAAAAGCAGCAAAACAAACACCTTACATTACCACCATAGTCTCATTATAATTTTTTTTCATAATTGACCTCTAGGATTAATAAAACACACTTTAAGGTGTCCTTCAGGGTCATGAAAGGGCAAGTTATTTCAAATTATAATATGGAAGCATTTGAGTCTTTTCATATTAAAATTCCACAAAATTTTCTCCATTCTGATTGTAATTTTTGGATCAGTTTAATAAAGAAAAGAATTTTCTCATATTAATAATATTAATACACACCTATGCATGACAAGGATCCCCCCTATTGAAACTCTCCTGCTTTCACCTAGAAATACCATAATCTGAATCATGCCAGTCTTTCCTTGTTCTTGCTATTGAAGAACGTACATCTTCCACTTCAAAATGCTCGTGCTTGAACTCACTGCTTTATTCATTAGGTTAACATAATGCTCTTAGATAAGGGTTTGGGTTTTAATTATAAAAATCTGTGACTATTTTCTTTGGCATAAATATCAAGCCATATTTCAGCAGTAGAAAGGCAGAAGAGACAGACATAATGCCTTGATACCATTCTCTCTAGTGGCTAGCTGCAATTGCATATACCCCAACATCCACAGGCAGAGACTAGTTATTTTATTTTGAGAAGAAACTAGAGACTTGAAGACTAGAAGTCTGTGATTGCTTTCCTGATAAGTCACAGGGAAAAGAGAGAGAAAAAAACCCTTGTTTATTCTTACCAGCACAGTGCTTTTGAAGATTATATTCTTGGATCTAAACAAAACAACAGAGTTCTAAAAAACCCCCAGAGGAAATCATCTTCTCATTGCTCCTGTTATTATTAGTGCATATATTTTGCTAACACTCACATGATGACAAGTAGACTAGGTTCTACCGTTTCAGTCACTTAAAACATATATAGCAAACAGGCCTCAGAGTCTGTACAACTTAAAAATGAGATGGAGCATGTGGAGACAAATATTCCAGACAGAATGGAGTGAGAGCAAATAGAAGAGCAATAATAAGTTGTTCAATCAGAAACAAATAGTAGCAGCTTCAGGTCTCTATTCGTATTCTACCAGACATATGACTGCAGAGATGAACTCTGAAAAGGGTCTGAAAAAGGCATTGGCTTCTCCTGCTCACTTGTAAAGATCATAGGTGAAAGGACAAAAAAAGTTTGCCAAGGAAAGTTTGAACCCGTTGTGTACATACTGCAGAAGCAGTACTCCTCCAGAAGCAGTACATAAACAATACTAGCTTTAAGATGATGCTGTATGCTATGATAACTGCATTTTTTGACACTGAATAAAGGGAAAAAGGCCTGGTATTGTGCCTCTGTCTATAGGCATTGTTTCTGAGCAACACTGAACAAGTTAATGGGATATATCGAGTATTTCAACAAAAGGTGCCCAATTACCTTTCAGGATGTTCTCATGCCCTTTAGCCAGCTGATTTTATGTAGAGTCTTTTCCCTTACATGCAAAGGGATTGCTCTGATGGCATCATTTCCTTTTTTCCATGCATTCAGTTTTTTCTTTTTCATTACAGCCACACAATAGAAAAACAAACAGCAGGAAAGGATGTAACTGCAGACTAAGGTGACACTTGGTTGACCTTAGGATACAAGTGGACTTGTCTTGTCACATTCACAAAGAACAAAATCTTGCAGCCCTATCACAGGCAACCCAACTACAGGCAAGAGTTCCATTGCAATACATGAGCTTTTTGCCATAAAGAAATAAAAAAAAAACCAGCAGTCTACAAAGTTACCTCATCACAAACATTTTTGATGAGCATTTCAGTCAATTATCTACATGTTTAAATTGAGCCTCTTTTTTCTTCCTTCACCAATGCAAAGAGAATTTGAGTTATACCATCAACTTACTACTAGTCCTATTTATACAGTCAAGTACTGGAATAGCATACTGAGAGATAAATCACTTTAGATCTTCAAGATAAATTTAAAGAAAAATCTTGAATTGACAAAGATTTAATTAATCTAAGTAAAGATTAACAATTTTCCTCTTGTTCTCTCCTTACAGAGGTCTCTGGAATAGATTAAGTCTAGAAAATCCTTTCTTTCAAATGATACAGAAAGTGCAGAAAAAAGACGACAGTTAACTCTACAGCTGGTCATTGTGACCAAATCTTGTCTTGCATATGTAAAGAGCTTTCTAGAAAAATGACTCATCTTCTTTGAGAGTACCATGGCCCTCAGCAGTGGATCTGATCGAAATTACCATTCACTAAAAAACACCCCCCTGCCAAAACAAACAACAAACCCAAAGAAAACATCAGACATACCGCCCCAGAGTGACCAAAAAAAAAGGAAGACTATATTGTATAAAAGCAGCAGCATTTTCAAATTTTGCAGTGACAATAGTTATCAGAAGCTTTCAGTAAATCCTACTTTTAACCTTTAGAATGAAAAATGATATTAAAAAACCCCTAAACATTTGAAACTCTGAAAGAAGATCTGATGTAAACAAAAAACTTTTTTCACTTGATGTGCTGTAAAACACAGATTTCTAAAACGCACCACAGCATGAGTGAGATCAGCAGCCAACAGAAATCGGATGGTTATATAATTTGGTGGTTAAGCAAAGATATTTTTAGTGCTTTGCTAATCCATCTAATGCATTTCTTTCCAAGAGAAGAAAATGCATTACGCTGATAGCAGTAACAGGGTCAAAACATGGGCATATTGACAAGGAATTTACATTTTCTAGAAAATAAAAAAAGTATCTGAAATTATTCTTAACGGTATCCATTTTTAAGCAAGGCTTATCAGTGGTTGGGAATGGGTGACACATAAATGATTGAACAGAAAAGCTAAAATAAAGAAGGAAAACTAAAAAAATGCTTCAAACAGAAATCTCATAATGCAAAACAAGCTGATGACACCTCAAGACAATCAAGCAAATAGAAAATTAAGTCTGTAGGCAATTTCTGAGTGGCATATGAAGTTTATGCTACATCGGAATCCTGAAGCAACCTACTTTTTCTGAAACAAAACCCAGTACTTTTTGGAGAACGAACAGCAAAGCAACCATAAAGAGATACTAATATGATTTTATAATAGCTCTAAATTCAAGACTTCCATTTTTTTTCTCAGCTGCTTTTTACTACACTGTTGCTGCATTAATGTTAAATGGTTATTATATTAAGTAATAAATTCTTGATACCATAGTTAAAATCTTTCACAGAAAAATATGACTATGAAAACTAAGAAAATGTGGGTTTACAATGCTTACTATTGGGGAAATTAACAGAATCTTGCTATTCATTTCCCCTTATATTCTACTTCATATCCATCTTGGAAGGAACAAAACATATTTAAACTGAACGCATGGGAATAGGAGGGGCAAAGCATACAAAAAATATTTTTCTAAACAGTAAATATTCTTGGAAAAAATACTTTGAGTTAAAACACTCCTTACTGTAATCTGAAACAAATTACAGTGGATTTAACTGTTAAAAGGTCTTATTTAATCTACTTTAAAGTTTCATTTATTAACAGATGGAAATGTCAAAGTTGCATACAAAATGCTTGTTCCCTCAGCTGACTTGCACCTAAGCAAGTTCCATTTCTGTCTCCCTTGAAACTTTTACTTGCAAAACGAGACAATTCAGTATCAAAGAACAGAGGAAAAGCTCAGAACATCTTGAAGATGCAAGTTAGTTTTACTAAGGAGAAGACAATAAACAGTTTCAGAGTCAGACAGATGATATAAGATGGTTTTAAGTTTAACAGTGAGTGTATAAAAACAGATAATCCAAGAGGAAACTGTCACCATAATTCTGCAAAGTGAATTTCTATGCAAAATCAGAACTATTTTCTTGAATGGATTAAGCAGCGCTAGGTTATACATCCACTCAAATATGCATTTTCACGTACTGGCAAATTCAAGGAAAATTCATTCTCTTTTTCAGAGAAAAGTATCTTTTTAAGTATCAGATTAGATACACTGAAAGCAGAACAGAATTTGTTAAATTGTCAGGGACTCTGAACACGCAAGCAACATTTCTGAAGATAGTTTAAGCTGACTTTTCTCAGACTGGCCTATGAAGACTCAGTCAGAATGTTCTTGGAACTGTCAACCAAAAGTGCCTGCATTATTATAAGCAGCTGATTAAATATGTTGTGAAATAGCAAATAAATGGAAGGACTTTTGCTGTGAGGAAGCCAACTCGCAGGTTTCACCAGACCAGTGCTTGTACGACCCCTACTCAAATACCAGGGGTACAATTCAACATTTCTGAGAACGTTTTTTAAAACTGGTCCAAAATTTAAGTGTCCTATACCGAAAGGATTCCAGTCTGGCTTTATCCTTGCTGGAAACAGCAAAAATCTAGGTTTACAACAAAGTGACTGAGATTTCTGATAGCTTACCTATTTGTGCTGTATTCCGACCTTCTTGAAAGAGACATCAGCTCTTTCATACTGTCCACTCACCACTAAGGTCCAACAGCAAAGTTCATCATGTTATGCAGGGATTATATCTGTCAGCAGTTAACTCACAACTTAACTTATACAGACCTCAAGACCACTTTTATAGCTTTTTAATCATCATAAGTGCAAGGAGCAGATGAATTCAAATCAAATACCCATTACACCTCAAAGTCGGAACTTACAAGTGAACTGCTAAAAGCCATTTAGAGCATATTCTGATAAATTAAATTTTGAAGAAAATTTCAAATCAAATTTAGCACAAACTTCTTGGTAACTTACTCAGAACCATAATTTTGACTAATTGCTGTCTCCATTCATTGTCCACAGACCCAACAAAGCTAAAAGCTAAATGCTATCCACTTTTCTAATCCTTCTGATAACAAAGGTTCCTCCCAGGAGGTCCACTAAGCAGTTTTTCCATCAGAAATGCATCACATCTGTGCATATCACAGATAGAGACTTTGACATGAAAATACTCAATGTCTTTTCTTTGTAACAAGTAGTAGCATAGCAAATTGTAATTTTTATAAAGTTCAATTATGACCAAGTAATATGACTAGATTTTTTGCAGGTGATCTAAATTTTGAGCATACAAAATATACACTGATTTTTATTTGTCCCATTTCAGTCTTTAAACAAAACGTATTTCTGAAACAGGTATAAACTCTGCATTAGAAAAAAACCAGACTCTTCACTGATATGGCATACCCTAAAAAACATCGCTTGGGACTGTAAAACATCCAGTGTGATTTTTTTCCTCATAATTCATTATCAACTGAGAATATAAAACAATCAATATTCCTTTCTTGTATATTGCATCATTAAGAAACTCTGAATGCCTGGCAACATTAGACGTCCCAACATGAATTAGTTTTGCACAAGGCATCTAGCCACCATGAGAAGAAAGGGAAAGCTTCTTCACCAGGAACTATCAACTATTACTTCAACAGATCTGTACAAATCAAACATTGCTGAATATCAGAAAAGGTCACCAGCTTATCTGTTCTGTTGATATTTATAGAGTTGATAAATACCATTCCCACCTTTGTTGCTAATTTGTAATTTCCAGACACATACTGTTCCCTCAAGCACAAAAAAATGCTATGAATGGAAATGCATCTACGAACATTCCAGAATGCGCATAATTACTGGATTTTTAGTAAAACTGAAATTAAGCCCCGGGTCAAGATATGTTAAGGTAAAAGCAGGACTCCTGACAGCAGACATAAGAAAAAGATGCCTAAATGCTTAAGGTGGTTCACCACTGCATCTGCAGAAAGCATTCTGACAACTGGCATCTGTTGACTCACATTAATTTTGGTTCCCTTATTATTCCTGAAATACATTTTGTATCTTACTGCTTGGCAATATGTTCTTTGTCTTCAAGATATTCCTAAGATGCTTAAACAATTGACATCATAAATTCCTGCAAGTGATGGAGCTTAAAAAGTGAACTTGGGCTGAACCACCTCCTATGAAGTTACTTCAGCTTAGTCATAACTAAGATTTCCTGGTGTTATTTCTTTTTCCTGTGGAAGTCAAGTTTCTAACCACGAACAGGTATGAAACCTTAGCTCCAAATAAGAGCAAATCAGGCCTATGATGTATGTCTGCATCTGCTAAAAGACCACCTCAACAGTAAAAATCTTGCTTGTTTCCATGGTTGGATTTTAAGTCCTTTTGCATAGCTGTAAGACTAGCATAATCCAACACATTTATTTATGAAGTGGTCTAAAAATTCAGAGAAAGAAAAATCTTTGAAATTATTCACCCCAAAACCAGAAAGCAAAGTAAAAGCAGCAGCAAAACGACCTCTCCCTCATCTTATACATGCCAGTAAACTGAGGCAAGAACAAAGTGGAGGTGCTGCATTATAACAGTAAGGTAACTAAACAAGCCCTAACAGCAGCCTACCAGATTCAGAGTGGTAAGAGAAAAGAGAAATATATCCCCTTTCTTCTTAAACTCCTAAAACGAAAGAGCTGAGAATTCTCATTTAACTGATTTCATATTAGCCAGATGCTAATAAGGAAATTCCTGGCTTTGAAGTACAAAACCGGAATACCGTCTTTTCCCATCAATCCCTGCTTTTAATGCAGTAGGACCAAAGTGTAGCACTCCTCACCAGAAACTCTTGGGAAACTAAGTGGAGGAAATTAAGATTAAAAAAAAGAGAAGAAATGCTTAAGTGAATAAAAAATTAGTTCAGAAACAGAATATAATGGGATAGATTAAATGATTGTTTTTCCCAACTGAGAAGGTTCTTCCACAGGGCTCAGGGCTGATGTTTATGATGTTTATAAATGTTGGGGAAAAGGTGTTAACAGCTAAGTGGCAGAACTTCTGAATGTCAGTGTTGCAGAAGAGAAGTCTGAGGGACGACTGCAAAGAAAGGCTGCACAAAACTCACTGATCACTCTTAAAAGGCAAATGAATTTCCATTTAAGTGTAAAAGTGATGTGCAAAGCAGAAAAATTCTAACTTCGTAAATAAAGTAAGTGGCTTTGAGGTGACCTCAGGAATGAGCTCTTGGGAGACTACATGTCTATAGCAAAACTGGGAAAACTTCTAAAGAGGACAACAAGAATAATCAATAGGATGTTTCAGATGTTAAATATTTACATGGGCTTGAGGGGAGACAAGCTCGTAAGGAGAAATTTACTCCTGGACACTAGCCATAAAGGCACCATGCCTCTGCCTCCCCAGACAGTGTGAGCAGAGAACTATAGAAGAGCAAAGAAGCATAAAACATAACAAAGTACAAAATACAGTAGTAATAAATGAGGAAAATCATAGTAAGGTAGGCAAAAGAAAGCAAGTCAGTCTATGAAAATATGTACCAATGTCTATTAGATGTATAAAATAGAAAAATGTATTAATTGCCAGAAAAATGAACAGAAGTCATAATATGTATCACTGATCAATTAGTATTCAAACAAACAGCATTACTCATTGAACTACACCAGTTTTCAGAAAATTAATCAATTGTTATTTGGTAAATACACAATTAGATCAACGTTAACTAAATAATTTAAATTACTACTTTTCTGCTGTAGTTATTCACTGAAAAACATCCTACTCTGTAGAATACTGATCAACAATGTTCCAGATAGATGACAGCACATTTTCTTATTTCTTTGAAAAAAGAAGCTGGGACGGTTCTGTACTAACTGATTTAGTCTTTGAGCAGAACATCAAGTAATTTACTCAAGCTCTGACTAGTACTACTAGCCATATATATGTAGTTGTACTAAATACAGTAGAAATATAAAATATCTTTTTGGTTTTGACAATGTTTTTATAGCAATCAATAACGTAGGTCTAATGGCTTTACACTACGGTTCATATGTGACTAACCAGTACAAATTATCCAGATTTTGTTTTTTAAATGGAGATTTATTTCCATCACAGAAACTCTCCTGAAATTCAGTAGAGACAGATGCTGTTTGCAGCTTAGCTTTTGAACAATTGTTGTAATACTGATCAAAACTGAGATGGTGTGTAAAAACTAAGGCAAGAATCTGCATAACAGCTCATCATCTTTGGCTAAAAAGAACCCCACAAAAAACCAACATGTCTTTTGCTAGTGCATCTCAGTATCATTAAAAAAAAAGTATTAGTGTTTTCACATATATCTGCTGGGCTGCCACTGTAAAGATTCTTTCAGCTCCTAAATTAAGTATTCTGGAAACTGGGCAAAAAATCCTTACCCACCTGAACAAAGAAACATTTCAAAAAGGTTTGTGTATTAAAAAAGCTTTCTTAGGTGGTTATTTTAAAAGCAGTGGTGCAGTGTTGGTTCATTTATGTTTTGAAAGCAGAGAACATTTTCAATCTTATATTAGCAATCTCCTGATTTTAAACAAGTTAGAAAAGCAGCTCTGGGGTAACAATTCTAATGTCTAATACAAAGTAAGATTGGCTATACTCCAGAACTGCCTTTTTTTAAAAAAAAATAATAAAAAAAAATCCCTGTTCACACTTATGGCTGTAGGTAGGTGTATTTGGATACAGGTAATTTGATCACAAAGTTAAATAGTTGAGGCTTTCTTAAATTTCCAGCTGACGGACAGTACAGGAGTAATTTTGCGTATTTTCAGCCATGTAATCTTACTGCATTAAATACTAAGAAAAGAAATCAAATCTGTTTAGCAATGTTTATACAATTTGTATATTTCAAACAGATGTATTATTCATTCCCCAGCAAATAACAGAGGAACAGTCCAAGACTATATTCTTTTACCAATGAGTTGTTTGTGAAATCTGTCTGAAAATGTGCCCCACTGAAGTTAGTGCTATAACTCCCACAGGATTCAAGGAACATATGGTTTCCTCCAAAGAATGCAGAATTAACATTAAAATTACTATCCATAGTAGCTCAAGACTTATTTTTAAGTTTTACCACAGCATTTTATTTTTTATCTTCAAATAGACTATGTAGTAAAATGATTAAAACTGATTTTGTTTTGAACCTAAGGCAGTTCTTTGTACTAGAGCGAGCAGTCTTATATAAATACCTTTGGTATTTGTTGGATCCTATTCCTAAACACAATATTCATATTTCAGCTATAATAAGTAAAGCATCTCAAAGACATGTGAGGCACTAGTCTTGCAAGTGTCCAGTTTAGTTTCTTGAGTAAAGTGAGATTGGTAGAGTCAGCTAAATCCACCATGGAAAGCTGTGTGTGGTGCACATAATTCAGTGCCATTTGGAATGATTGGCAGCTGCCATCTAGTGTGGACACAAACTATACTACCACATGCATATAATTCCAGCTCTCCCTAGTAATCACAGTTTGCTCAGGTCAAGCTGAGAGCACTGGTCACACAAGGCAATGAATGCAACGAAGGAACTGGCTCCTTCCTGACAGTTCCACATGATTCACATAAACCCACCACATGCAGCACAGTATACCAAAACTTACTCTGAATTAAGGTTTCAAAAAAATATAAGCACTGGTTTCTTCTATAACCGCTGTACTGTGAACACTAGTGCTCTGGGGCGGACAACTGAGCTGAGCTGTTCAGAAGCAGGTGTGGCCCAGTGACTTGAAGCCAACGCTAAGCGCCCAGGCCCAGGCCCAGGCCCAGGCTGGGGCAGCACCAGGCCAGGCCTCAGGGTAAATCAGAGCTCTCTGAATCAACCTCAGCGTCAAACATTACACAAGCCAGCTACTGGCTCCAAGAGGCCACTATGACATCGAGGGAGAGCAGGGACCCAAGAAAGTCCAGGCTGTGGCAGCGGGCTCACTCCCAAACAAAATACAAACTGTTACACTGGGTCTCTGCTACCAAGTCAATCCTCCTGCACCTTCCTCCTGTGGCCCCCCCACCAGCTCGAGGCTCCTTCGCAGCTGCGCAGAACAAAGCAGGCTGCTCACCACACAGGATCACAACCAGAGTTTCGGGAGTTTCTATTACAAAAATAAAGGCTGAAACTAAGCCATTGCATCTGTGGACTTGGACACAAACATGTTAAAATTAAGCTGTCTAAAAAAGCTACTCTGAAAAGGCAGTTGCTGCAGAAAAGACACCAGCTAATCCCCATAAAGCACTCCCCTTAAAAGGTCTTCCTGACTAGAGGCTTGCTAGTCACTGCTATCTGAGCACAGACAGCTAATTAACAAGGAGGAACTGCTCTATGTTATTAGTTGCAAGATATTAATTTTACTGTTATCTTGATCTCGGGTCCTTTCACAGTCTTTTGCCAGTTTCTTTCCGTTTGTTGGGCACTGCCATTTTCCCAGACTGCAAGGTTTCTAGACAGGGTAATTTGTTTGTGCAGTGCCTAACACAAAGGCACCATTATCCTTCACCAAACCTCAGATGCTCATGTAATGAAAACCATTACAATGTTGTTTTTAAGGTGGTCAAAAGTTCTTACAGCTTATTATGACAGTACACCTTACTTAAAACTCACTGACAACTTTAGAGGAATTAAAAGTATTTAGCTTCTGTGGAAAAGAGAATAAAAAAGAAGCTACAATTCTTAAACCTGCTTGTTTTATGACCTGAAAGATCAATGGAGTACAAGGAAGATTATCAACAAGGAAACATTTTTTCTTTTGATTTCTTTCTCCCTTTTCCTCCAAACACTATCTTCTGATTCATATTTCTTACTCTTACTTTACTTTTATCTTGTCCCTCTGTGTCCCTGCAAAGTTTTTTTCCTCAGAGAGTCAACACTTAAAGGAGAATTTCTAGTTGAGCATTAGCTAGAAAAAATCTGAAGGGAGAGGAAAAAAAAAGGCCTGGCTCTGAGAGCTCAGTTCTGAACCCATAATATGACTTTTCTAGAAAGAATCTGGTACATGAAGCATTGTATGTAAACAAACATCATTCCTTCTGCTACATGTTTACTTACAGGACTGATACATTTAAAACCACCCAGTGATACTGAGTATTAGAAGGTAAGTTTATGTTCAAACTCTGAAAATTAATTCCAAAAACTTTACAGTTTATACCATCATAAGTATTGATGAAAGCAAAGTTAATATAATACACTAAATAGCTCCTCTAATGAGAGCTTAATTGATTTTCATACTAGGAAAGAAGTGCTCTAATATAACTCCAGTTCATACTGCACTGTAAAGGAGTATCTCCTTTGAATAAGGCACATGACAGCAATGAAAAGGAAGTTCAAAATCCCTATGGTGAGAATTATTTGATATCCTCAAAACAAGTTTCTATTTGACTCTTGGTCGAGTGGACATTTGGGGCTTTTTAACATCTTCCAAAGGGCTCTTCCAAATGTACATCTTCCAGCACTTGAAGCATTTCACATGTGCTTGAAATAACACAGAAAACAATTTATTAAACATTTCTGGAAGGCAGCTTTTCCTTTTAGACACCAAGACCCAAAAAAAGGCATATAGAGTAAACCTGTCTGCTTTTAGCACAAATGGGCTAAAGATTAATTTGAACTAATTACTGCCTATAATAATTATTTTAAAAAAGCCTTTTAGTATTTTAAAAGGGAAAAATATCGAACATACTTCTGAAATTCCTCAAATTCTGGGATTTTTACATTTAAGCCTTAATACTTTGTCTTAAATATAGCTAGTAAAACTATAACACACAATCAAGACCATTAAGCTGCACTATCATTTTAAAAGCATTTGTATTCATTGCTAATTTATTATCTGTTTTGGATACAGATCTGCGTAGCAGAGGCTGGTTACTATTTCCCTAATAAAGCAGCTTCCTATACATCACATGATTTTGTGATCTGCTATCTTCTGAGAAATGCTGCTATTATATCTAGAACACCTCAATACAAATGCCTCAAAAACACAAAGGCTAAGTCAGGAGAGCCAATGTAAATTCAGGTTCAGAGAAGCAATATTTACCCCAACTTTTAGATTTTTCTTTGTACACCAAACTGCCATTTTAGATAAAAGAAGACGACACAGATTATTAAGGAGGACTTTTAGACATAAAAAGACATCAGGAATATAAAGCTAAACAGTGGTTGGTCTTGATGACTGCGTGGACATCTGTCACAGGTCAAACTACCAGCCAAACCTGTCATGACCAGCAGGGAGCTGTGAAGAGGAGTACGGTCTGGTTTCATTTGGCTGAGCAAACATTTTGGGAATAAACAACTCAGGAATAACAGCATACAACTCAAAGCTGTGTTGAAAAGGAAGGTATCTGGCTGAGAGTCAGGGTTTCTAGCTCTTCGGAATGGAAACCTGGACATTTGATGGTTTTGGGGCTGAGAAAAGGTCTATCTAGAGAGTTCTACTAATGGAATGGAAATCTACAATAATCACGCATTGCTGATGACATCTGCCAGGTCTGAAACACAGAAGGTTTTACAGGCCAGTGTGCAGTGAGGTTATGCCACATGGGTAGAACTACCTTTACACATTAGAGAAATGAAAAAAGGCACTCCTCCTAGACTTTTTTGCGTAGTAGTGATTGTCAGGAAACAGACAAGACCACCACCCTCACATTCATCTAAGACAATGCAGGAATGCTACTGTCTGAAGGATTAATATATTATTAATGTATCAGTTTGGTAAAAAAGCAGTCACAAACCAGTACTGGTCCTCAAGTTTCAGTGGGACAGAAGCAAGTTCTTTCATCCTGAAACCATACCAATCCAATCAGCCTAGAATTAAGC
Organism: Harpia harpyja; assembly: GCF_026419915.1. Lineage (NCBI taxonomy): Eukaryota > Metazoa > Chordata > Aves > Accipitriformes > Accipitridae > Harpia > Harpia harpyja. The sequence goes on from NC_068944.1 coordinate 44,561,688, forward strand.
CACTGTTCGAAGCGGAAGTTTCCTCCTCAGTGCTCTTCTAGAATCTATTCCAGATGATCTGGCTCTTAGACAATCAGTGCTACTGACTCTGCCAATATGACAGTCCCTTTTTTCACATAATGCCACGGCCTTGCTCCCACTGGCTGATACTAAAGGCAATTCTGAAAACTTGAGAGATGGGAAGGGTCGTGTCATCCTTACCAGGCAAGTCCAACACACACTCACAAGTGAAGTTAATGTAATCTTTATGCCTGATGTTGCCTGACTAGGTGTCAGCTCTCTTTGCCTTTGACTCAGTGCCAGTACAGTTAGTGCAAAGGCTACTAAAAGAGAGAAAACCTGAATCTGAAATCTTGCTATCCATACTGGTAGTCATGGGACTGTTTTGGAGAGATTCTCAGCTGAAAAACCAAAGGAATAGCCCATGGTCAGAGCTGCCCTACAACTGATGCCCTCTCTTGTTGCACTTTCAAAAACATCTTTTCAAGAAATAAACATTGTTTTCATGGACTGTTCCAAAAGAAGTAATTTGACCTCTGACCTTCACCTAAAATTGAAGGGAAGGAACAGCAAACAAAACACTTCAGAGACACGTCCCTTCTTGAAGAGGAAGTGCATACACTGTGGCTTGTAACCTAATGGTCTCAGACTACAGCTTTTTAATAGCTTTACAGGTACTCAAAGGGATGACTCCCCCTATCCACACATTCCATCACCTCAACTTTTTCAGAACTAGGGCTTATTATGTACTGACAGAACATGAATGGGATCCAGTAATTTTTTAAAAGTTAGCCATTACTGATCTGCTTTGCTAATATGGTATGCTGTCATATAATGCCTTACATATATTTATAAAGGTAATTGAGTATATGCTACCCTCTAGTTACTTAGGTGACCAATGCTCAGAAAGGTTCTTTACCAGTATGCTAAATTCTTCGTGTTTGTGTCTCAACTACCTTTTGCTATGAGCCATCCATGTATTCAAGTTTTCCCACTTACACAGTTTTTGGCCTTTTCTGTATTATTTGACTGTCAGAAAAATGATAGTCACTGAGCACACACTAGTGACCACACTAAATCAGGAATCAGTTGTTCAGCTCTAAGTGTAATGTGACATCCTCTTTCTAAAACAGCATGAATATTTTCTTTCATGCACACTTCTAGGCTCTTTTTTTGGTCCACAGCATATTTCAAGAAAAGCCTGCCGGAGGAAACAAACTAAAACCAACAACAGAGAAACTGCCACAGAAACGTATTGGAAGACATTAAAAATTAAACAGCTTTTTAAAGAGCTCTCAGACTTAATAGTAAAACCTATTAACATTGTCTATTCTGATTTCATTTGTAACAATTCCACTTCTAACCAACAACCAAGCAAAGTTGTCTGGAGTTCAAAGTGAAAACGGCGTTTTTTCCCCCACTACTAATACCCATACACTTCTCCCGTCTCAAACACTTGGCAGGGGGATGGGGAGAAGACGACCACCACTATTTGAAGTGGTGGTCGTAAGATACAGATGAATTCAGACTGCAGGAGAAGCATGCTCCAAAACGAAAGAGTCCTCATACAGAACTCTTTCGGCAGATACTGTCCTGGCAGCTGAATCAACAGCCTCTAAGCACAAGAGCCTTGACCAGTATTCTTACACTGTTCATACCACAGTCTCTCAGATAAACTTGTGCCTCTTAAGATGCTCAATGGCAAATGGGCAACTTCAGTGAGTCTCCGATGCTACTCAAAAAATCAACACAATAAGCTTAACTGGAGCATGCTTATGGGAAGATATTCAATCTTCACCTCACATTCCCCAAATCATTCTCTACATTTCCTCACTAGCTTTATTTTCCATACAGGTTTAAAGGCATAATGCAGCAGTTCTTGAGTGAAAGCAGAAATGTATGAGAATGGAAATTTAGTTTCAGAGTGTATTATGGAACATACACGAACATCTTTACTCAAATGAGTTGAAGTTCTAAGTTTCATATGTGTAATCCCACTAAGTCAATGGAGTTACACATATGAAACTGAAAGGTGAGCAAGTACTCACTAAAGACATTTACACCCTTACACTTTTAAGTCTTTTGTCAAGAATAAGAGCTCACATATTGCAACACGTTTTTGTTTCTGAAAATTCAGTGATGAACAAATATATTTTGCAATAACATACCTTGAAGTTGCAATTTCCACTTTGGTTCTTGCCATGGCAGCTGCTCGCTGTGCACCCTCTATTGCTCTATCCACCTTTTCTCTAGTTTTTGTGTTTCGTATTGGTATAAGTTGCTTTCTTATTCCACGGATCAAAACGTTATTTTTATATTTTCCCTCTTCTTTGGTGCCATCTGGAAACATGGTACATCCATATCCATGCCTCCTGTTATTTAGCCATTCTCCTTCATATTTCATACCGTTTGAACGCTCACTAATACCAAATCCACTGCGCTTGTCATTCTTCCATTCACCCATGTAGGTTTCTGTGGTGGTGGCATCAACATGGTCTTCCATAGGGCAATAATCACAGTCACCGTCTCCAAAACTAATTGTAGAGTTGGCATCGCTAGAACTAATTCTGCTCATGGCAGCATCACTCCTGACAGAGCTCCGTTTGCTAGATATTGATGACCTAGATTCAGATTTTCTAAGTTTTATACTACCAAGAAGGGATCCTCTTCTGAATAAGCCTCCTTTTTTCTTAATGCCCATGGCTTCTGGATCACTGTGAAAATTGAGCACAAAACCTCCTCTTGTTCCAGCCGGACTGTCTGAAGTGACATCATGCAGAACAGTGCCATTGCTCTGCTCACTTCGAAGTGAAGCTAGAGACGTTCGGAGGGGTGAACGGATCACAGTTGCCATGCCATAGGGTACACTCTGACGTACACCATATCCATGTCGCATCCCTCCTGTCCATTGCCCCTGGTATGTACCTTTTAAAGTAATAAGGAGAAATTAAATTTAGGAAGCTGTAGAAGACTTAGCACTCTACATCCAGTATGCTACAGGCAATACTATATTGTCAGCTCTGTTTTTGTTAAGAAGAAATGCAGAAAAATCACAGCACATGACACGGAAGATAAACTACTTTTGTTACTTGTTTTTCTTATAAATCATTTTTCCGCTTAACAAATACTTCACTTTCGCAGCTGAAGTAATGTATTCTGGCAACTAAGACACAGCAGCTATAATCCTAAGTAGTTTTTGAATGGATCTGTCCAAGGAAAAAATTTCAAGACAATTTCTAGAACAGGACTCCCTCAAGATTTTTTTAAGGTGGTCAGATGGGGAGGTGGTCACCAGAAGCAGAGCCACATTATATGCGGTCAGCTGGGGAGGGAGACAGGGATGGAGGGAAGGGAAGGAGCAGGACACTCATGGCTCTTGCCTCCACCTGCTCACAGAAAGAGCAAGCAGGAGTAGTAAATGTCCTGTCATCTTGGGTTTAAGGTGACTACAGACCTCTCCTTGTCAGGACATACGTGACAATCCACTGAATTGTCTTGTCTTCAGATGGGCCTTTGGATCCACTATTATAAACCTCTATTGTAAAATTAAATATTTTAAAGTTTTTGCACGTACTTGAATGGAAGAACAAAACCTCAGTATATCTTACTCTTTATGAACTCTTGATATCAACACTTTTTGGTATCCCCAGTATCGTAAACGTGGCACTGCATTCTGCATTATGTTGTGACAAAAAGATCAGAAACTTGACTCCTTTAGCACTTTTTTTGCCTTTCATTTGTTCTGCAGTACGTAAGAAAGACAAGGCAGTAATAAACAGAATATTGCACACCATTCTATCATAAACACGTTTCATTGTTGCAATCAACTATTTTTGTCATTTTTTTTAATGAGCAATATAAGGAAAAGCAACACGGTATTTGATATGAGAAGTCATGGATATCCATGCAAAGCTGCGTCTGAGCCAAAAATCAGCATTATCAGATTACTACTGCAGACAATTTTTTTTCTTGTATTCTTGAAAGGCATTTTCATTTTGACGAGATACATACTCCAGTGTCTGGTCTCTGAAAGCCATTTGTACCCGATGTTCCAAAGGAAGGTGCCAGGAACCCCAGAACTGGCATATACAAGATAATTTGCTTTCTAAGATTATTTCACTCTAATTCTCATTAAACTGCTTTAAGCTCCTCAAAATGAAGTCTCTCACCCACCTAGTGCTAGGTTTTTTTTTAAAAAAAGCTATTTTGAGTCTGAATATTCTTACAGAGGGATGAATAAGCAATCTTTAAAATATCTTTGATTTTGATCTGCTTTAATTGAAGCACCTATCAAAAACTATTCTTCAGAGAATTAAGTATCAAATGTCAAATTCACTGATTGAATAAATTTTTTGTGAAAATATTTGTGAAATACCTGTAGTTTTAGATGAATCTCAAAGCAAATGAAGCTTTGAGCTACAATCTCCTTTGTATAAGCATACTATTTTGGTCGTGTACATGTCAATTATCTATCAATTACTGCTTTACTGTATTACCTTTTCTGCTAAGTAATATTTCAATGTTAATATGCAATTAAATTTGCCAAGTGTGCTTTCTTTATTATATAATACTAGATAGGTTCCACAACGTAACTATTTTATGTTGGTAGAAAATTCTACCAAGTGGAAGGTTTTTGTTTTAACAGATGGCTGCTGACACAAACAAACAACTTTCTTATTTTCTTTCTCATTCTCTGTATCCTGGATACCTACTGCTGCACTCGTCGTAAGGGTGCTGAATCTAGAAACATGATTATTTTAAAAAACTCAGCATATGGAGAAGAACAAATAGAAACGGAGCACAAAGCACTGGCATGACGTATTCTGTAAATACTGCACAAATACAGCCACATTGTAAGTTTTTTTTCTTTATTAAACAGATATTTCCCAGAAATATATTAATATTTTATGAGCATAAATGACTACATTTTGTCCATAATTATATCTGGGATCCCCCTAGTATTGTAATGATATGCTGGAGCTAAGAATCTGGCTACGTATACTTACTGCTACATAGAACAATCTGTCTAACATTCTGCATCAGTTAAATTCATTTAAAAATAATAAATCTAATTCTAATTTTGATTATACCACAATATTACATTAGAGCAGCAACTCATAATTATGGCTTTCTATGTTGCTATTTGAGTGTTAGACTCGAAGCAGAATCAACTTATTTCAGGATGGAATTTTATAAAAGTACAAAAGGTCAGCTTTTTTTCTTACTAATATTTTGTTTTAATTAATAAACATGGAAAGCTCAAAAATATTTTGGACTTGTATTTTTCACTACTCTGTAGAAAGAAGTGGAAGTAATCACTGTTGCCCATATGGACATTAAAACAAGGACAATTAATGTGCTGCTATTTACTTGTCCGATTTTTCTTTCTACTGGGGAAGGAAAATCAATTCCAGCTTCTTCTAAAAAGAATGTAGTCAATGAGGAAATGGAAGATTCATACTGAATTGGTCCTTAGAAAGTAACAAAGATATTTAGTCAGAATTTTGTGCAGTCTTGCAGGTAACAACTATCTCTTCTATCATTACAAATCCATTAAGGGAAAGGCTTCTGATACTAATGATAGAAAGCTGACTCATTTTCCTTGATTTTTCAACCTACATTTTAAAGGAAAAATATTTTAACAGTATATGGAGGGCAGTGTCCAGAATGCAGATACAAGAGACTTGTAATTTGACTGACGATATCAGACTCTAACTGTATCTTCTTCAACAAAAGAAATTTTAGAAAACTTTAAATGAGCAAGACAAGGTATGTTAATATTGCAATATAATTAAATACTACAGCATATGACATAAGACAGGATAAAAAAAGCGTTTCCCATATATGAAGATACAAACGAATGCAGTTTTTACCTATTTCTACATATAGATATAAATATGAATGATCTATCAACAAGCACACCTTATCCTGCTTCACCTTATACTACAGTTAACTGTTCAAAGAAGTTCTTGTAGGGGTCAACTGTTAAAATTTTAATTAACACTGTAATTACCAAGCTAATTTAAAACTGTATTTGACCATAAAACAGTAACATTGTTCAGCATTGATTTTCCAAAAGCTAGGCTTGGTATCCTTTTTAACTAAAGAAACATTCAGCCATGACTTCTACTGACCATCCATCTGGTGTTTAATCGGTTCCCTTGAAAAGGTCTTCATATTTTGAGCCCGAGAACTATTAGAAAGTATATTTTTTCCTTTTGTTTTTGTTGGCATGTTGTGAGAAGGTATAATTTCGTAACCTGTCTCCTTAGAGTTACATTGTGCCATCGCTCCCAAAAAAACCTTGGTATATCTTACAGCTGTAAATGTCATTGCCTACTTGCAGCTAAAATTTAAAACTATGCTGTGTGAAAAAACTGAGAGGCCAAGGACCTATTTAACTACTCCACTTGCTCTTATCCTTTACTTACATCTTCTGTGGTTTAACAAATTAATTGTTACATCAAGATCTTTGCACGCTTTTCAGACTCAAATGTTAGATAAGCATACATCTAGAAAGAAGACTACTTAGAAATCAACAAACACAGGTACTAGCAATGACCTTTGCTTAGGATGCATTTGCCACTGACCTCTGTGGAACGACAATGCACAACCTTACAGCAAGATGCCTGTTATTGCTATTGTTCGCAGGACCATAAACTGCTAACTAATTTACACATACTGAAGTTTCAAATTAGGCCTTGGCCCCTCCATAAAAAATGCTCTGGTAGGCTTGCAGATTCACACAGATTCAACAAAATCTAGGGAATTTAAAGGAGGTACAGAAATCCAGATCATTGTAGGAAACAACCCAACGGGACACTTGAAGGCCCAGCATAAGCACATGCAATGAATGGAGGATCATGGTTTATAAATCACAGTGTTTTCCTCAGAGATTTGACTGAGCGACAATTTTAAGCATTTAAACACAGCATGACATATATGACTTATGTCGTGCAAAGTGTCGTGTGCAGAAACACTGTCAATTCTTATGTTCCTTTTCCCTCCCTCAACTACATCTCCTAACACCACCAATGCATTTTAAAAGACCATATTGGGGAAAGAAGAAGAAAAAAAAAAACATAGCAGCAGAGAAGCCTGGATTTTAGTGAGTTTGAAAACAAATTAGCAATTGGCTTAGTCTAAACAGTTATTTCCCTATGCTGGTATTCTCAGGTCATAATAAATGAAGAGCTTCCCTGCAAATATTTCACATTATGTTAAAGACAGATATGTAAATCTGGTTTCCTTGTAAAAACATCAGACGTTCTTCTGGTGTACAAATATGGCTATTGTTCCCAGAGCACGAAAACAAAAACACATCTGCAAACATCTATGACGTACTGCTTTGCTTCATTCATGAGTACTTTCGTTAAAATCAATGGGACTTCACACCCTCTGTTCATATGAACTGCCACATGTAAAAGACTGGAGCCATGGTAACAGATTTCAGTTTATAGGACTAAAAATCTCACAGTGTAAACTGCACACTTCATATGCTGTTTTGGACAAAGGATTTCCAGGGGGGTCTAATTCTAAAAATTTAGAGAATTTACCTCCAATTATCTATATTGAGATTTTAAAGATTCCACAAGAAGTCTAAAGAAAAAGATAAAAGGAACTTTAGTTTGAGAAAAATCACCCCTAGAAAATTTACTGGAATGGCAATTTACTTTTCGGGGGGGGAGAAAAAAAAAGATGGCCACTGCAAATTCAGCTATTCTTCAGCTTCTGATTTACTAGCCAAAACAAATATAATTGTGTGGTGAAAGTGAAACTAAAATTCTGATCTCTTTCATGTTTTGTTTTTTTGTTCCTTAAATCCCCCAAAACCTATTTCGGCTGACTTTGGGCATCAGAACTTTCCACACCAGGAAACAATATTCAGACAGCTACAAATATGTATAAACAAGGGGATTAAAAGAGTTCAAGGTACCAAAACCGCAGTACATTTCATTTTCTGAAGGAAATGAATCTTACCCAACTCATTATGTTTTGTATTTCAGAAAGGAAAAAAAAAGGACCCCAACTGTGAAGGTCTCTTCTTCTCCTTAATACAAAAATACCTATTCTCTGACATTATTCTTAAAGTTTGACCACAAATCTCTTATCAATTCCTTGAAGAAACCAGCAACAGCATCAATCAAGAGATGTGATACATGGGTTAGTCCTTTAGTCGCATCATGTGATCATTACCTCTGATTTTGGTACATTCTATTTCTTGCATGTTACCTAAGTATGTTGCTCAAAGCTGAAGCGAGCAGCATTTCTGTAAAAATACCCCAAGAACTCTCTAATCCTAAAACGGAGACCGGTTTTCCCCGTTACAATAGAACAAACCAAGCTGAAAAGCAACTTTGCAGAAGTTGCAGGTGGCACTTCAACTAATACCAATGACATTACAGCAGCCAAGGCTGAATTAAAGAAATATCAGTCTTATTTGTTGTGCAGAGCATGAAATGACAGAGGTACAATAACTGTACCTGACCGTTCAAATCAGCTCCAGTCCCAAGTGACCTGATTGAACCTTGACCTCTTGACCGCTCCTAACTATAACAGGAGGGCAGAGTGCCCAATCCTCTCCACACACTTACCGGGAGCTCGCCCCTAGAAACATTTGCTTTTTTTGTGGTGAAGGGTGCGAGAGGCAGGCCCGTGTGATTTCACAACACAGCCTGTACTTAGGAGCAGTGTGTTTAAAACTATACCATATTTTAATAAAATACGAGTTATGACACGAGGGTGGACCCAAGTTTCATTGATTTTATGCAAGTTGCGCACCTACTTCAATACCTTCAGCGTCCTGTTTACGAGCTGAACGTACTGAGCATATAAAGCTATCCCTGCTAGCAAAGTAACACGGCACAAGGGCTCCCTTACTAAGTTCTTGCTGTTTCTCCAGGAAAACTGCGCAAATGGAGCGAGGCGGCGGGCTCGCCTGCCTGCTCTCTCTCCGAGACAGGCGCTGCCGGCCCCGGCTATCGTTATCGCGGGCGGGGAGCCCGGCAGCCGCCTCGGCAGAGAAAAAGGAAAGCTGTCTATAGGCAGTCGTAATGCGGATTTCTACCAGCTGGCCGGGAGAAAGCGACCAGCCCGGCAGCACAGCCCGCGTCCCGGCGCGGCCGCTCCGGCTCGGCCGGGGCCGGGCGGCTCCTCACGGAGCGGGGCGGGGCGGGCGCCGGGCACCTGTGGCGCTCCCCGGCCGCCAACGGGGCCTCCGGGGCGGCGAGGCCGACCGCTGAGGAACGCTCTCCCCGCCGGGAAGGACGCGCGGACGCGGGCCGAGGGAAGGAGGAGAGACGCCGCCGCGGCCGGTGTGAAGGCGGCGGTTGGGGACGGACGGGGGGACGACGGCCCTGCCCCCGGCGCGCGCGCCCACGCAGGCGCGCCCCCCCACTCCCGCCCTCCCCCGCCGCCGCCGCGCGCGGGGCGCCCCCCGCCGGCGCCCACCTCCGTCCCCGTAGGTCTCGACGCCGTATCCGTCCTGCAGCCCGTTGCTCCAGGTGCCCTCGTAGCGGGCCGGCGTGCTGAGGCTCTGCCGCACCCCGTAGCGCCCCTTGAAGCCGTGGGACCACTCGCCGCGGTACATCCACCTGCCTTTCGTCTCCACGCCCAGCCCGTGGCGTTTGCCCTGCGCCCAGTAGCCCAGGTAGGTGTTGCCGCTGGGCCAGGTGTAGCCGCCCGCCACCTCAAAGCCGTGGGACCAGGAGCCGGCGTACTCGCCCTGCCCCTTGGGCCCGGTGCAGATGCCGTGCCCGTGGGCTTTCCCGTCCTCCCAGCCGCCGCAGTAGGTGCCGCCATCGTCGAAGTCGAACCGGCCGCCCGTCATCCAGGGCAGCGGGGCGAGCGCGGCGCCACCGCCGCCGCCTCCCGCCCGCCTTCCCTTCCCTGCCCTGCCTCGCCTTCCCTTCCCGCCCGCCGACCGACCGGCCGCCCCGGCGCTCCCCGCGACTGCGAGCGCTCCACCAGCTGCCCGCCCGCGCCCAGCCCTGCCCAGCCGCAGCCCCGCGGCGGCAAGCGGCGCCCGCCCCCCGCTCCTCCCCGCCCGCCCCTCCGCCCCCCGCCCGGGACCGCCCCCGGCCGGGGCCGCCGCCGCCGCCGCCGCGGGGCAGGTGCGCGCCGCTTGGGCCGGCCGGGGGCTACGCCCGCTGCTGCCGCTGCGCGTCGGTGGGCTTGGTCCCCGGGAGCGGCTGGGAGCAGGCGGGTGCCCCCCCCGCCCGGGGAAAGGTGCTCCCCCCGTGCTGGAGGCCGCGCGTGTCTCAGGGCAGGGCGGGGCGAGGCGAGGCGAGGCCGGGGCGCGCGCAAGCCGCGCCGGGTCCCCCGCGGCGCCCGGTGGGCGGTGGGGCAGGGCCCGGCCCGGCGGGGCTGGCGGCTCCCTGCTCCGGCCGCCCCGCCTTGGCCGGCCTCGGCGCGGCGCGGCCCGGCCCGACCCTTGGGCTCCCGGGCGGGTCGCCGCCGCTGCACCTGCCAGCGCCTGCAACAAGTGGGCAAAAAGAGAGTGCTTTCGCGTGGTACCTGCGGTTTTTAATTTTATGTTTTTATTTTGGCTTTCTCTGAGCTTTAGGGCTAGTTTTGAGCTGAAAGTTGTTGCTGCAGAGCACAGCCGAGTTGCCCTTTGTCCTCTTTCCAAACCAGATACGGAGCCCGTCTGCTCGAAGGGGCAAACCGGCAGTTCCACGGGTGGAGAAACCCGGGGCACAGGGAGCGTGAGTGGTATCGAGGCCTTTCAAGGACAGCGCTGCTGGGAACTTAGTAAGGAATCTCTCATTATGCCTTCAGCCCCATGGCCGTCGGGTGACTGAATGGCTCTAAATCCTGCCAAGTACTCCTTTGCCAGGTATTTGATAATCAGATAAAAATATAAGGGCAAATGACAGGAGAAACACGGAAGCATAGAAAAAGCAGAGAGACTAGTGGAGAAAGGATTGAAAGCCATTGTCACAGGGCATCTTAGCTTTTTGTTCTTTCACAGTTACAGACCAGGACAGGAAGAAAACCTGAAAGAAAGTGGTCCTCTTCGATGGGGGTTTTGTTAAAAGCATGAATCATACTTACTAAGCACAGGGGTGGTAACTATCTGGACACAGCTGATTTGGAAAAATGGGGAAATAGCAATGGCCATGTTAGTAGCAGTGAGTAGATGCAGAAACCTAATTGCAAATGAAAAATTCTGAACACAAACCATCAGAAGTTGCAACAGTTAAGCTTCAGAAATTTAGGCCAAATTCAGACTCTGCGCACACAGTTGGACACATACTTACAAAGAGAAAAAGCCAAGATCAAAGACTTGTGCCTTGTCCGTGACAAGATGAGGAAGCTTTCGATGCCCCTTTGTGCCCTAGGAATTTTACTCCATAGTTTTGGAGAGTAGAAAACCAGACAAGAATGTTGTTTCTGTAGCACAGACATTATGCAGTCTTCCATATATCTTTGGACAAGTCTATATAGTGTGCTGAAGTTAAGGACTGAGACCTTCACTGCAATGTGAGCTTTTGTGGAAAGCTGTTGTCGAGAATGGAGGACCAGTCTGAAAAGATTGTGGTAGGTGCGATTGCTGAAGAAGATGTGGTTCAGTATCCTCCGAGTATTTCTTGAGCTCATCAGCTTTCTATGCCCTGCATATCTTGCATTTCTTAGGCAAGAAAAAGGCTGGAAACAATAGTGGTGATGGCACGTGTGCTTTGAGGAGTGTACTATTTTCACTCTATCAATCTCTCTTTTCTGTTTTCTTTCCTCTGACACAAGATAAAGCCCTGTCATGTGTTAACAGAGTTTCAGAAGAGTGAAAGGGTTTATATGGGTGTGGGGAACTACCTGTTGGAAGTCAGCATGCCTATAAGCTGATACTGGTATACAGCCTGTTTATAATCGCATGTTATTCTATGAGCCAATTTTTATGAAGTACATGAGTTGTCATGGTTGAACTGGAGCTGCCGAGCATTGTTTTTTTCTGTTGCGGGGCTGGTATTGCCTCCAGTATTGCCTTACACGATACTTCCGTGCCCCGTGTACACCAGGGATGGGACTGGCACAGACGTGAGCAGAGGTGGGGTGGGATGACTGGTTAGCAAGTCCAGACAGCGCTTCCGTGACTCAGCAATGGAAGAGGTGCGTCTGATGAGGGAGTGTGGGATTCCCCCAGCCCCTCGGTGAGTCTGCGCCACTCCTCTGAAGGAGCAGCTGTGCCCTACTGTCTGACGGCCTGGCTGATAACCATGGGAGTGCAAGTCCTTGCCTGCCCGGCTATTATGTTTGGCTCAGTATTGGTGAATTACTGGATTTGCTGTCGTTGCCACCTGAGTAATTGTACTACCGAGTAACTGGATTTGCCGTTGTAATGACCCGGGTAATTGCACTACTGATGTATAAGTGTTACTGTACTGTTACTTAAGAGATAAATTGTCTATCCCTAAAGCTGTTGGTCTGATGTCTGTTACCATATCCCAAACCTATAACTAATAGGGGCCATCTTAAGTTCTTTAGATCTGTACACTGGAAGATGTACCATTGCATTAATGAAATAAGTATCTGCCTGTTAGTCCTTTGTTTTACCCCCTTGATTTAAATATTATAGGTTTTAATATTAGATCAGATGAACCAACAACATTGGATGGGCCAGAGGTGAACAATGAAAATTCATATAAATTCTCTTCTGTTATCACAAGCGTGTCAGTGGGTCTTTTTTTAGTGACCTGCAAATGATGCTAAAATGAATGGTAATTTTGCATGTGGTTTGTATTTCCAGGTGTATTCATTTAAATGAAGTAATCAATTTAAATGAAGTTGATGCTTGATGACAAGATGAATTCATCACTGCCAGCCTTCTTTTATTATATTTTCAGCAGGGGATAAATTTTGATAGATGTGAGGATAGAAGTGCTTTGCAGAGAACTCTTAGCATCACTCAGCCAAGTCTTGATGATGTAAGAAGTCACGAGTGTCTCACTGCTGATGAGGTTGTAGGTATTTTGTTTTGCTGACAGATTTTGCATTGGTGAGCCTCAAATTTAGTTCGTGCCACTTCGTGTTTGCTTCTGGCCAGGGTGTAGGTAATGATCATATGAGTAGCGTGTATGTTTTAAATACCTTAGATCCACAGGTTTGTTTCCTTGGACACTTCTGTCCAGTATCAAGTTAAAAATTGTTCTAAAACTCCATAGATGCAGGAAGTAAGCAGTTATAGGTAGATGAATGAGTTTACCTGTTTTGTCCAAAATAAATGCGATTGCTTCCACTAATTTTTTAATCTGCCTTACAAGAGTTCTTTTCTGAAGTCTTTGATACATGTAACGTTCAGAAAATACAAGGTCCAGGTGCAGTTTATTTATCATTTACAAAAAAAGTGTGATTTTCGTTGTATATTGGCCAAACAGAGAAAGTTTACCTGGAGTAGTTCTGTTGCTGTGTAAGTCATCATGGCACTAGGTCTGGTGACACTGTATGTACGCAAAAACTGCGCTGCAGGGTTTTATTTAAAAAGATCCTTGGTGCAGGGATGGTAGATGCAGCAGGTGAAGGTATTAAACTCCAGAGATTTAATATTAACTAGATACAAAACTGCTGAGTTTAAACTATTAGTCTATAGATATCTGATGCATGAATAAAAATTAGGCACACTTATTCTTACCCTTAAAAGCCTGATTCAGCAGGGAATTACTTTAAGTATTTCAGTAATCCCATTTACTTCAGTGGGACTACACATGAGCTTTAAATTAAACATCTGCAAGATATCTATGCTCAAATAAAGCAAAGCTCCGAAGAATGTTCTCAAGTGCTTTGCAGAACAGAGGCAGGATGCTTAACTGATGAGCTCCACGAGCTGCACACATTGTATTGGATGAGTTCACACACAGGACTGCTGTGCGGGAGGCAGAATAGAGAAGTAAAGGTAGTACGAAAGCCACAGTGTAGAAATTTCAAAGGCAGGTAGGCCTTTCCTGGCTTCATGTGAATAGCCACAACTTTTATGCCAATTTTTATGTCTGGAGTCTCAATTAATGTTTATAAACATAGTTCTGTATAACTTTAACACAAATTATGTTGTCTGACTTCTAGGACAGGAACATAGCACTTTTTCTTACTATACTGTATATTCACGTAAGTTACTGTGACTACTGAAATGGTAATTGTACAGGATTTTTTGCAAAAAAATTGCTATAATTGAGAAACATTGTGTTATGAAACTACTCTCCTAGCTGCATGGGTAAGTGTCAGTTCCACCTTGCACTTGAAGCTGGGATGTAGCCAGTAAGATAGTATATTTAATTCCAGAGATATTATGCTTACTCAGTGAATACAGTTGTTATTTTCTTTGCAGAAGTGCTGATAAAGCTTCTAAAAACAAAAATACAGATCCTTTTCTAACTTGAAAACAAGATGAGTATGTTCTGTACCCGGACTTCTATTTTCAGCGTTGTTCTAAGCAACTGGATTAGATTTTAAATAAAAATACAGTTTAATTTTTTTCTTTTAAAGAAATGCATCATTTAAGTTGATCATCTTTGTTTCTGAAGTGATTTTAACAGTGACAGGACTCTCCATACAAGTAAGATACAGTGCATTGGAATTATTTTTTTTTAAATGTAGGTTATCTTATAATGATGGTATGCAATAGTGTTATGATTATGAGTACCTATGAAATTATGGAAAAATATGAAATATTGTTTCTGGATCTTGTCAACATTTAGTGTTTTTGTTGTGGGTTTTTTTTTTTTTTTTTAATATGTCTGCAGAACAAAAATAAGTGCATCAATATAACTTAATCCACTTAAAAAAAATTTAACTCCAAATGTGTTTGATTTTATAATGCTTGATTTGAAGAAGAGTGTATCATAATGATTACCCTAAATTACCACCCAAATTATATAGGCGGAAAAGATCTGCAAAATCAGATTTATCCCTAGCAAGTTTTTCCTAGATGGTGATATGAATCCTGCAACTGCTGCAGTTCAAGTCTTGCTTCCGCAGGGAAGTGGAAACACTTTATTGCTTTCCTCTTTGCAGCAAATTCAGAAGTGTTTGAAGACGGCTCGTCATGTCTTGCTTTAGCCTTTTTCTTTAGCCTAAGCAGTCTGTATCTTTCATTATTTCCTCTGAGACCTCCTGACTGTCACTGTTGCTGTTGTCTGGACTTTCTCCAATTACATTACGTATTTGTTAAGGTCTGATTTCGAAAACAAAACACATTATTTGGCTAATATTGTGCCATATTAAAGTAGCATAATTCTGTGTGACTCCCAAATGACCCTATTCTTTTACACTGGTGCCAGGAATCAGTGGTCTGATGATTCCTTCCCCCCGCAACAACAAGATGATGTGTAACAACTTGTCATCAGTGTGTGATGTGCTGTTGTCCTAATCCTTTTCCACAGAATATTGTTTAACTAGTTGCTTCCCACTTTGTATTAGTGAAGTTGAGTTTTACTCAGCAGGTTTTTCACTAGCACACTTTTTTTGTCCCCTAAGATTACTTCCCCGGGTTAAGTTAATTTTGAATTTTAATCCCATATTGCAGTTCCTCCCTGGTTTCTAACAGTTTGCTTATTTGCACATGCAATAACTGAACTCTTCCAAGATCAAAGTTATTAATGAAGGTATTGAATGTTAAAGGATTTGATACAGATTTAGAATGCGATACATCCTTCAGTCTTGGGACTTAATAAGTATTACTTAGTAACTGTAAACAATGTGTACTCCTTTACCACAGCTCTGCCTAGATCACCTTTAACAAACATCAGCAGCTTTGCTGAGGTCAAAATACATAATATCTCTTTTAGTGAAGGCTGAAACAAAAAAGCATTTAATGTTTTGGTTTATCTTGGTGGTGCATCTGAAAGGTTTCCCTCCCTGCTGAGCGGTGGCACAGCCTTTCCCTTCACCCTCCTCCTCCTACGATGAGGCTGTCTCGTTTCCTTTTCTGTTCCATCCTAACCAGGTCTCATTCCATGATTCGGCCTTTCTGATTTTGCCCTTACATACTTGCGCTCTTCCCTAATATTCTTCCTTTAGTAATTTGACCTACTTTCTACTTACGTATACTTCCTTCTAGTGTTTCAGGATCATTGAAGAGCTCTCAATTTAGTCAAGTTTGTCTCGTGATACTCATCTTATTTTCCCTTCACTTTGGGGTAGTTTGTGTTTATGCCCTTCACATTATTTCTTTAAAAAACCAGATTGCTCTTTTTGGAGTTCATAATAAAATAAAACCTAGTAGAGACCAAATCTAAGTTCGTGGGTTTTGCAAGGCAGTCTTGGCCGATACTGGCTTGAGTTATTCTCATGCCCCCAGCCCTCCGTGCTGCCAGCACAACTGTTTCTTCAGTGAGCTGTGATTTGGATCAGGGAACCAATCCAGCTTAAAGATAATCCAGCAAAAAGATTTATTTTTATTTTGCTCTTAAAGCTGAATCATTTGCTCTGTTTGCAGAGCATCAATACAAACAATTGCCCTAATGCAATTGAAAGCATCCAGAAAAGCTGGCAGCTTTACAATTCACCTCTTTTGTTTTGAATTCCATTCTCTTTTTCCTAGGAGTTACAAATAATATTTTCCCATAATCTTTCACCCAAGTTGCCCACAGTCTTGCGTTTTAAGTCACTTTACCCCCCGTTGGTTGAAAGGAAAAGATCCAGTCACTTATCTGCTGGGTAAAAAAACCTTCTCCCTGTAACATGGTACTGTAATTGCCCTGTAGTATCTTCCCAGCAGGTCCCTCGGTTGTTGAAGTCCCCCATCTTCACCCTGTTCTGTGCTTTGAAGAGCTAGCAGCGGCACCCAAAGCTCTCGAGTCCTGCACCATTGTGTCTTTCACAGATTTTCCAGGTGCCTGAGGAGGTCCAAGACCTGATTGAAGCTTTTCTTATTGTTTGGAGCTCTCACGTCAGGTAAGAATTGGGATTGTTTCACGTTTTTTAGTGATGTGCAAAGCATCTCCCTCTCCTGCCTAGATGTGTATTTTGTGGCTTTGCTTTGTTTTAAATTGTAGGAATGTCATACCTTTAAGGTCTTAATTACTCTGGTAATTTTCATGTAAATTAGCTAATGAGTTAAATAACTTTCATACATGTTGCTTTAATACTGTAGGAAAAAAAAGTTCAGCAGCCTTACTCACTGCTCACTGAGCTGCCATTTTTCTGAATACCTCTACTGAGAGCCACTTACATCTTCCCAGAGATCGAGGCCTTTTGCCATGCTTTAGGCCGCCTATTCATTGAAAATCCTCCCTCATTAGTTAGCAATTACATCGCCAGTGATTACAGACCTTCACGAGAGGTTTCAGGGATTTTTTCATCAGACAGACAGTCCCAGCTCTGCAGTTTCCATCTCCTGCAGCACGACTCGGGTGGAGGAGACCAGAGCTCTGTGGATCATGCTGGGCCACCTGTGCAACGGTGAGTGCACCTCAAGAAGGCACCCATCCCAACTTTTGTAGGGGCTGCAGTTCTCCAGCTGCTCCCTGGACCTTGCAGTTCCTTATGATCTCCCTTGATTTTATCTGGCAGTTTTTATCAGACGTAGGGATGAGGTCTGTCTGCATTCATACCTAATTCTGTCTTAACATGAAGTCTGTCTTATGAATTTCTTTCTTTTTTCTTCTTAGAAAAATTGAAGGGTTGTTGTTTTTTTTTTTTTTTAAAAAGTGATAAGTTAGTGTTAAAATAGCAAGTAGATATGATATTTCTAATTTTAAAAGACCTGTTGGTGGCCCCAGCTATTAGCATGCACTCTGGTTATGCCGTGCTGGAGGAGAACAAAACAGCTGTTGCATTTCACCAATGAACTGGTGTTGGTGCTTCTTATACCTTGGGTAGTTGATAAACTTTATGTAAAAATCTGTTCTTCTGAGTGAATCCATTTGTGAAATGGTTTGAAAATCATTGTCATTCTAAATATGAGTTATAGGCACAACCTTGGTGGTTTTTATTTGGTTTCTTTTTTTTTGGATGGAGATAATGGAGGAAACACAGAAAATGCTACCAGAGATGCAAAAGCTGAGCTTTTTGTTCTTTGATGGTGAAGCTAATATGGATATTTTTATGCACAGTATAGTCTCTTTTGAGATTTGTTTCTATTAACACAGTCCTCAGTAAAGGAATTGAGCTTTAGAGGACACTACCACCAGGCTAAGCAGGCTGCGCTGCAAAGACCTTTAATAGAAAGCCACTCCCTCAATCTGCTTAAACTTTGGTGAGGATAATACGGCTTACTCTAACTGATTTTTGATAAAACAGTAAAAGACAAACAGACGCTTATTATGCCAGAGTTGATAAATGCACCGTATTGATAACATTTCTTGTGCTTATCCAGGAATATTTGTCCTGGAGGAAAAAATTGTTCTCACCACACCTAACATGCAAGTTAAACACCTAAACATACATTGATGTTTAATTTTACATGAAAAAAATATAGCAAGGGTTAGTGTATCATAATCAGCCTAACCAATGAATTAAAACTCCCAGCTGGTATGTGATTTCATTTATTCTTAGTTTGCTTCTGTTCTGTTGGCTTTTTTAAGTGCTGGTAACATAATGTCATGATGTTTTTCTATGATGAAGAAACCTGTTCACCATGTGGATTACACTATTAGCCCCTTCTGCATCCTGAAAACTGGCTTTCTTAGCAAATACACTTCATGTAATATTGCATTGCTGCAAAATAGTTTTCTATTTGTCTGCTGAAATTTCAGCTTAAAGATCAGATTCTGCTCTTTGGAAGACATAACCACCAAAGCCGAATTTTGAATGGTGCTCTCTGTATTCTGCAGGTGCAGTACAGTTTTTATGCTCTTCTTTTGGTGAAGTCACATGCATTCGTGTTTGCAGCTTGGCATGTGAATACATTATGTATATCTGTGCTTCTGGCAGGTACGAGATGGACTTTGGACAAATTAGTATTTGCATTATTTCTTTTCTGTGTGATTGGGAGGGTTTCGAGCCTTAGTTTTGTTTAAAAGTAACTTTTTGGGTTTTTTTAGTAGAAAACACCTCATGCTAGTTGTGGAGTCTAAAAGAGGTTTCCTAATGTTCTTTATCAAAGCATCATCCTTTAGTAACTGCAGTTGTCATAGTAAACAAAGTCTTTTTATGTAGAAGTTCATGATCTTGTTGTAATAGGTCCTTTATGAAAAAGTAGCCATTATTTGAGTTTTTCTGACCCAACTATACTGTGTATTCAGCATGTAACTGAAATTTAATCTAAGATTCATACAGAAGATAAAAATATCCCTTCTCTGATGATGTGTGCTCTAATCACGGAACGTGTATCTTCCTAGTAATACAGAGTGTTCGAAAAACAATTATATGATGTTCTGTCATGTCTGAATGCATAATAAATGTAACTGACTTATAGAATAATCAACTGTATTCAGTTAGGCATGTATTTATCATTAAATCATTCACTTGTAGGTATGCCTAAAACCAGCTGTGCTATGAAGTCCATGGTAGAGATCACCTTAGTTCATGTTTTAGTTATTAATTTTAAAATTTGGCAATGTCATTAACCTGCATGATATTTGGGTATGTTAGGTACAAAGTTTATTTCAGTTGATTTGAGAACTAAAATTAATTTTGAAATTTACTTGTTTCATATGACAGCATTGCAAAAGTTTTGTTAATTCACCCACAGTTAACTATGTGGTATTTTTGCTTATATGAGGTTCTGCCATGAAAACAAAAAATGTATATAGAGCTGGAGGACTGCAGTTCTGTGATACGGCATGCTAAAGTTAGAAGTAGGGGGTTGCAGTTTTGTTTTCATGTGTAAAGGGATGTGTGTTTTGTTTTGTGTAAGTTTGAGACTGCAGTTTTTGTCTAACTAATGGCACTTTTAATGAGATTTGATTTTTAACAGCTGGTTGCTCAGCATATTTGGAAAATTGAGCCCAATGAAATATTTTTAAAATGTCAGCTGTTTTTGAAAATTCATGGTATCAGGGTTTTCCTACCCAAAATTTCAGTATCCAGAAAGTGGATGAATTGGGCACTATGCAACTTTGTGATTCTCCAGTTTTAGTGATGCAAATTTATTTGTATAGGCTTAAGAGAAGAAAAAAAAATTGTGATCTTTTCTGTGCCATATGGTGTCAGTGGCATGTTTCTAGATTTTTTTTTTTTTAAATATATTAATATCGGCAAAATGATAACATTTGACGTGTGAAAAATGTGCATGTCATTTTAATCTGAAATTTTGTTGGTGGGTTTTTTTTCCTCCTTTCTATTACAAAGTGTAGTACAGATCTTGTGCTAGGCTGGGTTTAATCAATCACTGGAAGTGCCTGGTGCATTCTGCTGGCTACTGAGTGAGTTTCAGTTTGTATACCTAAGCTACTTGCCTGATTTTGGAAGAGGTGATCCTATGTGCACGATTGCTTCGAAAAATGCAGTGGTTTTCCCCCCTGTTTTCACACGTTTTGGGAGACACAGCTGCTGTCCACGTTTAGAGGTGCTGTGTAGAGCTGGAGCTACTGTGTTGCCACCAACCTGAGTTAAGGTTTAATTTATGGGGACAAATAGGCTTGTGCCTCCATACTAATTTGAATTATTTTATATAGTAATACTTTTCTTTATCTTCTTATGGTTTGATTTTTTTCTTTTTTAAATGTAACCTAAGCGTCTAATCTACCTAGACTACAAAATGTTTAACAGGATTATTGAAATAAGCATGTGTGTGAGTATGATGAAGGTGTTAAAATGGAAGTCTTCAATATACAAGTAAGCTTGCTACCAGTAAATTTTATTTCATCCTGTCATGCTTGGAGTGAGTGTTGAAAGACAAACGGGCAAGCGCTGCTCAGCCAGAGGGGAGAAGCACGTCATACAGCCCCCAGAATAGCATCGGCAGTAAATATGGTCATGCTGTTCTTCCCCGAGATAGACCCAGATCACATTCGTAGCACCCACCAGGTCTGCTGCTTACCAGACATTCAGGGCCTTTGATGAAACATTTACAAATGCAGCTGCAGTTCAGAGGGATCTTCTGCCGGCAGTGAAGAAGCTGACATCAAGAAAACGGGAGGAAATGAGATCACAAGCCAGGGAGTTCAAACAAAATGCAATTTAGGGGGAATACAAAGTTAATCACCGTATTAAAACACTGCTCCAAGATATGAACCATGTTCTTGTTAGACTCCCTTTTCATGTTAACTTGATTATGTTTTCCAGTGACTTAGAACCACTAAAGCCTGAAGCTTTTGTAGAGGAGGAAAGGTGGACTGAAAAATAGGTCTTTGTTCAACTGTCTTAGGTCACACATAATGTCAAAACTGGAATTAAAATGTATTATAAAATGAAGTTAGAGGCTGAGGTTAAAAAGTTTTTTCCAGTTCCAGTTATTTCTCCCTTTGTACAATATATTGAAATAAAGTAAGATAGCCCTGAAGGTCTGTGGCGGTGGCCTATCTAGCATGTTAGCTGGAAAAGTCTAATTATTCAAGGTCAAGAAAAACCCCTGTTAATTTCTTCATCTTGAAAAGATAGATTGTCCTCTTTGGGCTAAAAGGATGTTCTCACTTCCTTGTCCCTAAGCTCTGTTCATATTGACTCTTCTATTAATATAGCTTCTATTTTTATTTTTTTTAAAATGTTTGTATTTTGCTCTGAGGACTATAACACGCAAGTCAAATTCTGCCTTTGTGTTCTGGCCACTGGACTTGATAGGACGCTACAGGAATTAAGCCAAGGCATTGCGTCTTCTTCCACCCCCCTGCCAGTTTATGCGTCTCTGTAAAATTTGAAAAGCTCGCTTCAGCTTCTGAAGCTTCTCTCCTCTGGCTTTGCCTCTGCACCCAGTGCATTAGCTAGGGTGTTAGTGGAAAGGGTTTGTTATTTCAGACACATATCATCGTCTGCTGCACTCACTTCTCCCCTGCACTTGCATAGGGCACGGAGACAACTTCATACTTCCATTTGTATCAGTTACACATACAGGATTTAAATTCATCCCTTTCTCTGTATAGCCTTTTCCTTTTTTTTTTTTTTTTTTTTTTTTTTTTTTTAAGTCAGATAACTCAGTAAATGCCAAAAAGCAAGTAGTGCCAGCTGAAGGCAGTAATAGCATACTACACCTATTTTTCTTAAAATCTCATTGAGCTAAATGTGACGAGGGACGCGTGTTTTCAGAGCAGTAGCTCTGGTATTTGTTCTCTATTCGTGAGTGACGTTATGCAGTTGAGAAAAATCATGCCAGCATGTTTCAGTTAGTGCCAAAAGAACATAGACAGCGATTCAGTGCCCAGATCTATTGCTGCCCAAAACTGTATCTTGTCCTATTTATAATTTCACAAACGAGGGTCTTGCTTACAAGAGGAGTTAGGTGAATATTGTGTTCATGTGCTATTTCATAATTAATTTGTCCAGCTGGTTTACATTCTGCTGTTCTTTTAAGCTTTGAAAATTTAAGGTTTTAAGTGGCACAGATAGTTTGTAACTATCAAGTAAAAGAATCCTAGCTTCTTAAATTATCATTACTCACATTGGAGTTAACTTCACTGGAAATACCTGGGTACCACAAAATACCCTTGTCTACAAAGCAAGAGAGTTGACCATTTCTTGGTATCCAGTACACCTAAAACACAGATATTGATTACTAAACTCTTAAACACTTAAACTATGTTTAAGGTTACTAAACTCTTAAACACTTAAACTATGTTTAAGAAATAAGATTCATCTACAAACTAAAAGAATAAATTAAAGTAGAATCAGTTTGGATCAGGACTCAAGTTTGGGGTTTACTAATTGGTATCAACTAACAACCCAATTCTTTTTCATCAACACTGGCCACGGGGCTGAAAAACTCAAAGAGCAATTATTGATCAAGTATGGAGTAGCAGTTTCATTAAAGAAAACAGGAGAAGAAATTTAAATCTGTCTGAAGGCCTAACAAAATAGTATCCTGATGTCTGGCTGGGGAGAGTGGAAGTTGTGTAATGGGAACTCTGAGACGCCCTTCGTCAAGCGCAGAAATGAGAGCTGGGATTGGAAGTCATGCACACGGAGGGCCCCCCGCTGGGAAATAGCAGGAATAAAAATTCCAGTTGGCTAATACGGATGTAATGTGAAGTGGAACTTAACAAAAATTTCTTCAGCTTTCAAAATTCAGTAAATATAAGAAGTTGGTATATCATAATTGACCACTACAGTTTCCTTTTTGTTTCTGCCATACTGTAATTTGAAAAGACATGCAATACTGGTGCATAATTTACATGATTTAGATCAGAAAATAAAATGTTACTCAGTAAGAGAAAATACTCTACCCATGCTTATGGCCCTCACCTCTCCAGAAGCAATCATGGGCCGGGTTGCCCAGCCAGCCCTGATGATTCTCCTGTGGTGGTGTGGAGCCCACGGATGGAACAGGGCAGAACAGCCTTCATCCCTGTTGCTGTGCTGGCACAGGCTGTTCTGGAAGAGAGGGGGACCTAAGCTTTTGAAAGCACTTTTTCGTACTTCCATCTAACATGGATGTCTGACTATCTCACTAAGTGAGATTTCAAGGAGGCTAATCGAAGTATTTTGCCTGTTACTGTTTGGTTTTTAGTCCAGGCTTGCACAAAGGTAATGAGCAAACAGCTAGAATTAAGGCTGAAGAAATAAGAATTTCCTTATTTAAATGAGAACTATGTTTTTGTGTTGTCTTAATGTTTAATGTTGCTAAAAGTAATGGCTCTTCCTCAGCAGCAGATATTTTTTTACTTGTCAATGAAGATGTTTGGAAGTACAAGATAACCCTTTAAAGTATTTTAAAACTATTTTTGTGAGCAGTTGGCTGAAGAAGATCAAATGTATAGTTTAAACTCATTTACAAATCAACTTACAAAAGTTTTCCCAACATTTTCAATAAAAGGTGTAACTAAGATTTTTAGAATTTTTTGAAAATGGTTAAACTTTGGGCTTGTTTCAGGAATGGAAAGAATCTGATCTCTATAATTTTTCAGTAAAGATCTTTTAAAATTATTTTCCAGTTAAATAAAATACTGCATGAGACTTCAAAAGACATTTTACAAAATGTATTTGTATTTAACCCCTTGGATTTCCTTAAGGCTTTCTGTGCTTGGTTGTCATCCCAGTTACTGGATCTTTATGTTTTGCAGTGTCATTGTAGTAGAATTTGAACAGGCCTAAGACCTGATATACGACCCATTGAAGTCAGTACAAATCACCCCACTAACTTTGGTGGACTTTGTTTCAGCATCTGAATAATCTGTTTTACTAGTTCAAAGTTGTACGTTCTGATTTTGGCCACAGGCAATAGCTGGAAGATACTATTTTTTACATTCATTGTTTGTGCTGTAGTAATATGTGAATTTTAATGGGCAGCCACAAGCCAATGTGCTAGACAGTGCTGTGCAAACATGTAACATGATGGCAGTCTTTGCTCAACAGAATGTCATCACTGTTAAATTAAAAGCAGTATAAACATCAACACTTGGATGTTGTGCACAGAGGTACGGGGCACAGGAGAACTTTTTAATAGAATTTTTACTCGGGTGAGTTATACATCTAAGTTAATGTGAGGGGAGATGGGCATGTGAAGTGATGATACAGAATTGTTCCTAAAAGGTCAGTAATGATCAAGTTTCTGAGCCTGTATATTACACATATACACAGAGACAACAAACATGGGCAAGTACATAAAAAACATGTTTTAGATCTTTTGAATTTGGCTGATATGTTAGATTACATAATTTGAAGATGCTGTTTGTATAAAAGCTTGAGGAGTGATAGACTGGATAAAGCTGTAATGATAATACCTAGATTTTAAGGTTTAGCTAAGAAATTGCCCTTTTGCACCTTCTGTAACTATATTAGATGTATTTCTGTGCTTGATTAAAAAGCCTGATATTTCAGGAAAATTTATTCCAATCATCAAAACTGTTGAAGTTTTTATAGCATTAGAACAATTAATATTTTTGTTATAGCTCAAGAAGTAGAAATGTATGCAATCACTACTAACTATTTTGAAAATGGCTTACTGTAAACCTACTAAGAATAATTTTATATAGAAAAATCAATTATTAAGCAGTATTTCGGAGGTATTGACCTATGAAACTCCTTCTGCATGGAACAGGTTGAACTATGGTATTTAGGGAAAACTTTGGCAGAATTTTGTGGTGAACTCTCTGAAGAAAACCTAGCATGATATGTTAAGTAACCTTGAAAGTAACTAAATGGTGGGGCTGATGGGGTCCATCTGTCAGAGAAGGGGAAGTGCATCTTTGGTCATAGGCTTGCCAGGCTGGTGAAGAGGGCTTTAAACTGAAGTTGCTGGGGGAGAGGAACCTCAATCCATCCCACTCCTACCAGTTTGATGCCAGTGCCAGCAATAGATACCCAGGGCCTGGAGAGGGATCACAGGTCAGCAGGAGAGCCCCTGGAGAGCAGCACAAAGGAATTCCAGGCAGCAAGTCAGCCTCATCAGAGGCCCAACTTAATGCCTCTACGCAAACACGCATAGCATGAGGAATAAACGAGGAGTTAGAGACATGCACATGCCTGCGGGGCTATGATCTTACTGGCATCACAGAGACGTGGTGGCATGGCTCCTATGACTGGAGTGTTGGAATGGAGGGCTACAGGCTCTTTAGGAAGGACAGGCAGGGGAGATGAGGAGGGTGTGTTGCTCTCTATGTCAATGACCAGCTGGAGTGCATGGAGCTCTGCCTGGGGATGGATGAGGAGCTGACTGAGAGCTTACAGGTCAGGATTAAAGGGAGGGCAGGGACAGGTGACATTATATTGGGGGTCTGCTACAGGCCACCCGACCAGGAAGACCGAGCGGATGAGGCCTTCTATAGACAGATAGGACCAGCCTCATGTTCACAAGCCCTGGTCCTCATGGGGGACTTCAACCACCCCGATATCTGTTGGAGGGACAACATGGCAGGGCGTAAGCAATCCAGGAGGTTCCTGGAATGTGTTGATGATAACTTCCTTTTCCAAATGATAGAGGAGCCAACGAAGAGAGGTGCTATGCTGGACCTTGTTCTCACCAACAAGGAGGGGCTGGTGGCAAATGTGTAGATCAAGGGCAGCCTTGGCTGCAGTGACCATAAAATGGTGGAGTTCAAGATCCTTAGGGCAGCGAGGAGGGTGCACAGCAAGCTCGCTACCCTGGACTTCAGGAGAGCAGACTTTGGCCTCTTCAGGGATCTGCTTGGTAGAGTACCATGGGAGACAGCCCTGGAGGGATGAGGGGCCCAAGAAAGCTGGTTAATATTCAAGGGACACATCCTCCGAGCTCAGGAGCAATGCATCCCAACAAAGACGAAGTCAGGCAAGAACACCAGGAGGCCTGCACAGATGAACAAGGAGGTCCTGGACAAACTCAAACACAAAAAGGATGCCTACAGAGGGTGGAAGCAAGGACAGGTAGCCTGGGAGGAATACAGAGAAATTGTCTGAGCAGCCAGGGATCAGGTTAGGAAAGCCAAAGCCCTGATAGAATTAAATCTGGCCAGGGACATCAAGGGCAACAAGAAAAGCTTCTGTAGGTACATCGGTGATAAAAGGAAGACTAGGGAAAATGTGGGCTCTCTCTAGAAGGAAATGGGAGACCTGGTTACCCAGGACATGGAGAAGGCTGAGGTACTTAATGACCTTTTTGCCTCAGTCTTCACTGGCAAGTGCTCCAGTCATACCACCCAAGTTGCAGAAGGCAAAGGTAGGGACTGGCAGAATGAAGAACTGCCCACTGTGGGAGACGACCAGGTTCGAGACCATCTGAGGAACCTGAAGGTGCACAAGTCCATGGGACCTGATGAGATGCCTCCATGTGGGTCCTGAAGGAACTGGCAGATGAAATGGCTAAGCCCCTAACCATCATATTTGAGAAGTCGTGGCAGTCCAGGGAAGTTCCCACTGACAGGAAAAGGGGAAACATAACCCCCATTTTTAAAAAGGGAAAGAAGAAAGACCTGGGGAACTACAGGCCAGTGTCACCTCTGTGCCTGGCAAGATCATGGAGCGGATCCTCCTGGAAACTACGCTAGGGTACATGGAAAATAAGGAGGTGATTGGTGACAGCCAACATGGCTTCACTAAGGGCAAATAGTGCCTGACAAATTTGGTGGCCTTCTACGATGGGGTTACAGTGTTGGTGGATAAGGGAAGAGGAACAGACGTCATCTACCTGGACTTGTGCAAAGCATTTGACACTGTCCTGCACGACATCCTTGTCTCTAAATTGGAGAGACTTGGATTTGACGGATGGACCACTCGCTGGATAAGGAATTGGCTGGATGGTCGCACTAAAAGAGTTGGGGTCAATGGCTTGATGTCCAAATGGAGAGCAGTGACAAGTGGTGTTCCTCAGGGGTCAGTGTTGGGACCAGTGCTGTTTAACATCTTTGTTGGCGACATGGACAGTGAGATTGGGTGCACGCTCAGCAAGTTCGCCGACAACACCAAGCTGTGTGGCGTAGTTGACAAGCTGCAGGTAAGGGATGCCATCCAGAGGGACCTTGACAGGCTTGAGAGGTGGGCCTGTGTGAACTTCATGAAGTTCAACAAGGCCAAGTGCAAGGTCCTGCACATGGGTCGGGGCAATCCCAAGCACAAATACAGGCTGGGCGATGAGTGGATCAAGGGCAGCCCTGAGGAGAAGGACTTGGGGGTGTTGGATGACAAGAAGCTCAACGTGACCTGGCAATGTGCGTTTGCAGCCCAGAAATCCAGCTGAATCCTGGGCTGCATCAAAAGAAACATGACCAGCAGGTCGAGGGAGGTGATTCTCCCCCTCTACTCCACTCTTGTGAGATCTCACCTGGAGTACTGTGTTCAGCTCTGAGGCCCCAAACATAAGAAAGACATGGACCTGTTGGAGCAGGTCCAGAGGAGGGCCACGAAGATGATCAGAGGGCTGGAGCACCTCCCCTATGAGGATAGGCTGAGAGAGTTGAGGTTGCTCAGCCTGGAGAAGAGAAGGCTCCAGGGAGACCTTATAGCAGCCTTCCAGTACTTAAAGGGGGCCTACAGGAAAGATGGGGAGAGACTCTATGGGGGAGTGTAGTGATAGGATGAGGGGTAATGGTTTTAAACTGAAAGAGGGCAGATTTAGATTAGAGGTAAGGAAGAAATTCTTTACTGTGAGGGTGGTGAGGCACTGGAACAGGTTGCCCAGAGAGGTTGTGGATGCTGCATCCCTGGAAGTGTTCAAGGCCAGGTTGGATGGGGCTTTGAGCAACCTGGCCTAGTGGAAGGTGTCCCTGCCCATGGCAGGGAATTTGGAACTAGGTGATCTTTAAGGTCCCTTCCAACCCAAACCATTCCATGATTCTATGATAAGTAAGTTCTATTAATAGGTGGATTTCGTTGGATGTAAAATGGTAAATCAGTAATTATATTTCTTGAGAATATGCATCAGCTATCTAGAATTACTTAGGTTGGCATCCCTCCATGGTTTTATACACAGTTAAATTAGGGCACAGATAGTCTCAGCTGTGACTGTCAAGATGTAACTTTTCTATCGCTGTTTCTAAAGAGTTGCATATCTAATTAATCAGTCATATTAAAGACAGTTCTTGTGTCAATATTAAATCTTCACCTGTGTATCTGAATTCAATGCTATGTTCTTTTGACTCATGTCATCACCAGTAATGCAGCATCTGCATCTGAAATTTAGCCAATAACAGAAGGTCCGGAATACAACCCATCTTACTTTCCCAACCAGTATTAACTCCTGCACCACTGTCAGTGAGGCCAGTTCTGCACTTGGAACTGAACCAATGCATTTGTTAATGATGCATACACAGAATCCAGCTAATTTTCAGCTATAATGGCTCTGGCTGCATAGAAAAAAGCAAAAGATTTTTTTTCCTCTGTAATCTAATCAAACTTGGTTTTCAGTATATGCAAAGAATTGATCTGTTAGGAAAGAAATTGTAGTTTTTTACTTGCATCAATCACTTTAATGGCACATCTGGCCTAGATATTTCCTGACAATATCATGGAGTGAGTGGTGAAGTAAGGAAGAAAACTGATTACCAGAATACTGACTTCCAGATCTTTGACCTGATTTATACATGTGCTTATTAAGTTGATTTTGGTACTGCTTATCTATTAGTATTACCTGTAAATGTTATTTTCTTGCCATGATGTAAAAATATGTGCATTAAAAAAACTTTTAGAGGGGCATATATATATTTTTTTGCAAACATGTACAGGATGCTAACAAAGGCCCAAGAGAGGCCACGTAGAGAAACAGGGCAAGACTATCAGTATGGTAAGAAAAGTGATCTATCGCACAGTGCTAGCGGTCTGCTTGCAATGGCAATGTGGCAAGATGCCGGTCAGATTTGCAGTTGTGTGGCTTTGTGCCTTGCGCTGCTTTTGTATTCATGACATTTACACATTAGAAAGTACCTTTACAGAGACTAACTTTCATTTCAGTTGTGTAAAGCTTTGTGTAAATGCATGTGGAACAAGGTTTTCCAGGATGCTCTGAGCTTTTTAATCATCTGGCCCTTTCGCTTGCTTTTCTTCATGTATGAGAAGGTAGAGGGGCTTGGGAGCAAACATAGGTGGATGGATAGGTGCTTGTCCTGAGGACAAAGGCGCCGGCCCCTTTTCTTCTTCAGCATCTGGAGCGAGAAGGTACTTTGCATCGTATTTTTGGGAAAGGGAGGCCTCGTGTGGTCAGTCGTCAGAACAGCTGCCTGCCGGGCTGGGAGGGGAGCCCAGCCACAAGCGCTCCCTCCTCCAGCTGAACTGTTGCCGGGCAAGCCAGGGCTATAAACATGGACATACTGGTGGTATTTCATAGCAATACTGATGACTAGATTAAAGGAAGAAGAAACACCCGAATATGATTGCAGCTGCTCTGTTATTGAACAGGTCTGAGGTAGGAAATACTGTTCTCATGGGTCCTTTTTCCCTTATTGTGTTAGAAGGTAAGATACCTTTCATTGCCTTCCCAGTCATCTAAAACAGGTAACAAAAACTCAGAAGTCCATGTTTGATATTAAATTAATTAGTTGAACAAGAGAATTGAAATGGAGCAGTGGTCTGTCTGGTAACTGACAAAATGCCAACATTTTGATTCAAAGGCAAAATTAAGAAAAAACCACAAAAAACTGAATGAGTGTCTAGTGCCTGTAAATTTAAAAATAATGTCTGAGGTTTCCAATGCTCAGTTCTTTGCCTTGAGATATTGTAAGATCTAGCTGTGATGAACTGTACAGCAGCCTAGGCAGAGACCTTGTGAGAATTATCAGCGAGTCATAGGTTACAGCCCTAGTGCACAACAGGGTATTCCAGCACTCTTACCTTAGACATATATCTTGGAGACAAATAAGTCCAGTCATAATGTATTTATCTCAGTCCATTGACTGCATTCTTATTATCAATTCTAAGCACATTCTCCAAGTTTTTGAAGAATTACAACTAAATTTCCCCAAAATGTAGGATTTACCATCAGTAACACACTGACTGCTGTCAGTCGGGATTTGTGAGAAGCCTCTCATCATGCCTGACCCTCTGAAAAGACTATTTTCGTTTGTGACTCTAGCTGGGAGTAGTCTCTGGGGGAGGCACGGGGCTGCCCTTGTGCCCACTCACGTGAACAGTGGGGGGCCAGAAGCTGGCTCTTTGTTTCTTCCCTTTTGATTTATAAGATTTGCCCATTACCTTGTCTCTTTCAGTGACTTAAATCCGTTCCCTTTCTTAACATTTGTCAAAATTTCCCTTAAAATCAAATGTACGTGTTATTGGGCTGTAGGTCTTGACATACTAGATTCAGGTCTTCAGGATACTAATGGTAGGATTCATCTGGCATACAGAAATTGCACGTGGGAGTGGGTTATCAGGTTCCCATGAAGTAGTCGCCTTCATTGCAGATCGAGCAGTCAGGACGAAAAGAACAATATTCTGGACTCTGTAATCTCACCATGGTTTTTGGTTTGCTCGTCTCCCTGATGCAGCAGATAGTGTCCAATGGATGGACTGTCAGCAATCAAACTGTCTGCAGTGTGAGATACAGAGGAAGCATTTTCTGACGACGGAAGCTAGTGTTTGTTGTCAAATGCTTTCCAGGACCCTACTTCACCGAGGAAAAAAACCCCTGCAAAACTGTTCAATTTTCTAATTCTGTCTAGGAAAAAAAATAACAATTGAGAAGCCTTGAGATTGAAAGAACACATCTGGAGGCAAAAGAAGTGTATATTATTCTAGAGCTTTATTCCTTCTTGCTCTAACTTGAGTGCATTTTGCAATAGAGTATTTAAAGCCATAAGGTCCAATTCAAGATGTCTTCTGGCAATATGTATTGGTTTTTTTCCCCAAGAGCGTGATGCCAACGTCCCTGAAATTCACAGTGGAAGTACTTGTTCAAGAAGGAAAAAAAAAAAAAAAAGCTTAAAATAATAATAGGGTAAATGCTGCCATGTGACCTTTTTACCTGCGCATCCATCTTCCTGCGCTTCCCTGGGGGACGCTGCAGAGGGTTTTGCAGGCGGTTTCCCCTTAGGAAGGGCCGTCCTCCGAGCAGTGCGGGGGGAAGAAGGGGGTGTCCCCCGCACCCCCCGGCCATCCCCTTCTTTCAGTTTCCAAGCGCAGGCCGCCGCGGGGCGGGCACGGCCGCCGCTGCGCGCCCGCGCAGGCCTCCTGCCCCGCCCGGCGCGGCGCAGCGCAGCAGCCGCCGGGCATGGCGCCGCTGGTGCTGTACCACTGGACGCAGTCCTTCTCCTCGCAGAAGGTGAGGGGGGCGGCGGCCTGCGGGCCGCGGATTGCCCCCGCCCGGGGTGCCGGCGGGTCCGGGGCGGGGCGGGGCGGTCCGGTGCCGGCCGCCCCTGCCTGCCCGCGGCGGGGGCTGGGCCCGGGGGAGGGCGGCGCGAGGGGGGGCCTGGAGCCGCGGCAGGGCCGGGGGCCGGGGGCCGGGGGCCGGGGGCCGGCTCCGCAGAGCGGGGAGGGCTGTGCGGGGAGTGCTTCTCCTGAGGTAACCGCGGTGATGCCCCTGCAGGTGCGCTTGGCAATAGCCGAAAAAGCCCTGAAGTGCGAAGAGCACGATGTAAACCTGCCGCTGAGCGAGCACAACGAACCCTGGTTCATGCGCTTAAATTCCTCAGGAGAAGTACCCGTCCTGATCCATGGGGAAAACATCATCTGCGAGGCAACGCAGATTATCGATTACCTCGAAGCAACGTTTGTAGATGGTAATCCCACAGGCGTTTCGGTGTGAAATCCTTCCCCGCAGCCTGCAGCAGTGTTGGGGTCAGCTCTGCGTGGCTACGTGGTGGTTTGCTGAGGACCAGAAAACGTTTATAGTCTCACAAGTAAATGGGCTCTCCTAATAGTTGGTGGTATGGGGTAAAAACACGTTCCTTTAAAATGAACCAAAGGTCTTCCAGCACTTTACAAGTAGCTGCAAGTAAAAACGTGCCCCGCTGCCCTCCTTACCCCTTCGGGAAGGATGGAGAAGTCAGTAATGGCAGCACTGTGCTGTGCTAACCCTGCGGTGAGACTGCCACGAAAAACAGTGCGTTCAACAGGGAGCTGCAGAACTGCGGTTGTTGGGCAGGTCCTGCTTCTCTGCAAAAAAAACCCAACACCCCAAAAAAACAACCAAAAGATGCCTAATTCCAGAATAATCTTGGGCAGAAAAGGGAAGTAGAATGAGTAAATTATTTTTGCAGCCAAAATGGAGTGAAGAGGTAAAAAAGTAGGAAGAAAGAACCCGGAAATTATCACATGCAGGCTTTTGAAATTCTTCATGTCTCTAGTGCCAGAAAACAGACTGCCTCAATTTTTGAAGGAAGTGCAGAGCTGTGTGTTTTTAGGTGTGAAGAGGCAGCATTTTGTGTTTCAGGGGTTTAGCGCTGCGATTTCTAAGGCACGAAGAAAACTTCATCATTGGGTGAACATAATACATATTTAATGCTAGTGTTTTCATCAAATGAGAAGGCGGGGCCCAGGTAGATCAAGGGCAGGGTAAAACTTCGTGGTGTGCAGGAATACTTCTAATCATGCTTTGAGTAGGATTCCTGTACTGTAATTTTTACAGCATTGCAGCTGTAGTAATGTTTCAGCCGTAACAACTTACTAGAACCTCAGTTGTGCCCTGCTGTGAGAGGGCTAAAGCGTTGTGTGCCATGGTCGTCCATTCCTAGAACTACAAAATAGATGTTGAATCTGTTTTTCTGATTTGAAGGCCTCTTAAATACATGTTTATGTGGGTTGCTGCATAGGAATTGGAATTATTCAAACATTTTAAAATTAAGTACGTGTATATATGTTTCTCTGAGCTGTGATAACACTGTTGAGTGAGGGTGGGGAGCAAGTGAAGCTTTCTTAACTGGCTGTGTCGTCTGTGCCGATTGGACATAACTGAAGTTACTTTGGAAATACTACTTTTGGTCAAGTCCATGGTTCTTCTTTTCTTAACTTTATTTTTAACTTTTGTATTGCAGAGGAAGTACCAAGATTAATGCCGGAAGAAGGGAGCATGTATTATCCAAGGGTGCAACACTATAGAGAGCTTTTAGACTCCTTGCCTATGGATGCTTACACACATGGCTGCATCCTGCATCCCGAGTTAACAGTGGACTCCATGATTCCAGCCTATGCTACCAGCAGAATTCGTAGTATGTACTGTTATAGCTCTGAATGCCTATCAGTTAATAGGATGTTGCATTACATTCATCTTGTGTCTTCAGTGCACCTTAAGCAGAATATATTGAGTGCAGATTTTCAATTTTAGTTGCAGTCCTTGAAAATTTGTGCATATACTTTTTATTGATTTTGTAGTCTGTTATGATTTGAAAATGGGAAAGCAGAAGTGGCATTTTTGAGGTGTCTGTGGAATTAATTTTCCTAATGATTGAAAATGTGCTTCTTGTGCATAACAGAAAATGGCAGCTGTGACAGCTCTGAGTATTTTATTTTCCGATCTTGCTCTTTATGCCTGTAAAGCAATTTCTAGAGAACAGCTCTATTACTGCTCACATCAAACCACTACACTGAAGGAAACCCATTTTTTTGGGACTGTAAATTTGTAATAAGTTGACCTATTAAATTAAAGCAATTGCTTTCCTCTCAAGGTGGTGCAAATGCAGATTAGCCTCAATGAAACAGAGTCCTTTTATTGAATATATTATAAAAGAATCATCAGGCCCTTTTTGTCTGAGGAATGTGGTAGTGTCAACTTGGTGCTGGGGGTAGGGAGGAAAAAAAAAAAGGTGTGAAGTAAATAGCTTGAGTTCATCTGACCAAGGGAAATTGTTAAAGTACAATGTAAACCAAAATCCTGGGTTCAAATAACACAACAATATAGAATCAGGATAAAGGATGAACTGGTGGTCTTGTAGAATCAATGGTAAAATGTCTTTTGACTTTCTTGGGATTGGTATTTTACCTGATGGACTTTTATAACATACCATTTTCCCATGAAAAAACATTTTAAGGGCAGAGGAAATAACTAGATTATGTTGCCCAGTCCTCTTTATAACAGAGAACCTCCTGAAATGAACTCCTGTTTCAAATCCAGTAGTTTGCAGAAATACTTGGTTTAAACAACATTCAGTGATATTAAGACAAATCCTTGGCAAATAATCTTTCAGTTCTTAGAGCTCCCCCCCCCCCCCCCCCCCCCCGCCCCCGGGTTTGGATGCTGGAACTGGACAGCAGATTCTGTTCACTTTGGTATCAGATAGGGAGATAAATATTTAATTCTTTATTCTTGGGGTTTTTTTACTGTATGTATGTTCAAGGACTCCAGCGTTACTTTCAGCCACAGAACTGCACTGGGCATCCTTGTTCAGCTGGTTATGGATCATGACCTCAGTCTAGCTTTTCAGAACTGCTTGCAACCTTACAGCCCTCTTGCCAAGAAAAGTGGCCTGTATCTTTTCTGGACTATATCTTTTGCTTCGATTAATGTTTTACATTGGACTGTGTTGAAACATCAATTGGTTGCTTAGGCCCAATTTATCAACCAGTCCAGACCACTGGGTATCAGTGCCATGTTTTTTTTTTTTTTATTTATGCCCCTTCTAGTCTTTGTACCATGGCAAACTTTAATTAATGCTTTTATATTTCCTTCTAAGTATTACAAAAGAACAAAATAGTTCTAGAACAAGGATCAAATCCCAAGAACACAGCTGAATGATGATTCCCTGTTTACAGTTATGTTCTGAGATCTCTTGATTTTTTTTGTCAATGATGTCAGTGGTTTATATCGTGGCAATGTTTTTTGTTTATTTTAAAATGCTCCATAGAGCAAAGTTAAATGCTGTAGAGACTTTGAAATGTAATACAACTATACTATTACCAAATTTATAATATCATAAAAGATGATACTGTGTTAGTTTGAGAAGTTCTATTTTCAACAAACTGTGTTATCCTCCTCCTTAAAATTTTTGGCAAGTCAGTTCTCTTGTTAGCCACGACATTACATTGTCAGAAGTGAAGTCAGGCAGTTAGTTTTCCTTGTAGTTGCATGAATTATCCTTTATAAAACATCAGCACAGAATTGGTTTTCTTTCTGTTTGCTGGAAACTTCTTGAGCATTGCAAAGTATTTAGAAGTCAGTGTTGCTGCTCCAATGATCAGTGGTTATTTAAAAATAAATTCTTTATGAAAAGTATCTGGAGAGATTTACAGTGGGTAATTTCAGTAAGAGGAATTAGCATTCTTTTTTTTTACTGAAGTAACATGAATTATTCTCTTATATCAGTGTACCGTCTGTGTTTGGTTTTTTTTCCCCAAATTTGGATCATGATAACTTTATTGAACAATTGTACTTTACTCATAGGCATTATTTATAGTTTTTCTGTTTTCACATGGTAATAGTCAGTGCTTTTATTATGGTTCACTTTACAACATTGTCTTGTGTTCTGCTGGCTGCATGTATTTTTCCCCTCTAGCTTCTAGTTGGTATTAATTGTCAGTTTACACACACATATTCATATTGGTAGAGCTAAAATTACTACTTGTCTAAACTGGGAAGTTTTCTTACCTTTTTATACTTAAAGCATAGCCTGCTTTCTTGATTTGAGGCATTTTTTTTAATAGCTCGTGGATGTTCCTAAACAATTCCTTTGCTTGTTCAAACTTCTCCCAGATGGTTTAGTTTTCAGCTTTGAAAAGCTGATCTTTTTCAAAGTGCTAGATATAATAAGCCACCAGCCAGTCATGTATTATGTTTATGCGTACCAAATCCAATTAAGTAATTAATTGCATATATAAGATTTTAGTTGTGTGATTACATCCTTCAAGTTCTTCATATACTATGTTGAAAGATGGCTTTCACAGTCATGTCAGGTTGAAACAAAGAATATATAAAACAATGAGCTCATTGTTCTCTAGCAAGAATTTTTTATCAGTTTAATTTATAAGACTTAATTGGAACTAATCTTAATTATCAAGTACAAGTGAGAGGTGATTCATGCCCTGTAATTATTCTTTTGTTCTTAGTTTATTACTAGAAAATTTATTTTTAGAAAATAACTTATTATTCACTATCTTTCGGTATTCTAGGTCTGTAAGTATGGCATTTTAAAGCAAAGCCCCATTTTAAGGAGAGAAAAGGCTTTACACATATCGTAGAAATCAGTAAAATTATCTTAAATTTTTCACATCATTCCTTCTTTAAGTCATGTAATGAATGTTTTTCTAGAACATCCATATACTACGTAGTGAACATTTCCAAAAGACGTGACAGATTTTGGTGTCACATTTTAGCTAACTGAAAACACGTTGGTTCCATATTCAGTGGTATATAGGCTTTTGCTTTGGAATTACGCACGTGACCCACAGTCACCTACAGAAAATCTCAGTATTGGGCCTATCTGCGCTTTAACAGCATGAAAAGTGTGTTAGGAACCCAGGAACTGAGGTACAAAAACATCAGAGACCTAAGGTATTTGTAGTAGCATTTCATGGATTTAGCACCGGTTTTGGCAGCAAAATGGTTTTATCTGAATAAAAGAAAAATATTAACAAGAATTCCTCATTCTTGCCTGGCAGATCACCACTTAGTTCATTGCAAACTGATAGGCAGGTGTGGTGAGGTCAATTTATGCAGCAGTTAAGTTTTCCAAAATGTGATGGTTTTGAATCCCAACTTGGCAGTGATGCTTTATTGAAGTACCACTTCCCATTTCTTCGGTGTGATATTTGTACACAAGCTGTTGATCAGTTCCTGTGGATTGCATTATGGGTATGTTTGGATATCTGATGTCATTCCTTTGGTTTTTTGCATCAGGCCAAATAAGTAACACAGAATCAGAGTTGAAGAAACTTGCAGAAGAAAATCCAGACCTTCAAGATGCCTATATAGCAAAACAGAAGCGCCTTAAAGTAAGAAAACTCTTTGTATTCCCCCCCTTTATTATGAGCTTGTTAGTGCGAGATTTTTTCTGTCACGGTATAAACATTTGTTTCACCTGTCATTACCAGTAATGTTATGCAGTGGTTTAACCCTACAAGGCATGAAGCAGTCTGTCCCCCAGATCAGCTACACACTTCTAGTGTGTGCTGAAGTATCCAATTGGTCCCACTGACTTCAAAGGTAAGTACACATCAGTGCTGGTGTTGGGCAGTTGAGCACCCTGCAGGGTGAGGCAAACCTCAGTATCTAGAATCTCTGATGTTTTTCTTCTGTTACCTGAATTGTTACCAGTATCTAAATGGTATCCAGCTGACTATGTGGAGAAAATAATCACATTATATGAATAAGCACTGTAGTATCTAAGTAAAGGTTTCTCTGATAAAAGTATAAACTCTCTACAATGATTAAAACACTAACCTGTATATATATTTAGTCTAAACTGCTGGATCATGATAATATAAAATACCTAAAGAAAATACTGGATGAACTGGAAAAAGTTTTGGATCAGGTCGAGACTGAATTGCAGCGGCGAAATGAGGAAACACCAGGTAAGGAATTATTCTTGCTAAATCCTGTTGATGCTTATGTTTGGGGAGACTGAGTAAACTTGTTGACAGCACCATTATAGAACTGGTTTTAATGTATCTGATTTGGTATTTTTAGTATATACTGATCTAACATCACAGAAGGGATCAATACTGTTTTAAATACTAGTTTAGTTTACTGCTGCTGTCAGTGAGTTCTCACTGTCTTATGAGAGTGCTTGATCACATTTCCAGGATAGTGAGTATAATTAGCTGCACAGTTTTGTAGTATTTTATCAACAAAATAAGAAAAACCTTAACTACAGAATGTTATTCTTGATGTAGTTGTAGGCCTCAGTTCACTATAATGATCACAACCTTAATGTTTAATACAGGTTTATTACAATCTTATATAAGTACTGTGCTGATATTGTGATATATGCAGAATTAGCAATCTGGGTAAGTGTTCTAATCATTAAGCAACCCCGCCCCCCACCCTCTTGGAAAGCAGTGGTGTTTATCTGTGATCCACCCAAATGAAAGTCAAATTTTGTTTAAATGGGATTAGTCTTCTGCTTATTCAGAGTCTGGTCCCACTCCCAATGGTGCTAATAGGTATCCTTCCTCTGACTTCACTGGGAGCTACATGAAGCATCAGTGAATATCAACTGCATCTGCTCAAATCAATAACTCTTTGCATTTGGCTCTATAAATAGCTGTTGTAATAATTATCAGTTACTACCAAAACAGTAGATTTGAACCCGCAGTTGAAAATCTAGGTTAAATTTTCTACTGACTCAACAGCGAAAGTCACAGAAAATGTTGTAACTTACAAAGGATGGTAGGATTTTGTTCAGCAAACTAAGTCTGTCACCATTTCCAGCAGCCCCTTTGCTTTTTCTGCTAAATAGCCTTTCCAAGGAGTCAACCGATACGATATTGATGAGCTTATGAAAACTGCCGGGATCACAGGATTTAGTAAAACATATGGCTATTACCTAGCTGTTGGAATTTTGTCTGAGGTATTCATATTTTTGAGGTTTGTGAACAGTGCTTCTCTAGGTCCTGGTAGACCTCTCAGCTTCTGCTTCTCTTGCTACTGCTCAAATCCCTCATTCAGTTACTGTTGCTGCCACTGCATGCATCTTTCTTCACACACGTTAGCTTCTTCGGTCTTCCTTTCCATCATCTTTCTTACTTAATGCACTGGATGAATCCCCAGGTATCCTTTCAGCAACATAGGATACACTCATTCTCTGCAGAGGCCTTTCGTCCAGACCTGCATAACCAGTTGAAATGGACTGGTACCAGCGGTGTGCCAAACTGTTGCTTTCCTCTGGTGGCAAATGAGTTGAAAGGGACATTGCAAAATTTCTCTGTTTCCACAGAGGTGCTGCTGAATGTTCATGCCAGCCTTTTTGCATGCCTGTTGTGTGGGAAGAACTGCAAAAGGTTGCAAATAAGGAAGGAATGGCACAGTCCTGTTTGAGATCTAGGCTAGAGCAGAGTACTCATGCTGGCAGCTGTGCTAACTACCAAATTTCATATCCTGGGTGTCAGAAGCTCTGGGTGTAGTCAATACAGGTCAGCCCTTTCAGGTGGTGGTTCAGATCACTGAAGTTAGAGGTGTGATTCTGCCTGGCAGTGCCTGCTTTGAGCCATCCCAGGAAGATTCACCTCTTTCCTTTGACTGGAGAGGGAGCCTCAGGTCTCCGTCTGTGCTCCTGACTAATGGTGGGCAGTGTGAATATCCATCGCTTCTCAAACTTCTCAGTGTAAAAAACCCATGGTTTGGGGCTTAGGAGGCACAGAGGAAGGATGGGTAGACAAACAGTATTTACACTGAGCTGGTGTGTTTGGTGCAGGTCAGTCATGTGATCAGTTTCTTTTTGGCTTGAAAGTCTCCAGCAAATAAGCAGTTCTTGAGTGAATGCCGTAGACCTGAGTGACACAGGCAAGACGATAAATTCTTCAGGCAAGTGGTAGCTTTTCAGTAAAAGCTAAACTGCCTTCCTCCTTTCCATTCCTGGTTAATTTAATCTAGATTTGAGAAATGTAGTTGAGGAAGGTGTCTACTGTGGGTTTTAATTTATGAACCTGAAATGTGGCTCTTTTTTCCTTAACAAATGTAGGCCAGGCTGCTGAGCCTAAGACTTTACAATATTGTGTGAAGAATGGACAGAGATTAGTAAAATGTTCATTGATTAAAGCCATATCTTAGCTGAAGTGTTGGTGGTGTTTATTAGACAGCATTTTGAAATAGCAGTAAACCAAATGTTAGCCCATGGAGGCTTCTACGTGTGCTTGTATTCCATTAGCTCCTAATTGTTTATGTTTTATCTCTGCTTAGAAGATGAAAATCCGCCTTGGCTCTGTGGTGATTTCTTCAGTCTGGCAGATGTATCACTTGCTGTCACATTACATCGTCTGAAGTTTCTGGGATTAGCAAGAAGAAACTGGGGAAACGGAAAGCGGCCCAACTTGGAGGCCTATTATGAGCGTGTCCTGAAGAGAAAAGCATTTTACAAAGTTTTAGGACACGTCAACAATATATTAATCTCGGCTGTTCTGCCAACAGCGTTCCGTGTTGCCAAGAAAAGGGCTCCCAGGGTTCTTGGCACCACCCTGCTGGTCAGCATGCTGGCAGGAATGGGTTATCTTGCTTTCATGTGTCTTCGGAAGAGGTTTGCCAACATGATGTTGTCGATTAGAACCAGGCAAAATTATTTTTAGACCTGTCTGTCCCTGGTGGTGAGTGGAGGGCATCTCTACCCTCCAGGAAAATATCCCCAATAAAATATAAACGTAAAATAAAGGTTATGTCTGTGAATTAGAACATTGTCACACAGTAATCGTCTCCTGCTGTTGTATAATTGGATTGGCAATGCCGAGATATTTGTGGAAAGTATATGTTGGGGGGACAGCAAAGGAAAGAAGAGACTTGCTTTTCAGACAAGGACCTGTAAGGGCTGTGACAGTGCTTTGTTAAAGTGGTTATTGTCTCCTTTACCCAGTAGCTGACCTAATTATAATGCTTTTATTTAATAGATATGCAGCAATGTGACAGCTTTTCACTGTGGGTG
This sequence comes from Harpia harpyja, assembly GCF_026419915.1. Classification (NCBI taxonomy): domain Eukaryota; kingdom Metazoa; phylum Chordata; class Aves; order Accipitriformes; family Accipitridae; genus Harpia; species Harpia harpyja. Next base: position 44,602,610 of record NC_068944.1, read on the forward strand.
AAATACATTACTGTGCAGAAACCAGCATTGTTGAAATACTGAAAATAGCACTTACTTTAAGTGCTCGGAGTAGGATTTAAGTGGAACATAGGCTCTGCGCCTGTTGTGTATGGGAGTGAGTGTCTCTACTGATTAATGTCTATCGATTTGCAGTTGGACCTACAGGAACGTGTTAAAAAGTAGTCTTGTGGAGCCACTTTAGTCACTGTATGTTCATGCAGCAGTACAGGAAGGGACCTGAAGCACATATGAACATCAATGGCTTGTGGGCCCCATGAGTGAAATTCTCCATAGGCATCAGCGGTCAACAGATGCTAGACTTCTGCTGAAATACAAATGGGAGTGAAAAACCTGACATTTTTGTTATGAAAGCCTTTTGGGTAGCCTTTGGCCCAGCCAGGTACCCAGCTCAGCCGCAAGCCCTGGCTGAGTCAAACCGAACTATCTCAGTGCAAATTTCCTGCTTTCATTGGGGTGGCTTGATACAGTTGTCTCCATATTAGTGTCCCATGTACCCTTTCTTGTTTCCACTCTGAGCACTGGCTATTTTTTGCGCACTACTTGGCTATGTTAGCAATTGCATGTGCCTCTATGTTTGCCCACAACGTGCCATAGCCACTAGAAAAAGTATGCACAATAATGCATTTTGTAAAAATAATTTAAAATAGTTCACTCTCAGTCTGGTCAGGTAGCCTAGATTGAAAGTGAAACTGTAATTTAGCAATCTGTTTACTTATGGAGAGGTGTCATATTGGTGGTAAGTGAAAAATGTAGGTCAGTTTGGAGACAGATGATTTGTACTGCAGATTTTTTGCAAAGCTGCACTCTTGTAGCATGTAGGAAAGGTGTAGAAAAACACTTTGATTACTTTCCACTACTCAGCAGATGCTGAGAGTTTTGTTAGGTTTGAACTGAGCTTCTGTTTCAATGAGAAATGCACACTTACCTGAAAGTAGACTTTGAATCATTTTGCAGCAAGAAAGCAATTGGGAAGGGCTGAAAATTCTCATGACAGTTCAGTAAGATTTTTGTATTCTTGATGAATGTCTGAAAGCCTCAGAGTTTTGTTTATAAGTTGTAGATAACCGCAACAAGCAAAACATAGCTTTAAATGTTTGTCTATCAACAACCAGTGCTAACAAGCCGAAGTACATTTTAGATTCAGTGCTGGTGGCTGTGGTCTCTCTGCACAATTGCTTTTGAGCATCAAGAAGATCCTCTCTCAAGTTTGCTGGAGAGAACTAAGGCAGTTTCTGTCTGGGCAGTCTCACCATCTAGCAGATACCAAAATGGATAAAATTGTTGAATACTCCTGCTTATAATTTAATATTGTGCTAGTTGTCTAGCAAAAGAAGACCGAAATCTCAGTGCTCCTTTTCAGTAATAAGAAACATCTTACCTAGGAAACTGCTTTTTTTTTTACATTTGTCAAAAAGACAGTTTTATATAATTCTATTTTATGATCCAGTTGTTCTCAAGAACTTGTTGATTTAAATGTGCTCTATTTAGAAAAGCTTTATTATCTCTAGAGTACGTTTAAGCCAACAATACTATTAATGTGCTGGCAGCTTTAACTGAGTTTGTTGTTTGTATATTGCAGTTGATCTGGATTTACTTGTAACCAACAAATTCCACTAAGTTAACAAACACAGAGTAAGGCCTGTAACTTAATGCTTCCCTGGCATGTATTTCTGTCAGGCCATCTGTAAAATATAATCTGATCAAGTCAGGGTAAAATTCAGTAGATATGACTTAGCTTTCTGTAGAATTAATTTACATTTTACTTTTTCCTTCCTCTTTTTTTTTTTTTAATGTGTTAGTCCTGGAGAAGAACACTTGCATTTCCAGAGGTGTGCCAGTTTAGTTCACACCGGCAACAGTGTACAGGTTAATAACTGACGAAGCAGTTTTCCTTCCCCCCAAACCTCAGTGATCTCTGCGCTTCAGCTAGCGCTCCTTGCCTGCCTGGAGCTGCAGGTACTGTTGGGAAGGACTGCAGTGACCACCAGATGTCAGTGGTCCTCCAGGGCTACACTTGGGCATGCCTCTGAGACGTGCAGGAAAACAGTAGTGTTCACAAACAAAATGTTTGTGATCTCAGCATAAGATGGATGCGACCATCCTCATCAGACTAGCAGTCTCTCAAGAGCTCTTGAAACGACTGCTTTGGTCTATTACAGGTTGGTTCTCTGATACCTATCATGTGCTTGTGTGTAGTTTCTACACTGGATAAATAAGAGGGCAAAGTTGAAATACTATTTGACATTAAAATGAATGTTACTGAACAGCAGTTAAACTTGTCATCTGCAGGAATGAACGTGGATGAAACTTTTATTGTGGAAAAGTTTGGATCCCTGGTTTAATTTGCGTCTTAGTTCAACTTCAATAGCCTACTTATTTTCACTGCCCTGAAGTACTCTGTGCAACATTGATTTCTGTACAGGTGGCAGCAAAAGGCTTATCCATGATTAAATTCCTCAAAATAGGATAAGATTTAGAAGCACATATGTTGTATTTGGCTCTTTGTGCAGGATAGCTTTTGCGTGGTGCTTGTAAAGTTTCTTTTCAGCCTGGCTTATTTTCTTTGCCCTGGTAGCTCTGTATACTATTTCAATTGGATACACAAGCAATCTTCTGGTTTTCATTTACAATTTGCTCTCATATCATGCATCAGATATATGTCATATCTTTCTATGTGGGACCTGCACAATAAACATCGATTCTAAGACCACTTTTTAGACTGGTTTATGTCTTCTGTGTCAGTAAAACAAAGCACATTTGAAGATCACACAGTATTGCTGTAAGGAGTCTGATGCGGTTCAAGGAGAGAAGCCTCTGATACTTCAGCAGATTGTCTTGCATGTGTCTGGAAACAACAGTTACAATGATAGTTTTCTTTGGTTGCCTGAGCTGTATATGCATGAGACTCGACAGAAGTAATTTGATAATGTAAAAAACCCATTTAAAGGAGGACAAGCAGGTTTTGTGTTTTCAATTAAACCATACCATAAAACCCCCCACTTCCCTTCTCAGTGTGACCCTGATTCTTGGCTTACATTGTTGAGCTGCAGAAGCTGGGGCTCCTTTCTGTAAGGTGCATGACAAGCACATAAGCTGTGTCCACACTGACATTGTCCTTAATGAGACCAAACAGTGGGCCCCAACCAGTGTTAGTCTGGCCATAAGCTTTTTTTTTTGTCTTGCACTGTAGCAGTCTGCATTGGGTCTTCTTTCTTGTTAAGCGCAGGAATAGACAATAATACTTGAGGCTTGCATGCATTTCCTCTTGATATTTTGAAAGTCAGCAGAGCTGCTAGGATCAGGTAGACAGCTGATAGCGCTTGAGTTTCAGGAGATTATGACACCTATGGCCTGTGGTCCAACTTTGAGGTGGCCTTGATCTTAACATTAATCAGAAGTATACAGAACCCTCGCTGTGAAGCGCTTATGTCTAAACAGACAAGAGGAACAAGAGTGAATGGGAAGGTAAGTATGGCAAGTAAAAATAGCTTGTCCAGATTCACATAGCCATACGCCCACTTTTGCATATCGCATTTTCAAAGGCATTTTTTACTTAAGTCTTAATTTTATGAGAGCAAGGAGCTACTAAGGTTTAGAGAGCAGATTGGCATGCCCTAATTTGTGAGGATTAGAGAGAGCAGTAGACAGAAAGCAGGTGAAAAGTAGTGGATCTAGCTAACTGGAGCACACTCTGCTCTGCAATAAGGCATATGATAGATTATTTATTACTGAGGCCTCCTTATTAATTTTATCTCTCTGTTGAACTGATGCTCAACAAAGAGGTGTAAGGTTATACTTAGGCAATTTATAAGATGTGCTGAGGAAGTCAAAGGCATATAGAAAAATCCCAAACAAAATATGTTTTTTTTCCCCCCTTCCTTTCTTTAAGAGGAAATTTTTAGTTTTGGTGCAGTACCAAGTAAAAAAGTCAGGCACTCAAAATTCAGGAAATTCCAGAAGCCAGAGTTCTTACAATACTGTTAACTCACTCATATAGTACTTCAGTAGCATTTTTATTTCTGTTTTTCTTTCTAAGTTACAATCATGGTGCTTTATTTGATGTGAAGTTAATGTTGCACCTTAAAATAGGTAAGCTGTGGATAAGCTTAGTGCTGGGGGAAGAATGTGCTGGAATTTGGAGAGTTTTAAGTCCTAGCTATTTCCATCTTAGCTTTACATCAGCATTAATTTTTACTACAGTTTAAAATACTCATTAAAAGTGTATTGTGTAAACTAATACATAACAGCATAAATCAATATTAATGTCCTTTATATATATATTTTATATAATATCCCTATTTATCCCTTCCATATTTCTTCTGCTAAAAATGGCTAATAGACAATTATGTATATTACTATATTATTTATATTTATAAAAACCAGCTCTAAACCTAAAAGGTGAAAATTTGGTTGATTTATTTCAAGTTAACACAATGAGAATCATCCTTTATGGTCCAAACTCAGTACTTTATTATGTACAATTTTTGAGATCCTTTGTAGGACTGAAGACATTGTCCAAATCCCGCTGTGGAAGCAGGTATAGTCCCCACCAGCAGCCTGGAAGGGCATAAAGGAGAGGTTCTTCTCATGCCTGGCTATGGCTAAAGAACTGAAGAGAAACAGCTTCTCTATAGGAAATAGCTTTTCAGGCAGAACTGGGGAGCACGCGGAAAGGGAGCCTGTCAGACTTCTAGTGCCGCTGGAGTATTTTTGTGCAGTGATGTGTTCCCCTTCACAGTTTCTACATGAAACATCATTGGCTGCTGTCTGTCCTTATTTACTGTGATAGTGTTATAGTAGCATTTGATAACATCGGTAACATCATAAATGTAGGGACTTGAGATTATACATTAAAGTATTTGGTACTTCTTAGCTGATCCAAATCAGAAGCTGAATGCTACTGCCTTTAGACTGGACAAAGCCCTTTACCTGTTGAGAAACAATTGCCATCCTGAAAATTGCTCTTTTAGGGCTTGTTTCAGAAAAGTTAGCTAACTTCAGGTGTTTAAGCAGGAGGTGCCTGTGTTTCCCTATGCAGCAGAAAATAGAGCATTCATGGGGCCAGACCAGGTGTGAGGAGACCACTGGTTCTGTCACCTGCTGGCTGCGACATCCCCCTTACAGAAAGTTAAATCCTTCTCCCCCACTTTGTATTGAAGTTGGTAAAACTCAGTAGAGAGAAAAACTCCCCTCTTGTAGATACATGCTTTATACAGTAGGCTGCAGAGTTGGGCTCCCTCTTCTGCCTACTTTATCAGCACAAAACGTGTCCATCTTTGCTGAAGTCAGAGGCACTCCCTTGACAAAACATAGTTTGAACACATGGAGGGCTGAGACTGCCAGTCACTCAGCAACTTTATGGAGAGCAGGGCCTGTCACACAGCCTCCTCTGGCAGCTATGTTTAAAAGCCAGCAGTTAGGAAATTCTGACCTCTTGGAAAGAATTTTAGGTGCATAACACAGGTTTGGTGAAGGGCAGGGAATTCCAGGCTCTGGAGCCCAAGTGAACCAGAGAAGACAGTGTCTAGCAGCAGAGAAGCTCCATCACCGTTTCTTCTGGTCCAGCTCTGGGTGACTCTCCTGTGGGTGGAGAGAGGCTTTTGGATTGCCACTTCATGGGACATGTTAATTCTATCTATCTACTTCGACTATTTAACTTAAATCAGTGGAGTGAAGCACTATGAAGGAGTATCTGTCTTTGTTGAGTGCACAGCGAAGCCAGCTTCCTAATACAGATGTTTAAGTTGGACCGCTGTTCAGGAAGGTGCTGTGAAAGGATATGCTTTGAACTGTGTAACTCTCCCCAGATGCCTTGTCACAAGCCTAGACCCCAAACTAGAGGTCTGGATTGCACCCCAGAGCCGGAGGCAGTAAAAGTAGAGGGACGTTTTGCTTAGGTTTTCAGATCTTTTAATAGAAACAGCCCCAGAGACAAAGATCTCACAGGAAGTTTGTACTAGATGAGCCCAGATGCTCTTTGTCCAAATCTGGTGCCTTTAAGGAGTTGTGCACCCTTCCATTGTGCTGAATTTTAGACAGCTCTAAAACACAGAGGCAGAAGCCACTAAAAGTTACAGAGGAAACAAAATTGGCCAATGTTGTAGTAATGGAGGTATCAAGATTTCAGTTTCTAACAAAGAGCCAGATTCAGATCTGCTATGAGTCACTGTTAAAAAAAAAAAAAAATTAGTAGTGCATCTACTTACATTGGATCTGAATTTGATTTTAAAGTCATTATGCCATGAATCACATTTTTAGACTTTGCCATGAAAAGTTTTGTTAAAATCAACCTATTTGTTACAGAGACAATGAAAGCTGCACAATACCTTTCTGAAACAAAGGATGTACGCAGAGCTTAAGCTTTTAAAAGCTGTTTAAGCTTTTAATATGGGCAGCACGTACTGAATCAAAAATTTTGGAATATGGAGTTATTTTTGGAAAAGAGAATTCTTTTAAAACAAGTCCAAGAATGTATGTTTAGGACTGATTCCAGAACAGCATCATAAATTTTTTATTCTTTGGATTTGAAAGAGAACCAAAAAGCTATAGCTGACTTCGTTTTTCTATTGTTAACAGAAAATTGTGACCACGATACAAGGAAGCTCCAGCAAATAAAAAGATAACAGATTTCTCTTTTACGTATATATATATAAAAAAAAAAAAAGTAAAAATAACTGTGCTTAGTTGATTTTCTTAGGAATGTCATACTGGATAAGAGTTCTGCCCATTCTTGCATGTTATAAGAAATTCTCAGGATCCTTTTGTGCAAAGGAAAAGATGCAAGTATTCCCCAAGTGGCTGTCAGAACAGCAACACCAGCAACATCAGCTGAGACTGTGGTTCCACATCTGTAGCAGCACATGGATGTGGAAGTCCAGCAGCAACTGAAAGAAGTTCATTGCAGTCCGCCAGCTTTGTATGACATGTGGGAGGAGAAGCAAACTAAGCTTCGAAACCAGCACAAGAAGTGGCAGTACTTAAAGTCAGAAATCCCTCAAGCTGGTTGCACAGCTAGATGCCCAACGAGTCCCTAAGATCTCTATCTAATTTGGAATGAGAAGGTATCTGGGTATTTACATAGGCTGGATTGCCAATGGCTGTATCAGTTGTTAGTCCAGGGAAGCTTTGGCGAAGGCCTACATATGGAGACCTGGAATCAGGAAAAAGTTTGTATCTTGTGCTTGTATTTGTGTAGAGAATGGCTTGAAGATGTATGTATGAAGGAAAGCATATTCATATCTTGCTTTTAAAGACACAGGAATAAAAAAGGGCTCTCACAATTTTAGAGCCAGTGTTGTAAGTTTATGTCTGAAATTCTCAAGGAATTGCCTAGACAGCTGCTGCAGAGCAGGGGCAATAGAGACAAGATGCAGGTCAGATCAACCATGAAGTTTCCTTTATGCACCTTTACATAAAGAGGGAAGTATTATTATTTAAAGACTGGAGATCTCTCTTCTCTTCAGACTAACTGTCTTGAAGAAAGACTAGAGACCTTTCCTTCGTCTTCCAAACTGTAAAAGGTCTTTTGTTTCTTATAGAAGATTATGTTGCATGAAAGAAACACCAAGAGAGCTTTCTCTGGAGAAAGGGCTGTAAAAGAGAGGCAAAACTCTCACCTTAGCAAGAATTAGTTCTGAAATGCAGGCTTTAGCTTAACACTTCACACTGACACGCTTCAGCACCATTATGTTATGGGAGAGAAGAGGGATCGGGAAGATAGTAATGGAGACTCAGAAAGAAGACCTGAAATGGTAAGTTACATTAGCAGGCTGATAACCCTAAGGTTTATGCTTTGTTTGGTTTGGGTTTTGGTTTTGGTTTTGGTTTTTAACAAGGAATAAATCCACGCCTGATTGAGTGCTACACTGCAATGTGTGCAATACTGTTGTGAGGGAGATGCAATCACAGGATGTAGTCTGTTGATGAATGGGTAGACTTTGCTTACTGTGTGTGAAAGCTTATCTGAACACCTCTTTGTTGGGGGTTCAACATGCAAGGAAACAAGCATTATTATTACATGGTTCATTAAGTCAGTCAATGATTCTGTTTAAAACACTAATTCAAGATAGCAGTAAGTAATTTCCCTGCTTACTTCCATTAATGATTTATTAGGTATTAACAAATTTTATGTTTTTGCATGTATTATAATTAATCTCACCACAGGACCTTGCCTCAAAAGTAGTTTTGTTCTGCTACACTGCAGTCCTTCATCTCATGTTTGTTTGTACAGGACTGGTTCTAATCTGGGCTGTTTGCCCTATAACCTGCAGTTCTGCAGGCTCCTGCTGGCTGTGGGCACTTTGTGTAATGTTGCATCTTGTTGACATTCAACCACAGAATTGGATTTTGGAGCAGGAGGCTGACATTGTCTGATTTTACTGTGTCACAATTATATGTTTTACTTCTATAGTGCTGGGTATTTGGCAGTCTGAAGGTGCTTAACAAAAGTAAATGAGATATATTCACTCACACAGTAATACTGTAATATTACAATAGCCTTACATTAATAACTAGTGTCACAAATGGGAAAAACATACCCAGAATGCTTTCTTATTTTAACAATTTTACCAGTGCTGGTGGAATCCCAGCTTTGCCTATGGGAATAGGGAAACTGGGAGGGGGGTGGTGTCACTTTAAGGAAAGGATAAGGGGCAAAACCTTAGGCAGACTTCTATTTTTTCATGAAATAATTATCTATTCTGATGTTGCCTATTATATCAGTGCTGCCACAAATTGTATTTACAGTGCTTTGTGCGAGGATGTTTGGAGTTGCACATACTGACTCTGGCTGCCCAAATGGTTTAATTTAAAGGAATTGCTTGCTGAGCTTAAGAAAGCAAGGAATTTATCAGGCTTTATATGCTCTGAAGCAAGGTTCTTGGTAATAATAGCTGCTTGGCATTAGCTGTAATTGATATGACAGATACTTTTGGTATTTCCTAGCTTTCCACAAGGAAAATACATGCATATTTCTAACTTTACCTTTCTTCAACACTCTGTGCTCCAATTCCATCACTTATAAATGTAACTGAAAGTTTCTTGCAGTAATCTGCAAAGGAGAATGCCAGTTCTCCAGACGTAAATGACAGAGATCCATTTAATACTGTGAATACTTCATCTGTAACACAATCATCTCTTCGTGACTGCCTGTGAGAATATATCAGTCTAATTTTCAAAGCTACTGAGAACTTACAGCTCCCACCTAACTCAGTAAGACTGTGGGCAGTTAGGACCTCTGAAATCAGGCCCACAGCTGATGTCCATATTATTACCTATAATGTGGCAGAAACATACATAGATAAGGTTGAGAAACAGGTCCTTTTCACATGTAACATTCCTTAAATTGATTGCATATAATGGGCATATCTGAGAGACGATGGTGTGATGGCAGTCAGTCTGATGGATTGGCAATTTATCCAAAAGCAGAAGTTTTGTTTTACGAAAATTTGTGGCAACTTTTATTTTTTTATAGTTGCACTAACATTTCCTGTATTTTATCTTTTGAGACTCATATTCAGATAGTCTAAAAATCAGATTGAACCTTTGACAGATAATTCACTGGGTACCAATCGTAAATCTCTTATTCACTGACCTTACTCATGGAAGAGGCCTGATTAGGTTCAATGAGACTTCTGAAGAAGTATTTTAAAATACTTGGTAATAGTTTTTCAATCTGGCTGCCACTGTTCCAGAACATCACCAGGTGGAAAGCTCAACAGAAGTGCAAGTGCTTATTTCTGTAGTTTGTACATTAAGACTTTTCATTTCTGTGCTTGCAAAGAAATATTGAACACAGGATAGATTAAAAAAAAAAGAGCTTTCCCAACATGAATTGCTTCATTCCTCAAGCTGGAGAAAAGGCCAAAAAGTACCTACATGTATTATTTCAGCAACTGTTTTATTCTTCTCTGTGCTACATGGGAGACAGCTAGATTTCAGATGAATGCAAATGGTGGAATTTTCCTTTCTAGCCCAGCCATGCCAAATGTTTATGGGGTTTACATGCCTACACTTGAATTTTTGCTGATGAAGTGTAGCCACTGTGCTTCATCGAAAGGAGCTTGGTACAAGTACGTGGTTTATGGTCAGCAGTGTTTGGGTAAGAAATTTGCATAATTTTCTCAAGTGGCAATGACTCCACACTGTCTGCTCAAGTAGCTTTAAGAAAACACTAGATAGTTTTCCAAATGGTAGTACTTCTGTTTGAATATGAACCTTGATGGCCGTGTTTAAAACAGGGAGTTTTTATATGTGATGAATTATTTTTCCTTTAGTCTTGGGAGTCTGTCTGATATGGTGTATGTAAGGAGAATGAGGAGGTATGATTTCTGAAAAACCCTTCTCCAGACCTATAACAGCAGCAGTGCAACAGAGAATGATGAATGAATAGTCTCTGCTTTATATTTCAGCTAACACTATCTTCTGATAACCTTCGACATAACTAACAAGAGCAAGAGACATTTTAGTCTGTGAATTGGGCCTCTATCCTTAAGCTATTAATACTGGTAGTAATTTGGCCTTATTGGTATGCTTCCTTGTATTTTGAGGATACTAGAGAGCTTTTAATCTGCCTGGAGAGATTTTGATACATTTTCTTTCTTCTTTCTCCTTTCTCATTGCAATAGTTGATATCCTTAGCACAGACTGTGTAAGAAACTGTCAGTTCTTTTGAATTTCTCTTTTTTGTGCATTAATTTCCAGGGAAAAATATAACATACACTATGAAGGTACTGAAATGTGCTTCCTTAAATTCCCATCTTTGTGTTTTCCTTTCCTTTTTTCCTAAGAAACATGAACCTTCATTGTTATTGTTTAGACTTACTGAAATTTCTAATTCATGCTCACCATTTAATGGTTGGTTACAACCAAGCGTAGAAGAGCGTCCTATTAGTTGCTTACTTCACTTTCTGGAGTAAAAACTACATTCTAAGAACTTGCCTAAGTTTGTCCTGCTTTGAGAGTTATCTGGGAAGCCTCCTCTCAGTTTTGTGCCACAGTTGATTTGCAAAAACCTAGTCTTTCTGATCTTCTGGATTTGGAGATCTATAAAGAGACCCTCAGTTTCAGAGCACTCTTTCCTCTGCTTATCATTACTACAAGAATTTCAACAAGTCTGTTTCCCTTCCTCACCTAAGACAAAGTGCAAAGTGGACACAAATAACAGTGGGTTTATCACTGACAAGGCACCATTTTATCAAGTACCTTTTGGTGCTTTTCCAGTTTTTTAACTTATATTTCATGTCTGCCCTGAAACTGCTCTATTTCCCCCTCCTTTTCAGAAGCCTTTGAACCAGTGCTTTTAAAATATCCATTTCAGGGTCATCCCCAAGTGCTCATTTGGGTGCGGAGATCAAAGATCAAAGAAAGGGCTTGAAGATAGAGCCTCCTAGTTCACACTCAGAACAGTTCTGGCCCTTTTCACAACAAGTCGTGCTTTAAATTGTAACCTACTACCATGGAAAAACCCCATTTCATTCATCATGTAAAATCATGCCGCCTTCTCCTCCAAGACACCTCTTCTGTTTGTCAAACTTTTCTGTCAGTTTGTGTCTTAAAATTTTAAGTTTGCCTTTTTGCCCCCCTCCCCCCCCATCTATTGCAAAGCTAAAGCAGAACCTCAGTTCTCTGAGGGTTAAAATTTCTAACCTAAGCTTATTTCCAGCTCTCATAGCTCACTCACACCCAATTGTCCTTGTACCAGTAATGTTACAGCTTAAGCAAGTTTTCTTTCTTCCTGGTATATATCCCCATAATGTATCTATGTGCAATAATCAGTCTGTAAAAATAGCAGAACAAAATAGTAGAGTAAAACGATTAATCTGGTGTATTTTGCAGAAGTAGAAAAGAAAATTTCCACAGGATGTCCTACCCCATAAATATTTCCCCAAAGGTAAGATCAGAAGCAAATATCAGTACTTGGAACCCTTGCTTTCAAAGCGTATTTGCTAACTAAAAGTCTATTACACAGAAGGACACAAGAAGTGAGAGCAGTATTCAGTGCAAAGCCAGCATTTTCAGCAACACGGTAATAAAGTTAAAATGCTTGCAAAAAAACCCCAACAGAAAACAAAATAAAACCAACCCACAAAACCCTTAAAAACCCTCTTGGAAAATCAGTTCAGACCAAATGAATTCTGTTAGTACTGATAAATAAATAGTGATTTCATGACACTGTTTATTTACTGTCATTGAGATTTCATCTTGGAGCAAAATATGTAAACAAATACACAACTTCAACAGTTTTGGAATCAAATACAGGACTGGTATTAAAATTATAATTCCCGTTGATACAGAGTACAATCCAGCCAGAAACTTAAATTAAAGTTGAATCACAAGCCATCTGTACTGCTATAAACACCCTTGCTGTATGCAGAAACCCAGTCACAAAAGAATACTCCTTGTTCAATGCCGATTTTTGTTAGAAAAACACATTTATTCATCCAACTTATTTTATATTGTTTTAATTATCCCAACAATGTGATCATTCAAAAAAGGCATTCTTGACCGTGAAGAAAATTGTGATGAATTATTAAAATAAAAATTATTGTTTCAGAGTCCACTTTCGAAAGCTTCCCTCATGCCAAGAAGTTGACATCATATGTGACACTGGCAGCTTCAGAGTATTGTACATCAGCCATGACAAAATAGTTCTGTCCTAGTTTAAGAATAAATACTTATAACATGTAATTAATTACTAGGTTTCCTGATTATAAAAAACATTAACGAGTCCTCCTAGTAACCCCTCCTGAGGCTGCGGGGCATGAGCTGGGACCACTGAATAAGCCTGAGCTGCTCAGGGGACTTGGAGCACGGGCTATGGAGAGTGCCTCTGAAAACATAGCAGGAACTGGGTGACCGTGGGAGAACCAGGAGCGCTGGTTTGTGAGTCTGCCCTGAGTCGTGTCCCTTTGCTTGATCCCTCTGTTGAGAAAAGTGTGGTTTTTCTTTTGCTCTTCAACTCGGCCATTTGGCAGGGCCTTTGCTGGCCATGAGTGGCAGGGTGTGGCGGCAGGAGGCTGCAGGGGGGATGGGAGCGGGAAGAGGCCATGGACCGCCCTGTGCCGGGCACAGCCAGTTCCCAATGGCTCTGGCACCGGCATGAGCACCCCCTGTGCGCCAGAACTTCGGGCTGTTGGAGGAGCCCATGGGCCCCTCAGCAGATGTATTTAGGGGTGGGGTGGGGATGAGGGGTGCCTACGTGCACCCCTGAGGGACTGCGGCTGCAGGCCACCCACATCGGGGCAGGGGCACCCCTGAAGGACTGCCGTCAGCACAACAGAGCTCTACAGGAGGTGGCCATAGCTGTGTTCCTCTCTGGCGAAGGGCTTTCTGTTTCCACAGCCCTGCAGACGCTGTGCCCCGTGACTCTGGTGTGCGTGTCCCCTGCAGCTGGAGGCACTGCAGCTCGGGTGACACACCAGTTGAGGATCACCTCGTCCCCGTCTCCGCTGGCCTGGTGTTGTGTGTGCTGACAGGGGAACTAGCCGTGGCACAAAAGGTTGAGCTGCTCACTTCGATGGAGAGCACTGCTTAGGCCAATGGATCAGAAACACTGCCTTTCGAGCAAGCAAACAAAACACAACATCGATGCACATGCCTATGGTCTTTGCTCAGGGTTGAATTTATCGCAGTGGGTTAAAAAATATAGGTCAGACTCATAAGAAGAGAGATGGCTGGCAAGGAGCTGGTTGTCAGAAAATGGTTATCACTGTTAAGTGTATGGATAAATAGCAAGTTAGACAGTGCTGCTCCACCTCGTTTGCTAGGCCAAGCTGTTCCCCTCCTGGCTGTATAGAGGAAAAATGCTTTTTCCTAAAAAATATTTTCAGAGTGACAAATCTACACAGCACAGCTTCATCTCTGAAGTAAATGAATGTTTTCACTGATCTATCGCATGCTTCTGTCTCCAATTTTACTTCTTTATTGTTCTAACTCTTCTTTAAATTTCCATTCTCATTCTCTTCTTTTGCAGCTCTGACAATCGGGCTTTCCTCCAGGCCTCCACCCATCTCTATACGGTTCCTTTTTTTCCTCACCAGGTCTTTGCTTTACACTGGTTTTCTTTCCTATTTTGTGTAGCTTGTCTCCATACATTGCCATTTTTTTTTCACATTTCACCACAAAGTAGTATATATATATGTGTATATATGTATATATGCACACTCCCCACCCCTGCCTCGGTGTTTTCTGGTTATTATTTTTCTAGCTATAATTTTCTTTCTCTCTCTTCAACCTGTTGTCTCTTTCTCCCTTCTTTCCCACTACACTTTATTTGCTTCTTCATGATTTAATCTCTTTCACCCTGTATCTCCAGGTTTATCTCTAGTTACCCTTTCCATTTCTTTGACATTTATTTTATTCTTGAAAATGCTAAATATTCCTGCTAGATGCTGAACAGCTCCAAATTCAGCTGATCTTGGCGGATGCTGGATGGCATTCCTCGTCTCAGAGTGTGACTCTCTCTGTGTTGCTCTCCTGTATGTCTGTCCTTGTGCTTCCTATGACATTTTTTCCCCCTTTTTTTGGAGTTATTTGGTACTCAACCCTTATTCATTCTCCCTAGGTGATTTTCTCACTTCCTGCTCCTACCCAACCTCCATTTCTTTTTTTACCTTTACTCTTCTACTGCTCATCTTTCATAAGTCTTTGTGGTAATTTAATTTGCCTGACACTAAGTAAGTCAGCCCAATTTGGTTTGATTCCCACCTTGCATAACCTGTAAGGCAATGTAGTCTGTGGTGGGTCCATTCCTTCAATGCAGCTCTGCTAGTTTACCCCAGCTGAGCATCTGGCCCCAGGTATGTACTTCCCCTCTGTTAGATCTGGGTTCCTTTGTCCACCCACACTATACACATGCTTGATAAAAGTTTTCACATGATTTCCTTCCAAATGTGTTGTGGCAATTTATTCTATTGTACATTTTATACTTCATAATTTTACCATTACTTTTGTTTCATAAGTAATATTTATTTAATTCTACTGATAATAATGAATTTAATAAATTATACATATGTTTATGATAAATATATGACAGATATGTATCATATATAAGAAAATAAACACAATGTTATGGATTAATTTATATATAAACTATTAAACAAAATGTTTAAGATTTAATAAAATACAGAAATAAACCACATTTATTAGCTGTACACATTACACAGTAGGTATAAAGATCTTTTTCAATATATGAATGTTTTGGAATACCTGCCATTGAATCAGATTGCACTTCAAAGCCTATTCTAATTAAGTATTTTCAGCTATAGAGACTGTGGAATATTTATATTTTCATTGTTTTAAAAAATATATATGATATATTTAACAGTAGAAAGTAAGAAAATAGTCTTTGGGTCGGGATTCCTTTGGATATTGTGCTTTGATAAGTGTCTTAATTTTATTTCCTTTTTGGTTTCTAGAACTGTAACCATACATGTAATCCTTCTCTTCAAAAGGAAAAACTAACATTTAATTTTAGTGATATATAATTAAATCTCATAACCTGCTGTTGAAACCCAATTTATGCCTTTATTTCCATTATGCACTATTTGTTACTGCGTAGGGTGCCATTTTCTCTGCATTTCATGCAGAGGTAGGTTGCTGCTGATTTTCACCAGCTATGAAAACTTTCATGACAACACCCAAATCTTCCTTCGCTTGAGAGAATTGTTTTGCTCTGGGCCTTCCAAAGTAAGTTTGAAAGCATATTGGTGGTGCAGACTGTATTGCAAGAGGGATAAGTAGCATGCCAAAACTTTCCTGCAATTGCACCATTGACTTAGAGAGCAGTCACAGAGAAATGGCTTCTCCAAAGACATGTCCTACCATTTAACTCAAATACAACTGTTGCTTATAGTTACCCTTGGAAGAGCTCTAATGCTTTGAGAATGGAAATGCTGTTGAAAGGGATGAGTAGCTTATTAAAACTTCTTTATCATTGACCAGGAAAACTCTGGATCATACTGGTTTTGCTGTCTGACAGCTAAACAGCAGGAAAAGTCTGAAAGTGAAACATACCAAATGGATTGTCTCAGTTCTGTAGAGACCTCCTATAGTAGCTGTGTGGTAAATCTGATCTATCGTAAAGGTGGAGCATGAGGAAAGCCTACAGCACCTTTTGTCTATTTATGTACTATACCCAGCAAAGATTTGACTTCTGAAATTCTGGTGGATATGGAATAGTTATTGTGATCTATTACTTCTTCTTGAGGGGGTTATAAATTTTGGTGTGGGGTATATAAATTGTAACTTAAAGATGAAAGTTACCTGAGAATATTTGCAGTCTATACACAATGCTCTACCATGAGGCAGGAAAGAGAGGCTTGTAGATAGTTGCTTGTTTAGTTTTTGCATTAAAAAATCCAGTTAACAAAATCCAACCAAAAGTAGTCACCTGTATTTGAAGGTGAATTCAGAGTTTATAAAAGGTTCTGCCATGACAGTAGCAAGGACTTAAGTCTTTGACTTGACCTCAGCAGTTTACAGCAGGAGTAGAAAAATATTTTATTCTCTGTTCAGTAACAAACTTCCTCCTATTCTAAATGGCAAAACACACTGCTCCTGTTTTCCTGCAGCTGAACTATTAATTCTGCAAACTGGTACACAGGCAATCCTTTAAGATTGATTCATCTACCAGCCAAAGAATTGCCTATTTTTATCATCTTTTGTGCACCTTATGGATGTAAGCTGGATTTGAAACACACATGGGAAGGAAAGGGTAAGCAAACAGGCTATGAAGAGACACTGTACTTCCCTGTAGAATCTAGAGATAAAAGGTTTACCCCCTGTGATTTTTAACTCTTGCTCTTCAAATTTTTCTGCTAGTTGGTACATGACTTGCCTCTTCCCCTGAGTCCCAGGTGCCTGGGTGACACCAGCCCCTGGGATATGGAGCTGTGTCCCTGAGCCCCCCAGTCCAGTGCAGTGTTAGTTCTAGTTCTGTTACACCTGGAGCACTCCCTTTGCCGAGGGAGGATGATCTGCCTCCTGGTGCAAAAAAATTAAGAGCAAGTACTGGAGAATGTTGCAGCTGCAAAATCACTTACAGTAAAAATAAGAAAATGTGGCTTTTTATCGTGTTTCAAAACTGCATTTGACAACAACAGTTACAGACAACTCCCCAATGCAAGGGAAATATAAACAGCTGGAAACCCCCTGTCATTACATGAGGAATTATCTCCAGCATTGCGGTTATTTCATTAAACTTGACAGGTAATGAAGGGGGATTTTGTTGTAAAAAATACATCTATAATAAGATGTATTGTTTCTCAGATCAAGTATGGTTACAGCTGGTGCTTGAAAATGCATAAACACTGAAGTGTTTGAATCAAGATTTGCAGGGCAAGTAAATGTCAAATCACTGGAAAATATTTTAAAACATCATTATGGCAGCCAAAAAAGAAAAATCTTTGGAGTCATGTACAAAAGGTAGACCAGAGACTACTTTGTAAATGATAAATCTATTATCTGAGCAGTTACTTAACAGGAGATAAAAAGAACAATGAAGGAGATAAGTAAAAGCAAAATGGAAATCTAGAGGAAGACAATCATATCTTCTCTCTTATTTCACATTTGGTTTTACTAATTTATGTAATCTGATGGGAGATTTAACAAGTTTTATTAATGATCTAAGTCATCATGTTTAATGTGGAATCACTAGGGGGTTGAATGCTCCACTAGAACATGGCTTTGAAATCAGGGCAAGTTTCATAGGCCAGAAAGGATGATTGTAACATCACTTGTAGTATAACATGAAGTATCAATTTTCTTACCCCCTTCACCACTTCCCTCCAAAACACACTTGGATCTCACTGAATAACATGTTTGAGTAAACCATACCTGTCTACCTTGGCATAAAGTTTCCAGGAAACAGACAGTCCCTTACTTCCTTTGTTAGCCTGTTTCAGGAGTTGATTGCACTTCTTGTTAAAAATGAAGACCTGAATCTATGTACTTGAAGTGTGTTTTAGATTATATTCTTCCCCATTTTAATAAGCCCAGCTGTGCTTATCATCACTTCGAGCTAACTCAGTTGGATGAAGGTTAAACCAAACAGATGCTTGTCCTTAAAGACAATGTCCGGGTCAAGATCTAATATCCACAGTGATGGATGAGGAACTGCTAAAATAGTTAATGAATACCTTATGTTGACATGACTTATGTTGGGAAGACTGTTAGGCTATTTGTTTAGTTAAACACTGGGCTGCAAGAAAAGCAAACAAGAAGAAAAGAATAGTCAGAGATAAGCCATATCTTGGTAAACATTTAAAGACAGTTACACAACTAAGGCAGAACCAGGGCTTGACCTCCCACTTAACTCCTTCTAAGGAAAGAAAAGCCCAGAAACTGAAAAGAGGCTGGGCTTAGAGGGTATCTCACTTGACCTATGGACCTGGTAAGTCTTGGGGAGGGGGAAGAACCAGGCCATGACATAAGCATCTGTTCCAGTATTTGTTGTTTTAAAGCCAATTTTATACTTTGCATATGAAAACAAGCTAATGAGCATCACAGAAGAGAGGCTGTATTAGGTCACTCTCTTGTCTTGAACAATAGCCTAAAGCAAATGCCTAGGAAAGAAGATAAGGTTAGAGGAATCAAACAATGACAATTGCTCTGAGCAAAGTCCCAGCTGACAATGGTTTGTGGCACAGGGACTTCCTGAGGTAGAAATGGTTTCTGTGTGTTTAATACCCCCGGTGTATTTCTTTTCAATGTATTTGTCAGTGTCTTCTTAAATCTACACACACTTTTAGCAGTCACTATCCTGTGTCAAGGAGTTTCATAACTTGCACGTTATGTGTAAAAACTGTCTCTTTTTGTTTGTTTTGAATCTCCCACTTGCTGGCTTTATTTGAATGCCCTTCACACTTGCACAGGAAAAAGCTGTGAAAAAATGTTTCAGCATCTATTGACAGCCACTTCAAATACTGAAAACAACTTCAAACAAGTGTTTCTGTCCTTCTGAGGGCCTCCAGGCACTATGCAGGTACACAGCCAAAAGACAGAGCTGCAAGTTTTGTACCAAGTGAGACCTACTGATTAAACTTAATTGATATATAAAATAATGTAATTTTGGGCTACTCATCACAGAACTGCAAATTCCTTTTCCAGGAGCAGTAAAGACCTGAGACCTGGTACATAAAGAGATCTGCAGAGGCTTTGAGAACCATTTTGAGAACCAATGTTTAAGAAGCATTTGGATTGGAGAAAGCTGGAAATGAGTTCTTTAATGAACCCCCATCACGATATCATCACCTGTAGATAAAAACCCAAATCCATCATTAAGATTGGCAAAGGAGAGAGAACTCTCACTATTTACTATTTGTTTCTATTGCTGAAGTGCAATTTTAATCTAGTCTTTGGTATCAGTTGAAGCCCATGGTTTATGGTGCCAGTGACTAATAAAAATAATAGATTGCTTTCCTTCTTATAATGTGCCCTCTAACTCATAGGTAGGCAGCCAGTGGCTCTTGGTTATGAGAGTATAACTTTACAAAACTCCACAAAGTTAGCCCAGATTTCCACTAGTAAAACTGATTTGGTATGGCCAGTTGACTTTGGTCATATTCTTTTACTCCAGTGTCAAGGCAACACCTTATCTTAATCTTTCATCAGAGACAGGATTTTCCAAGAGCTTTTTTTCAAACTGTAGAATCATTTAACAGGCTGATTAATCAGGTATTCAGACAGCAGCTGCAACTTCTGTTTGCAGTTAAGATCTGACATCCTTTTACACTAGTTTTAGTCTAAGTTCCTAAACTCTCTAATGCCACCTGCAGCTGCTTCCTGAAGCAATCAAGTCCTGTGCTGATTGCAAGGAAATGGTTCCTTCTTCTTTTTTGTGGGTGATACCTTTTAATTCTTACAGACAAACCCATTTATGTTCTGTTTTCCCATGACAGCTTGAACGAGTCAATGTAACCTACAGTGATTTCACTGAATTGTATTTCTCCATGCCTGGATGTTAACATTAACAAATAACTAACAAAAGCCAAGATATACTTCATTAAGAGCAATTTCCTCAATCCTTTGGAAAATATACTAGTGTGGTATGATACTGTTTTATGAGCATGTGTTGCCTTTATCCCATTTTCTTCCAGTGCTTATGAATTGAATGATAGCTGGATTTTCAGCAGAAATTTAAGAATATATACCCTATTGTAAATCACTGAGGCTTGTGCTCCAACTGTATTCTGGCAGCAGAAAAAAAAAAATCACAGTGCTTTAGTAATTATTTCTGCCATGACATGTGAGAATAACACTAGCTTATACTTCATGGTCTTCTCCCTTCCTCAGATGGATGATGTGGATATTTTGTTTTCTTTTTCTCATTGACTTATATCTTATTTAAAGGGAGAGAAAGATATAATTCTTGTTCTTCTGCCGTTCTGGGGTGAGTTCATCAGCACTTGATTCCCTTCAGTCAACTTGATAGCAATTAACAACAACAATTGGCAATAAACTGAGTACTTCTGTTTCCTTGGAGATAGTTAATGATAGACTGAACTGCAGGTGAGGGTAAGGCTCATCAATGGTCAGCTCATGCTGTTGAATTAAAAAATTACTTCACCTGTACTTTCTGTACCTTTTTGTGGGGGTAAGTAAATTTATAAACATATCAAGAGCCTAAGGTGACATGGGAAAAAGCCAGTTTGCTATTGATGTGGGTGATTGCCAATAGTTCTTTAACCTGTTTTCTTCTGTTTCTTCCTTTTCAGTCTGAAGAATCCCTTTCCTACCTCTGATCATCCAAAGGATAACGCAAACAAGTGAGAGTGCAAGTGATGCATTTCTTTTAAGAATTCCTTTTCTTAAGCTGGGCATTGACTGTTTCTGAGCTGAAACCAGTGTGTGAGATCAAAAGAAAGGATCATGTTGGGAATGAAATAGTCTTGCTAAATACTAGTAGTTCAGGAATACACATTTAAAAAGAGATATTTTTCAGAATTGTCACAATCTTAGTGAGTTCCCTTTCAAGCTGCAGGTATCCCATGGACAGTAAATGGTTTCTGTCTTCACTTCTTCAGCTTTAAGATGTTGTTTCCCTCATGGAAGGGGAAAGTTTAAGTAAGCTTACATGTTCTAAGGTCTGAGATCCTGACCTGAAAGATGCTATGAGAAGGTATAGAATACTTATCTTTGCAGTGCAATCTTTGTCAGCTTAGGTCATGTTTTTGAATTGAAGTTATCCTTGATGAAACAAAGTTTTGGTGTAGAAAAACACATCATTTCATTGCAGAGAGCAGGAACATGTGGTGTTCAAAAGCAGTCAAGTTCTCTGATAATTATCAACAGCTACAGTTTCTTGGAGAGAAACATGATAAATGAAAATTCTGCACTGCCTTCCAGGAAGGGTTCAGCTCCTCTAAAGAGGAACACAAGTTCAGAAGGAATCACTGATGAGCCAAGGGAAACAGCTGTGGTTAGTTAACATAGTAAGGATTAAACAGACTAATTGCAAGATGATGATAGTACAGCTAAATGATTTCAAACCAGCATTTTAATGAAATTAATTACAGCAAAAGACTTGCAACTTTATAATCTTGCAACTTGTAAGAAACAACAGTGAAAAAGAAAGAAACAACAGATGAGGGATTTTCTCAGTTAATTTCTTAGTTCATTATTGATGCATTTACAGTTTGTACTTATGTGCATAGTGACTAGAGGACAGTGTGCTGGAGATACCAGTTTCCTAAAATCTCTCCCTAGAAGGACCAATGTGTAGCTCAGCATTTTGTACACCCAGATCACTATAATCCTGTCTAAGGGCTTATTTTTAGTTTCATTTAAAACATGTATCTAGTGCACAAATGGCTTACTTTACCCCTGGGCAAAATATTTTTCTTTTTATTCTCTATTTTGCTGTTGTCCATCTCAGTCTCCATTCTTGGCAGCTAAGAAAATTCAGTGTTCTGGTGTTTGTAATGCAGAAACTCTGGAGTAATTGTGATATATTTTTGAATACAATGCCAGGAAGCATAAATGCCATATTTATAATACCTATTATGGTAGGAATGTGTCAAAGAATATTCTACAGAACTGTTCTAGTTAGTGCTGTCGAGTTGTAGGAATATCTCCATAGCCAGTGGTTTTAGTAGCCAGACGTTCTAAAGGGCCTTTTGGACATGATGACATTGTAATTGATACGGCACCAATGTCTGAAGTAGACCTTGTTGAAAATTTGCACTTAATTGTCACAAATCCTGCATGGCAATTTAACAACTTAGTAAAAATCTTAGCAAAAACAGAGACATCGGACTTCTCTGGATGTAAGCAGTCATGACCTTGAGTTGGGGGCAGAGCTAAAAATCAAAAGAGAGCTTAGGCTAATGTGATAGAAGACATGAAAAGTATTGCAGACTGGTTTACCTCTTATGCTCTAGTTAGCTGTAAATACTAGCACTTCTCTTCTTAATTCTGCATTTACATTCCAACTATTTGCAAACAGCTCACTCCATTTCCTTCCTAAGTCATATTTTTTCCATGCAGTGAAATAACCTGAGGTATGAATTTAAAGCACAGCATCCTTCCATGCTCAATATGCTCTTCTATGCTTTTTTTGTAAAAGACTACCACAGTAGGTTAAAAAGCATCTCTGTCGAAGGGAACAAAGAGATATGAGCTTCATCTGCCTTGTGATTTCATTTGGAAGCTGAGTAGCCACACTATGTCTCAGTAGAGATATGTCCCCTATTTTATGCTTCAGCAGAAGGGAGAAGGATGAGCAACAGAGATGTAGACAGGAACAGAGCAGTTAAAAGGGAAGGCAAAAATAAACCTGTGATTATCACTTTGAAGCTTTCATGCCTCCACCTCCTCAAACATCATTATCTTTGTAGCCACTGAGGCTCATCCAGGTTCATCTCCTTCATTTTGCCAGCTTCCCTGGAGAGCAACAAGCCATCACCTGCCCACCTGTGTGTACAGATGCAGCCTGCTTCCTCATACTTTGCTGTACTTCAGTCAGCTGAACCTGCTGGTGCTCTGTGCCCATTCCCCCCCTGCTAGTTCGTACCCACACGGCTTCCCACCCCATGAGCTTTCACCTGGCACACGCTCTCCAAGGAGGCTGGAGGAGATGCAGGGTGGTGGTGGGGAGAAAAGATGGGAGAAAACACTCTAGGGATGGAGGGAGCATAGTTGTGGGGACAGCATCATTTCTGCCTCAGTGTGCGCTTTCTACTCCAATAATGCTCCCTTGTGATGCCCAGGATACTTTCTGAATCCCTCCTCAACTTTGAGAGGAAAAAAACCACCCAATAAACAGTGAAATAACAAAGAATGTTTTGTTACTCATTTCAGACAGTTTAGGCTTTTCTGGCTTTTATTACGCTCAGAGTGGCACTTCTGCCGCAGCTAGGGAGCCAAAGAACTGAATTTGACATGAGGTGTGGTAATTTTTGCTGCTGGAAATGGTTGAATGATTGAAAGCAGAGTTGAAACCCTTTATATTAAGAAGAATTATGTTCTGGTAAATATTTTGAGAATTTTCAAAAAGCAGTGTCTTCCTTTACACTAGCTTTTCAGTACTTATTTTGAAAGGAAATGGGGCATATGTATTTATCAGTGTTTGTGTCTTAAAAATAAGGCAGACTGCTGAATTGCAAGTACTAGGTCAAAATGGCAGGTGCCTTATACATAATGAAAGAAGTTATGCAGCCCATAACACCCAAGTATCTGAGAGGTCAGCTAATAAACAAGGATCAATTTAATGATAAATATTCTTTCTTGTTTTTTTGTTTATTTGTTTGTTTTAAAGCATATTCTCCCCTCTACTTTTTCAGTGTAGAATCTATTCCTCTTTCACAAGATTCAGGATTGAAGTATTTTCCTAATGGCTTCACTGGGACTAGATCTTGGCCCTCTTTTGTACCCTCCCCCAGTTAAATCATCACAAATTCCATTTTTTACCATATAACTGATGGGATGATTTGGGGTTTATCCAGCTGCAAATAGGCTGACTCACACCAGTTACAGGCATGTAATTTGTATTATTTCTCAATTTTCCCCAAGTGTGAGCAAAGATTGCACAGCAGGTCACTGGTGGGACTGGGAGTGAGCACTAGAAGACTGGGTTCTCGACACTCTCTCTAATCTCTGTCTAACTCTGTTTTCTGCTAAGAGGAAGCACCTTTCTGTACTCAAAGTTTAAGGTATTGCCACTAGTTTAGTATACTTAATCTGAGATGTGGAAGCGGGAGTCTCCTTGGGATGTTGCTGTACAAGAGCTAAATGGTCTGAATACACTTTTTTCTTTGCTTGTCCTAGTCTTGCTTTAGATACACATTGAGTTTTCCTCTGTTTTTGTCTGCCGTTTGTAATCTTCTTTTCCTATATCCTTCAAGTTCAGTAATCATAGTTTGCCGGGGTTTTTGCAAACAGTTGAGTGATGGTTCACGTCCTAGGGCTTCCAAGACTCAAGATGGATGTAGTTACAGTTGCTTGCATAATGCATCAGCTGAACAGTGATAACCATTTTGGGGAGTGCTCCTAACCCATTGCAAATGCAAAGTAAAAAATACTCTCAAACTGTGATGGAAGATGTTCAATTGAACACATTTTAGCTGTTACAAGATAGGGTTTGAAAGTTGTTCCTGGCCTGTCCCTGCAGCTCAGCTGAGGCACTGTATTTCATTGAACTGTGGTAACTGAACCTGATGTTTGAGTCTTATGATAAAAAAAGTGAGAGTCAGATGGAGTAAGAACAGTCCAGCTGTTTTTCCAGCATACTTTCTTACTTGTCAAACCAGAGTACCTAATATGATGAGGGGTGAGCTGAGGACATTTCTGTCTAGTGCATTTGTCAATTCGCATAGTGTTTGCATCAGAATTCCCATTTGTTCATCCTTCTCAGAAGCCCCTTGAAACTTCTTTTATTTTCTTATCATTTAATGGAAGGCTCTGCAGTAATGCATGTCCCTTTGTGTCCTTCCTTCTGATAAAACTGTCATGCTGGCAATGGCAGATTTTCTCAACAGATCATCAGTAACAGATAAAGGTCTCCTAGGAGGAAATACAATTTGGATGTAGCATCAGTGCAATTACAACATCAGTCTTTTTGTGGTTCATGCATTTGGATGGTACTAAAGAACATGGTTTTACAGATGTAAACATTTGTTTGAATTTACCCCAAACATGGCTGTTCTACATTTTCTGATGAGCATGCTTGTGGACAACTGAAGATGGTTCCTTATTTATTTGTGCATAACGTTCACTTGATGTGTGATATTATTTTATAGTAATTGGCTTATTTGTGATAGCTTTGAATTTCATTCTTTTGAGTATTGCTGTTTGTTAAATCATCCCTTTGTTAGAAATCTTGTGAGGGAACACTGAATGTTAGTTCAGAATAGAACTAACTAGGCAAAAGACTCAGTTTTGTCTTTATTGACTTTATTAGGCCTAAATTTGTGCTGCATTACTGAATGAAATAAATGCTTGAAATACTCAGCCTGCTACTTTGATGTACTGTATGCAGCTCAGGTAAGTAAAATCCAATATATATTCAATGTGACAGATGCCATCTAAATGCCTTATTCATAAGGACAAGGGGGCTGTCAGAGTGTGATTCCATGTGCCTTGTTACGTGGCTGCATTTAGGTATTTAGATTCAACGTGCTGCCTGTTCTCTGAAACACCCATGTAATTTGGGATCCTGAGATACTACATCAAAGGGAGTGAATGTGGATACAATGAATATAACACACAATTGTGTTACCTGAAAAATGACTGAAGTGACTATATGGAGCTGGAGAGGCTAGAATCTGTCATTTGAGGAAGAAAGACAGGAGATAAAAATCCAACCCCTCCTTTTCCATCCAGTGTTACATGAAAGCATGAGAATCCCAGAACAGGTCCACATTCCTATTGTTGTAAACCCCACACTTTTTGTTGCCCCTGTACACATCCTCTAACCATCCCTGCATCCTTTGCTGTGGCCCTGAGCATGCAGTTCAGGGTTAGCATGGTAGTGGTGACAGGCAAACAGCCTGAAACTTGGCACTTAGCTATTTTATTGTGAAAGGGATTGGTTTGCTTAGACAGTGTGTTCAAGAAAGTTAAAAAAAAAAGTATAAATTTTACCACTGTCCCCCAAATCAGTCTGCTGTAAATTGATTTGTCTACTGTCCACCTGCTTAAGGTCAAATTTTCACAAAAGGCAATCATTTATCAGCAGTCCTGGCTAACCTGGGAGGTCCCAGTTGACTGGAGGCTAGCAAACATGACGCCCACCTACAAAAAGGGCCAGAAGGAGGATCCAGGGCACTACAGTCCTGTCAGTCTGACCTTGGTGCTGGGGAAGGTTATGGAGCAGATCATCTTGAGTGCCATCGCATAACAAATACAGGAGAACCAGGTGATCAGGCCCAGTCAGCATGGGTTTATGAAAGGCAGGTCCTGCTTGACTAACCAGATCTCCTTCTATGGCAAGGTGACCTGCTTAGTGGATGAGGCTGTTGTCTACCTAGACTTTAGTAAGGCCTTTGACATCGTTTCCCACAGCATTCCCTTGGAGAAACTGGCTGCTCATGGCTTGTATGTTTGCTGGGTAAAAAATTGGCTGGATGGCCAGGCCCAAAGAGTTGTGGTGAATGGAGTTAAATCCAGTTGGCAACTGGTCACAAGTGGTGTTCCCCAGGGCTCAGTATTGGGGCCAATTCTCTTTAATATCTTTATCAATGATCTGGACGAGGGGATTGAGTGCACCCTCAGTAAGTTTGTAGATGACACCAAGTTGGGTGGAAGTGTTGATCTGCTCAAGGGTAGGAAGGCTCGGCAGAGGGATCTGGACAGGCTGGATCAATGGGCAGAGGCCACTTGTATGAGGTTCAACAAGGCCAAGTGCCGGGTCCTGCACTTGGGTCACAGCAACCCCATGCAGTGCTACAGGCTTCGGGAAGAGTGGCTGGAAAGCTGCCTGGTGGAAAAGGACCTGGGGTTATTGGTCCACAGCTGGCTGAATACGAGCTGGCAGTGTGTCCAGGTGGCCAAGAAGGCCAACAGCATCCTGGCTTGTATCAGAAATAGTGTGGCCAGCAGGACTAGGGAAGTGATCATCCCTCTGTACTTGGCACTGGTGAGGCTGCACCTTGAATACTGTGTTCAGTTTTGGGCCCCTCACTACAAGAAAGACATTGAGGTGCTGGAGCGTGTCCAGAGAAGGGCAACGAAGCTGGTGAAGGGTCTAGAGAACAAGTCCTATGAGGAGCGGCTGAGGGAACTGGGGTTGTTTAGCCTGGAGAAAAGGAGGCTGAGGGGAGACCTTATTGCTCTCTACAACTACCTGAAAGGAGGTTGTAGCGGGGTGGCTGTTGGTCTCTTTTCCCAAGCAACAAGCAATAGGATGAGAAGAAACGGCCTCAAATTGCACCAGGGGAGGTTTCGATTGGATATTAGGAAAAATTTCTCTGCTGAAAGGTTTGTCAAGCATTGGAACAGGCTGCCCTGTGGTGGTGTCACCTTCCCTGGGCTATTTAAAAGACATGTAGATGTGACATGTAGGGACTTGGTTTAGTGGTGGACTTGGTAGTGTTAGGTTAACGGTTGGACTTGATGATCTTAAGGGTATTTTCCAACCTTCTATGCTTCTATGATTCTAAATATTTTATGGTTCAGTTTGTGAGTACTTACCCAGAGGAATGCAGTGCTGTCTTAAGACATCCGCAAGGGCAGTGTGCACATAATGGTATTTCCATTCAGTACAGCACAGTGTTGTGCATAGATGTGAGGCAGGGTCTGGAAGCACGAGGGCTGTGTTAATCCTGAACTGTGCCCAGCAGCACTAGCTAAGATGCTGAATGGGCCAGATGTGGCCATATTCACAGATGGCTCCAGAACAAGCTCAGCTATTTTTGCAGTGAACACTGAAGACTTACCTTGCAAGTCTTAGTTGCAAAAATAGGTCTCATGCTGAAATAAATGAACAACTCTAGAAAATTATTGCAGTTACTTTACATATGTATTTTGAAAAAAAAATACCTGAAGGCTTGAGAATGAATCTCAGTAAAGGATTAATGCTATTGATACTTGTACTCCAGGAGGACGAAAACCAGAATCCTTGATACAGGCAGTGCAGCTAGTTACCTACTGATGACCTGCCCCTGATCGCTCCAAGGTAATGATTCTTGCTTAGCTTCACATGTTAAGTTGCAAATCTAATTAAATATTAAGACAACCAAGATTTATTTTTATGCCATCTGATTGATTGATTTATTTTGCTTTGTTCTATTTGTAGCTCCTCATGTACAAAGTAATTCCAGCTAGAAGTGAAGAAAACTGCAATTTTTGCCAAATAGAAGACCAAGTAATGCTGGCAGTCCTGGCCATGCCAGGATAGGCTTTGGCACTTGATGGTTGAGTTTAATTCAGCAAACCTGTTATTAAACTTGCATTAACCCATAATCAATACACAGATTTGCAGGGGCCACTGTCATTTTTCCATCATTTTATTAAATTGGAAGGTTCTGATAAATGAGAAGTGTCTGGTATTTTTGCTATTATATTTATTGCACTGCTTTTAGTGCAAGGTAGTTGTAGTCAATGCTATCAAGAGCTATTTTGACTCTGAAACAAATGGCTTGTTTCCTTTTGCACTTGCTCCTATACATGCACATGAAGTCTCTTCTGTTCTGCTCACTACAACTGTTGAGAACTAAGCTAACTATGTAGTTGGAAGTGCTCAGAGCAATCTGGAAGAAGCACAACATGACCTAAGCTTTTAACCTTTTTTTAGGTTTTCTAAGATTTGTTGTATCTTTACTTCTTTCTATCCTGCCAGCATTCCCTTCTCCTCTAATCTTGCCTTTGGTAGCTGTGACATTAAGGTCCTGTCTTTAACAGGAAATCAAGACACACATTATTTGTGGTCTTATGGATGAAATAAGGACTAAGAGTCAAAGCAGAGAATTGAGAGTAAAGGCTTTGAAGGCAGATATGGCCTAATGCCACAAACATGAACGTTTATTGCCATTTGAGATTCTACTGGGTAATTTGTCTCGTGTCCACCTTCAGCTTCAGAAAGGAATGGATCTTCCCTAGACCCCATAGTCTCCCAGGGACATGTTGAGCAAGTGGAGCACTGTTAACGGCACGGAGGGCCAACTGAATCCCTTTCTCTATCCTCTGACAAGGGGCACCACAAATTCATTCTCTGAAATCTTGTCTAGAGGTGTAAAGCACTATATTTGAGTTTTAGACAGCTAATTCGTTATTATATCTATTTTCTCTCCAAAGTTTTCTGGACAGAACTGCTTTTCTTGGCTTTTAAAAAGACCTATTTTTTCTCTCTGTTATGGCACAAAACACTCAAGTAAAGCTGCAAAATCAGTGCACACATGCTTTGTCAAACCTCATGGCAATCTCTACTTTTGTGATTATGGTAGATAAAACATATCTTTGGCCTATAATGGTTAAGGTGACAGTAGCCATCTTGCACTGGTGTACTTGCTTCAGCTAAGAAAGTTTAATCATAAACACATATTTATATCACACTCATTGTGTGTGTGCGATGTGATAAATACCAGCATCCCTATTCACAATAAGGAGATTGGTGAGCAAAACAACTCAGAATGGAAACCTTGATCTCTCAAGTGTTAACCCTTCGAGAATGCTTCCTAAGCTTTGATATGTATATTCAAAGATAGATGCCATAGCCATCCTATATGAAACTCTAAACATTTCTTTGAGTGCCTTTTTGTGCCCTGTACCACAAGGTAACACAGACCCTTTCTAGCAAACCTTTATTCTCCAGCTCTTTTTTCTCCAGAAATTTAAGTGGTCATCAGAGTTTAGGTGGTCATCATAGTTTATGTGGTCATCAGAATGGTGAGACAGAAGTTTAATCATATGGCCTGTAGCTGGATCTGCATGCAAAATTGATACTCTGCTCATAAAATAATGTACTGAATATATATAGCTTTCTTGGTTTTTTGTTTGTTTTGTTTTGTTTTTTTTTTCCTGTGAATACTATAGTGCTGCATAGGGCTGGCTGAAAAACAAGAAAACTGTTTCTTGGAAAAACAGTACAATTTGAAAGAAAAATAAAGTTTAGGTGTGGTATTAAGCAGATCTTTAAAATTTATTCTTGAAAAGAATGGAGAAGACCTTTTTTTCTGCTCAAGATGAGGCAGGAGTTCGGACGCACTGCTGAGAGTGCTCTCCTAAACCCCTTTTCTGAACTGAGTCAGATTCGGACTTGTTCAGTTGGAGACTGTGATTAGCTCACAGTTGGAGTACATTGGAGTGGATGTCTCACATTAGACATTCCATCCTGGACATTCAATGTCTTCCTGATTCTTTCATTCTTTTTTTCTTTAAATAGATAATTTGAAACCACTGTGTCTCACCAACATCTTGTTTTATGCAAATGTGTGTTTTATGACTCTCCTTCACCAAAAAAACTCCAAACAAAAAAAAAAGTAATGTTTCCTAAGTTGCCTAGAACTGAATGCACAGGCAGGTCTGCTTTCATTTCTCCACAATAGCGTGCTGACTTCCCAGGCAATGCTGATGGAGTAATTCTTCTTCTTCTTGGGTGGTTCAAGTTCACTGACTTTAAGTTTATAATACCACCTGAGGCATGCAGTAATCATACCAACATGCACTGTCTGGAGTGTATTATTCCTTGACTGCTGTATTTTTGCTGCACGGCTGGAAAATCAACAGATCAGAATCTGTTCCAAAGAATTGTAACTCATCTTGAAAAGTTTTTTTTTTATTATTTTTAATTCTGAAGGTAAAGAAATCCTCAGTCTTACTATTAAGAACACTTTCATTATGAAAAATATTTCATTTTTTATTCTTAGTCCTTGCAAGTACTAATAATATTCAAATATCATATGGTAACAGCAACATTCATGGCACTTGGAATAAAACCCACAAATTAAATGTAGAATAATAGATTTATTTTTTGAGTGTTTGTTGTGTCTGAAGGGACACAATGATGCTTTTAAACTTCATTGAAGCTCTGAGATAGACAATCTGAGAATAGAATAATTAGAAATAATTTTTTAAATTATGCTTGGATTCTAATGTCTGTTGAAATCAGTGCTTTTATGAGTTTAATGAGGCTTTAATGAAGAAGAGGGTATTGGAATGCACATTATGTTTTCCTAGCATAAGATATTCCTATACAGCCCTGTAGATCAGCAGTCATCTCCAGTGAGACCTGGATGGAGGCTGGGCTTGTAGGCTTATGCTACGCTTCCTACAGTGAATGACAAATAAATGAAGCAGTGTAGGAGAATTTTGTGGTATGTCTGTAGAAGGGCAGAGAGTGGGAAAAACAGTAACACCACCTGGGAGAGATTCTAAGAGGGGGAAAACAGCTCGTTTAGCTGGGAGGTCTGTCTAGCTGTGAATATACTTTTGTTTTAAAGATACCATTTCAAATGGAAACTTTGAATTTGGAGAAGGCAGTTGATTTTGTGGTAAGGGCTTGGTTGACAGTGTTTTTCATAAAACTGGCAGAGTGTCATCAACCCATGAGTGGCTGTTACACAGCAACAAACTTTTATACTGAAGCTTAGATGAGGAGGAACTTCTCAGGCTGAACACGTAGTGAAAAGATCAGAGGAAAATTTGAAAGGCAAGTCTCTTCTCTGAAGAAGGGTGTAAAAGCCTTGAGAAAAATAAGAGAGAGGCAGACATTATTGAAATCTTGTTCAGATCTTTGCCTCTGAAGGCTGCAGGAGTAAATTTGGGACTGTTAAATTTAGGGGGGGACAGCCATTAGAAGGCTGAATGGTGAACTGTGAGTTCCTTCTATGTTCTCCTTGTTGAATTTTAAGTGCTTTTCCCCCCAATAAGTTTCTAACAGAATTGAAAGATGATTGGTTGAAAATTGGAGATAATGAGAAACACCCCCTCTCAGATGTTGTTAGTAAAATTCTGTTGATATAAAAGATCTGAAAAGAATACAGGATCTGTTAATGCCAGCTTCTGTGCTCACTGCTGAGCTAAAACTCTGTAGGCTAAACACTATAAATCTTCATGGTTTAGAGAAGCAATTGCTAACTTAGGGAAAAAAAATCTCTAGAGGAAGTTTATGTCATGAATACCCTTGAGGAGCCTTTACATCGTAGTATATAGTGCTGACCAGTGACAGAGATAAACTGGAGTAAAGTAGTTCCTTCTGTGAGCTGTGTCAGTTTCATCTCAAGGCTTTCAAGGCTACTCATGATAATTCTCTTTCCCTTAAAAATTTGCTAGTTGCCACTTTCTGGCAAAATCATATCATTTGATCCAGTAGTCTCTAAGGATGAACTTGTGCAGAGCTTGTGCAGATATTACATCTGCAGATGAGTTATTTCACTTTGCTGTAGAGTGTCTCCCCATAGGCTATAACTGCTATTATG
This sequence comes from Harpia harpyja, assembly GCF_026419915.1. Lineage (NCBI taxonomy): Eukaryota > Metazoa > Chordata > Aves > Accipitriformes > Accipitridae > Harpia > Harpia harpyja. Next base: position 44,634,982 of record NC_068944.1, read on the forward strand.
TTTTTATTTGCAGTACAAATGAGACAAAGTCTTTGTACAAAGAACCTCATAAAGCACAACAAAAAAAGAAATAATCCTGATTCTGTATCCCGAAAGATTCTGGGAGGACCTCCAAAGAGACTGAATTCCAAAGATGGGGCTTTCCACTCATTCATTGCACCTCATAATTTCCAGAGCAACCAAACCAAGCCTTTATGTTGACCTACTTACTTTCTTCAGGTGATACGTTACTGAAACAGCCCAGTTGTTTCTAATGTTTTGAGATATCTCTTCTGGGCATTCGACATCTGCTTTGGCCTACAAAATGCCTGCTCATTTTCTAAAATGAAATGAGTCTAATAGACTCTTTTGGGTACAATAAAGTGTTGCATCCAAAAAGTTAAACCAATAACTTAACATTGCAGAGTCAAGTCTTTTGAAGTAAAAAACCCCATGAATTAAGAGTGTTTAGCCTTCATTTTCCTCTTGTGCATATGTGTAAAATAATCTTTAATGATTTAATCGTATTAGCTGCCAACCAGGAAGCCCTATCCTGATTCCACAGCAGCTTTCAGCTCACTTCTGCCAAAGTATCAGAGAAGCGGCACATGGCAGTTGTATTATCACCAGAAAATCTGGTCGCTGCTGAAAAGTAGAGTATTATCAACTCCACAAGAATAAAATGGTGATAATCATGAGAGGCAGCACTGAAGGCAAATACAACCCTCGCAGATATACCGGTTTGTGTTTACAGTTATGCCCAACCTAAGCCTCCACTTTTTGGGTAGAGCTGGCTTTGAGTCTGTCTTGGAGCTCCCTCTAGTGCTTTACTGGTCTAATGCAACTAATATTTAAGAGTAACAGGAGATGTCTAGAAGAAAGGGTTATTTTGGAGTGAGTCTCAGTAAATAAAGGTAACTACAAAAAAAAGTCTTTGCGTCCTCAGATTTCAATTATTTTACCTGAAAGTTATGTGCTGACTTCCTATGTTAAAAAACAAAAAATAAAAAAAGCCCCTTTTCTTTTGCTTGACAACCATCTGTTATTTTCAGGTAAAACAAGGAAACATTTTCATCTCAAACCATAGTATTGGTAACTGAAGCTATAACAAAACAGTTGCAACTTGGACTTATGTCCTGGTTTCAGCTGGGATAGAGTTAACTGTCTTCCTAGTAGCTGGTACAGTGCTATGTTTTGAGTTCAGTATGCGAAGAATGTTGATAACACTGATGTTTTCAGTTGTTGCTCAGTAGTGTTTAGACTAAAGTCAAGGATTTTTCAGCTTCTCATGCCCAGCCAGCGAGAAAGCTGGAGGGGCACAAGAAGTTGGCACAGGACACAGCCAGGGCACCTGACCCAAACTGGCCAACGGGGTATTCCATACCATGTGACGTCCCAGCTAGTATAGGAACGGGGAAGTGGGGGCAGGGATTCGCCGCTCGGGGGACTGGCTGGGTGTCGGTCGGCGGGTGGTGAGCAATTGCACTGCGCATCATTTGTACATTCCAATCCTTTCATTATTGCTGTTGTCATTTTATAAGTGTTATCATTATCATTATTAGCTGCTTCTTTTCTGTTCTATTAAACCGTTCTTATCTCAACCCACGGGTTTTGCTTCTTTTCCCGATTTTCTCCCCCATCCCACTGGGTGGGGGGGGAGTGAGTGAGCGGCTGCGTGGTGTTTAGTTGCTGGCTGGGGTTAAACCACGACAACTTATCTGATAGTTATAGTACTGAAGACATCCATTCATCTTTTCAGTTAAACTCAGGTTTTGGGCCCCTCATTACAAGAAAGACATTGAGGTGCTGGAGTGCATCCGGAGAAGGGCAACAAAGCTGGTGAAGGGTCTAGAGAATAAGTCTTATGAGGAGCAGCTGAGGGGATGGGGGTTGCTTAGCCTGGAGAAAAGGAGGCTGAGGGGAGACCTTATTGCTCTCTACCACTATCTGAAAGGAGGTTGAGTGAGGTAGGTGTCAGTCTCTTTTCCCAAGTAACAAGACAAGAGCAAACGGCCTCAAGTTGCGTCAGGGGAGGTTTAGATTGGATATTGGGAAAAATTTCTTCACCAAAAGGGTTTGCCAAGCATTGGAACAAGCTGCCTAGGGAACTGGTGGAGTCACCATCCCTGGAGGTATTTAAAAGATGCGTAGATGTGGTGCTTAGGAACATGGTTTAGTGGTGGACTTGGCAGTGTTAAGTTAATGGTTGAATGATCTTAAGGGTCTTTTCCAACCTAAATGAGTCTATGATTAAAAGAAGAAATATTTAAAATAAATTATTGGGATTGCTTTGCTCTACTTTCATAGTTTCTTCTCTTTGTACTCTTTTTGGACTTCTTTGTTGATTCCACAAAACTGCTGAATCCTAAAAGGCTCTTCTTTGATATTGGTAGCCACAGGATAAGTGCAAAGCCATCCTCTGTAAGAAGCCACACTATATAAAGTCTGAGGAGACTAACCAAGATATTTCAAACTGCACTAACCTGACATCAACTGGTCTTCAGTTAGCCATTACGATGTCTTCTGATTTCTCTTCGTGTACCATACCATAATCTTCATTCAATCAGTGTTGCAAATCATTTGGCTTCATTGACAGAAAAGGACAAGCTTCTACAAAGATTGCAGCAGCTGGCTTTTTATTTGCTTTTTGTCTCTTGGAAACTGTCCAGTTTCTTCAGTTTGATGTTAAAGAAAGAGAAATCATTTGCAACCATTGCAGCTGAATATGCTGCCATTTGATGGATGAAAAGAGAATTTTGCTGCATGTTATGCGACTAAACACTTTATGCGAGTATCTATTGACTCGCATCAATGGGACCATGTGTTGTGAACTGATGTTTGTACTTATTTGTTTATTTTCTTTGGGAACATTAAACATAAAGTATCTGTTGGTTCAGACTTTGGCTGCATGTGTTAGTGATAGTTGGAAAATTGAAAACCTCTTGCCAAGGTAAATAGTTTTCACCAAAGTGAATTGTTATCCAGGAATCTGAACCAGCGAATTCTTTCTGCTAGCATTCTAGCATTCTTGGGGAACAACAGTGAAACCTGCACACAGAAGGAAAACAAAAAGAGAAAAAAAGAGTGAGCGTGATGCTCTTGGCACTTCAGTTTGTAATTTATTATTCTCTTGCCAGCTTGAACCTGTAGATATTCCTGTCAGCGTGCCGGTATGGGGCACCTCATTCAGTCTGTCAAGTCTTCTGCATTTCAACAACAGCTTTCAGAGTGCTGACCATATGTTTGGATCCCACCTGCAAAACTTCAGTTAAATAAGCAATGGTCTCTTGAGAGATAATTGTCTGCAACATGAGTTATTATGAATACTAAGCCAACTGCAGTGTAACTCCATTGTATTTGCAATGCAATCTTATGCTATAATATTAAGTATACAGGGGAAATTATGAGACGTGCTGTAACTCATATTATTATTGAGGAAATAATACATTTTGGATAACCCTGAATTTTAACAATGAAATACCCATATAAAAATCTTTCCTGCTGTATATTACCATAGGCCAAACAAGTGTAATGAATTTATCACAAGAGACAGGGTAACTTCTATGTCCTCCCTCCCATGCTCATTCTGCTCCATCAGAATGGCTGTGAGAAGGACAGACCTCTTTGTCTTCACAATCATTCTGTCTGGTCTTCATTGCTGAGACAGAAGTCTGCTTACCCCTTCTGCATCAGAGAGGCTCGTAGTTCACCAGGCAGACAATCTACAATCTTTTTTCAGAACCACAACAGGTATTTTTATTTGTAGACTTCAGTTGCTAGTTGGAAGTAGACTTCTGGTTTTTCTGTCTTGCCAGCTGAATAGGGAAGTCACAGCATAGCACAGGTGTTAAAAAAAAAAGTGAAATAAAACTAATCTGAAACAGTTCCAACTAGAGAGGAAAAAAAGTAACATGCCTCGAAATGAAGGCTGGCAGAAATCTTGAACCCTGCTGCTAGATCTGGAAGGGGTACAAGCCTGCTCTGGGAGAGAAGTATGGAAGTTGGTGTTGAGGCCAAAGTTGGATGTTTCTGAGGAGCCTTGCTTGCAACTGAGAGGGAAATGTTTTGCTACTGATGGAATAGCAGTCTTACCCTGTAAGGTGCAGAACACAGTATGCAGTATTTGGAAATGATCAGATTGCAAATCCATCCATGGACTGGCCAGTCATGTTCTTTATATGCAGGATTTTTTGTTTGTGACTTCCTTAACAGATTTCTGCTTCAGAGTTAGGTGAGTGGAAGCATACAAGTTGCTAATTAAGGCAAGTCTGACTTGCAGTAACTTTTCAAGCTGACATTTTTAATTATTCAGTAAAGTTATATTCATGAAATCATTTTCTTATGTCTTGGCTTCTATGTAGACCATAGGTTAGCAAGAATTGTCATGTTGTTTGTCCTGAACAGCTGTTTCAGATTTTGCGTATCTGTAAAGCAAAACCTGAAACATGGTAAAGTTCTTTACGGGGAACTTTAAGAAAACAATTGAATAGAGGTTCCATTTGATGCCTACTGCATTCTTTCTTGGCTGTTAAATATTTCTGGTTCAAGTTCTTCTGAAAAGAAAGACATCTGTCTTTATCAGATGTTGCTGAAAAGAGTTAGAATTGTAATTGAAATTGTAATAGCTTCATTGGACACGGTGGCAAGAAAATGGTTGTATTTCAAGAACTTAATGGCATCATCTGTTGCACAAGATGCTATCCTGTTTTGTAACATTTCAAGCTCGTCCTGCTAAAGCTTGTTCTCCTTCCTATTACCTGTAAGATTTCCCATTTCCTTTTCACATAATGGAGAGAAGTGGGCACTTTTGGTATATGACTCCTCCGACCTATTTTAATTTTATTTTAGGGTAAGGTGAGCATGCCATTGCTTCTGATTCCTTACAACAATTCATGTTGCTGAAAGTTACATTAAATGACATAAGTCTGTGTGTCCAGTACAAATTAGCAATACAAACATGTACCCAAACACATTATAGGGCCCACTGAATTCAAGTTTGAATGGGACTTTTATTGGGAAAAATATTTTATTTTAGGCTCAACATCAACATTTCAGTTGTATGTCTTCATCTCATCCCTATTTCTCTTAGGCAGTTTGCATTTTTAAATAGTGGAATGCAGTTTGTGTAGTGATGTTTATGGAAGAACAACTTTCCATGGTTGCGTACCATACATTTTATAACCAATTACTTAGAATTTAAACAAGGTATTTGAATTTTGCTTCTTTGGAATAGTTTTGCTTCACATTGGTCTTCCTAACATTGCTTATAAATGTTATATTGAGTAGGGCCTAGAACATGAGAATCCACCTCTCTCCCAGACTTCCTAAACAAGTGTGTAAAACCAGGCTTTCTGTTGCTTCTTCTCTTTCTGACCTTGTGAATCTTGATGCTTGCCCATTGTATAGTCTAAATGCAATGGAAGACTTGGGAACAACTTCTTGTAAAACATATTGTATATAGTCTGGTTTTCATCAAGACAACATCATTATATAGAGTAAAGACAATTGAGTAATAAATCATGTTGGTTTTTTTTTTTCCAAAGTCGTGATGGCAGTAATGGTAATTCCCATGATAACTATGTGTACAGAACATCTTGAGGTGATACGCCAGGTGCTAAAGCTGATGTCTCTAGTGCTCAGCCAGCCAGGAGGACTGGAGAAAGGATGCTAAGTAGCACAAGGGACATTTGAATCTCTTATTGCCAGCAATGTGCCCCTGCAGCAAAGGCGGCCAACAACCCTTCCAACCTCAATGTGCTGTGATTCATTCAGATCACCTCTAACAGATACCTTTTTATATACATCATTTACCTTTAAGCACAGATACAAACAATGGCAAATTTATACAACTATATATATATGAATGAAGAAATAATCACACAGATGCACACAAGCTGGTCAGATTTACTTCAGGAAATTATTTTGGAATAGGAGAAAAGCTTTTAAATCATAAAACATCCCCAAAACCCAACAACTCCAAAAAGAAAGTATAAACTGACTCTCTCCACAGTGACCTAGATCCCAGATTTAAACACAAATTATCCAAAGTGAAAACTTATAAATGGAATAAGGGCTAAGGAAGAAGATTAACTGGGTGTAAAAGAGGCAGCCAGCTGGGGGTGGTTCAGTCTTTCAGAATAACAGACCATCAGCCACTTTTCTGCGTGAGACACAAGGAAAGATAGTTTTAATGCCTCAGTCTACTTATTGACCAAGTTGTTTATTATTACTTATCCTAAACTTTTGCTTCTGGGATTTCCTTAACCTCTGTTAGCAAATATAATCCAGAGTTAAACATTTGTACCTCATTTTCTCAGAGAACGCCTCAGGAAAGTGATCATGTATCTGTAATCACAGCAAGGGCGGATGGGGCTGTGTGTACACACACCAAGTAGTCTCTGCAGCTGTGTATTTCTTTTCCTGTGGCTGGCATTGTGATAGATTTTTAATTTCATAATAGATTTGTGTGTGGTTAAATGCCAACTAATCATTAAGCACAGTATGTGCTTCCTCCTTGATTGCCAAGTAGTGCATTTCCTTTGAAACACACCCTCATGATGCACATATTATTCATGCACAATGGTGCAAGAGGGAACAAGTCAAAAGCTGGAAGTAAGAAGGAGTCTTTTTAAGCAGTACACTTAGCAGAGCTGAGCAAAAAAAAGCCAAGTCTTTCCACAGCCGTTTTAATTGTCCCACTCTTTCTGGGCTAAGAAGTATGGAAGTAGGGAGTTGCAGTAATGCAGGCTAGCAAGGGTTCTTGTGAGCAGGTAATTGTCACTTGTTACCACAGAAAACACTATCATATAAATCCTTTCATCATACAAGTGAGAGAGAAGAATTGCCATAGAAGTGAGAAATGAAAGAGCTTTGTCAAGTCTGTGGGCTTTAAATCTGCAAAAATATTTTTGCTGCTTTCCACTCGCTCTGATTTTAATGTGAGATTTTGTAGACAAAGGTATATACAATCTATAGGAACCTTTCCTCCAAAGCAAATTAAGGCACTTTAAACTAGTTATCCCATGGCTTAAATGCCAAGGAACTAGAATTTCTGGAATGTAATGCTTGAATAAATAAATTCAGAAAACTGGAAATAATTTGCAGTGAGATATTTGAAATGTAACCATAGCTTCTGAGCAAAAGGTCAGCAAGGTGGTGAGAATTCTTCCCAAGTCCATGAAACTGCCCGATCTTATCCATAAAGTTGATCCTGCTTGCTTAGCATATTAAATAACTTCAAACAAACCAGCCCTGTCAACCTAGATTGACCATGACCAACAAGGATTGAACTAAGTTTTCAATTTAAGAAAAATTACTAATGCGTGTGATAGGATATCCCCTCAGAGCACTTCACTGCAGCCCACTGTATCTGTTATAGCATTCAAGGCCAGGCAGTTCAGCCAAGGTACCTGCATGATAGACCTGCTTGGGAGAATGCTTATAGCAGATGGTTGAATGGCACTAGCAAATGGAGGGCTAAGCACTTTCTCCTCTTTAACAAATGCTGTGAGAGTGCTATCAATCAATATTTAAGCAGCAGTAGCTTTGAGCTTTCCTTCTCATCTATCCATTCCTGATCTATGGGCCAGATATCTGTAGACCTGCTTTATGTGAAAAATGAAACCTCTGGGGACTCCTAAACACTGCCCTTGGTCTTGACCAAGATCGCCAGCTTTCTAATAAACCCTAATGAACAGTCAGTTAATTACTGAATTCTGTTAAATTTCAGTTGTGTCTGGTCAAAACATTAGATACAGCCACATAAGGAATATGGAAGATTTTGGAATCTGCAGAACGTAGATTTGGAAAGAGGGACAAAATACAAGGTTTGAAACCATCCCTCTGAAATATATGTAAAGTCCAGTCGAATCTCAGATTCATTTTTAGGAAGCTTGTTGCTTGCCAGTTTCTTCCTCCCTTGTCTTTCATTGTTTAAAATTCTTATGAAAGAAAAATACCTGCCTCAGTATTAAAATGCTTCCTGTGTTAGAAGGGAGCTAAAGGGACTTTAACAGATCTCAGAAATACCTGAAAATAAGACAACAGCTCTTGAACTGTATTGGAGCTAGTCCATCCCCAGTTGGATGCAATATGCTGTTTTATGGATGCCAAAAAAAGGCAAAAATTCCCAACATAAACCAGAGGTGAGTGCCAGTATTCCAAAATGAAGCAAGCTGCATGAAACATTTAAAGTGCATTTTTTTGAGACATGGTGTCAAAGGGAGACCTCATTTCAAACAAATGAGGATAGGCAAACAAAAGAGGCTCAGTTTCATTCTGTAAAAGCAAAATATTTACAAGCAAATGCTCTGCCATTGTGAAATGTGGAGCCCATAATGACTTCAATATCTTTCTGCTTTATAGCAATAGTTTCCCTTAAGAAATTCTAGATTGAAAAACTGAATGTTTACAGGAAAATATCTGATTCACCAAAGGCTTATATCACATAAAATTCATCCTGTGCGGTAGGCCAATTGCTGGAACAGATAATGGGTGTAGTCAGGAGGACTGGAGAAGGCATCAAGCCTGGGAAAATCACAGGAAAACAAGTGGATCAGTGGCCTGTCTGTCTCACATTTACAGTGTGGGCTCTTTTGCCTTAACACAGTAGGAGATCTGGGCCATTACCAGTGGATACAGATATCAATGGGCCTTCACTGTGTTCCATTGTACTTTCTGTTAATTTTCTCAATACAGGAAAAATCTCTGACTGCTACTGAGCTTTAATTTACAGATCTCCTTGTGTCAGGTAGCATGGAAAAAGGAAGGAAATATCTCCATGGCTACACTTGTTTGGTTGCTGATTATTTGGTTGGATTTTGAAGTAGCAGAGACAGAGTTTGGATCAGTCCTAAACCTCGGCTCACGTACTTGGGATTATAATCAGCTCCTGACATGTAACAGAGCTGAAGTGCTACGAAGGTGATATTTACCTACATGACTTGGACTTTGAACTGAATAGCTTGGCTGGACCTGAGAAATGAGATGAAGGTTGGAGACCCAAACAGGTGCTGAATGACGGAGGGCTGTTTGATGAAGGATTAACATCCTGAACTTTCTCCATGATTTTAAAAGTCAAATAGCAAACAGGCAATCCTTAACATAGAGAAGGAAAACCTTACAACAGTGTGTAAAGCAGGTTTAAGCTGTCCAAACCCCATCTCCGCAATGCATGGTAGAATGTGTGCAAAATCTTTTGATAATTGCAGGTGAAATAGACAGCAAGGGGCAAAGTAAATTTGCCAAAGGATAAAAAAGAAATCAATTCTTTAGACAACAAGATAAGTTACAATAAGTATAAACTATTTTTTTATTCTGAAAGGAAGGGACAAATTTCTGAAGTGTAAAGTGAGGTAAGACTAGGTTGGATCACTACTTGCAAGTGAAGAACCAGAGCTGAGAGAAAGGGAGAACAGCATGGAAAATATGAGGAGTAATGGTGTTGACTACTGTATCACAGAGAGGTTCCGCCAATGAGCATTGGTGGATAGGCTTTGGGAAGAGAAACTGTCCATGGTCAATATTTGAGAATACAATGTAGGTAGGTAGCAGCAGCAGAAAGGATTGGGGAACATAAAAATTTTAGAGCAGAATATTTTGTATATCCTTTTTGGTTTTATGAACTTCTAACTTCGTTCAGTAAGAAGGCTCAGTGAGGCAAAGTTAAATTTTCAAGATCCTTGCAGCTCTCCAAAGCCATATTCTACTCCCTGTCCACTAAAAATTTTGGGCTGAGTTTGGTTGTCTAAACAGAATCATCTAGTGCTATTGGAGTATGCTGTCTGGCACCCAGCTGTTGGTTTGCATCTCCTGTGTCTTCTACGTATTATAATTTGCCCATTTTGTGAAGATGTCCCAGACACTTTAGGGGGTCTCAAATGGTTGTAGATAACTTTTTAGGCAAACTAATTGAACTGTTTCTCTTTCATGCCTTTTTTGGTTTCTCCTTGGCATTCTCCTCCATGTTAAACTGGTTTGCCACTGTTCTGCAACAGTGCCTGTATTTCAGATCTCATTTCCCCCCATCTCTCAATCTTCTGGTACATTCCTAAATGCTGTCTTTCTTTAAAATTTGTCTTCTTTTAGTTGCGTCTTCTATCCTGCTGCACTTGGAAGTCCTCTCACTTTGTGGGCACCAGCATGTTGCACCATCACTGTCCAACCATGAATATGCTTCTTCCACAAAGTCTGCTGGTGAAAATGCCCCTAAATAACTAGTCCGTAACCCAGCATTGTGCCGAGGTTGTGTGTGGCACCTAGTCACCCTGCTTCTACTCCGTTCTGAAACAAATGCTGAGTGTGGTAATTATATGGGTGTGTATACATGATAATGCTCAACAAACGGTGCTGTTAAATGAGTTCTCAAATAAAGTAACTCCCAGCAGATTCCGGAAACTTCTTTAACAGCAGCCAAGCATGGTGTCAAATCATGCATGGGCATGCATAAAAAAACCCCAGAGACAAGTTTTTAAGACTCTTTATATTTGAGTTTTCCCTCAAGAGAATTATACCGCTTTGTTTATAAAATAGATATACACTAGAACAACTTAGATTACATTTGTATTGACACAGTGTCTTAATACCTTACCAGTCACTAGTACGGACTCTTAAATTTTAACCATAAAAGCAACGTGTAATAATTACAGCTCCGTTATATGGATGCACTCTGGGTTTCTAGGGAAATGATGAAGGAGAGCCTACAGAAACAAGTCATGCATGCACATCATCCCTGTAATGTCTGAATCTTTTATTTGCATTTTGTAGATGGGTTGCTATAATTTCTGCATAGTACTGAATCTGGCCATTACTGTAATTGCCCTGTACTGGACAAAATTCATACAGGATATGGTAATAGCTATACCTGCCATAGAATTATTCAATATTTCAAAGTGCATTTAAGACAGGAAGTGAAGCTTACCAAATATTCTTTAAATATACATGGTTTGACTGTCAAGTGGGAATAGAAGGTCAGTCTGAGGAGTGGACAACACCTTCCCAGATCCTTGCTAACCTCTCCCTATTTATAAAATTATCTTATGGAGAGAAAAAAAGTTGTGTGTTTAATATCTTACCCAAAGGGCAGCACTTGTAGCAGTGTAGTGCCCCTAACCAACTGATGTCTAGTGGATATTTTATCTGAATGGGAAATTGCCACTTCTAGAATCACACAAATGACCTCTTACAAGTTTAGACTTTTCCCCAGGATTTTGCTTTCCATCATTTGCCAAGCTAATAAAATGACAGCTTGAGGAGACTGTTAACTTACCATACGTATTCCTAGCCTATTTCCTGCATATTTATTTTATTTCTACATTTCAGAGTGAAAAAAATAGGCCAATAAGTCATTCTAATATACACAGTTAGGGCTAAGATTACACCCCCTTCTTTACTATTTCTTTGCATGCTCTGATCCAGATTTATCTTGACTGGAATTTTTACTTATTGCAAGTGATTTAGGGGAAAGTCCATGCCCTCGCATGTGTTTGCATGGTTCCTAGAACAACAGAACTTTAAATGTGAGTAGAGCCTTAGGGCACTTTTGCTGACTAAATGTGGACTTTGACTGTAAAAGTAATGTACTTTGGAAAAGTGGGTAAGCAACTACATTATAACTTATTGAAGACGAGGTTAACATTTGGGGTGCTAATTTCAAAAACCTAAACAATAAGCAACCCCCTCCCCCTAAAAAAATCAGCGTGAAGAAGATACCAAAAGGAGGATTTTTCTCTGTGTAAGCAAATCCCTTGGAAGCAATTCTCCTGGATTGTTCTGTGGAGAAATTAGGTCACATTTGGCTAACATCACTTTATTGTCAGGGTAACCTGCTCCTTTGGTCCCTCCTGCTTAGATGTGTGTGTGTGTTTGTGTTTGTGTGCACTTTCTCACAAAGGCTCACTAAGAGCCTATGTTAAGAATCCCGCAAAGGAGCTGATTTTTTTTTTTCTTCCTATATCACTGAAGGTGCTTTAGAAAGATCTGGGCCAAAAGGTTACTGAATGTTTAGGCTTCTTTGGTCTTGGCATTCATTTTGGTTTCTTTTTCAAGAAAACCTATTCCCAGTATAAAAGGTTGAGAACTGCTAGGCTGTTTTGCAGAGTCTGAAGTCTGTGTTGTAGAAAACAGCCTTCCAATAATAATAACTGTACAAAGTAATTTCAAAGTAACCTCCTATTATCTAGTCAAGAAGGAATAAAGAACAAGAACATTTGTTTTGGTTTTTGTTTCTTAATCTGAAAGAAATCCAGAATTTAAGAGCTCTTTGGCCTTTTCAAGAACAACAAGTTCACATGTGATTTAGTCATATGGCTGCCATAAAGTTGTGGTACTGTGCTTTCTTAAGAGCTCTGTTATCAGTCTGATATTTAAAATATCAAAATTAATGCTGTAGTGTTACATATTGTTCCAAGATCTACACACAGCTTCAGAGGATGTCAACTTTTCCTATATACTCACACTTCTATGAGTGCAGACAACTCTAAATTATTTGTGATTTTAAAATAGTGAGAAATAGAATGCTCTCAACCAACCCATTATGTGTTACACACCAGAGGTGTACAATGTTCTGAATAAACAATCCCAGCAACAGCAATGTATAAACAGCAAGTAAAATCCCACATAGTGAGCTGTATAACCTCACAGAACAAAATCACTCTGAACTGGAGACGCTGTAAGATGGCTTTGTGTTTGCATAGTCCTGGGCCCAGCCAGGACTGGACCAGACTCCACCACAATTTGTGTAAGAAGGAGTCTCTGCTTTTAATAAAGGCAGTGATGTAGAACATGGGTCCAAACGCAGCACAGCTAATAAGTCTGAAAGGGCACAAGTGGAAATTAAGGCACTTGAGATGGAAGCAAAACGCAAGCTTAAGTGCCAGCCTAAACTGTGAAGGTACTGGCATTTCAAAACCAATTAACAAGGATATTTAATAAGTTGAGCTAACTGGTAGCATTGTGCAAATGGAGAACAGAAAAGAGGGGAAAAAAGTTCTGGGTAATGTCAAAAATATTAGCATAGCCTGAACTGTATTAAAAGACTGTGGACTAATTTTAAAGGAAAAATAATTAAGCACATGGAGGTAAAAGGAAAATAGGATAAAATGCAATATAAGGTTACCAGAGACTGGTCTTGAAGTTTAGCCCAATATTTTTCTTTAATAAAAATGGATTTTTAGTCTAGAGAAATACAGTAGATCTATCTGGATTTCAGTAAAGCATTTGATATGCTGCCACATAGGAAATTACTAGTTAAACTGAAATAAATGGGAATTAGAAGAAAAATTGCAAGGTGAGTAAGGAACTGGCTAAAAAGAAAACTTCATGAGTTTTGCTTAAAAGGGAACTCTGAGGCTAATGGGAAGTTACAGAGGCATTCATAAGGGATCTATGTTGGGCCAATCTTACTTAATATTTTCAGTAGAAATCGTTAACTGAGAAAGATAATGATTTAAGAGCACCTGTTGATGACTTGGAATTGTGATTCTCCATGCTTGAGGGCCACATACTGTCCTTCAGGAAAATCAGTCTGGCTTGCAGCCAGGTCTTACTAGACTACTTTTCCCAAGGAAAGTCTGGCATGTGCAAGGCAGCCGGCCGTAGGCTTGCACGGATTTTCAGTGGAGGCAGCAGCACCTCCTATCTGACTAGGATGTGCTGGCTCCTCCCCTGTCCATCACTGGGTACAAGTTTAGCAAGTCCAAAGTTCCTGGCAGGGCATCATTTGGGGTAGTCTCATTATAAATCCCTCCAGCAACATTCATCAGAGCCATAGAGCAGCACTAGCACAGAGTTGTGTACAAGACAACATGCCCAGCCTCCCTGCAGGGCACATAACTCTGACACAGTGCTGTGTGAAGGCTTTTACGTGGCTCCTCGGTCAGACCTGGCTTGTGGCTGCCCAGCTTGGCAATGCGACTTAGGTGTAGACAAACTCTAAGATAGCTTGGCTTGTTCAGCCTACCAAAATGAAGGCTGACAAGAAATTGGATAACATGGTAATTGCAGGAATGGAATTATTGTAAATTGTTTCCTTAAGTAAAAGGCAACTAGATTTGGAGATCCTTCCAGTCTTATGTTCTAAGCTTTTAAGTCATGCCTAAATGACTGTGTGGCTCTCTTGGCAACAAAGTCTTGCCAGGCTGGTCCATGGCCAAAGGTTGTACACCTAATTAATTCTTAAAGATAGATGGAGATGGAGGTTTCTACCATCTTTGTTCAACTTTGTGCTGTTGGAGGAGTCTCCAGGAGAATTAAACTGTTTGTGGTCTAGATGGAACAGGCAGTAAGAAATGACATTGCCAAAAGTTAAGCACAACTCAATGACAGCAGTACAAGAAACACTAAGGGAGTGGAATCTCTGCCTGAAAGAGGGTGTGGACTTTTTGAGGGGGCCAGGGAATCAGCACTTTGGTAGAGAGGCCATGTGCCTCTATTGGAGGAACAGTGAGGCATGTATTGGGTTTGCATGGCAAGGTTTTGGTAGCAGGGGGCTACAGGGGTGGCTTCTGTGAGAAGCTGCTAGAAGCTTCCCCATGTCAGATAGAACCAATGCCAGCTGGCTCCAAGACGGACCCACCACTGGCCAAGGCTGAGCCCATCAGCAATAGTGGTAGCACCTCTAGGAGAACATATTTAAGAAGGGGAAAAAGTTGCTGCACAACAGCAATAGCAGTTGGAGAAAGAATTGAGAATATGTGAAAGAAACAACTCTACACACCCCCAGGTCAGTGAAGAAGGAGGGGGAGGAGATGCTCCAGGTGCCAGAGCAGAGATTCCCCTGCAGCCCGTGGGGAAGTCCATGGTGAGGCAGGCTGTCCCCCTGCAGCCCAGGGAGGTCCACGGTGGAGCAGATATCCACCTGCAGCCCAGGGAAGACCCCACGCCGGAGCAGGTGGGTGCCCGAAGGAGGCTGTGACCCCGTGGGAAGCCCGCGCTGGAGCAGGCTCCTGGCAGGGCCTGTGGCCCCATGGAGAGAGGAGCCCACGTTGGAGCAGGTTTTCTGGCAGGACTTGTGACCCCGTGGGGGACCCACGCTGGAGCAGTGTGTGCCTGAAGGACTGCGGCCCATGGAGGGGACCCATGCTGGAGCAGTTTGTGAAGAACTGCAGCCCATGGGAAGGACTTACATTGGAGAAGTTCATGGAAGACTGTCTCCTGTGAGAGGGACCCCACGCTGGAGCAAGGGAAGAGTGAGGAGTCCTGCCCCTGAGGAGGAAGGAGCGGCAGAGACAGCATGTGGTCGACCACAGTCCCCATTCCCCATCCCTCTGTGCTGCTGTGGGGGAGGAGGTAGAGAAAATCAGGAGCAAAGTTAAGCCTGGGAAGAAGGAAGGTGTGGGGGGAAGGTGTTTTAAGATTTGGTTTTATTTCTTATTATCCTACTCTGATTTGATTAGTAATAAATTAATTTTCCCCAAATCGAGTCTGTTTTGCCCGTGATGGTAATTGGTGAATGATCTCTCCCTGTCCTTATCTCTACCCACAAGCTTTTCATTATATTTTCTCTCCCCTGTCTAGCTGAGGAAGGGAGTGATAGAATGCTTTTTGTGGGCACCTGGCATCCAACCAGGGTCAACCCACCACAAGGCAACAGAAAGAGGTGGTCAGGCTCATGTTTTGGGGCAGGTCAAGGATTCTAATACGGAAAGCCACAGTCTGCCCTTAGAACCATGCTGTGTGAGTCTGCCTAGGAAACTTCCATTGTATCCTTACACATGATAATGGAGCTGACACATGGTATCTCCTCTGCCTTTCACAGAAGCTGGGCTTGTTTGAAATGACCAGTCACTGAGATTTTAGGTTCAGCCCTGAGTCTGTGCTTTTCACAGAGCGAGAAAAAGAAAAGCAAGCAGGCTGGAACTGATTGACCCACAGATACAAAAGGGGTGATAAAGGATCCATGAGCAATGGGGTTTTTTCTTTGTGGGGTGTTAACAGGCAGCAGCGAGGCTATCATCCTGGCAGAGGATAAACAGTCTAATGGTGTAGAGGTCAGCTGACCCATCAGTAGAGTAAGTTAAAAAAAAAGAAAACAGGATAGGTTCTTTGGTAAGAATAGAATTTGCTGTTGCTTATTTTGTAAAGTAAGATGTACAACGTTTCTGGTTTCATGTTGTAGACTTCAAAGTATTTGGGTCACGTAAGGTTTTATTTCTGCAGAGCAGTGTTGCATGAACGGGTGCTCTACAGAAGCATCCTTTCCAAAGCAGCTGGAGCAGGCTGCCAGAGAAAATGAACTGCACACAGCCATGGTATGGTGCTTCCTACATTTCTAGAAGGCAGGGTGGCAAAGAGTGTGGGGAAGCAGCTGGCCAGACCTTTCCTACACCCTGGTGGATGACAGGTAGGATCTGAACTTTAAATGCTGGGCAGGCTTCAGTTAGAAACTTGCCAGTTTTCCTAGTCAGTCCCTTTCCTGCCTCCTTGGCAGGCATCTAAATGATGGACCAAGGACTGGGGAGCCCCAGGGTTTCCAGGTAGCTAGAGAAAGTGTCCATCCTGAAAGCAGGGATCTCCATGCCTGGGGATGGGAACTCTGTGATGAATTTCCAAGTGCCATGTCTCTGAACAAGTTCTACTGCATGAATGACCTCAGGTTGAAGGTCCCAGGCCTTCTGAGTCCTACAGCTCTGCACCCTTATTGTTTGAGCTGCTCTGGGGCTGGGGTTGGAGGAATCCTGGCCATTGTAGACTGCAATTGGCACAATAATAGCATGCTGGTTATGCAGAAGCCCACCACTAACCCCTTTTAAACTAGTATTCGGTAATGCACAGCTGTTATTGTTACTAGTAACAATAATTGTGTTTGATCTAGTTGGTGACTGTCAGGGATCTTAGAAAACACATTTCAGTTTGGAAACACCTTGTGTTTAAGAGTTTCTGAAACTAAATATGGCTGGACTTCAGTTCTGTGAAAATTTTCCAGTGTTTGGCTTTTCCTCCCAAAGCAGGATGAAAAATATTCTGGTAATTTGGAAATTATCACAGAATGGAAATTCATTTCCCTGGCCAGCTCTATTTATGAACACATTAATTCAAGTACTCATCTACCAACAAAAGGCTTCCTAGCCTTTAATTAAATTGGAAGTCTGTGCCTTAGTGTTGTCCCTCTGGTTTTCTTTCCACAGCCTATTTGAGATTCTTCCTACCTTCCCTTACTGTTGGCTATGATGGCATTTGGAATCTGCTAAGAACCTGTAAGAATGCCAAGGAGTTTATTTTCTTGTGACATTATATATGACACTTGAAGAATAACACTTCAGCTAGCAATCCCCTCTCTCCTCTAGTGAGACCACTTACTTTTGACTGAATTATTAAAAAAAAAAAAAAAGAGTAAATAGTAAAACTGAATTCCTCTTGTTTAGATCTTCCTCATGAATGTGGTCTTACTCTCAGAATGTCTGATAAGGTGATGCAGACCAGGACCACTCTTCATTCAGTGCTTAATTTTAGGCCTCCAGATTTGAAAAGCTTGATGTGCAGTCATGAGTATTTATTCTTTGTGCACCTTTCAGAAAACAAGTCTGATTGTCTTACTTTGTTTTTGAGTCATTATTCTCTGTGCTTTGTTTTTGCCAAATGTCAAAATATAGCTGTTTCTCTGCTTCAGGGATATATTACACTAAGTGTACTGGAAAAAAAAAATTGGCAAATGATATAATACTCTGGAAAAGAGAAAGAGATTTGGATGGTTCTGGGGAAAAAGAAAAAAAAAGAAAACAGAAAAAAGAAAAAGAAAAAAGAAAAAAGAAAAAGAAAAAAGAAAAAAAAAAGAAAAAGAAAAAAGAAAAAAAAAAAGAAAAAAGTGTCCTTGCATCATACAGCTGGCATATTTTGCCAAGCCAACAGCCAGCCAGAGTTAATATGGCTTTACTCTCAACAAACCTGCAGCAATGCTATCACAGTTTCACTACACTGTTTATGAAAAGCTGAGCTAGTCTGGAAAGCATTACATGAAAGACAATTCTAGGAAAAAGGGAAAAAAACCTGTAATCACTGACAGTGCTCATGTCTGAAACCTGGTTTTTGAATGTACATTAGAATCCATAAAAGTAAATACTGAAGAATGGAAAGAATGTGTTACTTCCTGATTTTTAAACAATGATACACTTTCTACTATAGCAACTACTAAATTTAGTGACTATCTCACCTATGTATCTATACAGAAGGAGAGAGCAAGGATGCTTAGGATACATGTGCCTTTGCACATGTTCCATTTCAAAAGCTCCTGAGGGCTGGCATGCAGTCTGAAGTAATCAGTTATTCCCTGTGCCAGAATAAAATTATCAAGGCAGCCTGCTTCAGTACTTCAGCCATATTATGGCCATACCTGCTCTTCACAGCTACGATACAGCATCCCTGCCACCATCATGCATAGAGTTTAGGTGGAGAAGTAGCAATGGTTAAGGTAGGATCCTTGCATATATTTACACACATGTACACGCATAGACACTTTCACTGAGGATATACTTGCCCTCTCATGCCTGGGGTTTGCATGTGTGGATGAGAGTGTTTCAGCTACACTTTTCCCCCTCTTGCTGCATACTCTGTCCTCTCCTGGTGTGGTGCCAGCATAGCCCTGCAGGGCAATGGGTCTTTGGGCAGACCTAGACTTTGTTGTGGAGTACATCTCAGGACAGCACAGTGGCTGAGCCTGCTGTGAGCTGGAAACAAGGTTAGTAACTCTGGGGATGCTGAGTACCAGTTGCCACTGTACTGCTTCTGATACGGGTGACTGTCTTTCCAAAGGGCTTGTGAGCTCAGGTGCCTTTGCACTGTATGCAGTGGCACTGTGTACACGTATCTCAGAATAAATGGAGAGTTATGTGTCTCAGAGCTGCTCTTCAGAGCTTAGCGCTCTAAATGCCTACATGTTATCAGGCCTGTAAGCACCCTCTTACAAATATACGTAATAAAAATCTACTGTTCTTAAGCATCCTCCCACTGAAGTGGGAGTGAAGGGGTCAGCATAGAAAATTATTTCCAAAATGGAGAGCTGCCATCCAGAACAGTTTGACACTTGGAAAAAGAAAACGCCACTTGGAGTGTCTCCAGGTGTATTTCTGCCATCATCTCTCATGATCAAACTCAAAGAGTTTTGAGATCTTTAAATTTAGGGTGAAGTAAAACCATATTTTTTGTGGTTGACTGAGAATCATAACTTCCCATTTACCTATGAAATTTAAATGCAAAGTATCTAAAATGAGATAAGCAGTAGCACAGCCTCTTGGGGTTTTCACCATTTCTCCTCCAGTTCACTACTTGTGATAAAATTCACAAAAGACTAACATTTTTATAATCTTTAATGTGTCTAGACTACAGTTTTGAAAGTTCCCAATCACACGAAAGCTTAAAGTTCACTGTTTTTCAGTTAAATCTGGATGCCTAAAGTGGGGTTTTAGACTCTTTAAATCGCACAATTGCTTTCTACACTAGAAATCTAGCCCATAAGAAAGACACACCAGGTCACTGCTGGTTGTCCCAGCTTGAGCCCTTGGAAGCACTGGACTTGCAGGAATGCACAGGGACTTTAATCATTACACATCTTTTGAAAGGCTTGAGTGTGAGCTCTTTTGTTGGCTTATGAGGTGATGGGAGGAGTCCATTAGATTTCCCCTGTGCTGGCTGAGCTGAGGTACCACATCATAGTATTGATGTGGAATTATCATGTAAACGTACGGTGAACCAAAGCTGGGTTTGCTTAAACACACATGAGCACATCTGGGGTTTTGTTCCAGCCCTATCTCATTGTCCTAGTTGTAACAATTGCTTATTAAATGTTGTCATGTGCCCAGTGTAAAGCATCATAGCTGCTTCTGGGATCTTGCTGTTCTAAGGGACTCTTAGTCTTTTGCTTGGACAGTAGGACAAATCACAGAAAATCAGGACTGTCCCAGTTGTATTTGTCTGGCAACCATCAAGGGCACTAGAGGCAAAAGCAGTTCAAACACATGGGTGAGTGCCTTCAGGACAGAAAAAAAAAGTTAGTGTGAATTTAGACCATTAGTGTCTTTGAAAAGCCACTCCTTTTAGGTGCAGCCTATTCTGCAAAACTTGTGAACAATCTTGTCCAGCTGTTGGTTACAAGTGTTCACTCTGTAAACAAAAGAAACCCCCATGCCAACTTGTACTGTGTGCTCTGGCCAGGACCGTGCTTTAAGGCAGGCCCAGGGTGTAAGGTAAGAAGTCAGTGAGGAAACATGCCCTGTGCTCAACTTTTTAATGGGAATATTTGCATCACACAACTTGGAGTGTTGGAAAGAGAAACACACATATGGGTTACACATTTGCCCTAAAGCAGAGGCTGTATTTTATGACATCTGGTTTGGCCACTGGAGGTCAGTGTTTTGGAGTGGAATGAACATAATTTTCCCTGTCTGTTTGGCAATCCTCTGTTATGGCCATAAAGACAGGAAGCACTGTACCAGACCTTTCCATGCGTCATTGTGGTGGTTGGTATGTGTCATCTTGGCTTGACATGGGAATATGAGTACATTAAGCAGCAGTCAAGGGGTTATATTTTTGAATAGCGTGAGAACAGCTGCAGAGAACATAGTTATTACTCACAGATTATGTAATGAAGTTGCATGTTGCAGAGTGCAGTCATGGTTTAGTGTGCTAGATACACTTTACTGACATCACTGCATAATGTAACACTAGAGCAAAACATTAGCAAAGCCAATAGGCATTATTGCCTAATAGTACATCATGCTTAATCTAGAGCTCTGAGACCTGCTCTAGCAGCTTTGGCTCTTCTGCTTGTGTGGCTCTCACTGGCCTCCCTCTGCCCCTCAGCCCTCTTCCCTCCTGCTGGTGCTGAGAACATGGGGTAGGTGGGGAAGAAGGTGCATGTACATACTCTCTCCATGTTACTTTCTTTTCTTCCATGTTGCTGGGATTGGGAAGGTCTTCAAATAAAAGTAAGTAGCTAGTAGGGTACCCTACTAGTGGCCAGTAACTAGTGGTACATCTAAGGGGTCAATACTGGGTCCAAGCCTGTTTAGCGTCTTCATTAATGATCTAGATGATGGAGCAGAGTGCACCTCAGCAAGTTTGCAGATGATACAAACATGGGACGACTGGCTGATATGCCAGAGGGTCATGCTGCCATTCAGAGGGACCTTGACAAGCTGGAGAAATGGGGTGAAAGGAATCTCATGAAGTTCAACAGGAGAAAGTGCAAAGTCTTGCACCTGGGTAGGAACAACCCCATGCACCAGTACATGCTGGGGGGCACCCAGCTGGAAAGCAGATTGGCAGAAAAGGACTTGGGGATCCTGGTGGACACCAAGTTGAACATGAGCCAGTAATGTGCCATTGCATCAAAGGCGGCTACTGGTATCCTGGGCTGCATTAGGAGGAATGTTGCCAGCAGAAGGAGGGAGGTGATCCTTCCCATCTCCTCAGCACTGGTAAGGCCACACTTGGAGTGCTGGGCCCAGTTCTGGGCTCCTCAGTTCAGTAGAGATGTGGACATACTAGAGAGAGTCCAATGAAGGACCACAGAAATGATTAAGGGACTGGACCATCTCTCCTATGATGAAAGGCTGAGAGAGCTGGGTCTGTTCAGCCTGGAGAAGAGCAGACTCAGGGGGGTCTCATCAATATATATAAATACCTGAAGGGTGGGTGCAAAGAGGACACAGCCAGGCTCTTTTCACTGGTGCCCAGTGTCAGGACAAAAGGCAATGGGCACACAGGAGGTTCCCTCCAAACAGCAGGAGACACTTTTTCACTGTGACTGAGCACTGATACAAATTGCCCAGGGAGGTTGTGGAGTCTCCATCCTTGGAGATATTCAAAAGCCATCTGGACACAGTGCTGGGCAGCCAGCTGTAGGTGTCCCTGCTTGAGCAGGGGGATTGGACCAGATGACCTCCAGAGGTCCCTTCCTACCTCAACCACTGTGTGATTGTGTGATTCTGTGAAAAGGCCTCACTTTTCTCCTCCTGTCCTCCTCTCTTCATTTCTTCTTCTGTCTCCTGAGCAGACTTATGCTTTGCATGTTGGTGGGGTAGAGGTAAAATCTGGGAGTGCTGTGAGGGGCTGAGCAGACAGAATTGCTGCATCTCTTACATGCTTAGCAGAGCAAAACTGACTGCACTCAGATATTTAGTCCAGAGCCCTACCTGTCATCGCGCTCCTCACAGAGGTAGATTCTTATGGCAGCAGGTCCTCTTGCCTCTCCACCCACCCAAGGGAGGTCAGTCTGGCTGGAAGCAGGGCAGGCTGGAGAAGGAAAAGGAGCACAGAGAGAGCCTCAACCTCTAGTTCCTTGCAGATGTTTCCCATCCCCTCTATGTCACCATTATCCTCTGCCTTGCTCTGACTGGCACTCTATTAATCTTTCCCAGCCTATCCTTCTACTCCACTCAAGAACATGTTTTGTCATTTCCACAAAGTACTATCACTGCCAACTGGGACAGAAAATAGATCATTTTGTCCCTCTCTGTCAGGGCAGCACAATTCACATCTAGAAAGTCTTCATCTGGCTTTTTTCATTATTACCATGTTACCAATGTAGTCATAAATAAAGACACATCTGAGACATGCAGCCAAATTCTGCTCAGATTTTCACTGCTTCAAATCTGGAATATGTAATAAATTGAATGAACTAATTCCTGATTTACCGTGTCTTAGGAGAGAAAAGAACTTGGCTTGTTTGTAGTGTTTATCATTCAATTACATTTTCTATCAAATACATAGATAGGTACAGGGAATGAAAAAGCATGGTCATGGGAAAAAGCCAGCCTATTCCTGACTGGTTTTGTACTTAGAGGAATAGGTGCAGCAACCTCCATTTTCTCTTTTCTGTCTTTCAAATTGAATGGTTATGATTAGAAGTATGTGTGGTTTGTCTCACCATTTTTAATTGCTTAATAAAAAGAGTTTTGCTTTCCAAAACTTTATTTCTGGTAGCTGAAAAGCACACATAATATTTTTTTTTTTTTTTAAAGAGTGACAAAAGCCAAAATATCTTGGGAAAAGTCAGATTTGTGGTAGATTTTCTTTCCTGCTAAAAGATTTTCACTGAAAGAAAACAGGTCACTCAGAAAACTGCCCAACTCACCCCTGTTTGAACATGGGGATATTTTGAAGGGTTTCCGACAAAATGAATTTTTAATTCCAGCTTGCAATAGCAAAGGTGACTTCTGTGATACATTTATCCACAGAAGAGTAGGGTGAGGAGGGTTAGGCTTCATCATGTTTCACTGTTATTCTGCATTTTCAGGGGCATAAGTACATGACCACCTTGATCCTGGAATATAATTTAAGTTAAACAATAGAAGGCAGATTCTTGCTGTGTGATTTCAAACACCCTTTCCTGAAAGCATCCTGCCCAAGAAGTGCTCACTCTCTTTCTTTTTTGTCCCAGGGCTGAATTTTTAGTAATTCTTTTGCTGTTTGCTTGACCTTTTTGTTGGTCTCTCTCACAATTGCTTCAATCTGTTTCTGTATTTCATGTACTTCATTAAATAACACCCACTGAAACATCCTATGATTCATTAGCTTATTGTGTCCTGGGTCTTGCAAGTGGGCTGTGTTTAGGTGGTGGCTCCCACAGTTTAGTGTTCTGAACTTCAGTAGGAACTTCACATCTTTCCTCATTGAAAGATGACTACCAGCATCAACAAAGTTTCCCCCCAAACACATCACAACAGCATGTTGCTACTGGTGGCAGATGATAATGGAGGCCATTGAAGGCTCACATATTCATTTTAGCAGAGCTCTGAAGCTTCCTTGGTCCTTGCCCTTGGAAAGTAACAAACATTTCTGGTGAGAGACAATTACAGGAATGGGTTAACTGGACCGGAAAAACTGGTGGTACCAATGATGGCAGAATAAGAGGAAAGGTCTAATTCACTCATCTGTGTATTCATGGTAAAAAGCTGCCAGCAATATCGTATGATCTCTCATACAGGAACTTCTGCAATGTCATGCTGGGGGTATCACACATGCAGTGCAGCCTTTCAAGAAAAATAACTTTAAGCAGAATATGGAATAGTATAAAAAGCAAGCTACCAGTGTTACAATAGTTAAGGCTGTGTTGGGTACATAAAGAAGATGATAAAAATTATTCCAGGTTCAGAGAAGGTTATTTATACACACTCTGTTGGAAGACCATTTGAGATGCAACTACAGGAAACTCAGGCTAAGAGAGGGGAGACTGAATATTTTATAAGCTTTCTCTGACTAGGTTGGAGCTGAATTGAGCATGTCTTCTGGCAGAACCTCAGGTCTGTAGTATAGTCCAATGCATCTGAGTGCCATGGCTTTTCCTTGCTCTGTTGGTCCTGGCACAGGCCAGCAAATCACGGGGTAAGCCAGCAAGTTACCTCTGCCACAGGAGTTCCCACAGAGGCTGTACAGATGGGCTTCGGATGTGAGAAGTTCCTTGGAGCATGAAGGGGAAGTAGAGAATGAAGAGACGAAGGAGTGAATCTCCTGCTGAAGGCATGAGCTGTGATGGAACTGCAGCCATGGCCACCAGCAGAAGGCAACTACTCATCTGTTGTTCAAAGCTGCGCAAAGAAAAGTGTCATGAAACTGAAAGCCACATTTAGTGCAGGAAATGACAATTGCCACATTTTGCTCATTATAAGCCTCTAACTTGTGACTAGGTGCCAGATTCCTCAGCTGAATTTTTTATTGAAGCTATAATCACTTGTTCTCTTGACTATTTCAGTTTCTTTTTTCCTCTCCGCATTTAAATGCCTGTTCTCTAAAGTACAGAACATCCAGAATGGTGTGGCTAGACTGCTCTTTTCTTCAGGAATAATATCACCTCTGTCCTGTGTTGCCTTCACTGGCTTCCTTTCCGTCATCAAATTCAGATCTGAATTATGCTCCTGAGGGCTGATTCTTTCTTCATCACTTTCTTCACCATCAGTTTTAGACCTGTCTGTGTAGCTCACTGTCTTTATTAGTATTAACTGTGATTTAAAAAAGGAGAATCAGACCCCGTGGTTTTTAGAGCTACCCATAGATTTAGTCCATCCTGCCTATCATCTTGTACTCATGGTAACACTAACACACGGAGTCTGCATATGCTTCCATAGTCTGGGTCTCTTTTCTGGCTCTTTTCCATAACTAGGTATTCTTTGCTTCATTTGCTGTCCTATCAATCAATCTTTTCCATCTAAGTCACTGTCTTGCCTTTCATATGCTATTATAAAAATTTCCCTTAAAGCTTCTGAATGAATCTATGCACAACCTTTGCAGATGAAAATGGCAAAACAAAGAGTGTCTCCAAGAAAGGGGAGGTTTGACTTGATTCTTCACACCCTACATTGGTGGGAGCTGAAGACCTTCAGTCCTAGGGGACTGGATTGTTTCTAATGCTGGGCTATACAGAAACAAATTGTTTGCATTATAGCAAACTATCTGGCTAAATTACTAATTATCAGATTAAATAGGATTAGACATGGGACTTTCCAGTAGATTCCAGGCAATAAAACCAAACGAATCAACAAAGAAAGAAATAAATCCTCTTCCAAGGATACTTGCATAGAAATGGTGCCGTGGGGTAATAGTCTGCATGCAATAGCTGTTTCTAGCTTTGGAAAACGTACTGTTTCCATGCACAGCTTCTGGTGCAGTCAGTGCCAACAAGCAGAAGCTCTGTGTGGAAGCTGACAGCATTTCTACCTCGGGGTATGGCTTTGTGCGTAGTTGCATTTGCTGAGAAAGACCATAGAGAAAGCAGAGAGCTAACAAAAAAGTTGCGAAAGAAATGGATATTGTTGATGTGAAAAAGTATTTACACTCTTCTACTTGACCAAATGCCTCTGGATAGAGCTCTCAGAGCTAAATCCCCCAAAGATCTGGAGTTTAATTCATCTACAGTAGATGCCCAAGTGCAAAGTCATGATACTCAAATTCCTCTTGAACAGTTTCCAGCCTGTAGGCAGCTGAAGTCTGTAGGCACCACTGTCTTCAACATTCACATTCTTTACACATTTATGTTTCTTTTATGAACTGTACTCAGCAAAGCCTTAGCTTTGAGTATTATCAGTAGTGGAGTGCCTGTCTCACAGTCAACCGTGTTGAGGATCCACGGATTAAATGCTCCTCTGCCTGTGTAGCCTGAGAAAATCAAAAGGCTGGGTGCAATGTCAACACACCAAATGCTACTGGGTTCTTCATCAAATAGGCAGTGGCGGTGGTAGTGACTCAATGAGTGTTGCCTCCTTTTTTTGTTTTGTTTTGGTTTGGTTTTTTTTTAATACAGTGCTCAGTGGCTAGCACATTCTTCTAGGCTCTGGAAGACACAAGTTTACTTCCTTTGTCTCCCTGATTTACATACCATGCTGGCATTTCTTGCTGGCTGCATGAGATATTTTCCCTCATGTGCTGCCTGTTCACTACTATCTGGAAGTACCTAACTCATTATGTAAGAAGCTTAAACTTTTAGCTTGTGGTTGATGATCCTCCTCACCAGTGGGGACATGTATTATAGTGCTTAAGTAGTGCTTAAGTTACTTTGTCAATCTAGCTCTTGAACATCCATTCAAGGGCTTCAGTCCCTTGGCTATAAAAATGGGAATGAATGGGTGGGAAAAGATTTAAAAGATTTTTGACCAAAAAAGTGCAATTTGCCTGAATAAAAAATCAGATTTTGACTCACTTAAAGATATTTTAATGACAAAGTATAAAGGGACCATTAGAACAGTTGCAGACAGTTTGTGTGAAATGGCTCAGTTACAGTAAGAACTACATGAACTTTTACCCTGAACTCAAACCAAGATCTTTCTCCTTCTTTCTTTCTTTCTTTTTTTTTTTCCTGATGTACGAAGTTGTTTAGTTAAACTTTTGGTTTGTTTCTTTTCCTGCTCATATGCCTCTTTAGCCCTTATTTCAGCTGGGACTAGTACTTAGCTACCACCAGGAAGGCTGATTTGTGAGACTCACAGCCAGCTCTGTTCTGTGTTGGCCAAATTTGTCCCTGTTGCAGCAATAATAGAGTTACACCAGCTTTCCTAATCTTTTCCATTTGTAGACCATTACTAGATTTCAATACCAGGAAAAAGAAGTGAGCATCTTTCTCTTGTTGTCAGCAGAGATGTTGAAGCTCCTGTTTGAAATGAAGATTCTCCCTAAAAAGGGCTCTTCAAAAATGTTGTATCAAGCTTTTCCCAGCTTTTCAAATATACTGCATCAATCCTGAAGACCCCTTTGGCCTCTCCACATCTCTCTCTTCCCTGTGTTACTCTTCTGTGCTGATGGTCAACATGACCAAATCATTCTAAAAACCACTGAGCCTGGTAGATAGCTCTTCTTGCTATTCCTTGCTACTGCCTCTCCTCATCTCCTCATGCTTTTCTTTTGTCTCCTTTTAAAAATCATCTCCTGCTCACCTTCTCTGTTCTTCATCTTTTGTTTCCTAAATCCTTCCTCTGAAGTCTCTGAATTTTGCTAAGCACGAAAACCTGCTCAACAGACTCACACAGAAATTCCCACTGGTAAATCAGAAGCAAGCAGGTGGAGGTGGGCTGCAAGCACTGCTGCAGACAGGGAATCTTACTAATACCCTGTCCATTTTCACTGGAAGACTTGCATTGTTCACGGACTAATTAATCATGGAGCAGCAGGGATAGGGAATTTGAAGAAGAAACAGTAATGGAGAAAAGATACCCCAATGACAGGGTAAAGATGAACAAAAAAACATGGATCGGATGTCCATGTTCAATATACAACAGCCTTGCCCATGGACAGTATCCTCGTAGTGCAGTGTAAAGGCATTACTCACTAATAAGCACCTCTCATTCACACTGGTCATCAGCACTACGTGAAATAGTCTGCTAGAGAAGGAACACAAATGATTTTATCAGGATTGTGGCAATTAGTAGAGGTTCTCTCTTTTGGTATTGAGGAACCAGAAGAGAAGAGCTACATCAAGAGACTTTCACTGTTTGAAGTCAGAAAGCAGTTGTGGACAGGGAGGGATGGGCAGAAAAGGACAGAGAAAGCAACCACTGTACTTTCAGCTGTCCAATATAAATTTTTTTTCCAGCAATGAACAAAGCTGCTTCAGCTCTGTGGCTGGAACTTGGCAGCTCTTCTCTGAGTTCCTTAAAAAGAAACAAAATTGTTCTACCATCTGGGAGACCCACTTGTCCTTTCCCTTTCCTCGCACATATACTCACTATGTTACATTACCAGTTGAATATAGCAACATATGCACGCAAAGTTTTCCAGCTGAGATGCGTAAAGATTCTTTTACAATTACCAGAATGGAGTCAGCTGTGCTCTGCCCCAATCACTTAACCCATTATTGATTCAAAGGAAGGGAAATAAGGAATGGCATTAGAATTTTACATAGGCAGAATGTGGTGGCCGTGACTCAGTCTGGAATATGGCCTGTGCATGATGATTTGAGACCCTGGTCAGCTAAGAACATAATTATTCACTTTATTGAAAGCAGGCATATGGTCTTACTAGCTGCTTTTATTCTGAAAATTAGTCTAGGCCTTGAATATTTTATTGGGCTGGCACCTTACATCCCCGTTCCATAACAACATAGTAAGATAATGGATAACCGGTTATGTGTCTTTGTATGTTGTAAGCAAATGCAATTTTATTCTGCCTGTGCTCCAAAGTGGTGGGACATGAACTAGCTCTGATCCAGAAAAGGTGACTCCCGTTAATGTAATGCTGAATACACTGTACCTCACAGCGGGGCTTAGGTCCATGGACATGCTACTGCTATCACATGGCTGATGACCTGCTCCAAGCAAGGACAAAGCTTGCAGCTGCCTGCCCAAAACACAACCTTCTGACATACCTGCTGTGACTTTACATTCAGTTGGCAGGAGGAACCTTCCCCCAGTCTACAGTATTTACTAGTATCGGCCTAGAGAATGACTTTGGAAAGGTCAGTGGCACCACCGATGCTTTTGGAACTCCCCATTGAAACTCATAGGAATTTTGGCTTTTCCTTTTGGAATCAGCTTTCTACACTTGTGAAAGGATTCACTAGGTTATACAATAAAGCAAGGTTTGCCTACAAAAATATAAATTCCTTAAGACATACCCCACCGGTGCACAGGCTGGCATGAACTGCTTTTGAGGGGGGATGAATTTCACACAGAGTGAATATCATCCTTTTTTCACATGTTAAAGAGCCAAAGAAAGACCAAGAAAAATTGGTTTCATTCTCTTCTAACATAAAGGGGACCACATCCTCAGCTGGTCTATATTAGTATAGTTTCTTGAACTCTTTGGAGTGATGCTGATTAGAACCATCTGAAGACCTTGTCTGGGATGTCTTGCTATTTTTACAAAACTGTATAAAATGGATCTACTCAACTCTCAGTAGCTATGAAAAGAAGCTATAATACAGGGTGCATTTTAGCAGCTAGAAGCAGGACAGAAAGAATGTGTATGGGGTGACATTTTTTGACATGGAAGATAGCAAACATGTGGAAAAAATTACCAAACAAACGGCATATTTAAAAACTTTAGGGCTATGGTTTGGAAGAACTAATGAATTTAGGTCTGGCATCAACAGTGTTCATTTTTTTTTAAAGTGGGTGTTTTGATTCAGTATTATTAATGAACCATTTGCTCAGCCTTTTTTTTTACCAGATAAATGTAGATCATAAAAATCTCTGCTAGATGGCTTTTTTTAAAGAACTATGTGAAAAAAAAAAAGTCTTGGCAAGGCAAAAATACATATTAAGCACCTTTCATAGGAACATTGCAAGCAGCAATAATAAAATGCTCCTGCACAAATCCATGAAAAGTTTTGAGCTCCTCGTCTATAAAAATAAGATTTTTTTATTTACTTGTTAAAATTTTGAGGTCCACCATATCTAACAGGGATAGGAAGAGTTTTCCACTGCTTGGGCATGAAACAGAATTCCCACTGCTGGCAAAACCAGTAGAAAAACGTCATGTTTCCAAAGGATCAGCAAAAAGTAAACCAGCAGGGCCTAATTTTGATGTCCAGGTTGAATTTCTATTCAGTTTATACACAGACAAAACTGTCACTAAAGATGCTGTCTCAGCAAGTTCTGAGTAAATATGCCAAGCACCTGAAAGTCTCAAGATGTATTTGCCTATTAAATACTTTAGATTTGTAAAAAGTTGGAGGTTTTTTGTTTGTTTGTTAGCAAATGCATCTATTTCTGCTGGCAGAAATTGTTTTTCAAAAATAATGTCAAAAAGGTAACGTTTACCAGGTCTAGCGTACAATACCAAGCTGCTTAAGTTTTATGATGTTCATGTAGCTTACTGGGGTGGCAGCTCTTGCACTGATCTCAGTGTAGATTCTCACTGTTTTGGGGGGAAGTCCTCAAAGTGTATAAAAGCTACTTTTCAGACTTTATACTTTCGCTATACCTGTAGTCTCCAGACTGAAACTTCCCTGAATCTTACGTAGGCCCTTCTCCCTTCCAATATATGTCCTTAAAATTGTACTTCTATGACTTTTAAATTTGTGTTTCAGTCAATTTCTCATATTTCTCTTTGTTTTTAATTCTGATTTCTTGCATTGTGATTTTTTTTTTTTGTATCCAAGTAGTTCTCTCAGATTCCTTGGAGACAAATAAAGACATTGAGTGTGACAATGAGGTTGAGGTTGCTCTTGTACATTCCTGAGAGGAAGTAGATGAATATGATTGTAATGTGCCATAGTAATTGTCTGCAGTGACATTTTTTCTCTTTCTGTGTCAAAAATGCATTTGGTTACAGTACACACAGAAAAACCATGACTGGTTTTATCTCTGTGATTTCTGCCTTTACGTTCGTTGCATTGAACATTATACAATTTATGAATGGGAAAATAATGGTATAATAAATACCATTCAACTATTGTATTATCCAAAGTAATTAACATTTCAGTTGATCTGGGAAAACACAATGTGAAGTTACTTTGCACTCAGCTACACAGGAATATGGAGTTTATCTGGCCTTTACAGAAAGAAGAATTGGCTTCAGGTATTTATTTATCATATCCCAACATGATAGCAACACATTGTGATATCCTGGCATCCCCACAGTTCTGCTATGTGCCAACAACAATGGCAGTGGCATTAGCAGAGGAAGAAAGAGCAAATAAAAAGTTTCAGTATACATGATGCTGGTAGGGACATGACATGGGAGGTATGGTTGTGCCTGTGTCAGGACTGAGTCAGGTAGGGGGGCTGCTACACTGACTAATGCTTTCTGAATGCAAGCAGTAACAAATCCTGGGAGCCTCTCCTTCTGCAAGAGGCTTTTGTAGTAGTTATGGAGATCACAGCACAAAACAGGATATTGAACAAACAATTTTTCATGCTACTACATGCATATGCTTACCTGAGTGAAATAGTGGTTCGGTAGTCCTTAGCTAAGAAACTGCAGGAAAATGATTATGAATAATATTTGAGTGGCTTTAGAGATGAATACTGAGGGAAATTATAGTCTTAATTATAGCCACCAGGGAAGGAACACCTTTCTTTTTGCTCCCTAAGAAGTCTCTTCAAATGAAGGCCCATTACGACTGTGTAATTCAGCTGTGAAACTGCCAACAGGTTAGAGTAACAGCTGAAATTAAAATAATCAAATAGGTAAAGATATGGTTTGTGTGGGAGAATCAACCTTACAGTTTATATAAGAGCCCTGGTCTTGCCCATAGTACCCTGTCCTGCACAGGCACAAGCACTGTGTCCCCAGAAAGGGTTATCATCTGTATGATTAACTAGACTGTCTGGAAAAACACATCTTGTGAGGAAAGAAACTGGAAACTGAATTAAAAAAGCTGTCCAGGTGAAAGTCCACTAGGGACCCCAGGTCCCTTCTGAGTGACTGAAGTACCACCCATGGAAGATGGAGACTGAGAGACCACTTAAGCAAACTGCACATACACAAGTATCTGAGCCCAGGTGGTGTCCGTCTGAGGGTGCCTGAGGGAGTTGGCTGTTGTAATAATGAAGTTCACCTATCATCTTAGAAAGGTCATGGAATTATGGGAGTTTCCTGACAACTGGGAAAAAGCAAAGTCATGCCCACCTTTTAGAAGGGCAAGAGGGTCTTGTCAGCCCAGTCTCAGTGCCTGGGAAGGCTATGGGCTGTATCCTGCAGGATGACAATTCCAGCCCCATGAAGGAGAAGGTATTTGGGAACTACCAGGATGGATTTTCCAGGAGCTAATCATGCCTAACCAACAAGATTGCCTTCCATAAAGAGATGACTGGCTTGGAGAATGAAAGAAGAGTAGACAATATTTTTCTCCTTGGCTTTACTGAAGCCTTCAACGTGGTCTTCCATAGCATCTGTGTAGCCAGAATTGAAAGATACGGACATGATAGTTGGGCTATGGGGCAAGAGGATCACTGGGCTCAAATTGCAGTGGTCAGCAGTTTGAAATTCAGCTGAGGACTGGTTATGAGTACCATTCTTCAGGGTTCAATACTGGGATCACTACAGTTCAATGTCTTCATTAATGTCTGGGTGGTGGAATGAAATGCATCCTCATCAGCTCTACTGACAACACCAATGTGTTGTAATCAATACACTACAGGGCATGGCTGCCATTCAGAAGGCTTGATAAATGTGCTAATGGAAACCTTATGAAGTTCAACAAAGGAAAACACAGGGTCCTCCACCTGAAATGTGATAAACTCATCTAAAAAGGGCTGGGTGCTGACTGGATAGAGAGCAGCTTTGCAGAAAATGTCTGGGGGGTCTAGGTGGACAAGCTGAACATGAATCCAAATGTGCCCTTGCAGCAATGAAGGACAAGTGCATACTGGACTGTGTTAGCAAAAGTATAGCCAGCAGGTTGAGGGAGTCTTCTCTGTTTGTCACTTGTGAGACCACATCTGGAGTACTGTGTCTGGTTTGGGACTGGACAAAGACAAGACAAGAAGGATATTGACATACAGAAGAAAGTCCAGCGGAGGGCTGCCAGAATGGTTGAGGTCTGGAGCACATGTTGTATGACATGCTGAGGGAGGTGAGTTTTGCCTAAGAAAAGAAGACTGACCAGTGCCCTTGCCTACCAAATGAGTGATTGGTTATAGAGGAGATGAAGGTAGACTCTGCTCAGAGGTTAACAGTGAAAGGAAGAGAACAAGTGGACATAAGTAGCAGCAAGGGAAAGGACAGCATTGTGAATGCACTAATACGCCTTAACGGCTCTGACCAGCTTTGCTGAGGCCTCCACCCACACAACTTGCCTGGGGACTTAATATAAGGTCAGGTCTGAGCCCTCAGACTTTGCCTGAGCTACGTTATAGGTACAGTACTGTTTCCTGCTGTCCCAGTTTATTGGCTGTTTCTCCAGGATGGACTCGAGACCTACCCTGTAGGTAGGTTTGTCTCCTATGTTGTCTTCTGTTGATCCCAGATGGACCCTGGAAGAGACTCACTATCTTGCCTTGTCTGAAACTGTCAATTGACCAGTCCTGCTCTGCCCACCCTGCTCATTTGCCTTTCCTCAGGGAGCAGCGCTGCTCTTGCTGCTCCTAGACAGGAAATTCTAATTAGATAGAAAGAAAAAATTCTCCCCAGTGTGGGTGGTAGGATGATGGAACAGGTTGCCAAAGCAGCTCATTGATCCTCCACCCTTGGAGCTCAACTGGACAAAGCCCTGAAAAACCTGATGCTGTTTAGACCTGGTCCTGCCTCGGGCAGGAGTTTGGATCAGTTGATGTCCAGAGGTCCCTTCCAGCCATGGTTGTTCTCTGACTGCGTGGTTCTAAGAGGAGGAAAAGCTCGGCAACAGAAGGACAAGGAGGTCTTCTTTAATTTAGCACTCTTGCTCCTGTTCCTTATAAATGGCTCATAGAATTTGAAGCCTGTGTTTCTCTTTTAGTAGACAGATCAAGTCCAGATGAAAGAAAAGAATTTCACAGTCTAGAAGATCTGGGCTCAGGTGTTACAGATCAATGTTTTTACGGAGGGAGGCAACATTTCTGGGTGGCAGTGAAGAGGAAAGTGATAGAGTTAGTTTGGTGTATATATACACACAGCTGAACACAGAAAAAAATATGCTGGAAAGCAATACAGTAATGTCATTGTGAACCATAGTAAAAGGTCAAATAATTATTAATTTTACATTCTTTATTGCCCTTAAAAGTACCATGGGGAACAGTCCTGCACTGGCGGGGACAGACAAGATGACCAAATAGCCAGTGGGTCTTTTCCAGTTTTAATTTCTGTGATTCTATGACTTCTATTCATCATGTGTTTGATAGTAAAACATCCTTGTTTCCTCTTACATTTGTTTTAGCTTTTTCCTTTGTTCCAGTGAAGTTAAGGGGAAAAAAAAAAAAAAAAAAGTAAGTGTTGCTATTAAAAAATGGTGCCAGTAAAATTAAAGCAAGATCCTACTCTGAGTGGTGGGGATAACCCGGAGATGCAGGTGAAGATTCTGGATTTGCTGGAGAGCCAAAAGAAAGACTCAGAGACTGGGCTGATAGCTGGAAAAGTCTGTTAGTGCAGCTGTGAGCTGTGGGAAGACAGAGCCCGTAAAGGACAAACAGCTGTTAGAGTCAGACAGGAAAGCCTCTGAAAAAAAAGGGTGAGGGAGGAGGAAAAGAAGTTTGATCATGGCTGGGTAAAAGGCCAGAGAAAGAGCTTTGTATCAGAAGATCAGAATCTGAGTGTAATGTTGTAACATCTGTCTGTAGGATAGAAAAGGAAAAGTCAGCAGCAGTCTACTTGGTAAGTTTACGAGTGAAGGAAGACACTGGGTTTTATCTACTTTATCATCAAGATTGTCCCCAAATATCCTGTCATATCATGACTCTGTCCTGTGAACGGTCCAACAAGCAGAAGAAATATCAAAACTTACCCCACTACTAAATTTTTTAGTTGCCTGGGTCAGCTGTTCAGGGAGCAACTCATTTTAGGGGGACTGTCTTGTTTCTTAGGAGGCCGGCAATACAAGGAGTTCATCTGTAAGTCTAGATAAAGTTTTCTGGAGCAGACATTGTTTTATCAGTCTTTTGAGATTGAAAATGTTCTTTTTCTTGAGTAGACTCCACATGTCAGCCGCAAAAGCTAGTGTAAGGACCGGTTGTAACTTCTCAGGACTCAGCATTTGAAAATGATATAAAATGGGTCAAGCCAGCTTGAAAGAGTGGTTTAGCTTTTATTTTTATATCCCTACCGGGAAATGAATGTTAAATATAATCCTCAGATGAATGAGCTGTTCTCTCCCATGTTGCCTTTGTTCTAGCGTGAATACTTTTAATCCTAATGCATTTGGTGAGAATCCGATTCCCTGCTTTGTTTCAGGAGCAGAGATGCTGTTTGTAACTACAATGTGGAGACCGAAGTACCAATTTTTTAAGCTGTAAATGCCAAAAAAGGTGTGATTTCTTTTTGTTTTAATAGAAGGATTTTTCTTCTCACAGGAGAAATGAGTACTAGTAAATTTTCCTACACAGAAATTAGTAGAAATTACAGTTTAATGTGGGATAGGTTTTCCCTTTCTTCCCTTTCCCTCACTGGTCTTGTGATTTATTAAGTGTTTTTGGGTACTGAACTGAACTGGGAATTTCAAAGGGTTCAGAATTACTTAAAGTCTCAACTCCCGTTGACTTTCAGTGGGAGCTCTGTTCCCATCCTGCTCTCTGCCCCCTCCTTTGTAAAACAAAGCCTTTAGTTTTGTCCCAGATGAGCGCTCACATTTCCCCAACAACCTAGAGGCATTGCTCTGCCTTTTGGAAATTATTGTGTAATGTGTGGAGCTTGTTGTAAAGGCTGATGGTTTCAGTTCTAGAGGAGAGTAATTTTTTTTTTTTTTTCTGGTTCAGAGGGCCTGGAAGAAGATTAAGGACTAATATTAGGGAAAGCACGCATAGCTTTTCAGGCTGTGTGAACGACATATTTTAAACACAGGCTCTAGCTTGCTCCTGAACTGACCCTTTTCAGGCATTTTGTTACAAGCAGGAGTAATTACAAGGGTATAGGCATCACATGAACCTCTAGAGCCCTTCCAAAGCGAAAGCTTCCTCCTACGGGCTGAGCTGTCCCTGATGAGGTCTGAACTGGGCAAGCATGGTGGCATGGGGTTGTGTACCCCACCCCGTGGTGTATCACTGCTGGGATCCAGTGCTATTCAGCATATGGATCAACTGCGTTGGACCAAAGCAATAGCTAGCCGTAGGGATGAAAATCACATTTCACAGGAGATGGCCTATATAAGCACATAAGTGGTGTGTGGCTGTGGCATCTTTAGTGTTGGCTGAGGCCTCTTAAGCTGCCTTCTTGCTGGTGGCATTTAGGGTTTGTCCGGGGAGATTTGTCTCTTCAGAGACTGTAGGTTTCTTTTCAGCCTGTGTAAACTTCCCAGAAGACGAGTAAGGTCCCAGTGCCCTCTGCAGCAGATATGACCCTGCTTGCCTACATTTAGAAACTCAGTTGATTCACTGGCTGCCTTTAGTCTGGTAAATAAAATGGGGAAAGACCCATTCTCTGCCCCTGAGCACAAGAGGCAGGACAAGGCTGTCATCAGACAACCCTGCACTCCTCATCCACAGAGCAAGATGGCCTCATCCCTGCTGCACACTGGAACCCATTCTTGGCTCATACTATTCCACAAGCCATACTTGAGCCTTGGGTGGGAGACTACTGGTCCTTCTAGCATGAGCCAAAACTGTGTTAATGGGCTAGACTTAATGCTAACAGCTATGCAGTAGGGACAATTGCGTACTTGTGCTCAGGCTTGTGCCCTGAGGTCATTTGCCTTACAAGTTTCAGGATACCTATTGGAATTACTGAAGTTACACTGCAAACAGGATTTTATACAAGAGTTACATGAATGAATTGAAGATAAAAGAACAGGAAAGAAAATACTTTTTTTTCAGAAAAAGAAGAACTGGAATCAATTGTCTTTCAATAAAAAATATACAAAGGGCTACAAATTCCAGGAATAAGTTTAAAATTAGCAAAGCACCTGGAGCTCACATTTAAAATATTGGAAAACCTTCAGCAAAACTTCATTCTGATGATAAACTCTTAGAAATGTGATATTCTCATAATGGACAACTTTGTGTACAGTATCACAGGTATTCTGTCTTCATGTATTGAAGGCACTCTTTTTGTACAGATTTCCTTTAAGATTCCTAGTAGGTAAACTTTTAAAATTTTACAGAAAACTGGAAAAATCCCAAAGTTGTATCTATTTCCAAGGGAAACAGCTTGCAATCACATTCTTTTACAGAGTGATTTTTGTATGTTTTTGTTGCTGTTGTTGCCTTTCTGGCATAGTGGAAGGGACAGAACTGTACTCAATTATGGAAGAGTATTATGAAATGCAAAGGCACATACCATATGTGTGGTTAAAGAAGAAAAATATATGTGAAAATACCCATTCTTAGAGTTATAGAATTAATTATGCAAAAACTATGTAGTGGACTTAAAAAATAGGACACCCATTTATTTGCTGATGTGTTTAACATTGCTTTTATACCAATGTTGTTGAGCCAAAACTAAGAAAGTGTAGATAAATCTTGCGCATTAGTGCACAGCCAAGAGCCACCAAGAATCCTTATGAGACACATAGAGCTTTGTTGCTGGTGGTAGTTCTATGCTTGAGTTTGTGTTGGTAGAAAACAGTTTGCCTGGGTGTTTATTCCAGTCCCTAGCACGAACTACCTGAATTCTGAACTTCCAGAAGTAAAGCTTTTGAAAACTGGATTTGAAATAAGGAAAAACAAATTAATTCTCCAAATATAAATCAAAGTGAAGGGTATATATAGACCACTTTTAGTAAAGAAGGTGTTTCTGTTGACACAACCAACTGAGTCTGTATGGAGTATCAACGTCTATTGGTGATGTGATAGTACTGTTCAAAATCAAAATAATTATTTTACTTTCTGTGCTTGGATTTTGTGACCCACGAATGCCAGTAAATTTTCCATCTGTTTGGAAACTATTAACTGCATTTCTCTCCCTTTAGCTAGTAAGACACCACCCTATGATTTATTGTAGATGAAAAGTAGAATAGTCAGAGACTCTAAGGATGTAAACCCTCTGGAACGATCTGGTTCAATGCAATTGTTATTAGGGTAATCTGGGGTCAGCAGTCTGGCTGGGGAAGAGATGCATTTCTTTGCCTCACCTCACAACCTCCTTATTCTAATATTTGTAAACCTTCCTGTCATTAAAGACTAATCATAGCTGTAATTCCAACAGACGTTTTTCACTAATCATCACTCAGGCAACGTAAAACCAAACCATCTTGTAAATGTTGCTGACATGGAACCAAACTCCAGAACCTTTTCTGTCTCAAAATCCAAAAAGTGAAAATTTGTGTATTTGCCTGCAGTTTTGCTCCATTTTCTTCAAGGGCTACTGGGTGTGTTTGAAAGGGCATTTGAGTACTAGCTGCAAATGCACCCACAAAACTGGAAGAATCACAGTGAAATCCATGTGGTATTGTAATTATTTGCTGCTGTATATGGCCACAATGGCTCTATGTACTAATGTGTTTTGAAATATCTTTGTCTGACTAACTTGGGAAACAGCCAAATGAAATTTTGTCTGAGTCCTGAGTCTAGTCACTGTTATGGTCTATATTTATGTCTGTGTTTGGTGAATGCATTTGAAATAATCCTGATAGAAGTCCAGGATTGAACCAGGGGAGAGGATATGGTGCAAACTTGTAATTAATGATGAATAAAGCACTTGGAAATTCCAAAGGCTGTTTTTTCCCCTCACACTATATTGTTCCTTGTGCTTTCTTTTTCATATTTACAAAGGATTTTGTTCCTGTCTCACTTCAGAAGGAAGGATATAAATGTTTTTATGTATTCTTGCCAAGAAAATATTTTGGTAATTAAGGGGCCATGTTTTGAAGTGCTAGAAGACCCCTAAAAGGTATAGAATACAGTGAATTCTGAATTAAGCCTCATATTTTGTGGACAAGCTGTCACCTTTTCTCTCCTTAAAAATACTAATCATTTAAATACTTCCTAACAAGGGACTCAGAATTTTGGTTTCTTAACAGAGGTGATAGCTTGAAAGCCCCAAAGACTGACACTTCAGGAGATGACCTGTCAGCTGAGCTTATATCTTCAAGAAAAAACATGTGCTGGTCGCCCAGATCAGGGATTCTTGGGGTGTCAGCAAGTTTTTGCCTCTGTGAACTGAGGAATTGGTGCTTACACACCACGCCTCCAATCTTCAACAGATCTGCTATGCCTTCTTCAAGGTAAAAACTATCCTTTGCTTGCAGCAAATATGCTTCTGCTCATTAATGACATCCAGTCACTAAAATCATCACACTGGGGATGTTTCTTTCTGAATAAGGAGTAAACAGAGACATTTTGATAGGTTCTGAATTGAGGTTAAATTTTGCAAAAGTATAATTATAAAGGAGACACCAGAGTTGGGCTTTAACTTAGTATGACCTTCTAATCATTTATAGTGAAGTCATGGAGTGTAAGTATGCCAGCTACACTGTAATGCTCACTATTTATAGCCAAGTTGTTAAGCCTAGCTTGACTTAGGTAATAAAGTTCCATTTATCTCATTAAATTAGTTAACAATAGAGATTATTTTCCAATTCATACTGGCAATAAACGCAGCTCAATATTCCTTAGGCAAGTGAAGGGATTCCCTTTTCAAACATCCTGATGTATTAGAAGAATGAAAGAATATATTGTCCTTGAGACTTGCTTGCCGTTTTTGCAGGTTTTGAAATGCAAGAGTTGGTAGAAGTGTTAGCAGTAAGGAAAACATAGGTTGCAAAGGAAGATGTGCCATTATTAACTTTGAGAATTACTTTGATTGGCCATGATGCTGTGTTCACAGAGGAATTACACAGAAGGCAAAAACACAAACTCAAAGTGCCATTATTTTCCAAAAAAAAAAAAGAGTTAATTTCAGAATGTAGCATCTATCTTTTATAATTTTGTATTAGGAGTAAGGTTTTTGTGCCATAATTGTTATTGCCTGGGTGAGATGTCACAGCTGTGGGGATAACCCTGAGCGTTTGATTTTAGTGCAAATGCAGGCCAAGTACAGAAGGAACTGATAGTAACAGTGCAGCAAGACTTTAGGAAGAGTGATGAAGGAAAAGTTTAGCAACATCATGGTTTCAAATGATTAAAAGCATGCTTTAAAATACTTTATTTTCATGAATGTCTAATACAGTGAAAGAGTTTGACTGTGAAGACCTGGGAAGCAGTAATGAAACAGTTACAAGACTTTACAAGGATTCTGTTTTGAGAGGAAGAAGTATGTATTTGAAGAGGGCTTTTAAAGACTATTTTTATGGCTAAGAGCAGTAAGCAATCTAGACAGCAGTCAAAATCTTTGGCTGCAGAATATCAAGCCAAATCACTCCCTCTTGGGGAGAAATTGGTAGAATAGGAAAATGTCATGAGGCACCTATTCTAGATTCCCATAAATAATTTTCTCTATGGGATATTTTTAAGAACTACATATTTGCTGATGTTAAGTCTACTTTTCCCTTCAGCTATATGAGTTCCCAGGGTTCCTGGGCAGAGTGTCCATCTCACTTCTATAAGGGCTGGATCTGCATGGGCAAACTCATTTTTTCACTGTGGCATTGGGGCCCTTTGTCAGTAGGTTCTTGCTGAGGCCAAATGCGAATATCTAACTCTTCCCTGAGACTGCCTCAAATCCTAGAGTATGGGCAGATTCTCTGCCTACTCTTTTCCAAAGGCTATCCATTGCAGTGCTTGTGGTCTTTATAGAACAGAATCTTCTCAGGCGTGTACGGAGGGGATGATTTTGCTATAATTTCCTGAGTTGTAGATGGAAGAAAGAGAGATCAATGATATAGACTGGATGACTTCCTGAGTTCTCTTTCAGATCTATTTTTCTGTGATTCCAATATCACAAAAACGTGGGTGGGAAGCATTAAAGGCAGCAGGGATGCAATGAGTTCTGCTCTTCCTAGAGAATTTCTGTGGGCTTTGAAAAATATTTAGGTACATGTTAGCGGAGGCTTTGTATTGGCAATGCTGCAAGGATTCTTTGTTGCAGGAAACTAAGAGCTGCTGGGAGTTCTGGCAGGAGAATCGAATAATCATCGCAAACTCAGATTCTGCAAAGTGATACAAATACACCAGAACATGGTTTGATAGCTCAACAAAGCAGAGTCGAAAGCGCTAAACGTGTTTGCCTACTACAGCTATGACTGTGTCAGGTGGAGAGCATTGTGAAACCAAGTATTGGACACTGCTAACTCCCAGAGCTAAGTTGACATAACACTTAGCAGGTTCATGCCCCAGACTAGTGCAGAATAATAATGAGGAGAATGAAACCACATAGAGGAACCTCAAAATGACCTCCAAAAAAGAATTGCTTTTGCTCTGAAACTATTTCTTACTCCTGCACTTTATTCCAACTCTATGTTACTTTGCCCTAGGCTTCTTTACATGGTACATTTACTTGTGGCTGTTGTGTGATCACATTCTCTTAGTTTTCTCTACATTTGTATTTATTTCTCACTCTCCCCAGCTGCTATGGCTCATTAACCCTTTTAGGCAAAACCATATTTGTGGTCAGTAGCTTCACTTTACTGGTCTTTTCTCTTGATCCACTTGTGAGCTTCTGCTATTCATGACAAAAACCTAAACCTGATATTTCCTCTGGGAACACGGGAAAAAATGAATATGAGGCCTGTTGCTGCACTTATCAACTGTAAATAGACTACTCTACAAAACCTCTTGGACAGAAGAGGTAAAATTATGTTACAATCAGTGGGCATTTAATTGACTATACTATTTTTAGGTTCTGGAAATGCTCCATTTTTGTAGAACAATGAACAAGTTCAAGAACAGTGTTCCAACACCAAAATTTTTATGGACTATTGACCTACTTTTCTATCTTTAGCAATAAGTAGAAAAATGGTGCAGAGCAACAAAGATTTTCAATGGGAGTCAAGTGCCTAAAATTCCCATGTAATTTGTTTCCATTGGTAAAGTATGTGATGAAAGCTGGGCAGAATATATGAAAATTAAGTATTAGTTTGAGCCAAAACTTTGTGTTCAAAGAGTTCAAACTGAATAATTCTGAAACTAAAACCGGAGTAAATTTTAGTTACTTTACTCCATCCATTCAGGAAGGATGAAACTCAGAAAGTCAACTCTCCCATACATGAAAAGTCCGTAATTGGATTTTACTGTTTGAGCCCTAATCCACTAGAGAAAAAATGATGCAAAATGTGCAAATGATGCAATATGTGGCGTATATGTTGCCTAAAATTTGCACATGAGGAGCAGCAAACTTAGTTTAGTCACAGGAGGATCTGTGTCTTAGAGTAAAGGTCACAGTCCCACACATTCCCTGTGTTTGAGAATGCAGTATTAATGCAATGCTTTCTGGCTTTTAGCAGTCTGTGCTATGAACATTTATGAAATCTTTAAATTGCAAGTTTTAGCCTTTTTAAAAAAAAAATTATGGCTTATAATCTTTTTTTTAAAAGAGAAAAGTATTGACTGGATGCTGTTAGCTGATAAAAAAGACTAACGATACCCTGAGTCACGGAAATTTGGGGCTTTTTGTTTTTACATATATGTTTCCATCTCTCTGCATCTAGCTGTGATTAGAATTAATACATCCTTATTAGTTCAGCCTTCATTGGAGCACATTTCAAAATACAGCCATTGAGTATTCAATCAAGATTTTGTAGGAACAATCACTTTGCACCTGCAGAGGATGCGTGACATATTTAAATGAGGTACATTGGCTCCAATCTTCTGCATAATTTTTTGTGACTTCAGAGGGGTTACCCTAATTTACACTGCCTCCACAACTGCTCATGCACAGCCTGTATGCTTTCTGCATGTGGAACCCAACAAGTTCATTGAGAGATCTACATATATCCTGGACTGTGAGGATGGACATTTATGTATGTGAACATCCGTTGCAAACACAGAGGAATGACTATCAGCTGTTACAAATTGGTACAGCTGCAAGGGCATTACACCTATGCACATCTTTTAAAGATCTAGTCCAGTAGGTTTTATGACTTGTTGACTGAATGGATGAAATTGCTGCAATAAATTTAAAGACCCTTTTGAATGTGTGGTTGTCTTTATAATTCGTTTTTATTTCCATTGTCTCTGTTTGTTGCCATTGGGCCCATTTGACATCAAAATAAGAGGATAAAACAAAACAGTAGTTTAGCACACACTGAAATGGAAAATACAAAAAGGCTTAATAAATACACTGTCTGTGTAACTGCCAACATCTGGAATAGCTTTGTAGCCAAGTGTCTTGAAACAACCTCTTAAATACAGTCCTCAGTAATCAAATCTAAATACATGCTAATTCAGAAAGCTCTAAGATGTTACATTGAAAACATCTTTTGAAAGAACTTCCTTTCCTTCATCAACTGAAGATACTGTTCCCATTTACTTTTGCTGCATAGTTGAGACTACTACTTTCCATCAGTCTGCTGGATCACTTACCGATGTTTACAGTATAAAATAATGGTAGGTAACTAGCCAAACTGATCCACTGTATTTCTGGAATTCAGTCAATCATTCCTTAAAATATACATATCATTAAGAAATTCTTTATAGGTGCAGTAAGAATGCTTTAAATTCTCTAAAATTAAAGAATGAAGAGAATTTTACTTTTGAAAGAAAAAAATCACAAAAACAAAAGCCATCTTCTGAACAAAAAAATATTCTAGTGGTGTTAGGCAAGAAATTTGAGTTGTTGGCCCTTCCCAGAGCATTATCAATTGAAGAAAGACCTATATGTTAGCCTGCTCTTGAGCCATACTCCACCAGACAGAGTGGGCACAGCCTTTGGGTTCATGTCTGCATGCACCGCACTCTGTGAGAAAGCATGAGCATGTAGCTTGTCTGGTAGTTTTCCATCAGGCTCAGGCTTCAAACTCCAACAGGTCTTCACGGCCTAGTTCAACATTTCAGTGGTAGCTAAAGAGACACACATGCATCGATTGCATTATTTGGGTCAGTAGTTCACGTTAATTTCAACTGGTAGTCCGTTACTGGAAAAGAGGACGTAGAGATAAGGAAAAAAACATTTGAAGAAGGGAGAGGACTAATGGGAGAGTGTAATACAGGAGTAAGGCCAAAATGAAGAAAGTGGCTGAAAGAAAAAAGAATCTCATTAATAATAAACATTTCCATGTTTGTGTTTTTAAGAGTCAATTAAAGATTGATTCAGTTACCCATGTAGCCTTTGAGAGTCCCTGTGGTATCTCAGATATCCAAATGGCACTGGCCGATATGATATGGGACCCATAGGAGCGACATACCCTTTTCCAGCTGAAGCTGGAAGCCAAGTGGGATAGACTGGGCATCTCAAATGACTGTAGATACTTGAAAGTGAGCTATGTAATTTATCTTTTAGCCTGCAATGGATGCAGGAAAATAAGATCATCTGCCTTTGAGATCGTTTGCACACTAAAGTCTGTAAGAGGTCCATATGCAATACTATCCTCATTTCCTAGACTCCGTTGTCAAAGTAGTTTTAAGATAAGAGTTG
This sequence comes from Harpia harpyja, assembly GCF_026419915.1. Classification (NCBI taxonomy): domain Eukaryota; kingdom Metazoa; phylum Chordata; class Aves; order Accipitriformes; family Accipitridae; genus Harpia; species Harpia harpyja. The sequence goes on from NC_068944.1 coordinate 44,679,391, forward strand.
TGCCACTGTAATTATGGAATAACAAAAAGCACTCAGAGTAGCAAGAGAGTTACAGGCATGGTAGCATTTAGATTTCCTATGCAGGTATATGTGAAATAATATGTTGTATTAATTGTGGCAGTAGTATGACTTCCATGAGCAGCTGGCTGTACAGTGTTCCTAGCTGTCTAGCAAGGATCCTAGTGGTCTGAAAGCTAAGGTGCTTTGGGAAAAGAATAAAGCTTATGGTATTTCTACTTTAGCCACTTTAGTGGCAAACTGTATCAGTTCAGGTAGCTTTTGTGGAAAGAGAAGGTGTAATTGTAAGGCCTCAGGGTCTTTAAGAAGGTAAGAAAACAACAAGCACTTCCTTCTCTCAGTAGCACTCTGAACTATGACCACTGGAAACCACAGAAGCTTTACTTCTTTCTGGTTTTCTTTTTACTCATTTCACAATTTCTTATGTTACTGGCAGCTGTTTATTGCATTTAGCTCACTGGTCTTTCATCACCCTATGTTCATTTGGCCATGACTGCTTTAACTCATAGCTTTCATGGGCAGTCTGGAGGAGGTCCTGAACTCGGCCCTCTTGAGAGCCTTACGCTGTTTCTTCTTGGCTTGTGAGGTCAAGCCATCCATGTGGCCTGTTTGGTGGACTTATCTTTGATGACTGGCAAGGGTGCATTTCTCTGATTTCTTCAATCCTAGCTGAGAGAAGGGAAGAGAGGAAAGAGCAGCACAAAGAGTAATAAATACTTCCATAGTCAAGACAAATAGGGTCTGTGCTGTAACATGTCTGGTACATCAGGATCCTGTTCACCTCAGTAAGGCACATCTCAAGGAATACTTGCAGCTGCTGCTGTTGGCTTAACAGGACAGGGGCTTCTGCATTGTGACAATAAACACACACACAAGTTAAGGAAAAGGGAAAATGCCTACATCAGACATTCTTCATAATTTCTTTCCTGACAAAGAAGCTTAGCATAGCCACACTGGGCCTGTATTTTTGTGAATATTATTTATTTCAGATGCCTAGTCCAAGGTGTATATACAGAAATAAATTCATTGTTCTTCAGCCCCCTCAAAATATTTGGTACAGTAAGAATCAACTGGTCAAAGTAGTTAGGTATTTATCAATGGTGGACTTGCTGTTTTTAATTCTGCTCTTTGCCAAAAACATAGCGGTTAAGCTATCCTGTTACTGGACAGTTATTTAATAATGGAATCCTATGGGCGAAAATATTAAACATACCCACTCAGTGAGATGATTTTTTTAAAAAAGATCTCAGAACTGTGAAAATTATCGCCCACAGAGGTCAGTGGATCTGACGTGGTTGAATGGAAAATGCATTTGCATTATTGTTCCTGTCATAAAATACTGCCCTAGTTTCTTCCCTCTGCCTTACACTGACAATTTACATTTTCAATACCATATCCATAGAGATTTGATTTTCTTTATTAGAGCATAGCCTGCATGCCTCTGTCTTTAATAACAAAGCATATAGGTACAGAAAGAAACAAACCACTCTGTTCACAGTGAAAATGAACCATTTAGGAGAATGGGAATAAAGACATTGCATTCAATTTTTTCCTGAAAATGCCATGACCCTCTTATGCTTGATTCTTTTGAGGTGCTAAGCCCCCTGCTATGACTGGAAATTGAAGAAGCTCAAAGTCTTATGGGGACTGGGTTCTCATTTGGTTTTAGACACAAAAATATTGACCCCTTTTTGTTCTCTATAGTGTAGTAGATTATGAAACAAATGAGAGAGGCAACATTCTGGAAAAAGAAATCCTCTTTTTATGTCACCATATAATTACAAAAACAGAGGAAGCTTTTCAAGGTTCTATTTTATAAACAAAAGACATGCCAAATTGCCTAGATCTGACAAAAGTTTACTTAAGTAAGGACATCATTTACAAATAATTTTCACAAGATTTTTGCTAGACATGCAAAAACCAAAGCCTCATCTTTTTTTTTTTTTTATTTAAAGATGTATCCGCAAATGATCCCTTACTCTGGAAAGAGTAGATCAGAAATATTGACTTGCTGCGGTTGCTTGCAAGTGCCACTATGCTCCTCAGTAACTTGTTAGCCAGGCATGTGTTCTAAATACAGTGAACCAGTATGGGGTCATGGCATTTTCAGAAAAAAGTGTACTCTAGATAAAGATTCCCAACTTCCTAAATGGTTCATTGTCACAATGAATGGAAGTGTTTTGTTTCTTTCTGTAACAGCAATGTCTTACAAAATAACATATAGCAAAACACCACATGAAAATAACAATATTAACATTGCAAGTCAAGCAATTATGAAGTCCGAGAATTATAAGTTCCCTGTGCCGCCTTAATTCAGTTTCCTTATGAGTGTGCATTATGATAAATTATATAATTGCTTATCCTTCTTTGCACAGGATCTGTGCCCCATGGGCTCTTGCCCAGTCAGTCTTCGTATCACATCTTGCCTCACTCCTTGTCTCAGCACTTTTTAATCAAAATTCTTGGAAATCTCCTTCTTGGAAGTGACTGAAGTGCCTTAGCTGACACTTTCCCCAGCAAGAGTCTCTGAGGTATACACAGCAGGGAATGCTTCAAACGTGAAAATGGTTAAAATTTAGCAAAGCTGTAAGCAGTTGGGAATGTATTCTTATATAGTGAAATTAAACTACAGAAAGCACAAACTGGTTTTACTTTTACTTTGCAATATGAGGTGCTGTGTTGAAGGTAGGGTGTCTGGGGCCCAACAAAAGATAAGATGTTAATATAACCCATGTTCATGGTTACAACATAAACAGCGAAGCATGGTCTGGGGTTTCATTTCAAGTTATTGCTGGCGAACTCCCATTGTAATAACCGGCATTCCAAATCTACCCTTCAATTACAGACACAGAAAAGGGAAAATGGTTAAATTGCTTGAATTATTGAGTAAAACTTGCAGTTAAACATTATTCCTCTCCCTTTTAGCTGCAGGGAGTTTTTATAGGGAAATTCCCTTCTTTGGCTGTCTTTTAGATTATATTAAAAACAGTAATAGTTCTTCTGGGATAAAAACAGAAGATAGTTGATCTGGATTGGACTTCCTAGATTTTCTGTTGCTATTCACTCTTATCCTGTTTCCTGGAGGACAAAAGACAAATGTTCAATGAAGGATTCAGGAAAGAGAAACAAGCCAGAAAATGCAACTTCTGCCTGAGGTGCTGACTCAGACATTCATGAGTGGAGGACCTCAAGCACAGCCTATGTTCTGATCAGCCAGCTAGAGATGTGGAAGAGTTATGCCAGCTTTGATTGGGGTACTTGCTTTCAGCTGCCTTTTGTTGGTTTTACATCACAGTTACAAAAGATGCAATGTGTATGAGAAAAAGAGAGGGAAAAAGAGCAAGAAAGAAAGAATCGAATAGGAAAGCCCCCTTCCCTCTCCCCTCTGCCCTTATTTTCCCCTCTAAATCCCAGACGGTTGAGAGCAAGGCTTTCTGATGGAGGTGGGGTTCATATGATCAGATTGGCTCCTTCAGCCACGCCTGAGCTGGAGGTTTCACAGAGAGGCCCTTCACCCCACATGATATGGGAGAGCACACACCATTGATTTCAGCTGTAAACATTTCCTCTACGTCTCGAGTCTTTCAGCTTGTGGTAACCTGTGGCTTCACTGCAAGCCTTGAAATTCCATTATTGGAACAAAGCATCAACTCAGCTCTATTTTATGTTGTTTTCAGTAACCTTTCTTGAATTTATTGTTTTGTAGTACAAAGTATACAGGCACCATAGCGGGAAGACATGCAAAAGTTAAGAGAGGAATAGGACAAATTGAATAGTTTGTTGTTTATCTTAGTCTTACACAACAGTCAACAGATCAAATAAAACCATTCTTCACTCAAGTCTCAAGCTTGTTCATGAAATTCTTAGTAAGATTAGGGAACAAAGTATAAACTTGACATTATAAAAGGATGGCAAATGTTAATGGCAATTCCATTCCCAGTACTTGAGAATATATTGTTCTTTTTCTCACTGTTATTCTACCAGTTATCTTACAAGTCTTATTCCTCAGGGAGTTGTGCTTAAAAGATTTGCAGCTCTGAGCAAACTCTGGATGGGAACATATTCAGACTTCCTGGCATTAATCAGAGAGGTCTCCAGATCCATGGCAGCATTTAAAGCTTTGTCACTGTAATTTTTCACCTTTTTTTTTCCTATCAATCCTGCCTTTGCAACTGCCTTTACTTGATGTGGTTATTTGGTACAGTCAGAGGTTGTTCAGAAAGTTTTTGTTCCATAGCCTCATGTGATTATATATTATTCTGATATACTGTCAGATTGATGTAGTATGTGCTGCTTTTCTCTTGGTATAGACCTCACATCATAGACAAACAAAGCTGAACTGCCATATTGGGACTGCTGTGTACAGCATCCTAAGTTTCTCTCGTCTTGGATCCTTTTACTAGATCTGGTCTGAATAAATAAGATTGGGGCTCCACTGCATCAAATATGATGTTGTAGCTGACTGTGAGACAGTCTTGATAACTAACATTGGCATGTATTTTAATAATTGCTTTTTATGACTTATAGTGTTTAGCTTTTATCTTTTAGTCTGATTCTAGAATGAACCTGGAATGTTTACTCATTCCTTTAACAGCCAGTTTTACTTTCTCTTTATATAATTTTTCTCTTCTTTGTCTGGGAAAGGCATGAATTCATTCCTCTATTCTTCTTTTTAACAGCATAGTTAGAAAAAGAAAAGGTAGAGGGAGAGGGAAGCAAAGTGGGAGAAGAGGGAAAAAGAGAGGAAGAAAGACGGAGAACATCTGGTGATACTTGTAATGCTCACATGATTCCTTTGGAAAAAAGCCAACAACTAAACTTATGTTTTTGAGACTGAACATTTGATATGGTGGCTTTAAAAATTTGGAAGTACACTTTGGATAATTCTTACGTATAAAGAAGCCTTGGAAGGTCAGCCCAATGAACCTGGCAAATGCTGCTTACAGTTTCAAATGATTCACTGATGCCCCAAGAAAATGCATATTAGTACAATGTCCCTTATGAATACAGTGTCCAGGACTGGCCAAACTAGTCATGGAGTGGTTACATTTGGAGTCAATGTGATCAGGAGTATGTTCTTATTCAGTCATGTGCTTCTACTTTTTTTTTAATAAAAGCTTCTGCCAAGCAGAGGGAAAAAAAGTCTAATTGATTCTCTTAGCTTTTTTCCTAACATCTATAGTGCAAAATAATATTAAAATAAATTATTATGTAGAAATACAAGAATCAGAAGCCTGTTGTTATTATAACATCTACATTGGTTGTAGCTGACCATACAGCTCATATTGCTGGTGTTTTTAAGAAACAATGCAGTAGTACCTTCAGTAGCCAGAAGAAAGGCAAGAAGGAGCAGAAAATATTAAATCATGCAGATGGACCAGATGCTGCTTGTATAAATGGGATGAGCAGCTTAAAGGCAGGGATAGATGCAGAGGGGAGCAAAACTCTATTACTGGCAGACCAAAGAGATCGATGAATGTCATTTGGCTCATTTTCATGATATTTTTATGGGGTTTTTTTGTTGTTGTTGTTAGAGTATTCTTGAGATAACTGTGATTTTTATGTTATTTTAAGAGTTACTTATATGGATTTTTTCTCAAAGAGTAAGTGTATGACAGGTTTGTATTGTGTTTGAGGGGGCAAACTTTTTGTGGCCTTCAGCCTGAACATCTGATGTGCTTTAAAATAAGCTGACGCTGCAGCATAAAAATGTTGGGGTTTTGTTGATGTTTGCTTTTGCTTAAAAAAAAAATTACTTTCTGCTAGTGAAGGCTCATTAACTACAAGATTTGCACTGTAAAGGTTGCAATGTAAGAGAGGGCTCTAAAGTGACAAGCGAAGACTTGTTAACTTTTGTTAAATTGTTATTATTTCATTCTGCTAACTTCCTCTCTTACCCCCCCCCCCCCCCCCCCCCCCTTTCCTTTTGTGTGTGTATTTTACTTAGCTGTTTAATACTGACTGTAAGTCCTGTTGGGAAGATGTTATTACCTTCAGTTATTGGTTCAATGCCTAACGTGATGGAATCTTGATCCTGGATTGGTTTCTATGAGATTTATCATAAAGCAGACATTTTTTCAGTGTTGAACTGACTAAATATATCAGGTCACTTCAAAAACTTAATCATGAAACCGTTAGATCCCTCAAATACCAAGAAACTCATAGAGAAATTTCTGAATCAAACTTTTTGAAAAGTTTTACTTGCTAGAAATTTGGTATTTTACCTTTCATCCGGGCTTGAAATGAAAATATTTAAGTTCTGATCGTTGAATGGTTGGAGTTGAGTAGACTGACAGATACTTGAGGAAAAACACCAAAGTTTTGCAGGACCTCTGAGGTATTGTTTAAACCAGTCAACATCGTGGATTAATCCTTCAGACCAAGTGATTTTTCATTACTGCTTTTTTCCAGAGTTGAAACAGGATACTTGAATATTGTGAATATTATCAACTGTTGTAAGGCAAACACGGAATTCCCTGACAAACAGCTAAACCAAGACACTGTGAATTGCTTTTTTTGGCTGCTGTGTCTTCAGCTGGGGAAACAGAACCCTTCACTTGGGAAAGACAGATTGAAAGCCTTTTCCTTCATTTGTCTTCTGAGGCCATGTTTTGAGAAATTTGGGTGGGTGGTCTCTGCACAACACTTTGTTCATTTACACGTACTGTTTACTATTTTTGCACCTTGAAACTAGGGATTTGTGTGTGTAGATATGTAGTTAGGCTGCCACAGTTGTTCACATGTATCAAAACCTAGTTGTCTAAATACATTTATAGCTTCCTATGTTATATTTCTTTAGAGAGAAACTTTATTTATGTTACTTTGAATATCAGTGTTAGAAAAGCCTGAACGGTCTGAATTCAGCAGCAGAAACCAAATTTCCAGTTGTACAAAACATCAAACTGTGACAAAATAAAACCCAAATGTTCTTTTAACCAGCTGTTTCATGGGATCCCAGAACATCACCTTTCCTTCAGGCCCCACGTTAAATGTGATTACAAATAGAATTTGGCCCTTCAGGACTCACATTTCTCTGTATAACATTGACTGCAATACTAGTGTTGCAATGTTAGTGTTTGATGACAGGAGTAATTCTCAGAAAGCGCCTTTTACATGGCACTGCCATATTTTAATTTGATTAAAAGAAGTCTGCATGTTTTTGAAGTTAAAAAAGAGACAAAAGAATGATGCCTTTGAACTAGAAGCTAGGAGCAAAATTAAGTTAGATTTTCTATGCCAGCTTTGAATCTAATACCAAGACACATCAGAATCTCAGTTCAATAGGGCTCAGGAAGCTTAAACAAGAGTCTGTCTCTGTTCTTATTAGCTCAGTGTAACTTCAATCACTTAACTGGAATTAGCTTTAATTTAGGGTCTCAGCCAAAAGACAATTTAAACAAGTCTTTAATTTTAAGCCCATGAGTAGGGGGACTACTGATATACCTCAAAGTAAGTACACGCTTATGGAATTTGCTGAATTAGAGGCTTATGATGTCAGAAATAAGAAAAAAGCCAAATTTCTATTCAAGTCATATTTTAACCATACCAGTTTAAAATTAGACAAGCCAAAATAATAATGCCTTTCTCACTCTTTAGATAGGGCCTAGTAGTAATTGCAGTGAAAATTTAAATTCTGAAGTTAGCTTGGAAAATACCAGCTTCTCCATATATTGTGAGATTGAATACAACATATGCATGTTTACTAGTGGGTACTCCATTTCTTTTTTATGGCCCAAGCACACTGTTGGAGATATATGTTTTGGAAGAGACCAATATTTTTAAATATCTCACTTTTGCTATAAAATGCATGTCAGAAAAATCTGGCTGAATTAAGTTCCAAAAGTTTGGAAGACATATATTAAAAAGATGAATGGCATATCCCGTTCATTACCAGTGCATGCTAGAGAAATACACGCCTTTGAAAAGCTTACCTTTGATCTCATATGAAAAGAGGTCCCTCTTACACAACAGCCTTTATTAACTCATTTTAGCCATCTATTCCCTGCCCGTCATTCTAAAACTTTATCTTCTTTTGTTTTCTGCCTTCTCAGAGAGGTTTAGTACCTACCAAGGCTGCCTTACAGTCTATTGGTTATGTTCTATAGCAGGCTTTCTTTTCTAGTGGAGCTTCTTCGATTCTGATGGTTCTCAGAGTTGTGCGCTGCTGCCCAGACTGGGGTTATCTGCACTGTTTTGTGCTGAACTGTGCTCACCCTGCACCTCATCTTGCATGGCAGCCTCACAGTAACTATTTTACTGAGCACTGCACACTATAGATGCAGTTCTTTAGCCTGGAATTCAAGTGTTTTTTCACCCCTTTAGCAGAGACGATCCTTAGTAAATTTATGCCATAAAATTGTTAAATGTTAAAAAACCTGATATTAACCAGCAAAATCTAGTAAGTGAGAATTCATGTTGCTGGAACATTTGTTCATGGAAGTGGACTCTGAAATCTGAAATGGCCTTAAATAATTATTATGCATAAATATATATAACATAATTGATTTTATTAACTGCAATATAGTTAACAGAATTATAATTAATTATAGTGTGGATTAAATCTGAGAAAATCAGTTCCCAGTCAGCTGCTTGTATTCAGCCCTCATTCTGCTTGCAGGCTTTTCATCAGTGGATACTAGAATCACCCAATATTTGTTATTTAAAAATACTTAGATTTCATTATTGACCTCATGGCGGTGATGAATAATTCTTTTTACTATCAGAAGAGGAGACCTGAACAAGTATGGCAATTTTATGTAGTTGGCAGGCTAACCACATCTCTCTCTTGAATACAGATGCTTTTCAAATCCTATTAGGTGTCACAGATACTATTTCTTTTGATTGCAAAGGGTAACAGATCTCAGTAAGATTTATCAAAAATTCCTTAAAGTTCCTTTCTGGATAAATAACAGGAATATTAGATACTCACACTAGAAATGTATTTGATGTAATTTAATTGAATCTTTGCATGTAACTGAGCACAGAAAAAAAAATAGTCCCAATTTCAATCAGGAAAACACAAAAATCACAGTATAACTCAAAACATATTCGTGTGACCATATTTGGTTCTCATTTTCTGCATAAATCCCTTTGAAAATTAACTCTTTACTACTAGAAGCAGATTATACATGGTATTTCTATCCAAAAATTCTCATTCACTGTCTTTCAATAGTTACACAAGTCAAGTGTAACTGTACTACTCCTTGAATGGTTGATGCATGAAACTTAAGTTTTCCAGTTAAAAATATGATAGAATTTTCAGTTTTGGTAAACACGCATGAAGTGTGAGTTTTTAGCCAAGGTAAATCCATTAGAACTAATATAATTGCAGTATGAATTACAGACAATTTGATAATACAGATTAATATTTCCTCCTTAGAAAGAATTAACAGAAAAAAATCTGGTATTTGTTTAAACTTTAGAAATTAGTACTACAGATTGGAGAGAAAAAGGAATTAGTCATGATTTTAGAAAAGTATATTTATTTTCATGGAAGCCTTTCTGACTTGAACAATTTTCAAGTTTATCAGAGCAGAATTTTTTGCATTAAGCTAGGGAAACCGTGTTACAACATTTGCAAGTAGACATTACAGGATTTACTTTTGACCAAATACTTATGAAAGAGAGGAAGACTTATCTTTCTCATTAGAACCTGTTGCAAGACTGTCCAAACTTTTATGATGATTGACGCAAAGAACAATTGTGAATACTCTTTTTTGTAGCTATATGCTTGTTTTAATATTAGAAAGTTTTACCGCATTTCAAAAGGTAAACCTAGTAAAGTAAATCAAGATACAGTGTTCCTAAACAACTCACCAGTTCATAATCTTCTTGGCAGGGACATCAGTCAAAGATATCATAGTCTGAAAAGCATTAGGCCAGTTTAAACAAAGCAATATTTTTGCAGATTTTCTAACTGGTATTATGCCAGGTCTCTTTCCCATGCAAAGTCATTTGGTGTCATTTTGGTTTTCTACCTATAATGTGCAATATATGCACAAAAATGAGAGGAGTTTTAGTATTTGCAATGTTTGCTGGTCAGAACGCTTCAGGTGTCTTGCTTGCATGTGGATGCCATTTCCACCATAATGACTCAGGCAGATAAGCTAATCTTCAGTAAATGGCTGGGCCTGAAAGACTGTGACTTGCAACCATTAGATTTGATGTGTGGAGTGATTAGCAATTGTTAGCAAGTCTGCCATTTACATGTGCTGAATTAAAAAGGCAAAATAATTCACAGGAATAGTTATGTTTAGGCTAGTAACAAGATGAGCCAGGAAGAGATGGAGAGACATCTTCAAATGAACCTACACATGGGGAAAGTGTGAATTGGAGTTTGAACTTATCAGACACCAGACAAACCCACTCCTTAGTCAAAATTGCTCTCTACTAGACAACCTTGTTATAGTTCAGTAAAGCATTCAGCCAACCACAAGACACAAAGCCACTGGAAACCAAACATTAGTTCTGATGGTCGTGGAACGGCTTTAATTTTGTGTAATTAACCTCAAATGGGAAACATGTGCACTTTACTCCTTGCAGAATGATGGACTGTTTAAGGGCTAATAGCTTTGCAAGAGGTAGGTCATGCTGGAGCTGCTAGGTTGCTTTCTAAGGCCTGCTTAATTTTTCCTCTCTCTTGGTTATTTAGAAAATGTTTTTAAAGGTGCTAATGATCATAAGTAAACTGACCTGAAGAGACATACTAAATAAACACACATTGTTGCCATAGATTCTTCTTAATTGTTCCTTCTGTGAACCTGCTTTTGCTATATCTGTTTGCTGTTTGTCTCATTTTTCTGCTAAAGAGGACAGGAAATTGAAGTTCTGGTGAGTGTAGCTACAAAACCAGTATTTTTTCTAAGTATAAGGTGCTGATTATCCTCCCTCCTTCCGCCTCTTCAAGAGCAGTACAGGTTTTCTGTGTGAGGCCCAGTGAAGAAGGCGTACCACAGAGCCAACTTCCTACCCTTGTTTTCCTTTGCGTTTGCTCCCCCTGTGGCTGTCATCCCTCATGCCTAGGAGATTACCTGGCCCCTACATTCATGTTACCTGAAAATTTATTTTTGAATACCGATACTTGATGCTGGTTCTACAGGAGTGTCAGTGATCTTAGGTAAGTGGTATACAGATGAAGATACACTGTTGTTGTATCACATATGATGACTGTGGCAGTCCCTGCTCTCCTCAGCTACATGGTGTGACTTGGCAGGGCTTTGCTCAGGGCACAGTTCAAGTCTTCTGTTTTGCAAATCTTCTTTTTATATGTGACCCCAAAGCAGTGATTTACTCCAGGTGCCAAGGCTTTCTGCTAGACAGTTCGTTCCTAGGATTTCCTTTTATTTATTTATCCATTTCATTTGCAAAGAACATTTTACTGAGTGACGTGTTAATACGCACTGTTGCTGGTTCCCTGACAACTCTAGTTGTTGTCTTAAATACAGTTGCCCGAGTTTTAAACACTTCATTTTAAATGCTTCAAAAGTTCAGTTTATAAACTAAGTAGGCAAAACACATCAGTCCTTCAAAAGAAGGACAATCTCTTTGAGATGTAATAAATTTTTTGGTTTACATATTAAACTATGAGTTAAAATGAAGTTGAGGTTTGGGACAAGGGGAGATAAGGAAGGAGCGTAAGGTACTTCAGCTAAGTGCTTGATCAAAAAGTTTTGCATATTGCAACTTCAGATTTTAAATGACATTTACTTAGTTTTTACCTGATTTTTTTTTTTGAGATGCAGTGCTTGTCAGAATGACCTACTGAATCAAACCAAAGTTCTGCCTGGCCCCATGTGTCACCTCTGACTGCTGCTGATCCAAGACCATAAGGCCAACTTATAAAAACATACTCACTTGGTATAACCTCCCCGCTTCCAAAAATCTTGGTCATAGGGACTGATTGAGATAGATATGGTGTCATTGTTTTTAATCACTGTTGTGGTTATTTTCTTCATAATTTTGTATAATCATTTTTTGGACCCTGGAAAACATTCAGCATCCACAAAGTCTGTGGCAAACTAAAAGTTTGTTTTTACCAAAAGTCTGTTGGGAGGACTGCTCCTTTCCTACTTAATACAACATTTGGACAAAAACAGAGCAAAAGCTGTTTGTAGATATAGTGGAGTCTTCCGAAAAGTATCAATATAGTTTGATAAACTTATTTTAAAGCTGGTACTAGAACTATTTTTATAACTTTTACATAACTGTTGATGACAGCAAAATATGTTTTCATAAACTATAATATGAATGGTGGCAATTATTGCTGTTGTTTTTCATTTAATACAAAATCATTTTATACAGTATGCAAGAAATCAGGGATTTTGTTTCCCATCTTTTTTGAGTATTTGCCTCTTGGCAGGAGTCTTGTATGACAGGCACTTTCCACTTTATAGCATGTATTTTTGGATGGGAATATCCAGTACTATTATTTAGATAGAAATAACATCTTTCCAGTTACTATAGAGGTATAAAGTCAAGGCTGCTACACTAAAGAGATCAAAATGTGTATAAGTCATTCTGTGGGCTCTGTAGTTTTTAAAACTTTGTAGTGAGTTGGACATTTGTCTGCTTGGTGAGTGTTCTCAGGACTTGCCACCCCTCTGTGAGAGGAACTGCATGGATGGCATTGGTCCAGCACCTGAGCTGGGAACTCAAAGTTTAAGGCTCTTATTTAGGGGAGAAATTACTTTAAAAAACTGCTTTTAAAATAATTTAAATGAAAACAGAACCCACAGAATAAGCAAATGAATAGAACAAATTTAATACAGATACTGTGTGAAAGGAGTGAATAACTGGTAAAGATTTAACTTGTAAAGAATTTTCCAAAATGGGCTACAGTAAGCCTTTTAGCATTACTTCATCCCTTCTAGCATTCTCGGTATATCTTTGCTACCTGCTTTTTAGATTTGGAGCAGTCTTTTTCCACTCTGTTGGTACAGTATGTAGAGTTTGGGTGCCTGACGTAGGAACTCAAGTATTGCTAAATGTCTATAATGGGAAGGATCAACAGGACATCTGTGCAGAGGTAGAATAGGGTCTTGAGAGGAGATAGATCTAATTCCTTCCACTAAAAGAAAATTTAGGAGAGTGTCTACAAATTAAAGGGCTGTCTTACATAACAAGTGGTAAAGCTGTGAGATAAACAAAAAATTACTAAAAAACAGACTCAGGGCCAGTGCCTGCTTTCTTTTTTCTGTGGCAATCACACTGAAGACAGCAGGATTTCCCTAGTCTAATTGTGAGCAGAATTTGGCCCTCAAATGAAACAAACATCTGGAACAATAATAAGTTTATTTACATAGCCACCAACTTCCAACCCCTCCAAGGCGCTCAAGGCAATGCTCAAGAAAGCAAATCACAATAATAAATAGAATAGATAAAAAATAAATTAAAGCATCATAGGACACAGAAAATATCTTGGAAGAAAATGATTTTTTCCAAGAACAACTTCAATTAAGTTGAACTTGACAATGAAGACCAAGTTTTTTAGTATACAGCTGTGTTTAAAAGCCTGCAATGGGTGTGCAGAGGAAAAAATTTAAAAACCAAGCAGGACATTGGAGTGTGAATTACCTTGGAGATTAGAACATGGCAAGAGGGGAGAAGGAAAGTAATTTCAGAGTCATGGACAGGACATTCTGATTATCTGAATGTTTTTACTCTAATTAAGATGTTTAGATAAACATTTGGCAGGCTAATTGCATTTGAAATCTAAATACAGTACCTAAAATGGAAAAATTTCACTGTAGCTAGCTGACAGCATTGGAATAACAACCTATTTCTCTTCATTTTTTAAAAACTCCTGTTAATTAATGAAGATACATTAAAACCAAACAGATCTCTGCTTCTGGGTGCATCCATTGATCTGCCTGTGCAAGAGGCCAGTATGCCTGTGTGATCATCTATGTTCAGTTCCAGTGGACATCTCCAGGGTGAGATGTGAGTTGAAGTTTTATGCTCACAGATTAATTGTTTTCTCAGACAAAAGTCTAAAAAGTCTTGACAGTTTGATATGGTAGGGCCTAATTGCACTGCAACTTCTCATAGGTAATAAGAGTAAAGAGCAATAAGGCTGTGTTGTTTCTGTATCCTGCACATCTCCCTCACCAACATATTCATAACCATTTATTTCCTCCTACCGTCTAGATGAGGATATCCAAGGATATTTTGCCCTTATGATCATGTAATACATAGCTACAGAATTTTCTTGTTTCCTTCCTTCAGATATATAACCTTTCACTTTGCTAGTGTATCAGACAGAAGTGAGTCTTTTTTTTTAAATAGATAGGAGGCTGAAGGATCACCATAGCTACAGACTTCAGTATCCCATCAAGAGTTCACACACAGTGTTTGCTCTGGGCTCTAGTAAGTCACAGAAGTCAGATCTTAAAATTGGCATATTTTGATTCAAATAAAAATATACATTTTATTTGATATTCATGTGTCTAATGATCAAAGTTACCCGTCCTTCATTTTAAAAAGTTATGAGAAGGAAAGACACAATATACAGTATCTATAAAAAACAAAATAAATTGAACTGTCTAAACTGTTTCTAAAGTATGTGATAGAGACAAAACACACAGTGGTATTTTCTGGCTTAGAGTCTGTCTTGGCATGATGTTTTTAAATCAGTCATGGCTTTGCCACATGTAGTTAATGCAGTCATATCATACACTTGCCAATAAAAACTTTCCTAGTGCTATAGACCATCATGCATTCACTTAAGGTCTATGTGGGAAGGGTAAATCCTTTTATAAACAGAAATGTCTTCAATAGTTAGCTATAGCAGTGTATGTGCACACAGCTATGTATATTATAGCCCAGCTGATTACAGTGCCTATTATTAAGGTTGTCTGACACTTTCTCATAAATAGCTGGAGGCTGTTTCATAATGACTTTGCCAAAGCTTGACCATTTGGGCTGAACTTTTCCATGCTGGGTTTCTGCTTCAGCTGGAATCTTTTTTGGAAAATTTCTGCCAAAAATGGCCAGCAATTTCCAAGAATTATGTTAAGAAAAATGTTTTCAGCTTTTAAAATTATTTTGATCATCTTCTCTTAGAAAAGGTCTAGCATGGTTTGCTCTGGAGGAGTGATTCGAGATTTGAAGAATGATGGCCCTTATGTCAAGAATGTGTTTTTAAATTTACTTATGAAAATCCACCTTTCGTTGATCTATTTACAAGCCTCTACAGAGGCACAGTTTACACAGTCTCATCAGATAGCTGTTAGAGTTCAGAAGCTAGAATCTCCCAGACATTTTTCTCTCAGAGGGCAGGTCTGTTCTCTTCACACCTGCTGTGTGTGTGACTGGGCTGTGAGTAATCAATTCTTGCAGTGAAGCAATGGGCTGCATATGTATTTGACAAGAGAAGAAATGACACACTGGGATTTTGGGGTCTGTTTCAGGCTCAGTTTCAGAAGAGTCTGAAATTGTCCTGGTATTTTCCACAGTTTAACCCTACTGCACCATCCTCAAGCAATCAAAGTCACTCATAAACTTTTGCCTTGCTGCAATCTGTTTGTCTGGCCAGTCTCAGTTCCACCCCCGATCTGGGTCACCTGCTGCCTCATTTAGCAGAGCCTGTTTCTCCTGCATAGGCTTCTCTTTCATTCTCTTCATGGTTTTGCCTCGGTTTCAGTCTCATTGTAGTGTAACCTCTGCAAAAGCTCCCTAAACAGTGGTCTCATTCACTGTTGAATTGATTCAGCCCAGAATAGGTACATCCTGTACAGTGATTTTCTTCTTTCCCCTTTTCCTTTTCCTCTTTCTTTTCCTTTTCCTCTCTCTCTTTTTATACTTTGTGGAAAGATAGTTTGCAACAGTTTGTAACAAAGGTCTGTTTTATCATACCTCAAATTTCATGTGTGGGATGCTAGGACCACATGGGACACCAAAATGGGTGACTTAAGATACTGTGTGCTATATTTATTTCTGTATTCAAGGTAGTAACTATATAGAACTTTTAAAAAATATTTTGTGTTTCATATCATGAAGAAAGACTTAACTAAGATGTCAGTAAAAAGAAAAAATATGAATAGTTATATTAGTCTGTCTTCCATTTAACAGTATTTTCTTCTGTACAGCATACTTCTCATCTTAGATAAGAATAACATTGATGTTATATTTAACTTTCAGTTTTACAGATTCAGGGACACTGTACCATTTTATCCCTGTGGCCCACTACATTTGTGGAAAAATAGGAAAAAACATTTTAGGACCAGAACAAACTAACCTTACCATACAGCCATGCATGCTTTTTAAGGATAAGCTTGTTAGCAAAGATTAACATGTAGATATTCTACCAATATTTTTTGACCTCTTATCAAATATATGGTCCTGAAATATACCATTAATCAATTAGGTACTTTGGAGCACCTAGTTGGCTTATCCTTTTACTGCTGAGCTACTAGATGGCACCAGGTGAGACAGTTTCTGGAAGGAGTGAGGGAAGGATAGCTAGTAACCACTGAGTTAATTTTCGATTACCCAGATATTCTGCCCAAAAAATTATCTTTAAAGTAGGTTTTAATGTACATTATTTTGAGAGCACCTTGGGTTACTCAACAAGTTAGTAGATGAACAAGTTGATGTATGCATCATTTCACTTTGAACAAATAGTGAAGAAGGGTGCAGTGGTATTAAGAGGAGCAGTGGATGAATACTGCTGTCCTGGATGAATTACCAGTGCCTTATACAGAACATAAGTTTGTGTAACTGGTTACAGGATGCTGCAACACCATGATCAGTCAGTAGTTTGTTGAGCAATGAAGTAAGCACTAGCTTTGGCTAGGGAAGGAGGATAAATTAACTAGGAGGGCTCTGACCTTTTTGAATGCCACAGGGAAAGGGAGATTTCATGTTTTACTTTGCCCTCGTGACAATGCTTTATTAACCCTGTCCGAAGGTGGCTACTGTAGATTTCCCAAGCATTGTGGGCACTGCAGAGTAGACTGGGTCCATAATAATGGCGTCAACTCTTTAGATAGGTCAGTACTAAGCTGTATAAAATGATGTGGCATGCTTCCTCTGGAGTTGTTGATGGGTGAAATATAGCCATTTTATCCTGCTTTTTCATCTGAGTAGAAATACTTTTTTGGTCTATACTGATCTCTGAACAGGAAAAGGATATATATTTGATAAGTAACCATGATCAAAGTTAGGGTTGTTGTGCTTATGAAATGATGAGCTTGGCAGGGAGTCATTTATCCAGCCAGAAAGACTGTCTAAGAATGGAACTTCCAATTTTATCAGGGTGTTTTTGGAAGCTGGTTGTGCCATGAGCATCCACAGTTAGGTCTGATAAAACTGGAGTGACTTTTTCAAGGAGCAGGAGCTTTGTTGCATGTAAGGATCAATTGCTGATGGCCCTGTGGCATTAGGATTAGGTCAGGAAGCTGTTAAGCACTAGATCTGCAGGTGAGCTAGTTGCTAGATCTCCTATGGTCTCCAGAGGGGGGGGGGGGGGAAATGATGGGCTCTGAGAAGACCTGCCATCATTGTAAACTAAGGCAGGCAGGAATATTCAAAAGACTGAGCTGAATCGACTGCCTGAAAAAAATGTATACTGAGTTAAGGGTAACATTTAGGAGTTTTGTGGCCTTCTACTAGACTGACTTAAATGTCTGATAAAGTTGACTCTGCCTGTTTGCATTCACCCATATCTTCTATCATAAGCTTGCATCTTCTAATAATGCATGTGGAAGCTGACTCAGTAGCACAGACACCTATAATCTTGACATTCTTCATTTTGGGGAACTTGAATTTTGTCTGAAATATGAACACTAGAGACAAAGTGAGAAAGAAAAGTAGGAAGCAAGATTGCCAGGACTGTGATCAAGGAAAGAGATGAAAAAGAGAGAGATAAATAGCAGCTTCCCTGGCACAGAGGAGAACCCCATCTGATAAATCAGTGGGAAAGTCCTGCTACCCTTCGTCTTATATATTTTTTTTCTCCACTTTTCTGGAGTAATGACATGAAATTCAAGATCACCTGTTCTCTAAGGGCTGGCATCAAGGACACAGCAAGAAAATGATTTAGTATGTAGACTCTCATGAACTTTAAACCATTCATCTTGTGAAGGGGACAGAGTTCATGTTTTTTCAATGGGTATTAGGCAGTACTGTTTCCGTTTTCTCTTTTCTTACTGACCACAATCCCCACTTCTATGTCTTTCAGAGCTGTGTGGGAAAAGGAAGGTGTCAAGTGATCTCACTGCCAGGCAGAGCTCAACAATCTGTTACTGATCTTTCCCCTCCCTGAGATATTTCCCATGGCTTCCACAGGAGGAAGCCCTCTTTTGATAAACTTTGAGCAACTCAGTGGTTCAGGAATGCCACCAGCCACCAGTTTCCAGGGTTAACTGAGAAGTTTCTTAATTTACATGTGGGAGTAAGATTCAGTGCTTGAACACCAAGAAATGGAAACTGATATGCTAAAACTTTCTTATAAAATAGCTACAGTTTCAATATAAGATGAAAGATGAAAAGATAAAAGTGAAAGAAATAGGTTTGTTACATTTACAACTTTTTAACAGCTTTTACTCTTAAATTTGGGACTGGATGCCTTTTGAAAAGCTATGTTAATTTTAATCAGAAATGGGCTTTATGCTTACCCTGCTGGCTGGATTTCCTCAGCCTTGTCCTTTCTGTCTTGGATGAATAAGACAAGAATCAGCTCAGACACTGGGAGGATGAGACAAATTTGTAGCTACCTCATGTGTTTGGAAATACAGTGACAAGAGATGTAGGCCTGCGTTTCAAATTAGGATGCATGATAGGTGCTTTCATGACTTCACTTTGCACCTTTTAGGATGAAATTTTGTTCCATCAAACCTTAAAATTGGAGTGGGAGGAAGTGTTGAATTAGCCAGGGAAACTGAATATTGCTCTTGGTATTCTCCATGTTTAAAATAAATTTCCTCTGTAGCTAAATACTTTTTGCTCTTATGAGGTTCTGATTGGTACCTGGGAAGGTTATTTTCTGCTGCAGACATGTGTAATGGGCACAAGACATGACCTGTCATAACTGAACGATCTCTGAGGGATCCCATCAGCACCTTGTAACAATAAAGAAATGGCCTTTTTTTGGGGGGGGGGGATTGGGGGGGGATTATTTCAGGAAGTGTATTCAGTAAGAGATAACATATCTAAAGCAGCATACTCAGAAGGGATCACCTTGCAATCAGTGGTCAACAGTGAGTAGTAAAACATTTATAAGCACAAAATTGTTGCAATTAAAAACTTAGCAGATGAAAGCTTAAGCCTAGGAGTTAAAATACCTTTGAATAAGGTCTGTAAAGTACTGAAGACAAGAAAACATTTCCACAGAAGCAGTCTTAACAATTTTTTTCTTTTTGGACATGTCTCCAGGAAAATATCCTGGAAAAAGTAATAAATTTTTTTGTGAGATTTTCAATGAAGGCAAATTGGCACAAGTTGAGGCAACTGTTATGGAAAGAGACCCCCAGAATGAAGGGTGAACAATCCCATGTACTCAGCAGTACTTTCCATGAACACATATTCCAGCCCAGGTCTTAGACCTGGTGCAGTGATATTAATCAGCTCAAGTTGTGGTACAGGTATGTTGCAATGAGAAAAACAGAGTGTTTAACATACGTTACTGTTCCTCTGAGGTGAAGTTTGCAGCACAATAGCAAATACCTTTTAATAAGAAGGAGAAAAAATGGAGCCCACACTAACAGTATAACCCACATCTTCTCTATACCTTAAATTCACACTATAAGGGGGGATATTTATTCCTGCGCAAACACATAATGCTTGCCCAGATAATACCTCTGAAATGATGAAATACTGCCTGAGATGAGGTGATGCACAGAGCTACTGTAATTAAAGCATTCTGGCTTCTCCAGCCAAGGGCAGGCATGTGAGTGACATGGAGAATATTCATACCCAATCACCCTTAATGCACCAGTCTGAATGATTACTTAACCATTTGCATCAAAGCTCATGAATCCAGAGCCAGAGCAAGAAGGCTTACCTGCTTGCTTTGTCTCACACCCTTGAAATACCTGTAAGCAGTCCAATTTATACTGTGTGTGTTATGCAACCTTGAAGTCAGTTTGGTCAGGGATTTTGTCTTGGTGTTATGGAAATTTCTGGGCATACTGCTGGCACTATGGCACATGGAAGTTGAGATAGTTTTCCTATTGCTAAGCCCTGTTTTTTTTCCCTGAGAATTTTGGTCAAAGAAGAGGAAACTGAAATGTCATTGTCCACCACTCATACAAAACTAGAAAACTGAAGTCTAAACCAGTGACTCTATTGCTGACATTTGGAACATTTTCTTCATTCGTTTTGTCTCATTATACTTCCCACATACCTTGACCTACAGGCTCAAACTGTGTTTGATGGAAATGTCTTGTAGCAGATACTTGTTGAAATAGCAGGGACTGGTGACAGTTAAGGGGAGCAGAAATCATAGAATCATAGAATCATTTAGGTTGGAAATGACCTTCAAGATCATCGAGTCCAACCATCAACCATGCCTACTAAACCATGTTCTGGAGTGCCTTGTCTACGCACTTTTTGAATACCTCCAGGGATGGTGACTCAACCACTTCCCTGGGCAGCCTATTCCAATGTCTGACAACCCTTTCAGTAAAGACATTTTTCCTAACATCCAACCTAAACCTCCCTTGCTGCAACTTGAGGCCATTTCCTCTTGTCCTATCTCCAGCCACGTGAGACAGAAGAGACCAGCACCCACCTCACTACAACCCCCTTTCAGGTAGTTGTAGAGAGCAATAAGGTCTCCCCTCAGCCTCCTTTTCTCCAGGCTAAACAATCCCAGTTCCCTCAGCCGCTCCTCATAAGACTTGTGCTCCAGGCCCCTCACCAGCTTCGTTGCCCTTCTCTGGACACGCTCCAGCACCTCAATGTCTTTCCTGTAGTGAGGGGCCCAAAACTGAACACAGTACTCGAGATGCAGACTCACCAGCGCCCAGTACAGGGGAACAATCACTTCCCTGCTCCTGCTGGCTACACTATTTCTGATACAGGCCAGGATGCGATTGGCCTTCTTGGCCACCTGGGCACACTGCTGGCTCATATTCAGCTGGCTGTCAACCGGCATCCCCAGGTCCTTTTCTGCTGGGCAGCTTTCCAGCCACTCTTGCCCAAGCCTGTAGCGCTGCATGGGGTTGTTGTGACCCAAGTGCAGGACCCGGCACTTGGCCTTGTTGAACCTCATACAATTGGCCTCGGCCCATCGATCCAGCCTGTCCAGATCCCTCTGTAGAGCCTTCCTACCCTCAAGCAGATCAACGCTCCTGCCCAACTTGGTGTCATCTACAAACTTGTTGAGGGTGCACTTGATCCCCTCATTTAGATCATTGATAAAGATATTAAACAGAACGGGGCCCATCACCAAGCCCTGGGGAACACCACTTGTGACCCACCGCCAACTGGATTTAACCCCATTCACCACAACCCTTTGGGCTCGTCCATCCGCCAGTTTTTCTCCCAGCAAAGAGTACGCTTGTCCAAGCCATGAGCTGCCAGCCTCTCAAGGAGTATGCCATGAGAGACAGTGTCAAAGGCCTTGCTGAAGTCAAGGAAAATAACATCGACAGCCTTTCCCTCATCCACTAGGCGGGTCACCTGGTCATAGAAGGCGATCAAGTTGGTCAAGCAGGACCCGCCTTTCGTAAACCCATGCTGACTGGGCCTGATGCCCTGTTTGTCTTGCACGTGCCATGTGAGCGCTCTCAAGACGAACTGTTCCATAATCTTCCCCGGTACCGAGGTCAAGCTGACAGGCCTGTAGTCCCCCAGATCCTCCCTCCGACCCTTCTTGTAAATGCGTAACAGCAACTTATCATAAGACATTTTGATAAGCGTGGAAGATGTTAGCATACAGCTCATTAGAGCAAAGATGTAGAGCATTAAACTGTCAAAAGCATTAAAGAAGGGAGATATATGAACATCTGTGTGTTACACACAAACGCACACAAACGCATGCACATATGCACTCCTCCTGAAGGAGGAAAAAATGTGGAATTGGCCTGCATTAAACAGAGGGACAGCTAGATTGGTTCAGCTGCTGGGTCACAGCCAGAAAAAGACTTGTGGTGGGTTGACCCTGGCTGGACGCAGGTGCCCATCAAAGCTGCTTTATCATTCCCCTCCTCAACTGGGCAGCGAAGAGAAAATATAACTAAAAGCTTCTGGGTCGAGATAAGGACAGGGAGAGATTACTCACCAATTACCGTCACGGGCAAAACAGACTTGGTTTGGGGAAGTCAGTTTAGTTTATTACCAATCAAATCAGAGTAGGATAATAAGAAATAAGACCAAATCTTAAAACACCTTCCCCCCACTCATCCCTTCTTCCCAGGCTTAACTTTGCTCCTGATTTTCTCTACCTTCCCCCCACAGTGTTGCAGGGGGATGGGGAATGGGGGTTGTGGTCAGTTCATCACACGTTGTCTCTGCCGATCTCCTCCCTGAGGAGTCCTCACACTCTTCCCCTACTCCAGCGTGGGGTCCCTCCCATTGGAGACAGTCTTCCATGATCTTCTCCAGCACGAGTCCTTCCCATGGGCTGCAGTTCTTCACAAACTGCTCCAGCGTGGGTCCCTTCCACGGGCTGTAGTCCTTCAGGCACACACTGCTCCAGTGTGTGTCCCCTGTGGGGTCACAAGTCCTGCCAGAAAACCTGCTTCAGCGTGGGGTCCTCCCTCCATGGGTCCGCAGGTCCTGCCAGGAGCCTGCTCCAGTGCGGGCTTCCCATGGGGTCACGGCCTCCTTCGGGCATCCCCCTGCTCTGGCATGGGGTTCTCCACGGGCTGCAGGTGGATATCTCCTCTACCGTGGACCTCCCTGGGCTGCAGGGGGACAGCCTGCCTCACCATGGTCTTCCCCACAGGCTGCAGAGGAATCTCTGCTCCGGCGCCTGGAGCACCTCCTCCCCCTCCTTCTTCACTGGCCTTGGTGTCTGCAGGGTTGTTTCTCTTACATGTTCTCACTCCTCTCTCTGGCTGCAGCCTCTGTAGTGCAGATTTTTCCCCCCCCCTTCTTAAATACGTTATCCCAGAGGTGTTATCACTGTCACTGATGGGCTCAGCCTTGGCCAGCGGTGGGTCCATCTTGGAGAACCTACTTCTGACATAAGAGTCGTCTGGAGAACTCACTGCTTCCAGACTGCACAGAAAAACAGATAATTTTGCTTCCAGCAGCAATGCAGGGGTAAAGAGGAGATGGAGAGAAGAGGGAATTTAAAGATAAAATACCTGAGCTGACATGGAGTTGTAGAGGGGAAACTGGATGTCCTTTCAGCTTGTTTCTGTCAGCACTTTATGCAGTAAGAAGTTGTACTGAGGAATACTGAATAAAACACTTGGGTAGGCAGCAGGACCAAAGCAAAGTCTGAACAAAATCAAGGATACCAATGAAAAGAGAATGAGAATGTAAAGGGAAAGAGGAGACATGAGGAAGCAATAGTGTCACCAGCAAATTCGGGCTACTTATTAACCTAGAATTCCAAGTGAATTACAAGCATTCTGTGACTGAATTCCAGCAGCAGATACAACTTTTTCCAATCATCTTTTGTGCAGCTACTAAAAGTGTTTCAGAATCCTTTTTAACTACTGGTTTTACAAAAAATTAAAAAAAAAAAAGGCAAAAGAAAGAAAAAATTCCAATAACTCCCATCTTATATAAGCTAGCCTGATTCCACAAAAATGCACAGCATTCTCCTGGGGCTGGACTGCCTCAGACTTTGGCTTTTAGCAGAACCTTTTTTGATATTTGTGGATTATTACATAAAACTCCCATTTATTACAGAGATCCAAAGAAATGGGCTTTGACCACAACATAGTCTAGTAATTGCATACATGGAAATATGCGTATCGGTATATACATATCTATACATGAAAGAAAAACCTCCAGTTCCCTATGAAGTTAATTGCTGAAAAGAACAAAGACTGCAATTTAGGGATAGTGCCAAGTTACCTCCTTACAAGGTTGTAACCTACTGTAAATATGGAAAAAACCCACTTTTTTTTCTGATGCTCTAAGAACATAACAGCGTATTTAGCAAATTAAGGTAGACTTATTCAAAGCATTGTTGGTTTATTAACTCAGTTCCAGTCAAGACATCAAATGAATACACCAATAATAAAATCAAAAGGTTATCAGACTATATTAATTCTTAAAAATACTAAGCTTGAGACATCATAACATTGTTTACAAGATCTTGCTCAAAGAAGAGAATAAACCACCAAAACCCAAACACTTGGTCAAGTGTTTTGGAAGAAAAGTAGTTTCCTTTGGAACAATATTTAGTGCTGTTGTAGCTACATATTACTTATTGTTGTAGGTTATACAGAACCCCCTAAATGCTGGCTCCTTAATTACAGGCTTTGTAATACACTAAACTGCTCTCATTTCCCTTACAGGATAGAGTGTTTATGCAAAAGTAAACATGACACTTGCACAATTTGTATATGATTTAATGTTCACCTACCTAAAGCAGTACCATCCATGCATCCTTTTATTCAAGTTCACATGCAGTCACAACCTCACACAAATAGTGTTAAAAGAAAAGAGGATGGGAGAGAAAAAGGCAGGTAATTTCACCCAATAAAAAAAAGGAAATAAAAGGTGTTTTTTAAATAGCAACTCTTCCCCTTAGAAGGCCTCTCTAGTCCTGTAGTGTCAAACTCCAAATCAGTGGCCATGTATCTACTTCGTATCTTGATGGTGAAGGTTGGCCCTCTGAATATTTGACTGGTCAGACTAGTAGTAGCTGTTTAGCCAAGAAAAATGCCTCTTTTGCAATTAAATAAATCAATCCACTTATTTAATCTCATCATGCCTGCCTAGAAGTCCACACAGTAAATAGGAAATCCTAGACTTTAGCAACATGTTCCCATCTTTGTCAAAATAAGATTGACTATTAGTCAAGCCTGAAAAGTCCTTCTCAAACCGAAGTTTCTTACAATATTGATTATACAATTAACAAACAAAATGACTACCAGAAAATGAAAAAAAACCCCAAACCAGTGAAAATCCAGCATGGAAACATACAGGCATTTGACACCTATTTCAGTATCAGCTGTCAGCATTTGCTGGTCAGAGGGAGAAGTGTTATCATTGGTACAAGACTCATAAACTACCAAGATGCATGGAGATTTTTTGGCCTCAGTAAACTGCCAAGCTACTTACTGGCAGGTCAATTCGGGAGAAGGAAAATGATATGCTTGGAAGTTGCATTTTTGAATCCAAAGCAAAAAAAAAAGGAAAAAAAAAAAGATTTTATAGCCGAACCATAAATTTCTGTAGCTGTTGTAATCTTATTACAGTGACTATGATGATTTGTTGAAACAAATGTCAGCTGTAATATTTAAGGCACTGTCCAGTAGCATGTTGGACTCAAACAGCAGACTGGCCTACTAGAAAATAACCCTTGCCCTAGGCAATCACAACCAATTAATCTAAACCCCAAACATATTTGAAATATAGTAATACAGCCACCAAACCCACGATGTACATATCTGGCCATGGATTTTTTTTTTTTTTTTAAATCTATTGGTTTGTTACTGTGGAAAAAAATGGAAGTAGTTAATTTTATTTGACCAATTGATTTTCAGATCAGGACACCTACAATGTCTGGCAATTTGATGTTGACCTGCTGACATCAGTAATTGCTACTCTATGGCCAAAATGTTGTCATTACAAACTAGCTGTTCAGTACCCAAGGTGAATGACTTGGTCAGGTTTGTTCCTACAGCAAGTATATACATTCTCAAATTGCAAAACACATTATGCTTGCAAATATTCTTATAGTAAGGCACAAACAAAATGGGAATCTGAACCATGCTTTTATTTGCAGTTAAGGGTTGAGATATAAAGAAAAAGGTGAAGTTTGGGGAAGCTTAACAGCTGTGTCTTTTCACTGGTAGAGGAATCTGTGTACATTCAAGTAACTCTGACATTCAGAGTAGTAAGTTTTCTCATGAAGGAAACAAAAGAGTTAAAAATGGAATACTACAATGCATCATTATGTTGTGCCAGACTCCTGTAAATCCACCACTGTTACAGTATGCTATACAAAGTATTTACATCACTTAATAAAACCTGTAAGTTCAGAGGTTATCACTTGCAGTCCCAGCACCCTAACTAACATTATTATTAACATAACCTGACATTATGTTTACAGTAAATTAGAAAAATTAACTGTAAGCACAGGCATAGGAACTAGGGACAAGATTTCAACTGAAACCATGTGGCAACCTTTCTAGGTTTTACTAAAGCAGAAACCAGTTATTTTCATCGGTAAATCTCCATTGCAAACTGAAGTGAAAGAAAATATACATTTCATAGAATACCAAGTGCAGTAGATAATGGAAAATAACTCAGAACTGTGTTCAGTCTTCAAACAGCACTCCAAAGGAGCCCTTGGTGGCCAGCCAAAGGATATAGTTTTCGGTTTGTCATACTTCCCACTGATTTTCAGTCGGTCGTCCACAGTTTCCCTCCCCTGCCCCATCATGTTTCTTTTACTTTTGTCTGATGTTTGTTGCACTTTCCAGGAATAGATATAGAGCAGTCAAGGCATCAATCCACTTAATGAAGAGAAGAGGTAAGGTCAGGCTGTGCTTTATAGAATACCCATTTACGGATTAACAAGGAACAGGGCATCTTTTTTTTTTCCATGATAGCGTTCTTCCATTTTTCAAGTGCCTGCACTTCTTTCCCACATGCAAAGTCAATAAATTTTCAGAACCAACCTGTTTGGACAGACTAGATTCTAAACATCACTGGTTTAAAGGAAGTAATGAACATATACTCTTTTCAGAGGCCTCCTGTCTTCCCATAGTAAATAGCAGCCTTAGCAATACTCCTGTAGTCTGCTTTTTTTTGTTGTTTTTCTGAAACTGTGACACAGTATCTGTGGCTGACGCAGCATAGCTGTGTTCACTTCAGTGCTCTGATCTCTCAAAAAGAGATTCCTAACCTCTCTGTATGTCTCTGATAATTTTATAACTGCATTTAATACCTCCATTAAGCAACATTATGAAACCACTTGAAGCATCAAATTTAGAGGTTCCTACCAGAAAACCATCCACCCTTATTATTTCAAGCAGTGCCCTTTCAGCATTACACTCACAATTTTTATACTAGAGGTCAGTTCCAGGAAAGGAGTAAGTGTTGCCTCTTTGCTCAAAGACAGATTTTGCTTTTCTGATTTTTAAGCAAAACTAGGTGACCTAAAGTACTAAACAAACCTAAATTCTGCTGAAGCTTGAGACACTTTGTTTCCCTTTCCCCCTGCAAACCACTCTGACTGCTAAGAACTCCTGGCACAGTCTGAGACAAAGCTTATTGACCAAGTACAGCCCAGACCTCTGTCATAACCTCTGGTCCATAGCTAACTTGTCCCTCTGGAAGCAGCACTTACAGCGATCCTTCACCATTCAGAGGCCCCTTGTACCTCTACATACTTTTGTCTCCACCACAGTTGACACCTTTGCTTCAAAGCAGAGCTGACAAGCAGCATTATTGACTCCAGGTCTTTTGAATTCATCTTGTATTGAGTGGCAGCATTGCTTTCTATCAGGGGAACTTCCTGTCAAAGGTGTTTGTCATCTCTATTTTTTTTCTGTGTATTTGTCTAGGATGTGAAATACTAGCAACGCCTCCCCCCCCGCCCCAGTCCTGAAACTTTAAAAGAATAATAGTATTTAATTTTACCCAATCACAGCAAAGCAAAACGATCAGCAACAGGTTTAGAGGTGACAGATCCTATCTTCTATGTAACACAAAAATTAGAGTTTATTGAGAGGGAGTTAGGCTTTCAGATTCTCTACATATGTTCAAGGCACTATTATTATTACTCATAAACTCCATGTTCTGTGAGCATCATCTTTTGAAGAACACTCAGAAGGATCTGTACTCCAAAACACATGTTAAATGAGGAGAAAGGAAGGTATTGCTCGTAGTTTCCAACTGAAGAAAAAATCTGTTAGCCTGTTTTTGAGGAATAACCTACCTATCAATTTGGTGACCTAAGGAAAGCAAGAATTACAGAATTCTCTCATTGTTCATAACCTTCTATTTGCTTGTTCCTAGAAAAAACAAAACACAAAAACCCCTCAGAGATTTCCTTACTGACATGCTTCTTTATTATGAAGTTTGATAACACTCTGAAGGTGTTATCAAGGTGTTATAATCTTGGATGACAGACTGGAGCCTCTGTTTTAAAATATGCATTTCTCAGGTGTACCTCCTTGCAGTGACAGAGCTCAGGTGCTTAGTATAGGAAAAAAAGACAGCTCCCCCCCCCCCAGTAAAAAAACAAATTCCAAAGCTTTACCCGGGTAGTAACATCATTCACGTATACCCTTTTTTCTGGTCTGTGACATCAAAACTATTGTCCTGAAGACTACCAGTTTTCAGAAATACCAAAGTTGGTAATCTAAAGTACTAAATTGTTCAACAGTAACCTAATCAAACCTCTGTTAATGCTTTAGATGGTTAAATCTGAGGGATGAGTGTGTGTGTATGCCTACTCAGCTTCATTCAGCCCTGTGTTCAGGAGAAAGAAGCACATGCTGTTGCCTTGGTCTTAAGTATCTGAGGAACACATATGAGAATCATGTCTTCAAACACCAGACATTCTCTAGAGACTAGAGTTGGATGAAATGATGCAATGAGCTGGGAGTAACATTCTACCACTGAATTACTGCTTGAAACCACATTGACGGATTCCTTACAGAAATCTTTGGAAAGCGTGGGTGAAAAGCAGTCATAAGCTACTGTGCACTTAGTAATCACTGTGGCTTCTCAAGCAAAAACAAAGGTGAAAGATAAAACTGCATGCTTTGTTGCTTTAGTAAGTACAAGGACTATGTGCTTACATATGGTAATGGTACTTAAATGGAAGTCTTTTGTAATCAGTTAATAAAATGGAGTATAAGTTCTATCTATAAAATTGGCTGGACACCCAAATTGAACTCATGCTGTGTTTTCTCCAGAACATCATGTTTAAAATATTGTATGTGAAAAAGGACTAATCTATCTCTTCTTATGGATCTGCTTTCTCTTTTATATAGTCTACTGCTGAATGGCTTTTGTGTCATACCAGCAAAAAGATAGTTCAGGCTCAGTGAACAGCTAATGCATGTTACCAAGATCTTAGAAGGTCTAAAGTACTTTGCAATTGCAGAGTTTTTCTAATGGGTCTCCACAATATATGATGCAGTTAAGAGAAGCAAAGCCTCTTGGAGGGATTTTTTTATGGTCCTCTGGATAATAGCTTCTGAGAAAAGTAGTTCTGCATAACAGGAAGCCTCCAGCCAGTCTTCCAGCAAGAGATCTGGGTTTGTTCCTGCTCTCTTTATGGCACTCAGAAGGTTTGCAAGATGCATCTGGAAAGGAATTGCTGGCCTTTGATTCACCTGCCAACTGTATGTCCTTCTGCTTTATCTTGTAGTTCCAGTAAGGATAACCATATCTGAATGGTTGGTTTTACCCATTTACAAAATGCCAGGAAATGCTAGGGACTTGTAAGGATGAATAAAGTTTGGTTCCTGTGATAGCTTTTTTTAAAAATGTAAATGGTATTATTACATAAGAAAGGGTTTCACCCTTTAGAGGAATATAACATATTTATGAAATCAGAAGTACTCTTTAAAAAAGACAGCACTTCATGAGAAATGGAACAGCACACCATAAGTCTAGGTTTTTGCCTCTAACAGTGTCCCAAGTTTGGTGGCTTGGAGGAAGATATGCAGCCACCAGAAGGAACAGCTTGATAATGACATGCCAATGGCAGAAGTTTCTTCATAACGAGACATATGGTGAATAACCTTATGAAAATGCTCTTATTGTGACTTTATTTGAGTTTTCTATAAAATAGTATCATTAATGCAAATCAGAGAGATCCCACCAGAATTTAACAAACATCTTATTTTCAAGGCCCTCTACTTCCACCACTGTATGCAAAAAGTATTAAGAGAACCAACTTTTTTTACCACGTGCTATCTGTTATTTGTGGTTGCACAGAAGACAGTGAACCCCAGAGATGAATGCCTTCCTGCAGGGATTCACATAAGGAGCTGTTGATCAGAGCACAGTGTGGTCCTGATGCCTGTAGATTAATGGAGAAAAGCTCTCTGAAAAAAATTTCTAACCATATAGGGAATCATGATCTGCAAATGAAGAGCTTCTACAGCCAGGCCTTAAGCTAGATTGTAACTCACTGTCAAAGTAATTAATAAAAAGCACCCTATGACATACATATTTCTGGAAACAAAGATGGAAAAAAAGAGGGACATCAAGAACAACCTGGTTAGACAGCAGGTAAAAACTCTACTCATAAGGCCAAAACCTTTTCTATCAATGATGTATAGACTGATCATGCACACCTTTCTCTCACTGCTTTCCTAGAGGTATTAACCTTACCTTGGAATTAAATTTCATCTGAAATTATTTCATCCTGGTTTTTATTGCCCTTTCAATGGAATATTGGAAAATAGTGGAAACGTGAATAAGATCAGCCAGATGAACATGCTTTTCTGTAAAGAAACTGTCATGGTAATGACCCAGAAACTGTCCTATTTGTGGAGTTATTTAAAACAAAGACAAAGATGTGATTCAGGGAACTGTGAAAGAACTGAAAATCAAGGCAGAGTTTAACTGAGACTGAACCACACTCAAAGCTTTTTTTAATCCTTTATTGTTTTTATTAATCCTCATAGTTAAAACCCCAGGATTTTCAGGGTTGTTGAATATTTTGTCCAATATTATGATCAGAGAAAGTCATGGATATTTAGTACTATTTCTGCAGAAACAGTAGAGCTAGAAAAGGTACAAAGAAGGGTGACAAGAATGATCAGAGCTAAGATTAAATAGGTTAGGGTTTCTTCATCTTGAAGAAAGGAAAACTGAGAGGAGTATAAACTCTCTCCGTCTATAAATCTTGTCATTATGTTTTACGATTTAAGAACTAAAGAATATCCAATAAAATTACCATTTAGATGGCTTTATACAAATTGAACTACATGTTCACATGAAACATATATTGTGGAGGAGATCACTATTGGGCTCAAGTATCCCTTCTAGAAGGGATTAGGCAAATTGCTGAGTGTTGTGGCTGGCAGAGGCTGATAAACCTTTAGTAAACACACAATATCTCTCTTCAGACGTGTAAGTCTTCAATCCATTGATTTTTGGCAACTGCCTGTCTATGAGGAGAACACTTACCCTGTTCACAGTCTGTTCTTACTCTTTTTCCTGGCTCTTGATGGACATAACAAAATGGAGAAGATGAACTGGTGGTGTCACCCAATATGGCTGTTTCTGAGTTCACGTGCTCTTAGTGTCTCACAGAATAGACAGAATAGTGAAGAAGTCAGTGGTCACATAAAGCACATGTGCATGAATAAATGCTATAGCGTATTTTTTATCTTAGATTCTTTCTTCATGGTGGTATAATTTTCACAACTCTGTTGAAATCTGCCAAAGTCTGTGTGTGAGGAAAAAAGGGGAGGGAGGAGGAAATGCTATCCAAAATAGACTTCCAAGGTGCTCTGAATTGTCCCTGACCCTCTCTGTTGATCATGCAGGGACCCAAATCCAGATCCTCTGAATCAGGCTGAAAGGAGGTGCCTAAAGTAACTTAATATTATTGGTGTAAATATTCTCCCAAACGTCTGTGTTTGGATGTTCCAAGTACTACTAGCTAGGGCCATCGTTTCCTACGTTTTCTGGGCAAGTTACCTCCTCTGTCGATGCTGCTTCCAAGAAATAAGATCACAGTAGGTTTTTCCTTCATATCAAGGATACAAATCTCTTCTTTTAATCCTTTTCTCAACATTTCTACATGGCATCACAGACCTATGACTTTTGCTGCCAGACTAACATACGCAGAGTGCTGACATTGTTAAAATAATAATAATAATAGCAATTCCCTTAATATGAAAACTAGGTGCCTGCCCATAGTCAAATAGATTAAGTAGGCTTTGACATTAATTTTCTTGTAGAGTCAGTGTCTGAAGGCACAAATAAGCAAGTGGGGTGTCTAGTTTGGGTTGTGTAAGCAAATATCTCCTACTGTCAATCCTGAGGAAAAAAATGCAGACTGCTAAGGGCTTCTAATCATGGACTATGATGCCAGACAAATACAAATTTATGTAAATATCATACCGCATTCAAAGAAAAGCAGTTTGAATGGTGCAGATAAGCCTTTGGTTCAAAGTTGTGGGCAATAAAAAAACACTTCATAAACTATGGTCTCCCCCCCCCACCCTGCTCCTCTCCCTTGAATGGCATCTTTCTGTTGATGGCAAAAGCTTCGTGTAAATGTATGAAAAATAGGCTGAACGGGAAAAGAATGTATTTTCAGTAAAAATGAAAGCCAGGTACCACAAGTAGAAATGAACATCAAATACACTACAATAATCCAATGCATAACAAAGAAACATGAGATGCTTTATCAAGTAATTTCCTCTGACAACTCCACTGAAGCTAAAATTATTTTAAGTGTTTGAAAGAAATTCTAGCATGAACTTAGTGGAGAAAACTAACATTTAAACACAGGATATCCACCAAAGTCAGGATATATAGATAGAACCATAGAAATGAGTGATTCTCCAAAGCCAGCCTGCTGTTTTCCATTTTAATAATCTCACAATCCACTGCATATGTGCAAGTCCTGCTTTGGAGTTCAGTGTGTTAGCAGAGAGATTGCTGGCTTCAAGATTAGTTTTCATGTGATTTTTCCAGGAAAAAGAAACAATACTGCTGAGCCACGGTAATCTGCAGATCTAAGTCCAGCTCCTCATGTGCAGCAGACCAATGCCAGGTACATCAAAGACAAAGTGTGGCATAGTTAGTTGTCTGCCATTTTGCACCTTTTGGCTCTAGAGGCTTCCAGCCTTTTAGAGTAAAGTATCTCAGCCTTAGTACTTGAGCAAACTGGCTCTTTAGGGAACTATTTGGCTGATGAAACTCACCAGAGCTTAACACCTCTTTTCTTGTTTTTTACCTCTTGCCTTGTGCCCAGCTCACTCTCTTCATTACAGTTTCTGCAATGCAAATTTAATTTACCTTTATGTGATGTAGAGTTAGTTTTGTTCTGATTTCATTATTGTTCTGAATATTGCCTTTAGGAGTAAGACAACTGTTATATCTGCTTCAGTTTGCCTAAAAGTATAAAACATTTGCCTATTAGCATTGCTGATGTCCATGCAGAAACAGCTGTGTAAGTGCTTTGCTGCTTCTCACCAGAGCTCACTAAATTAATTCGGAAGCTTTTCTGGTGTATTTCAGACAGGAAGACCAGATGAAAACATAAGGAACCTACCCCCCTGGTTCTGAATACCAGCTGAAAACTTTTGTTTGTAAAATATGTTTAGCCATGCCTAATGAGCATGGGATATATAGTTTTAATGTAACTGTGGGATTCAGTGACCAAAAAAAAGTGGGCTGCAGGGAAGGGCTGGGAATAAGAGTGTGCCAAAAACTTTCCCTCCCCTTTGTGCCCCTGCCAACAGGCAGACTGTGCAGCACTGGTTCTGAGGCAGCAGCACTATTCTTCTCAAAGCCTGCAAGAAAAAAGGCTATTGGTGTGATCCCAGCTGGATGAGCCAACCTGCCTAGCAAGGGTACAGTGAGAAACTCATGCCTTATTTGTGGCAAGAGCACTGAAGCAACTGATGCAGCCTGCAAACCTTTGCTCCAGTGGAAATGTGAAGTTCTTAATAAATGGGAGTTAGAAAGACAGAATCTGGTCCTAAGTAAATATTGTTGCCTCACCTATTTGTTTTCCAACCCAAAGGAACATAGATTTCAAAGTTGTGTTATTAGGACGTAATCTGTAAGTCAAATCCTTTGAGGCACTTTCTGTACCAGCTGCTGTCCTCTCCGTTCCAAACAACAGATATTACAAATAAAAAATATTTATTTTGTTTGGGGCTTTCCCACAGACTATTTTTAAATAATGACTTTTGAAGAACTGTGCTGGCTGTGTTTCAACTGCTCATAAGTTAAAGCCATGAGGATTCTTGTTTTAAGCTCCTTACTTCTCAGCGAGGAAGTAAGAATGCCTGGGCAAATTTTGTGCTTAGCTGCCCAAGAGAAGAAGAGAATGTGAATCCCACTGCCACCTCCTTACACTACATTGCAGCATCTAATAGTCCATGGATCATGTAAGCACAGTCATTACAATATTATACTCTCAGTTCATGTCTAGTTACAGGACAAAATGGTACAGTATCTGCATGTTTGATTCTAACTCCTGAAGACAAGCAGAAGGCAAGTAGGCTATTTTCAGTAGTTTCACAGGCAGCGGGGACCATCCCTTATCACACAAGAAGCAGCTGGCAGACATGGTGATAAAGCATTTGGTACCGGGCTGATTCATGTTTTTCCACTCCTCCTTCCCTCCACTGTGGAAGGCAGGAGCTACGGCTCTCGTGTGTGTTGCAGACTCACTGTCCTTTCCCAGCACAGTTTGGGAAACTGTAGCTAGCCCAGGCTGCACAGTGAGCCTCCAGTAAGGCAATGTGTCACATATGATATCTTAACACATAACAGACTGTAGGCTTATTTCTGAGCTGAAACCTAAGAATACCTGGAAGTGACCCTACATCTCAGAAGTGTGAGGACATGAGGTTTGCAGTAAGCCTGGAATTTGGGAAAGTGTACAAGATGTTTTGTCACAAAAAGAGATGTCAGATACCTTTGCCTCAAAGGTATTCCCAGAGCTCATCTCACATTACTGGAAGGAGCAACTCACAACTGTTTTTCCCATGGGTCAGTTCTGCAGAGCATTTGCACATGTGCTTATGAGACCTAGTATTTAAAAGGCTTCTGACTCCACACTCTGTAGAATTTGACAGCTGGAACAAGGATTCTTTTGTCTAAAATGTTAATGAAGTCTTGGCTGCTGTTGGTATATTTTTGATAACAAAAGATTTGAACATGAATTTGGAAGGAAATAGAGATAATAGGAACATAATCAGTGATTGATGGCATGCGATGTAAGACCATGTAATAGAAAACATCTTAAAGGTCCCACAGGATAGTAAATACAATGATAAGGATAGTAATCCAAAATGTTAATAGTTTTGGGGTTTTTTTAAACTTATGGAGCAGGAGATGGAAACACAGTCACATTCTGCACAACTTCAAGAATTTTGGAGAAGAGTAATTGCTAGATTTAATTTAATATTGAAGTTGGCCTTTCGAATGGACTCCACAGTTTTTACACAGGAGATAATACAAGTCTGTCAAAAGCTACAGGGCACAAGAAAATATTTTGTTAAGAGAAATTTAGTGTCTACAAGATTAATACTTCAGAAATAAAAAACATCTGCATCTCTGACTTTTGCTGAGTTGTAAATTGATTTGACAGACCTGGCTAATTTGCTTGTGATGTATCTTTATTCAACTTTTAGATCTGGAAGTTACATCTATATTTTCAGAGTTGTGATTTCATCCTAGCGATTTATGTGTATTATTTTATATTTACTTAAGGTACAATGTACATTCAACAAAATAATATCCTTAAACAGCACTGTATCATGTAATCTTTGGTAAGTAAGAAATATACTGTTGGAACTTGATGTACACGAATGGTTTGGATTTCCTTCTGTAACTGCAGTAACTGTTTTATTGTTGGTTAACATTATGGATGATATCCCCATGGCATCGCATTTGATAGCAATACTCTCACTGTCTTAAAAGGATCTTTAGTTTCAGTCCACCTCTTTAATGGGTCACCAATTCCAGGTATCCTTTACCCATGTGGTATTGTTATTTGTTTCATTTCTTTGTAACTATATTAGTTCCTAGTAGCACCGACACTGACTGAAACTCATTTTATTAGAGGTTGTGCAAATCAAGAGCAAAACCCTGGTGTCTACTCAAAGCATCTTAAATAACTTAGATAACAATCTAAGAACTCGGTCTTGATTTGGAAATGATGGAATATCCCACCATGCTTCAGATGAAGACAGAAAATCAAGGCGGAAAATCCAATGTAGGTCAAACTTCATTCTTCTGGCCAAGAACCTTCCTGTTAGTTTTTCCTGTTGGACCAGAAAAATAATCTGTTGGACATGGGTATTGTCTGGGTTCTGTCATTGCCATCTTTTTTGCTGCTTGAATTTTTTCTGGTCTGGAACCCAGTTTCTGTTGTCTTGTACAGTGGAAAAAGAGAGGAAAAGGGCCTCAGACTCTGGATTTCAAACAAACTGTACTGGTGAAGCTTGTTTTTTAAAGCTGAAAATATGCTGGTACACAGTGCTTCTGAGGCCTATTTGCATACCATATACACAGGAGAAGGTAAGCTTGAGTAGCCTGTAAATTAGCATATTACCCTTGTATTTACAAGCCATTAACCAACACAGTTGTCTAGCTGTCCAGCATATTTTTGGGTGTTTGACTTATCTCATGTTTTTATTAGTTTCTTTACTTTTGGAAGAAATAGGCTTTTGGTTTGCTTAAAAGCCAAGGTTTAGCTGAGCATTACATCAGATGATAGTTTCCAAACCCTTGGGAAATGGCCAATGCATATGGACATATTAAACAGCACAGCCAAAGGATGAGAGATATAATGTCTACTGTGAAAGTCAGTTCAAATGTTAGTAATTTCATTTCACATTTTATTTTTCTCATTAAACAAAACTGTTATACATGTCACAGGTCTGAAGTATAGGGATTTGAGGTAGGGCTGTCTGGATCTGATACTTCCTTCTGACACATGGGTTTGGTTTGCAATATTCTCTGTTGTCTTTACTTCTACCACTGAAAGTTGATGTATGCCATAACCAGTCATTTTAATATCTGCTGTGTGATTCAGAGAGGTGGTAGTATCTCCATTTTACAGCTGGGGCATTGAGACATAAAACTGAATCGATCAATGACAATTATTTAAGCCACAAAGTCAAAGAAATGCACATAGAAATTATTTCTGTATACAAATTCTGGAGGTCTGCCTGATGGGAAAGATGGGTTTAATTTTGAAGTGGGAGGAAAGGGAACAAATTAACTAAAGGTCTTCTGGGGCATGTTTGTGGTGGTGTTGTCTTGACTTTAGGGTGTGGTACAACATTTCTGGCTCCCTCTCTGATTTTTAACAAGCAGGCTGACTGCCCATAGCATACAGTGATATCAAAATGTGCATCATACTTCAAGGATGTGCATCATAATAATACCTTGGCAGGCCTATTTCTATATTGTGAAGACAACGTACATGATTTATTTTGCAAATGAATTCAGAAGCTCCAATGATACCCAGCTGTGGTATATCCTTTCCTGATGCTGACATCTGTAATATACTACAACTGTGATATTGCCTTTAGTCCAGAAAATAGGCGGGGTAACTTTTTCTAGCAGTTATTCACTGTAGATTAAAGTGAGTACTGATCCATAGCATGATGCAGTTTAGCCAGAGGCCATAGTGGAACTATAAACTAATTGAATAAACCATTCATTCCAATTTGTCACACACTTGTTTGCATTATAAATCACAATCTTATCTTTCCAGCCAATCTCATAGTGAATGAAAAAAGTAGTAACAAAAGCAAAGAGTCAGAACCTGTGTTAAGCAACCATTGTCCAGGCAGCTAATGTAAGAGTTGAATTATAATGCAGGACCTACTCTAATAGCCTTTCCTCTATCTTATCCTACTGTTTGGTATGCATTTATGGGGGCTACATTGCTATTATGAAGGAAACAGAGATGATGTAGGTACCTCTTGAACAATGTTGGAGAAAGTTGAGAGATATTAATTTTCTGAAGAGGGGGATCAAGACTAAGACACTTTGGGAGGCATTGTCCTATTTAGTCACTAAAAGTACCAGCTGAAGCTAAGGGACAGCTTGTTTAGTTATAAAGAGGAATAACTTTCTGCAGAAATGCCTCTAACTGTTGTATCTTCCTGTTCATTCTGAATTTGGCTGTCGGAAACCAGTCAAAGATTTAAGTGGTAACTGTAATTGAAAACACACTGATGATACTTTTGTTTTTTTATTTATTAATACTTCAGTACTCCTTAGAGGTTTCAATAAGAGCTAACACAGGGAAAGAGCCATTGGGCCAGAGACTCTACCCAAGAATGTAGACAGACCCTGCTTAAAGGATTATAAGGGTACTCAGAGGATTAACAGAAGTGGATTTCAGTGTTATACAGAAGAATAGGCACAGCATAAAGGGTGACAGTAAAGATAAGTTTGCTAGTGTAAAAGATAGTAGTCTTGGAGGGTATTCACAAAGATTTACTTTTGTCAGGTGAGACTTTTTACCCTTTCTCTGTAGTCTGTGACAAGAAAGGAGCTATGTTAGTCTCACTCTAAGTCACCCTTTACAGGAATGTTCTTCTCTTTATCAGCTACAGAGGGAGCCTACTTGGACTTGGATATCACCAATACTGAATGTTAATTTGCTACAGTGTGCTATGCATTGTTTTTTACATATGCTGAATTCTAGCACATTTTTTTCCCCCTAGTTTTTCAAAATGCCAGATGACCTTACAGAGAGGAAAAGCCTGTTTTCGGTCCCTGACGCACATGAATATTTCATTCAGAATTGGTTGTCATTGCTGATTTCCCATTGCAGTTTGTCACTAAGTTTCACTGGTAGCCTAAATAATTTTTTACTCCCTTTCTCTTTTCAATAAATGAGTTATATTTGGCCATAGATAATTCTGAAGTTTCAACTGTCTGCATTACTGCCTGAAACAGTAATAATATAAACTCAATATACTCTGAATTGCTCAACTCTTTGGGCTAAGATTTATGTAGAGGACTTGATATGCATGATTGTATTACCATTTTTGTGGTTTACATAAATCTTTTATACTTTTACATTCATAACTGTTACTGATCTGTTTGTATAAACATGTTTCTTATTAGTTACTCTTAAAATATTTTGTTGAAACAATGCAAAGGAAAATGACAATCCTCAACAGAGGGAAAGAATAGCATGATTCAGGGATAAACAACTTAGCCATTTTCAAATTCTTTTTCATTCCTGCACAGAGGATTGCATTACAGAACTCATCAGGACACATGTAGTCACCTTCATTAGAGGTCAGGAAAAGAGCTCACTGTTTGTAATTCTTGTATGCTACTGTCCCTTCAGTCCTTCAGCTATGAAGAACCATGTGTATCAATATGGATCTCAAATAAGCCTCTGCAATAAGGAGGGACTGTATGCACGTGTAATACTTTCCAGTAAACATTTTACTACATTACAGCTAACAGTGCTGAAATATATTAACAGCATCCAATCTGTCAGATAATCATGAACTTATGTAAAAAAAATAACCAAGCTTTCGCTCTATAGAAGACTTCTGCTTGTTCATGCTGTTCTTATTTTAGGTAACTATGGCTTCTGTAAAGATGCACATCTGTTTATTTTTGCCAGGAAATGTATGAATGCTATATATTGGCTCATCCTCACCATGTGAACTCATATTCTGCATTTTCCCAAGGTTTTCTCTTGACTGATCCCTAAGAACAGTTAAAGCATGAATCTTCTGTGATCAACAGTAGGCAGATGGTATGAAGCAAGTCTGTTTGAAAAGTAAGAAAATTGAGATACATAGATTAATTAGGTTACACAGGAAGCCTGTGGCAAGACTAACATCATGTGCTTTTAGCTCATTATTGGACAACCCTATATGAATGAGTCAGGTGAATGAAAGAAAATTGTATCTGGGGAGCTGCAGCTGCAATATGATAGCAGGAACTATGCAGCGATGAGCCTGGTACCATATTATGTGAGTAGAGGCACTCGTGCGCCACTTGGTCCTACAAATTGGGGAGAGACGGCTACAGCTCTGGTTAGTGTAGATTGTAACCCAAGTGCTAGCAAGTACACTTCTTTGAATGCATATAAACTAATTATAAAACTCGTGGAGACAGAGTTTGAAACTAGTAGAGGGAGAACATTACAGAGCTTTTCAGATACCAGTGTCAGAGAGTAATTAACAGGGACCACTGCGCCATGATGTCACTGTGACCTACTGTATATTTTGGGAGCAGAACTGAAATCCTACCAAACCCAAGATACATCAGGTAATGTTGGAAGGGTGAATCTGAGATATTACAATGTAAAATGTCAAATTTACAAACTATTAATTCCATGCTTTTCTTTCACCTCATTCTTTATCCTCCTCCATTGACACCCATCTCTAATACATTTGATGTAACAGTGTACACTTCTGGAACATCTCAAGTTGTCAAAGAGATGCAGGAAACACTCATAACTACAGTAATGGCAACAGCTATAGTAGCAGCACTTGTGCCAGGAACAGCAGCCCCGCGGACACATGCCAGATATACACAGCTGCAGATGAGCCACTGCTGATCCATGCAGTATGCTGGTTCATTTACTTAGTATGTGTTGGGAAGTAGTTCAACAGATGCAAAAAATTCACAGCTTAGTTAAGTGTTCTCTCCCCTTCTCATTTTCAGCCTTTTCCTGTCTCATGCAGTATATGTTTTCATTAGCCTATGTCCATATGTAAATACTATGCCACTGAGCTTCCGCAAAATCACAGTCGACTCATGCTCAGCCAATTTTATCTGACTAATATATGTTCGTAACAGTTTGTGCTATATTTTTAAAACACACAAAGAAAAGATGCTAAGAGAACACTACAGTTGCAAAAGTCAGGATGAAAAAAAGCTGGGAAATATAAGAAATAAGGCTCTGCCTATGTGACTAAATGTATATAAAAAGGGGGCTGAATCATTACTTTACATGTTCATTTGTCTCTAATTCCTGCACTTTTTCTATGCCTGTTGGCAACCAACTTTTCACAGCCCCAGCATGATGATCAGCCTGATTCCTCCTCTTATGTTAACTACCTGGCCATAGGGAGAACATTTAAACTCATGAGAAAATCTCACTATTTTCAGTTCCTCTATCCATCACCAGAGGGTCTCCCTTTCCAAGAAAAGGAAAGATCATGAAAGCTCTGGGATTTGGAGTATGCAGAGTACACTGAGATCTTTAGAGAGTTTAGCTGCCAAACTCTGACGGAAGGTGGCTAACTGAAGGTGGGCTAATTGCTATGGTTAAAGGCTCATAACACTGAAACCTCACATAAAACTTCAGCAATAAAGTGAAAAATTATATTGATCTGTAATTCATATGAACCTGGAAGTGTGTTTCAGATGGGTCAACCTTTGCTGCTAGATAACTTTTTAAGCATCATGATGACTGCTGACTAAAATGATGAATCAAAAAGATAAACCTTTTAGAATTAGGTCATGTTTCTTATTTTTAAATGGATTTGAATGGAGGTGAAAGATCTAAGAAAGGATTTGTTGTCACACACTCTCCAGAATGGATTCCCTTAAGACTAACAGTGTTAGGGTTGATTTAACTCATGCAACCAAGCACCCATCCCCATGTTCACAGTGTGTGGTACTGTGTATTTTTTATGTGAAGCTCAAACTGGAGTGAATGTTATGAGCCCACCGAGGCAGCTAATTCTCAAAATACAAGATTTATGAAGTTTTACTGCTATGGCTTTAGGAGGTTGTAATGCATAGATAAGAAGATGTGCTATTAAAAACAAAAATGTAATGCTAATGAAGAAACCTTGAGAAGAAAAAGGGAAGAAAAGATTTATTGTCCATGCTACTGTAAGATCTCCTACCAACCTGTCATTGGGAGTGATTCTGCAGCAGGGCTGTCAAACACAAAAGCAGATATTCTGACTTCAGTAGGTGCATATATAGGACTACAAAGCCTTTTATTCTCCTGGGATGAGGAGGGGAAGAAAAGGAAAGAGCTAATAGAAGGAGCAGACAAGCATTTCTAGAAGTTTCCAGGGCATGCCAGCTGTGATGGAGGCTGAAGTACAGTGCACCAGTTGGGAAAGGTCTTAGATGTTTGTGATGCAGCTAAGGAAGATCTTGGTTACCAAGTATAATCTTGATTTTCACAGCTTTATCTTTGTTCTTTCTTCAGTACCTCTTGTCATTTACCAAGTACTATAATCTTTACATATAAAAAGATATAATAAATATTTTTTTTTCTAATGGTTACACTGGCTTTGAGCAACTTGAGTGTTACTCCACTCTTTATGAAATTCTAAACATACGGTCACCCCTCTTGTTCTGAGTGCTCCTGCACACCCCCCACAAGTTAGGGGTCTTCATGGGTCTGAAGACCATGCTTCCACTAAACTTCAAGAGCCCATAGTGAAGTACTACTATATATTGTGAAGAAAGTGGCAGCAAGTACTGGCCCACATCCTTTTTTTGAAAGCATCAGGAATGCAGAGAGAAATCTTGAGATGTGTTAGTCACACAAAAGCTAGAGTTTTTGCCAGTGCAAGGGATTTTCAAGTGGTTGGTTTTTTGTTGTTTTGTTTGTTTGTTTGTTTTCAAGTTTGGCACTTTTTTCTATGAAAAGAGTATTTTAGTTATTTTTGCTTTGATTTTGAAATCATGTGGAAGCAAGATCTTTGAAGTGTGATTTTTAAAAAAGGAGTTTACTTGAGTGTTTAAAGAAATTGTGTTTCTACTCTATAACTTTCTGTTTTCTTGTCTCATAATTTAGAAAAATCCATACATTGGTCCCTCAGACATTCTCCCAGGACAAAATTCTAAAGCATGTACTTCATAGTTTGTGCTCCCATTGATTCAGATATGTCAAACATTTCTGCACACCTTTTAGCATGCTTTTTGTCTTTCCTTTTAGTGGCAATTACATTAATGTTGGTAATATTTAAATAACAGAAAATATGGTTAAAGCACTTCTCAGACACAGGACAAAGTATGTAACTGAATTCTGAGGTGCATCCAGGCTGGCTAAAATTTTAACTGAATTTGAATCAAGTTAGAAGAGCTTAGGTAGAATGACATCTTTAATTAGCATCCTGTTTCTGCCTAAGAAATCAAACTCACATTTTGTCTGATGTTCAGGGTGTTGTGTTTCCACAACTTTGTGTAAGCTCTGTCTTTTTTAGGAATTGTCCATTTCTAGAGAAGTCTGCCTTCCGATAAAAAAACCAACCCTATATGTTTTTTAAAATTTAGTAGCACTAGTGATATTTTCTTTGGAGTATATGATACAGATTCACAGCTGTCTCATTCTTTTTAGTTGTTTAGTTGCTTTTCCTGTCACAGTAACATCTCTTTTTTGGCCCTAGTTCTATTCAGATCTCCTTTTCACACTGCCTCCATCCAAGCTGTGAAATCAGTTACAAACTACCCTTTTCTAAGGTTTTTGTGTGCATGCCTCTTAAACTTTGGATGCACTCAGTTCACTACTTCCGAACTATGATAACTGCCCTACCTTGTACTTGCACTTTGGAACCCATATTAGGTTATAGAGTTACATTTTC
This sequence comes from Harpia harpyja, assembly GCF_026419915.1. Classification (NCBI taxonomy): domain Eukaryota; kingdom Metazoa; phylum Chordata; class Aves; order Accipitriformes; family Accipitridae; genus Harpia; species Harpia harpyja. The sequence continues at coordinate 44,722,749 of NC_068944.1, forward strand.
TTTGGAGCTAGTGTAGCTGGAATGCTTTTGGGCTGATTAAAGATTTATGAATTCCCCATACAAACTTTCATAGGAAATAAAAATTTTAGGGGTCATGTAAATGTGGTCAAATGTTGTCTACACATACTGGAAAATACTGACGTTGAATACTTCTTTTTTTAATATATATTTTTGGAAACAATAAGGAGCACAAAGGCAAGAAATAGAGAGTAATACTTGGAGATATTTGATTAAGCTCTAATAAAAACAGGCTTAAAATGGATATTCCTCTGGAAAGCTTTGCCCAATATGGTTTCTGCTTGGATAATGACTTAGCTATATTGGTGCTATGAGGAAAAAAGATGAAACAAAACTATGGTCTTTGACTAGAAAGAACCTTAACTCTCCTAAGCGTTGGAAGTTTCTCTAAATTAGTATCACAATCATGCCCATAACTAGTTTTAATTTAGATTTTATAAATTGAAACCCTTTCATAAAAACTTATTTGAACTGTAGAGATTCAAAGAAGGAACAAGCCTATCTTAGAGCTTAGTTTGAATAACTGATGTTATCATCTCAGACTTCAATACTGGTCATTTGAACTTCACCCACTTACAGTCTAACTCTGCTGAAATAAATAATGTCACTGTAGTGATGAATCTGGGTATACATATTCTTAATATTTAATTGCATATGAAATCCATGCACCATAAGGTCTGAAATCCACATCATCAGCTGATGTAATTAATATTAAGTGGTGTGTGTTTGTATTTCAAAAACACCAAAAGTACTGTAAGTGTGAAATGTATGTGTCTTCACTTTTAAGGGAGAAAGTGGCACAGGACCAGTAATTACTATAAGAAAGGGAGAAGGGAAGGGTAGTGGAGCTTAAAATTTGATAACTCTGCTTACTGAGGAATGTCAACCTTTAAGGGAAATTACTTTTAATTATTTCTTACACTCTTCCTCAAATGATCTTTTTTACCTATGAAGTCAGCATGATCAGGGCATCAGATTTGGGCAGGCACTTTCATTGCATTTAAACTTACCTTGCTGCCAAAACCAGGACACTTGTCTTTCCGTCTGGCCCAGTGTGTTCCAGCCTTTCTCCCTTTGTTGATTATCTGCATCACCTTTCACTGAGGAGGTGACCATTTATGAAAACTTATTTTTCATAATGTTCTAGAAAATACAAGGATAGTTTAATATTTACCATGATAAATTTACTTTGTATGAAATTTCAGATGACTGTTAATTAAATTAAAATTATTCTTCAAGGTTGTAAGAAAACTGAGAATAAAAGGCACATTATGTGACTGTCAGATATGCTGGTTACACTTAAGGTTGGCTATGGTTCTGTAAATTTCCCCAGGGGTTCTGGAGCTCCAAATAGAAAGGGATGTTTGTGAGCACTTTTGGCTGGCTGTTCTCTTTCATACGCAGACCTTCCTTTAGAGCTTTATACCTGCTTCACTTGCGGACTGGATGTTGCAATGCATGTGGAGATGCATATACTTTATACTATCTGAAAAAAAGTAAATTATGCAGAATTACCAATTTAGGAAGGAGATCCTCTTTGTACCTGTGTTCTGGACTCTAGCTTCTATCAGGATGAAACTGATGTATTGATTTTGACACACAAACTGTTCCAGTACTAAACTGCCTGAATCATAAACATACAGATGATCTGAAGCATAACAAGAATGTATTTAGGAAGTGGAGAATAAATGAAATTATGAAGGAAGACATTACTAGTACAGCACTAGGACAAAGAGGGGAAGTACTATATGCCAAGAGACATTCAGAGGAACAAGAAATTGAGAGACATTGGGAGAAAGACATACAAACACATTCAGAGACATTCGAAGAGATTCAGAGAATGAGAAGAATGCTTGAGCACATCCTACTTACTAAGTATTCTTCGTATTCTGTCTTGAACACAGAATATATGTCAGCATAGCCTGCTTATTATCATCCTGTGGTTCTGAAAGAACTCTCAGAAAGAAAGTGATATACACTTACTCAGGAAAAATGTGCAAATTACATACTGCATTGAGGACCTGGCAGGACAATAGGCCTCCAGGAAGCAGTCTGAGGGACTGAGTGGATCATATGCTAATCAAATGTCTATAATAACATGCAGATGCAAAAAAATACTGACATTACAAAAAAGATGAGAACCTGAAAGGTACCTAAAGTGACCCCTAAGATATACTTTGCAGTGGAAAGCCTTGGCTCAGATCATGTGTCAAGTTTGGGGTACCACAACCTAGGAAAGACTCAGTTCAGTTGGAGGCAGTCTGGTAGAGTGCAAGAGCCAAAACAGGACTCAGGAAGGTATGACGTGAGGCAGAAATTAAAAACCAAGGCTTGTAAACCTAGGGAAGAAAAAGCTGAAAGGGGACAACATTATTGTCTTGCAACATTTGCAAAGAAGGAAAACTACTGTTTTTCAGATTTGCAGTGGATAGGTTATAAGTTAAATTGCAGAAAAACAGCCTAGACATTTAAAAACACTTTCTAACATTGAGGTTAGCCAATCCCTGGAACAGATTCCCTAGGGAGATTGTGAAATACATAATCGGAGGCCTTTAAAAGAACAAAAAACTACCACTGACAGGCAGAAGCAGCTGAAATGTTCTCCAGCTTTAATGTTGCTGTGATACTATGGTTTACATCCTTTCTGTCTCACAGATCCCATGTAGCCTATGAAATTTTCTACCATGGAAGATGAAAAGACCAGACAATTACATGTTGATTATTTAAATGGGAGATATGAAGATACTTTTATTCTAAAACTGCTTCCCTTTTGACATAAAACATCTTAATTCTAATAACTATGAGTCCTCTTTACATATGCCTTGCCTTCTCCCTGATATTTTCATAAATATTAAGCTGACCATAATTTGTATCTTGTCTCATATTGTCAGTTTGGGTGATTTGTAATACAGGTATAACCCATTGTGTGTGTGTCTAGAGCTCTGTTTGAACTTGTATAAATATACCCAAATAACTACAAGTAATAAATCCAAAATGCTCCATCCAGTTGCATTCTATATCCATCATTAGTGGGTACATTGGAAAAACAGACAGTGAAATTCTGAATTTTTTTAAATTTTAAATTTCTTACTATTTCTAAATTTCTACTGATATCACTAGGTATGCACCATGTAAAGATGTGATACAGTATTTGAAACATATTTTTGGCAAATATTTGATGTACAGACTAAAAAGATTCAGGGACAAACAATTCAAATAAGCCAAAGCCATTCCAAAACTATCACTATACAAAAATTATGAGCAAGGTATAAGTAGTTGAGGGTTTTTTGGTTCAAACGGTCAAATCTATTTTCAATCCACTCTCACCATAATATACTTCACTTATTTTGGCTCTATGTCATATGAAACAATAAAAGTGGTGATGTGTTGAAGCAGAAACTATAAGGTGAGAAAGTAAAATCTGTTTTCTAAATTTATGTGGCCTTTTGGGCTTGGATTTATGTTATAATTGGCTATCCAAATACTATAATCAAAACCTTATTTCTGATTTCAAAGAAAGCCAATAGGTTGGGTTGGAAATAATGAAAGTACACTCCAAGAAGTTGTATGAGATCAAATGTTAAGTAAGAAGTTTAACTGTGAACAAGTTTTTTTATTTTTTATATAGGAATATGAGAAAATGTTAAAGACACAAACATTTTTAACCCAAGTTAAAAATATTTTATACCAAAGAACCCCTTTTAAAAAAAGGATCTTCAAAACAATTGAAAATGGTGTATTATTATTTCAAGCAGTTCACACTAATGGAAGCATTGGATGAAACACAAAGAACATTTTTAGACATTGTCACTGGTTTCATAGGCCTTTCCCTTTGAGAGAATTATCCTGTCACTCTCGTAACTGTAGAGGTCTGATTCTCATAGTCAATCTCTACTACTGTTTTAATTGTACTTGAAAACTCCTTACATGATGGTAACTTCAATGACATCAAACATCTGAAATCCAGGTATTGAAGACACGCACACACGAGTGTAATAAACGTCTGCTGTCTTTGCAGGGTAACTCGATTTGCTTTTAGCACAGACAGCAATTCTCTGAAGATAGCGTACATCACCTAGAAGAGAACGTTATGATAGCTACAGCCCCCAAATTAACACCATCTTTGGGGCAGAGAAAAACTTAAACTAAGGCACACCTTCCCATTTTTTTACAGCACTAACTCCATGTATTCTGAGACTTCTCAGAAATAACCTTTCATTTGCCATTTACAGCTTTCCTCTGTGTTAAAAACTCTTCACTTGTACAGCTCTCAAAAATGGCTACCTAAATATGTCAGAGTACAAAGGAGGGTTTTGCCTTTTTTATGTATGTACATACATAATACATACAAAATGTATGTATGTACATATGTACACAAAAACTTAGAGCTGTTCTTTCAATTTATATAAGCATAACACCACCCCTGTATAAAGTGTTTAAGCAGAGCACTTAAGTTTGCTCCTATACCTCATTTATTCATGACCTGTAAAACTGATTTCCTGGGCAAGCATATACAAAGACCAGCTCTGAAGAGAGAGACGCTGCCTCAAAATAACACCACCCTCTCCCAGATTCCCTATTTAGGTCTTACTGCATCCACATCCATTGCCAGTATGGATCAGACAAGACAGCAGTGAAAAGGAAGACTGTCTTAGCTGGTCAGCAGAGAATGTCACCGCTGCCCCAAAGATAAGGAAAAACAGAAGAGTTACAAGGCTGAAGTTCACGCTGAAAAAGAGCAACTGATGGAAAGTTAAATGGCAAAAACCAGCTAGTCTCATCCTTTTATAAGTTTATAGTTTTTTATTACATTTGGGATTTCTCAAGATCCAGGGAATTACATCAATTTTTGATTTTCAGACCATATAATAGTTTATGCACAACATGCCTACTCATAAAGCGCACGTAAAGAGAGTATATGGCATGGTGTTGCCTGGTTCCACTGTCTCTTTCCTAATGGTGGAGAATATGCCTTTGATCTTGAACCACTCACTGGCAGTTGCTTCTCTTTGCATCTTCTCTTTTTTCTTGCCTGAAGCCCTGCAGGAACTACTGCTGTAGCTGGTTTCAGATATGAATTGGGACTTTCTCAAAAGACACACTGGACTACAAGCCAGCTACAGCTTTTGACCTTGTTTTCTTCAAAAAGGCAGCTATTGTATATATGACTTTGAAGTAGCTGGAGTATTTTCATACTGGTCCATGTACAAAGCTTAGTAACTTCAGATCTATTTGATTTTGCACATTCTGTACATTAATAACCATTCCTATAGTTTTTGATGATAAGGATCTGTTAAATCATCTACACCTGTAGAAAGGTGTAAATCACTCTGATTTGACAGCATTTTCTACTCACTTTGCCTCAGCATAAAATATGTCAACAGTTTGAAGCAACGGAGAGCTTTAACAGTGTTGTGAGTAGCACAGCTTACATCAATTCACCCACTGTTCAGAGTCTTGGCATCATTAAATGAAAAGGTAGTGTCAGCACAAGGCTAATTTTAAAAAAAAAAAACAAACCCTCTGTAACTTTTCTGAAGAGAGTTTCCATAAAGAGCGTATTTTGGGAGAACAAGAATTTTTATTACAGAACCATTTGTAAGGAACTGGAAGAATTTTCTGTCACATTTACATAAAACCCAAAATTGGTTAAGGGAGAGACTGCAAAAGCAATCACTTTTCAACCTTAGCATGCCACTAAGGTAGTCAGCTATTCCTCCAAAGACTTGCTCACTACAATAGCTTTCTGAACATTTTTAGCACTCTTTGCAAGAAAGGTTTTTTAAAAACTGATTTCTCTGGGTTTTCAAATATTTGTTACTGAATAACCAACTCACAATGAATATGAGTTTTTATATGGTGGTCATGCAACTATTTTTTATTATTATAGAGGTTGAATTTTCAGTAAGAAGTTTGAAGCATAAATATTTTTTGGATACAATTTATCTCATGCCTCCATGCACATAGGCTTTTCAGTGAATAGAAAATCTGAGACTGATTTAAATAAGAATAGGCATCATACCCCAATGCTATCTGTTCTACAACGTTCTGCAGCAACATCAAAATGCAAGCCAGTTCTACACCATATAGAAGGTGTACGGGGGTTTCTCAAGTGGCAATAAGCTGGTTGACTTCCAGAAAATCCCTTTGCCAAGCTTCGTGATGCAGCACAATTTTACCCTTGCTCCAGAGGTAAATTTAACAGTTAAGTAATTTTTGCTGGCTTAGCTGCACTATGTGTATAAATGAAGTGCCACCAGGAATCTGGTACTTCTGGGCCAATGGTCAATGAAATATCCTGGTAAGGCAAAAAGGAAGAGGAAGTTTACTACTATTTTCAGAACTTTGAGAAATCATGTTAATGTCAGTGGAACTGCAACAGCCAAATGATGGTAATCACAAATTAAAATCCAAACTAGAAGTTAAGAGGTTCTTACTTAGGAAAAGAAATTTAACAACTTCAGTTAATGGCAGGCTGTTTACTAAGAAGGAACATCTGCCAGCCTTTTCAGCAGTCACATATGTTTAAATATAAAATTTGAAATGCTGTCTTTGTCTTTGTCCAGTGTCTCTATAAAATCTGAAAGCGGCTTGAAAAATTTTTGAAACCAACTTGAAAGCAATGACAACATTGCTCACATCAGACTGTTGCCATTTCCCTAAAACAGCAGAATACACAAATGGTAGCTTGTACCCTGTATGAAACATGAGTCTATATTTTTAGTAGAGTTCTGGCAGAAGCTAATATTATGTAAGTCTTAAACCAAAGCTTGCTTGCCTACCAGAACTGAAGTTCACAAATTTAATTGTTTAAATTTTAGCTGAGAAAATGAAGCTGGCTTGACATAGAGGACTGGTACACTATAATATATTTTTTAGGATTTGAGCTTTCATTTGACATGTACCATATTTTGTGTGTTTCTCAGCCACAAGATATGATGAAAACTGTCCAAAATATACAGTACTCATTAGCAAAATCTAAATTTGTGCTTTGCTCCTATGTAACTGTTGGCTGAAAGTAGAGAGGTAATCTATCTTCCTATTTAGTGTAAAGTCCCTTGTAATCTGCTGATTGACTGGCGTAAATCATTACTAACTTTGGGGGCTTATATTATCCTATTTATTTATATAGAGTCAAGAGGCTTGTAATTTGTTTTGGTTTTAACTTACAACATATCATATAAAGTTAATGTCTACTGTAGTTTCCAGATTCTAGAGTTGTTTAATCAGGAAACAATTTATTAATCTTTCAGTAAATCTCCAAGTAGAAAGCATATGGTGAATTTGGCCAGAATTCTTTCAGAAAGAGATTTCTTTCTTCTTTACTTACCTTCTCCTTCTCCTTCTCCTTCTCCTTCTCCTTCTCCTTCTCCTTCTTCTCCTTCTCCTTCTCCTTCTCCTTCTCCTCCTTCTCCTTCTCCTTCTCCTTCTCCTTCTCCTTCTCTTTCTTTCTCCTTCTCCTTCTCCTTCTCCTTCTCCTTCTCCTTCTCCTTCTCCTTCCTTCCTTCCTTCTTCCCTCCCTCCCTCCTCTCCTTCTTTCCTTCCTTCCTTCCTTCCCTCCTCCCTCCCTCCCTCCTTTTTTCCTCCTCCCTTCCATCCTTCCCCCTTTGCTTTTTCCCTCCTTCCTCCCCTTCCCCTCTTCTTTCCTCCCTCCCTCCTTCCTGTCTTTGACAGGAGGAATCATTAGAATAAAACAGATATCCTCTAAAACATTAATATGATCTTCATGTTATTTAGAGAACCATTAATGAGTTCCCTCATTAAGAAAAACAAACAAGCACTTTTTGTCCTCATATTAACTTTTACAACACTTCTGTGGTCCCTGATCTGGAGAGGTGGAGTGGTCTATAGTGGCACAGGCTACCCTAAGGATTACACTGGTCCTGATTGCAGTGGCTTGTGTATTTCTGGCTGACCAAGGTCTCGCTGGAACACGTAATGCTGGCTTGCTGTTTTGCCCTCAGATACTAAACTTCCCAAAAGCACAGCCATAGTATATGCAGTATTTCTGTGACACTCACTTTCTTCTTACAGATTTCATCAAAAAAAAGTAAAAGATTACAATGAGTGGAAAGAAGGGTTAACGTTAAGAAAAATTAAGTGATGAAAAGGATAGGAATACAGGGATGTCACAATACACTGTATTGTAGGAAATACACTCTGACCATTATAACTGTGGCTTTTAGGATTGCTATTCACGAAAGGGGGATGAATAGCTGATGCAGTTTGTAGAGATGGTTAAAAAATTGGAGTTTATACTTTCTACTCTTGAGCCTAAACACAGACCACATGATGTTCTGAGTTTTAGTAAGAGGTTAAAAAAAAATCTATAGATAGACTGTTTGGTATTTGAAGAAAGTAAAAAAACAAAACAAAAACCCCTCTCTCAGAACTACACCATTCCTGCCAAGCATTCACCTAGACCAGGGTCTTTACAAAGCAGTGCCAAAGGCCTGTATGTCTTTCATCAGGCATGTCCTCATATAATCTAATATGCCATTAAAATCCCAAATTTATTTCTACTAAAACAGCATACTCCAGATTCATTGCAAAACAGTCCCCACTGTAAAATACTGACTCCTTTGTTCTCTATCCTTAAGCTATTACTTATTTTTAAAGGTAGAGCTGTCAGAAACCACATATCTTTTCTTTACAGTTGTTTGGACATATGGTAACAGTCCCATGGAATCTTTTTTTCTTTTTATTTTTTAGTACTTTAGAAAAAATGCTTTTCTGACTTTGTTGCCATCTTTAGGTTGTCCATTTTTAGCCCTAAGCATTTTCCTACAGGGTGAAGTAGGTTCAACACTTTCATAGACACATGTTTTTTTTTATCTTGTGCCATGTGATTCTGTGCTACCAAGCTATGTACCCTTTCATATTTCTTCTTCCAAACTTCTGGTTTCCTGGTAAAATTGAATTTTTGTGCCAGAACTGCTCAACTCCATCCTGATTTTGTTAGTTTCAAGCATTTGCCTCATTGTTTTTCTCTCTTAGCAGGTTAAAAAAAAATAAAAATACTCAAAGCCTTCTTGAGTCAATGTAATTACAAGCTCCTGATCTGTGCAGAATAGGTTGACATGCCCTGCTCTAGGCTTTAAGAACATGATTGCACAATAAAATCCTTGTTTCTCCCAACACCTGATTCCGTTCAACTTTGTTATTTATTGCTTTGTACCTGGTATAGTCACATGGAACCATGCTGGTTATTTTCATGGAAGACTCTAAGATGAAGGACAACATCCTAGGGGCCAGGGGAATAGCTCTGGGAATTTCTTCCTCTCCACAGATATAGCCTGCAGAGGTTCAGGCAAGGCTGGAGAACAGGGGCAGCTTCATCATCAGCTACAGCATGTGCTTGGCAGAGCTGTCAGGAGAAGGAAAGTAGTGAGACCAAAGTGCATTAACTGTGTGAAATCCTGCTATATGTACTTGGTTGCTGTAAGACGAATGCTGCCAGAGGAAGAAGATTGCCTCCCAGAGTACCTCCCTGAGCTACACAAGCACACCTTCACTCAGTCTGGTTCTGTTTAGAGATATTCTGTACGTCTTTACAGTCATGGCATTCTTTCCTCAAAGATGTCTTTTATCATTAAAATTTAACATTAACTGCCTTTCAAAAAAAATTCTAGAATACTCTGTAAATCTTTATTTTACCTGAAGAGGAATTGGTATTTCCCAAGCATATAAGATTAGAGCTAATTTCAAACTTCTAATAAGTTTTGCCACAGGAATTCTTGCAAGATTGGATTAATGATATAGATTTAAATAGATTCAAGATAAATTAAGGGACATGGTGTGATGCTACGATGTAGTAGTGGCTGCATGGTTCCTCTGTGGACCATGCAGCTATAAACAGCCTTAAAATTTGCACCATGTTTTATGCCTTTCCCATCTATGCTTGAGAAAAGAAGTTGCACAACATGATTTTTTGTAGGAACAGAGCTTGTAGTGAAAACTAATTCCTAAACAAAAGTGAGGGGCGTGATGCAGCTATTTTCTGCTTTAAGAGCTGGTAAATATTAGATCAACCAAACAGACAACAGTCTCTGTCTGAACAGACACACAGTCCAGGAAACACAATAGTAAATATTAGTTACTCGAAACAACAGTTGCAGTGAGCAGGGTTTGAGCAATCTGTAGGCTGCAATGTCTCCTTACAAAATAGCTCTTGGACAGATTCCAAGAGTGCACAAATTTGTCAAGGTTACAAATGAGTGAAATTTGCCCAGCAAATGGTCCCCCTGAGCTTGCTTGTTAACAGGATGAATTTCTTGCTTGTTCCTGGAGGAGGCAAACATGCCACTTGTCTGAGTTCTCTGAGTTTTTTGTGGATACTTTCCAGTTCCAGGGGTTTTACTGTGGTAGGGGAGGATTTGGCCCAACATATATGGTTTTTTTTGTGTTACATAAAATTGTAGGAAGATAACTCTGCCAAACGGCATAAGTAATTTTTTTTGGTCTTAACAGCCCAGAGTTTTGTTGATCATTTTCCCCAAACAGGACATCTGTGCAGAGGGGAAAGATTCTTTTATTTAGTTTATTTCTGCTATGATTTTTTAAAATTTCATCAGGTTTCTTTTTTTCAGTACCATATTCTAAGGATAAAAATATTCACTGAATCCATACATTATAATGTCATGAAGTAGTATATCAAATAATTGGGTTGCCTGTTGGTAGTGTGAGGCAGATTAATCTTATCTGAATGAGATGACAGGACATGACAGGTTTGATCATTAGCTCTCAGGGGGCAAAAACTTTACCCTTTGGGTGAAACGACACTTTTCTTTCAATGCTCAGCCTAGCAGAGTTCTAGTCCTTGTAATGGTCTTGTTACCATAGCATGAATATTTATTGCTTCTGAAAGGAATGCTGCTTTAGCAAGAATGAAGGCTATGGAGTCGTCTTTAATTGCTAAAAGCCAAAATTTAATAGTAGATATAAATATTATATGACACTCCTTTTGAGGAGAATTCCCATGTGAAACCTCAAACCCTGTCCCCCCTGCCCCAAACCCAAATGCTTTTCCTTAAATTATTCCAGAAAATGAAGTTGTTCTGTTTTATAGACGAGCCATTATAACTCAGGAAGAATGCATAGATTTAAAAGGAGAAAGGATTCATGATCACCCGTCTGGCCTTCTGCATTACACACACCATAGACCTTTGCTCAGCAGTTCATACATTTATGACTTCCAGAAGAGGCAGACTGTGCAGGTTAGAGAGCTGTCCATTCTTGTTTAAACTTTCTTTGATCACACCCACCAGATCTTAAAGATCTTTACAGTGTAGTCATCCTTTGGCTCAAATTACAGACTCAAACAGACTTTCTGTAATGTATCGACGATCAGTGTCAATGGCCGTTTACACTGGTGGTCTGTTAGGTCATCTTCAGCCACATTTTGTCTCCAGTCATCTGAAACTACACCAGGGTTCTCAGATTTCTTAAAAATCTACATTCACAGTTTCTGAAAGAAAAAATAACAGAATATATGTAGAATACGGTCAATTATTGCTGTTGTGCAACTGTTTGCAACTTTTTCATTTACACCTCCAGGCTTCACTTACCTGTATTTCAAAATCATTCATATAGACCTATTATCAAATATTCCATTTCAGATTGAAATTGATTGAATAGATTGAAAATTCACAACTGTTACAATGTCAGTTCTGAAAAAATGCTTCTTTTTTTTTCTTTTAACTAAGGTAAACTTCCTTCATGAATGGAGAACTGCAATGTTTCAAGATAATTTAATTTGCTTCCAAATGTTATCTAAAATTTACCTCTGAATCATTTTTTGGTTTTAGAACTGGCCTTTATAAAGCACGTTGTCTGTGTACATATGTATATATTTGTGTGCTAAAGGAAATGTGTGGAGGTAAAAAGGTGGAAAAACCTACTGGCACAGGATACATTTTACTGGTTCATATTCATTGCTTCTAGGCAATCCTAAACACTGAGTTCAATAATCAATTTGTTCTTTTTATCCTTGGCTTTTTGGTGTTTCATGTTGCATTGTTAATGTTTTTCACGTAGGTGTTGTTTTTTTTTGTTTTCCCTCCTTATTTTTCTTTATTACATATCAGGAATATTACAGATTAAACAGTGGATATCACTTACCTAGACTTCAGCAAGGCTTTCAGCATGAACCTCTACAGTAACCCTATAGCAAACTGGAGAGATATGAAACAAATGGGTTGATTATAAGGTGGCTGGTCTGTTGAGCTCAAAGGGTTGCAATGATAGGTGGTATGTGAAATCCAACTGGCAATTTATTACAAATGGCACTCTTTAGGTGTCAATGCTGGGGTTTATACTATTTAACATCTTTATTAATGATCTGGACAGTGCAATGGAGTGCACTTTCAGCAATTTCATGGATGACACCAAGTTGGAAGGGTAGTCAGCATGCTGGAGTGTAGGGCTGCCATTCAGAGGGAACCGGGTGGAGAAATGAGCTGGCAGAAATCTCATGAAGTTCAGCAAAGGCATATGCAGTGTCCTGCACCTGATATGATATGATATGATATGATAACCTCATGCAGAAGTATAGACAGGGCACTGACTAGTAGAGAGGAGATCTACAGGAAAGGAGCTGAGAGTTCTGGTGGACAAGTTGAATATGATGCAGCAGTGTGCCCTTATGCTGGCTTTCTGGACTCTGTTAGCCAAAGGTATGTACAGCAGGTTGATTATGTTCAGCCGGTTGATTATTTTCCTCTATTTGTTATTTGTGAGACTGTATCTGGAATACTGTGTTCAGTTTTGGTTCCTAATAAAAAAAAGACATTGCCATGCTGTCAGGGTGCAAGCAGGAGGAAGGGACTGCCTTTTCAGGCACTGCTTGAAAAGATACAGGTAATGTCAGCAAAGATCAAAGTCCCTCACCTTTACATTTCTAGGGCCTACCAACAGTCTTTGATCTGAAGAGCTGCAGATATACCTGTGTCCTGGTTTCAGCTGGGATAGAGTTAATTGTCTTCCCAGTAGCTGGTACAGTGCTATGTTTTTGAGTTAGGTATGAGAAGAATGTTGATAACACACTGATGTTTTCAGTTGTTGCTAAGTAATGTTTAGTCTAAAGTCAAGGATTTTTCAGCTTCTCATGCCCAGCCAGCAAGAAAGCTGGAGGGGCACAAGAAGTTGGCACAGGACACAGCCAGGGCACCTGACCCAAACTGGCCAAAGGGGTACTCCATACCATGTGACGTCATGCCCAGTATATAAACCGGGGCAATGGGGCTGGGGGGAATTGCCGCTCAGGAACTAACTGGGTGTGGATCGGCGGGTGGTGAGCAATTGCATCGTGCATCACTTGTTTTGTATATCCCAATACTTTTATTATTTTTATTGTCATTTTATTATTGTTATTATTATCATTATTAGTTTCTTCCTTTCTGTTCTGTTAAACTGTTCTTATCTCAAGCCACGAGTTTTACTTTTTTTTCCGATTCCCTCCCCCATCCCACTGGGTGTGAGGGGGAAGTGAGTGAGCGGCTGCGTGGTGCTTAGCTGCTGGCTGGGGTTAAACCACGACAACCTGCACTTAAAGCTGGACTTACTGTTAGAGACTGAAGGAGTTAATGTCTCAAACATTGTGGTGGGGCAAGTTCTACTTAACACTAACTGCATAACAACAAACTCTGCCTAGCAAGGAACCATAGGTGAAAAGAAGCCCATGAGCGCCCATGAGCGCCCATCAGCAACAGGAGGGGGAGGTTGTGCTGGAGGGTGCACAGCTCCCTGTTCTGGGGTGCTGTTCTGATACGCTGAACAGGGCAGCTCACCGTGTATGGCGAAAGATCATGTCTGCAGGGAAGGGGAAGCTACTCCCCAAAGGACCCCCAAGCCCATGGCCCAAACGCTACCTAATTAGCCTAATGAGTTTGAGTGCCCACCCGAAGGAGGGGCAAGGATGATAAAAAGACACAAACTGAAGCCCCACATGCTTAAGCCCACTGGAACTGGACCCCTCGGCTAACTGAATCAACGCTGGATCCAGGACTCATGAAATCTTTCTCTTCTCTCTCTCTCTTTCCCTTTTCCTTTTCCGTGATCCCTACACTTCATCCCTTTAGACATAAACTGTTGACCAAGTCTGGGACTAGGATTGGATCTAGCCACCCCTAGGCTCCTCTCTGAGAAGGAGTCTAGAAAGCAAGGGGGTCTGCTCTGAACCTTGTGACTCAGCGGGAGGGCTCCCTTTATTGTCTTCCCTGAACTGATTCCCAAATAAGCAAAGCCTGTAGTATATGTGTGGTGATGCATGGTTAGCACGTTACACAGTTTACTGACATATAGTTTCATGCCAATTTTTGTTGTGAGTATACCAATTTGGTGGTGAGCATGCCAATTCTTGTTGTGAGCAAATAAAAATTTAGTTTTGTGAGTTAAAGGATCCCTGGTGTCGTTTCACCTTAATCCTGACCTGGGAATCAGCAAACCTGAGTCATCATCCTGAGGAATTGGGATGTGACACTTATGCTAGCACCAGAGTGGGACTAGGGCTCAGAAGATCCTGGGCCTTTCAGGAACATGGTCGCAAGCTACTGTCAAGGATAGCCTTTTACACCGGGACAGTGGCGTGGCAAAACTGGATGAATAATGACTAGCTGAGACTGAAGAATGAGGACAGTGCAGGTGATCTTTAGTGTTGTTTGCCTATCAAATGGAAAGAAAAGGGTATAGCAGATAATAAAAATCAAGATATCTCAGTGATTGTTCTATGTAATGTTTACTCACTTGTCACACAAGCCTAACAAGTGAGCTGGACCAGTTTTACTTACCACTTTACACTGAGGCAGGTAGAAATTACTTGTAGGGAAAGTCTCCAGGTCTGATTTCATAATCATCTCAAAAAGGATATTGGGAGCAAGCAGAAACTCTACAAAATTGGAAAAAATAAGACTGGTCAGCCAAGAAACTTTGTCTTAAAGGTCAGGAAGGATAAAGTAGGATTGCTAAAAGTCAAACTGTGTTAACACTTGTAAGAAATATTCACACAAGCAGAAAAGGCTTCTTCCAATACAGAAATAAAGAAGGAAATTGATGCTTCTGTGCTGTGGTAAGAGCCGAGATTGGAAGTAAATGAAATATGTTCCAAGAAACTAAGTTAATTATTTGCTTCAGCTGAGATAGAAAGAAAATGAAATACTTAAAATAATCCAATTTCGAGGCCCGGAGAATATCTGCTTCCAGAATTCTCAAAACAGGCATATGAAACCGTAGATTGAGTAACTAAAATGGCTAATAAATATATCAACAAGGGATTAGCACAATGTAAGTAGAAAATAGCAAAGGAGGTTCTAAGCTATAAAGAAAGAAAATGATCTGGTAAGTCCATTTCGATTAATATGTCTTCAATAGTATTCAATGTTACAAGAAGAGATTTTAAAGGTATGAGTAATTATGATGATCCAAGTAAAAAGCGATTGTATTACCCCATCTAGATCATGCCAGACTAAACAAATGGGTAAGGAAACAGAAATTCTAGACAAAGGGGAGGATGTAGAGGTAGCCTACCTGGATTTCAGTGAAAAAAATGAATATAGTATTACAGAGGAAATTATTGACAAAGCTGGAGAAATTGAGGATTAGAAGAGGAGCCATCAACATGTAATGAAAAGGGACATAATAAGATGTAGTGGTAAAGCAGAAAATGTCTTGCTGGAAAATGTTTTCAGCAGAGATTCTGAAGAACTGGACTTCAATAATTTATATTCTTTAAGAACATATACTATATGAGTTAACCCTTAAGAGCTGTTTAAAAACTTGCTCTGTGTTATTTTCATTAATGTCTTTGGCACAAATAGTGTGTGCTGAAGAAATGCTTAATCAGGCAAAGCTAGGAAGCACTGCCTCTGTGAACAAACTCTGAGTTTATGAAAAAGCTGGATGCCCTTGAAGACTTGAGCAAGGGAAGTGATCTGAAATTCTGCAGTATACAGTACGTGATTCTATGCTTAAGAATTACTAAGGAACTTATGCTTTAAATTCAGCAATAGGAAACAAATTTGAAAACAAAGGTGGAGCTTGACATCTCTGGACAATTGAAAGCTAGACAGATGATGCAAGCTGTGAAAAAAGGCAAATGCGATTTGAGAATTTGCTAACTGAGGCATTTAAAATATGAAGTTTGGAAAATATTTCAGTTTTGTTGCTGTTATTCTAATAAATGTAATTGGGAATTTAAAATGTAATATAAATAAAGAACAACTATTTGTATGATCAAGGGAATGGATAGCTTGTCATATGAACAGGCATAATTTCATGTGCATCAAAGCAAATGTAAAACTGCTATCACTGTAAAGGAGTAATGTTGTGCTGTCCTCCTTATTTAATGATGATTTTCTGCCTCTTCTCCTAGCTACTGCAGTGGAAGTTTAAAAACTTATTGAAGAGGCTATATAACATGGTTCCTGACCATGTCATTGACCTGTAGTCGTTGAACTAGCCAGCTTCATTTTTCTAGGTTCTATTTACCAAATTTTTTCATGCAATTTCACATGACTTCCCTTATCTTGCGTAATTTGCAGTGTACTCTTCTTTCTCTGCTCCCTTTTCCTCAAATCACTTTGTCACCATTTTTTATGCTTATAATTATTTTTCTTTTACTATCTTCGCACTATACATATTTTTCTACTATTTCTTTTGAGACGTTTCAATTACTTGCCCACATACATAGATTGTATGCATAGGACAGTTCTTGGTGTAATGAGTAATACTTATGTATAGGTTTCTTACGAGTAATATTTATAAACTCATGACTTCTGGACAGCTATTATTCACATATGGTTTTACCATCCCCTACTAATGCTTATTAAATACATACACCATATGCTGTATATTTATATGCTACAGGCATATGTGCTTTTATAACTTTTATTTCTTGACGCACATACAAGCTATGGAGGCTAAAATCATGTGGTTTTAATTGATGGCATCAAAAAAACAGATCCTTTCAACCTGGTGATTTAACGTCAGAGAGCTTGGCTTAATGAAACACCTAGACTTCCAGATCCCCCAAACCATACTTGATTACCTGGAGGTAAAGTCACTGGTCTGCTGCTGTAGATCAGTTTATCTCCACTGAGTTCAATAGAATTACATCAGATTATGCTGGTTAAGGGTCTAGCCAGCAAAACTTAGCACTCTGAAGTGCTTTGGTTTGTACATCTGTAACCAGCATCCTGCCTGTTCTGCACAAGGTTTAAAGCAGCTTTCAGGGAAATACTGGCCTGCCTCTTTGCCCTTGTCCAGCTATGCCCTCTGCATCTCAGTTTGCCTGTCTACAGTGTGGATGGTTAACTCCACTGTTCCCAGAGGTTTTTTGTAGGGATGTATCCAACAGAAGTTGGCAAACAAACTGCACAAACTCAGGCTGTGTGCCTCTATCATGAGGTTTGTTTGTTCCTGCCCTGATTTGATTCCCTGCAATTCTTAAATGGCCAAATTTTAAAATGTTTACATTTTATCCCAATGCTTCAGGCCAAAGGCAATTGGAGGGGTAAGGAAAGTTGTAAAAAATTTATTCTATTGAAAATATTACTGCAGTCAAATGTAAAAATCTCACTGTCCACTTTCTATTCACTGTCCACAACCTTACTCTTCAAGCCTGAACATTTTTTTGCAGCATCATACCCAAATGCATTACACAGACTTAGTTTTATTATTACCGATTCATTTTCAGCTTTTTCTGTGTTTACGTCTGTCCAGTTCTCCTTCTCACTAACATCTGAACCCACCGGCTAATTTCAACCAACTTAGACACAGCAAAAATATATTAAGTTCCCACAAAGTTTTCTTTTTTAAATAGGTATTAGATAAAGAAGATACACCATTAATGATTACAATAAGGAAATTGTAAAAGTCTTCCTTCTTTGGACTTTGGAGGAATCCACATGGATGCTTGTTACAGCTCAGGAAACCAGTTATTTGTACTTCATATTTAAACATAATGGGCTTATGGAAGGAAAAAAAAAGGCTTTGGAGGGGATGGTTGTGTCCTGTTATTCTTGTCTGGAATGAAATACTGAAAATCCTAAACATAATTAATGTAAAGTGAAAATGACCAACATTTCTTCCTTGCCCTCTGCACCTTGTGGAATTAGATGTTCCTTCCCTAAGTTCATAGTCCTGAAGTGCCTAATTGAAAAGCCAACATGCACTGACATTTTGTTGAGCACAGGTGTTGTCCAAAGAATTAAGAGATGGAGATTGTAACATTCTGTAACTGTGGAACAGAATGACATGTTCTTGCAGATAGACTGGCCATTTATCCAAGCAAAGTTCACAGAACCTTTATCCTAAAGTATGAGCTTCCAGTATGACAAAACTGCTGTGTAGTCATTCCTGTTCTAGCACATGACATTGCCTTTACAAAGTGACTGTGACCAGATTAACAAACACAAGCCAATAGAAATCATAGGTACTTCTCAATAGTATGAATCTTCATTTGCTAGTAACAATTTGATATTTATATAAAGCAGAACAGTAGGAACAATAGTGTCTTACTTGTGCTTCAAGCTAGAATTGAGGTCTGGCCTTGCTGTGCTGGTTATCGAAGAGAAGTCTGTCTTTTCCATAACCTTACTGCAATATGAAGGATGGAAGAAATAAGGTATTAGCTCTCTCTTGCAGATGGAGACCTTCAACAAAGATCAGGACTCTCATAAAAGGTCAATGGAAATTTTGAAATATTACTAAGCATTTCATCCCCAGCTGTTGGAATCCCAGGCCAACATCTTAATCATATTAACAGTCCTCACCTTTATATGTTTTCTAGATTATCTCTGAAATTAAATTTATGGGATCTCACTTTGTGCAGATCTCAGGAACCTGTCAGGCCAAGTGGATTAAATCTTAACATTTTCCTTAGGAAAAAAGCCGTTCTCTCTCTCAAAAAAATATCCTTAGCTTAAGAAAAATACATGGTCACTGTCCTGAAGTGCATGAAAATGTGCAGAAATAAGAGAACTAGCCCTCTGCCAAATAGTTACTGAGATGATAAGAAGCGTATGCTTTACATCAATCAGAAAGTTAGTATAGAAAAACAGCACTTTTCTATTCATTAAAACATTCCTTGGTTTTTTTGACTGAAGCCTGAATAACTTTTAAACAATATTATATATAAGTTAGCCATATTTTAGATGAAATTGTATTGTTCTATATTTTTATAGGAGTACATGCAGCAATGAGCAGCTCTGATCAAAAAGATCAAAAAGAAAAAAAAAATTTTGAAAGAATGAAAAAAAATGGTAAATTAGATTTAATAGGTAGCAAGTTGGAAATGCAGGTGTCTGACAAGAGAAGCTAATGATCGACCCCTCTAGAATCAGAAAGCAGAAAAAGGATGAGAAAGAAAATCCAAGCAAAAAAAAAGAAAAGAAAAAGGATGATTAAGGAACACTCCAGGACACAGATTGTAAAAAATAATAAAGAAGTGTTTACTTAAGAATTTCAATACAAACAACTGCAAATGTAAAAGTGTTAAAAGTTATACAGGCAATAAAGTTTAGCGTGTGAAACAATGGAGTATGTCCAGGCATTAGGCAAACCCAAGTGTTTTCAGATGAAAAGCCTGAAGAGGCCTAGCTAAGAAGTATTTTGAATCATTTATTGTTTTGAAATTAATGTTAGAAACCTTGGAAGAGACTGAAGGACTGCCAACATGATTTAAATATCAGAAAATGACCAAAATTACTTGAGATATTACAGACATACTAGCCTTGTGAAGATACTGGGCAGAATAATGAGGCAATAAATGCAGTCCTGTATCTACAGAGGATTAGAAATTAAAAATATAGTTTATCATAGCCAACAGAGGTTTCTGAAGAAGATGACTTGAAAAAGTTGTCTGTTTTTTTCTTACAAGATTACAGGCAAGAGTTTGATATGGTCTAATTGATAAAAGTGGCTACTGATATAAGCTATTGGGATTTTTCCAAAGCATTTGGACTATAACATTTTAAGACCTGTGTTATACTGAACTAATATGGAACCATTAAAAGGATGAAATGGAGAATGCTATGCTATGCTTAAAATGCAGAAATGTCCTGTCCAGTTCTGGTGTCTGCTGTGCATGAAAGGGGCCTAAATCACTTGAAAGATCTCAGAGAAGAGCCAAAATAATGATCTTCCTGGCTTTGGAAAACAAACCTAGGATATAAGGAAGTCAGTCTATTCAGGAGGAAACCTGAGATGTCACCAGATCATGGAAGAAAAAAATTGCAGGGAAAAGTCATTTATAGGAAGAAATTTACCATCTTGCTGATAAAGATAGAAAGATAATTGCATGACCAAAGATAAAATTAGACAAGCTGACATGTGATGCAGTTTCCTAAGAGCAAAGATCATGTGGAAAATGTGGAAAAAATTATGAATTGTAATCAAATGAAGCAACTTTCTCTAACTTCTTATGGAAGTTCTACAGTGCAAATGCTGGGTGGCTTGCATGTTACACTTGCAGTGGTCCTTTCTGTCACTGAAATCTGAGAGTTGGATAATTTGTGAATCCCCTTGTTTATTTTTATTCCTTCATACTCAGCAAACACTACATTCTCTTAAATACACTGCTGTTTGCAGGTCTGAGTTTGAGCAGTGACCTGAAATAAAATTTCACCTGAAAATCTCACGCTTCAGGTTGTCTGTGTGAAAAAGAATCACTCTTCCTTCATTGTTTTGGGAAAGTCAGAGAGAAGGGAGTGATTCCTGTTCTTTGAGTCCTGTGGATTGCCTGACTCTGCAGACAGGCAGATGGACAATGTTCTGCCATGTAGACAATGCACTTTATTATACACCTGATTGTGTCTTATGCTTAAGGTTTAACAAATTACTTGATCTGAGGTATGGGAGAGAATTTTTTTTGCAGTCAGGATGACAAAAAGATATGCACCTCTGACTAAAGAAGAAACTGACACCTTACAAGCCCTTCTAACCAGTTCCTTGGTGTTTCAGGGGTCTTTAGCATGAAGCGCCAGAGAGGTTGTGGAGTCTCCCTCCCTGGAGATACTCAAAAGCCATCTGTACAAGGTCGTGGGCAACCAGCTCTGGGTGGCCCTGCTTGAGCAGGTGGGGTGGACCAGGTGATCTTTAGAGGTCCCTTCCAACCTCAGCCACTCTGTGATTCTGTGAAACCATTTTGGCTTCTACTGTTCCTGATACATAAATCTTTTGAGACCTAAAATGCTTTAGTCTAATCTAGCACACTGGGTTCGCTAGAAGGCTAATAAAGTGGTATTTAATGTGCTCTAATGTACAAGTTGTCAAAGTACGTGACCTAATTATTATTGGCCTCAGACTCTATGAAAAAAATTAAACCCAAACTCTCTCCCCATTCCCCAAAAGAATTGTTTAGCTCTAAAGCCAGGCAAAAGGAGGGTCAGTTGCAGAGTGTAATCTGCCTCTTGTACTGTCATAAGAATAGTTAACAAATGAGCCTTTATTGCTGTTGAAAGGCAGAAACACCACAGAATATTTTCAGGTACAAGATTAGGCTGGTTTTCCTGGAAATAATACAGTATCATCCACTTCTAAATCTTGAAAATCTGATCTGGAGTACTGTGAGAGACAATAATCATGTGTTTCAATCTTTTTATGCAGTAGATTTTAGGTTTGTAAGATTAAATGAAGTATGAAATCTGTTGGATGGACCCCCTGGCTGCTCAGGCGAGTGTTCCCTTCCACCCCAGGCAGGCTGCCAGCCTTGCAGCCAAAATTCCTATCAGGGAATTTCAGGTGGCTCTGGGAGGACACGGTCAGGAAGAGAGGTAGGTCTTGTTTCTTTGTGTTTGAGACCATCTCCCTGATGGGCAGCACAGAGGTTATGAATCCATAGGCCATAATAAAACTGAAAGTAGGTTACAGTACCACTTGTGAGTCACAGGTAAAGCTGACTGTTTTAAGAACCTAGTGAGTGACAGGCTTTTGTTCTGGTTTAGGAATTAAAGCCAAAGAAAATGAAAACCAAAAGAATATCTGTATTATCAGTGGTGGTGAATAAGGAGGAGTTCTCACCTCATGTTGTTAAATTAGAGGCCACTCAGTGTGGGAAAACATCTGTTATTTGCTGTGACACATGGCAAACTGGTACACATGGGCTACTGTTCTTTTCATGGTAAAAAAAGTCAAACCAGGAAAAAATCAGCAGAACTCGACCAGGAAGTTAGCACAGAAAACCTTTGTTCATATCTGGAGTTTGCCTTTCAAGAACTAGTCTAGTAGAATGACTGTCTTTACAACAATGGCTTTTGTATGTATTGGCTGATTTTATTAAGAGGAAAAATAAAAGGTGATAGACTCCTCCAAAGATTAAAATGTTAACCGCAACTACAGAGATTCAGCTGAATTTTTTGTCACTGATCTTAACAGCAGTTACTGTTAATATTGGCTTTGGAAAAGTGAAAGTATGAACTTGTTCCTGACTAGACTGAGAGGCAATGAGGGTTGCTTATCTTATTTACTAAGAAAAACTTTTTCAAAGGCTTTGATCTTGCACAAGTCTCTGTGATATTACTGTCAGTCTCCATTTTCTCTTGAATCACAATCACTTTGCTAATTTCTTAGGAAGGACTTCTATTTTAAAGCTATGCGTGGAAACTGGCAGAATAGAAAATGTTTGAGAAGATCCCAGGTTTCTTCTGAGGGAAAACAATGAGAAAATGTTGTGATTCCCATAAGAGGGGAAGACTTTGGCAGGGCCTTCTGTGTCTCTTTGCGGGAAGGGAAGGGTTCCAATGTTTTCTCAAAGGAAGGAGAAGATTTTTAATCTCTCTCTGAGAGAGATATATTTTAAATTATAAATTGCATTTCTACTGCACAGATACACATTTGAATAATTAAGTGTTCTACAGTTTTGTGGAATAAATATTTTTCATGCATGGTTGATTTTATAAGGACCTCTGTTTAATGCTAAGGGTGGTGGGGTTTTGACATCTGTCATTTACAGGCAAACACAGACACTGTGACTATACTGCGTTCATTAACCAGGGAGGAAAATTGTACATGTAATCAAGAATGTTTCCAACAGAACCAGAAGGAATCCCAGGCTTTTTACACACTGTTAGTAGTTACTTTTTATGAGCTGATATTGCATGAGTTCAACATTTGGAATAACTAAACCATCTAGGTAAAGTAGGGTAGTGTATTCCCTTGAAGGTTTAAAGCATTTCTAGTATTCAACACCTCTTATGATGCTCTTAATTTGCTTAGAGAGGGATTATTATTTTTCATCCTGTATTGCTGGATGAGATTCTGTAAGGAGCTTGTTTCCAATGTGTGTTAAGGAGAGCACAGGGAGCCTAGACTACTTAGAAACCTAAGAACTATTCTATGCCACTATGACCGTAACAACCCTCTATGCCTTATGTTCTACCTTGCTTTCTTAGCGTTTCTCATTCCTTTTCTTCTGTCTCCACAGTACCTGGCATTTTTCCTGTGTTATGGGTAAATCTTGGTTTTGTTCTCAGGACTGAGGATTTGGCTTCAAAAAAATGCAAGTGCTATAGCTAGCCTTTGGTAGATGATGTTTTCAACCTTTTTCTTCTACTGTTCACTGGGAAAGTGGTAACCTATTGGTAATGTCAGCTCATGATGTCACTTGTGGCACTAGATAAATACATGAGTAACCACTCTTTGATAATAATTTATTGGAGACAGTTGTTTCTTTGACTTGTTGCTTTGCCCCTCCCTCTTGGGTACAGTCCCTGCTTTGCTATTCCATGTTTCCTGACATCTCTTTTGAAACAGTTCTTTTGACAGCTGCTTACTTGTTGCTATACAGAGTTGTACTGTTTTGCTTCTTAAGCTGTAGATCTGGTTGAAACTTTTACTCTAGGTCCAGTAAAAGCTGCTGGGCCTATTATTGATTTGCATTTTTCCACAGTCCTTACTTTTTGGGGGAAAGATAAAAGCATGACTCTGATGTAATTTAGCTAGATCTATCTTTGCTAAAGGTTTTTTACCTTCTGCTTAGTAATAATTTTAAATTAATGTTCCAATATAAAACATTTCTCCTATGCCAATGGTCCTTGTGTTTTCTCTTCCACTTAGCATTTTTGTTAGTCATGTAAACTGAAGTCCCAAAGAGTAATGGAGCTTAATTTTGTTATAAACCATACAAATGCATTCAGTGGGTTTACAAATTATCCCTTCTGCTGCTTTACAACTTGATCATTTTTTAAAATGGATGTATAAAACTCCCCCCCCCCTTTTTTTTTTGGAAAGAACATCTGGGCTGTTGTACAGATTTTAAGAGCAAAGTTAAACAAAAACTGGGACCAACGCCCAGAGAAACCAACTCAGATAAAACTGGGGCAAAATAAACTATCCCAAATCGGAAGAGCTAGATAGAAGCAAAAATAATGTATGTAGAACTGCCCAAAAATACAGAAAGTGGAGTAGAATGATTTTGCCTTGAGCACAGTTGCTGTACATCAGACACCTTCAGACAGAGAGTCAAAAAGGTGCCTGTAGAAAGGGATTCTAGTGAACTGGGTCCCAACACTTTAAGGCCTGCCTTGAGTCAGATTCAACTGCAGCAAGAATATTCTCCTAGAAACATACGATGTTTCTACCGTAGACCCTGAAGGAATCTTGTTTCAAGCCCCAGAGTTCTGGGTACTCTTTCAGTTTACCAGCAAGAGCAGCTTAGATGAAACATAGGTTTTTTCACTTAGGTGAAAGCTGTGGGACTAGATCTTGCTCTCTTGTTTTTCCCAACTAAGCAACTGGAAAATGCTTACACATGGAACTGACACATCAGACTTGACAGCTTTAACCGTTGGTATATATTATGCTCCAGATATCATGAGATTGACTTACAAGAATGATATTATAATAACAATATTTTTGAGTTCCTTTCACTAGCAATCTAAACCTTTAAGCTGTCATAACCTGTTTTGTAACGTCCTACATCCTTGAGGCGGGTAAGCTACATTTAAAAGAAATTGAACCCCCAAATTCTCATGGAATAATATGTATGTAAGTGCAGGGGTTTGCAAAAAAATAGCTGCAAATGCTGGAATGTGTCTTGCTTGAGACTTAATGTGCATGAATAGTGTCCATTTTCTGAAGTTACTAGATGATTTGTGGCTTAACTTACTTGAAAGCCCATTAGATTACTATCGAAGACATTAAATTGTTGGGCTTTTCATGAAAATGGTGATTTACTGTCTGAACCTGTAGAATTGTTGGGTCTTTGTTGTTCGGTTAAAGAAAAACATTGTGAGCAGCTGCCAGTTTATCATCTTGGTGATCTTATCTTTCATAGGACTCTGCATGAACCTAAGAGCAACCAGAAGCAGAAGGAGCCTCCCCAGCCTGCCTGAGACAAGCATAGGTTGGGCCCTTCTTACTCTAAGTTTTGACAGTATTTTTTTGTTTTGTGTCACAAGTGGTAATCTCACCTGGTACACCTTCAGCACACAGTTCTTCTAAAGCTGGCACAGCCTCCCCATCCTGCTTTGAGTTGCACCTCCGCGTCCTCCTTCCATTAAATCCTCACTCCCTTTGCTTCCCATAATTCCCTCTTTCCATCACTTTCCTCTAATTTATATGAAAATTACGGTTTATGCAATCTGTACTTGGCAGAGGACAGATAATCTGAGTTCCAGTAACTAAAGTGACCAGATGATCATATATTACCAAACTTTTTCTTGGCCTTAAATTTTTATTTCATTGTCTTTCGTTAAGTCTTCTCTATATTTGGAGAACATTTATTTGCCCTTTGCTAAGCTTTATCTCTGTTGTGCTATGTTTATAGGACACCATGTGTACTTTTCAGAAGTAACCTTAATTTCCTTGACAGACTCTATGTGTTGTTTGCCTGTATATCTATTTGTCACACAATGTTTTTAGTTATACCTTGTTTGCATTAGTATTCTTTGGTTTCCAACCTGAAGTAAATGAGAATATACAGTGATTTGTATTAGTATTTCCATTAACTCAACTGAACTCTATTTATTCATAATAGATTTATTTAAGTGGCACAAAAATGAACCATAAAACCCCAAACCCTGTATTTCCTACTACATCTGTTTTATCCAGCAGGCAAACCAAACCATTAATCAGCTGGATTTATATGTGCTGCAAGATCAGGTCCTGGCAACCGTGACCTTAGTCCTGGACAGTGTTTAAGCGTGTGATTAACTTTGAGCAGATGCTTAGCTCCTAGTTTTGACAGTGGAATGTAAGCACATCTGCTTCCTAAGGAGTCTCATTTCTACTGAAGTTAATGCAAGGTTTTCTTTGACTCCAAAAGGACCTGGACCAGACTTCAGTTTCCTGAAGATACTAAAGAAATCTGGAACTTTGTAAAAGATGCTTTTAAAAGAATTTAATTAGGGTGAAAATAACTGGTCTTCTCAAAACAGTTATCTAATTATTTATGTCTCATTTCTGTCATAGTGCCTTAGCATGCATTTTGTTAAGCTCCACAGCTTCAGGGACATTCCATGCTGGGATTTAAGCTACCATTCATGAGGGCATTTAAACTGAGGTTTAGTTTCCCCTCACTTCAAGTTAGTTTAAGTGAGTCCAGCCATCCTCAGGGTACTCCACCCCATGAGCTGGAAGGTAAGGATGAAGAGCATAACATACCCCCCTTAATCCAGGAGGAATTAGTTAGGGACCTGCTACGCCATCTGGACACTCACTAATCTATGGGACCTGATGGGATCCATCCAAGAGTACTGAGGGAACTGGCAGAGGTCCTTGCCAAGCCACTCTCTATCATCTATCAGCGTTCCTGGTCAACAGGGGAGGTCCCAGAGGACTGGAGGCTTGCCAATGTGCCTCCGATTTATAAGAAGGGTCGGAGGGAGGATCCGGGGAACTACAGGCCTGTCAGCCTGACCTCGGTACCGGGAAAGATTATGGAACGGTTTGTTTTGAAAGCACTCACATGGCAACTCCAGGATAAGAGGGGGATCAGGCCCAGTCAGCATGGGTTTATGAAAGGCAGGTCCTGCTTGACCAACCTGATCTCCTTGTATGACCAGGTGACCCACCTAGTGGATGAGGGAAAGGCTGTCGATGTTATTTTCCTAGACTTCAGCAAGGCCTTTGACACTGTCTCTCATGGCATACTCCTTGAGAACCTGGCGTCTTGTGGCCTGGATAAGCGCACTATTCACTGGGTGAAAATCTGGCTGGATGGCCGAGCCCAGAGAGTAGTGGTGAATGGGGTGAAATCCAGTTGGCGGCGGGTCACGAGTGGTGTTCCCCAGGGCTCGGTGTTGGGCCCTGTTCTGTTTAATATCTTTATTGATGATTTGGATGAGGGGATTGAGTGCACCCTCAGCAAGTTTGCAGACGACACCAAGTTGGGAGGCAGGGTCAATCTGCTTGAGGGTAGGGAGGCTCTACAAAGAGATCTGGACAGGCTGGATCGATGGGCTGAGGCCAATCGTATGAAGTTTAACAAGGCCAAGTGCCGGGTCCTGCACTTGGGTCACAACAACCCCATGCAGCGCTACAGGCTTGGGCAAGAGTGGCTGGAAAGCTGCCCGGCAGAGAAAGACCTGGGTGTGCTGGTTGACAGCCGGCTGAATATGAGCCAGCAGTGTGCCCAGGTGGCCAAGAAGGCCAATCGCATCCTGGCCTGTATCAGGAACAGTGTGGCCAGCAGGAACAGGGAGGTGGTTTTTCCCCTGTACTCGGCACTGGTGAGGCCGCACCTCGAGTACTGTGTTCAGTTTTGGGCCCCTCACTACAGGAAAGACATTGAGCTGCTGGAGCATGTCCAGAGGAGAGCAACCAAGTTGGTGAGGGGCCTTGAGCACAAGTCTTATGAGGAGCGGCTGAGGGATCTGGGGCTGTTCAGTCTAGAAAAGAGGAGGCTGAGGGGAGACCTTATCACTCTCTACAACTACCTGAAAGGGGGTTGTAGTGAGGTGGGTGCTGGTCTCTTCTGTCAGGTGTCTGGAGATAGGACAAGAGGAAATGGCCTCAAGTTGAGGCAAGGGAGATTTAGGTTAGATATTAGGAAAAATTTTTTTACTGAGAGGGTTGTCAAACATTGGAATGGGCTGCCCAGGGAAGTGGTTGAGTCACCATCCCTGGAGGTATTCAAAAAGCGAGTGGACAGGGTACTCCAGGGCATGGTTTAGGGGGCATGGTTAATGGTTGGACTCGATGATCTTGAAGGTCTTTTCCAACCAAAATGATTCTATGATTCTATGATTCTATAAGATACTTCTAGGGGATTTTGGTCAATGTTTACCTGTCCTCTTAGAAGTGTTGTGCACACATGGTTCACTTTGGAGAATTTTTAGGCCCACACAGAAGAAAACGGTTTCTTCTGAGGAGAACACCTTCTTAGAAGTATAGTATATTTTATTTGTAAACACAGTGTTTTCAGTAAAGTATTTTTTTAAAGCAGGGATCTAATAAACCTTCATTTACTGAACAGATGCCAACAAATTTTATTTTTAAAAATAAGGCAACTGTAACTGGAATAATATTTAAAAAATCAATATCCCAAAAGATGTGTTTGAGAAAATATTCTTTTTTTTTCAGCAAAAGGGAAATGTATTATAATGTTGTTTTCATTTCACTCCTAAAAAAGAAATTAGTAACAGAGCAAATAGAAGTACATTAATTTTTGATATTTTCAGTTTAGACTCAGGAAAAAAGGCAAACTATTTTTAATTTTTTTTTTTTTCTGGATGTTGCTATGAAATGCAATAATATACACTTACCCTAAGGTTATTGTGAAGTGTTTATATGCTTTATTGTATATGCTATCATCTGGATCCTCATAGGTACATCCATTTACCGGTGGTTATTGCCAGTGAGTAGTACAATTCATGGAGGGTTCTTCTGAACTTATGAGCATGCTGGTCTGAGCTCTGACCCTGTTCTTACTAATCCAGGAGGGAAATAAGGGAAAGCAATAAATATTCTGATTTCAAATATGATTTGGTAAGCTGTCCTTGTTTTAAATATATTTATGGACTACCCATTTAAAATTTGTGCTTTTTTTAGAGGCTCTTAAAATGCAACCTCCATAATGATCTATATCAACCCTAGGAAGTACCTGTTGTTCTATATAATATGGGGAATATGATTTGGATGTGTGTTCTTCGACTACATAATGTGTTTAAACATTATGTGTTGACTTATGTCTCTTCCAGCACTGAAGGCGGTAGAACTCCTACGCTAATTGCTTTTGAAAGGCTTCCTCTGTAACCTTACCGCGCATTACGCTTTTTCAGGAGTTTACTCGTTTTTTACTATTATTATTTTTCTTCTCAGTATGATTTTACTATAATTTGATGTTGGAACTAAACAGGTTTATGCCTCCAAAGATTCACAGAAGGAAGGTGTATCACAATCAGCCTTTCTAGATTGTGGCACTGGAGTCACACGATGTGTGAAGTAACCAGCACCACTAGAGAGAGCTCTCGTAACAAAACGCTGCTCCCCCATGAAGATCACTGCAGAAGATCAGTCCAGGCATTTCACTGAGTTCCAGGGAGATCTTGCCACTTACCAGCAGCCAGATCCCAAGTTATATATAGTTTTATACAAGACTTAATCCTGAACTGGCATAAAGCAGACAAGAAGATTATAGACCCATGACCTATTAGCAGTCTGGATTTATGAAGTGAAAACTGTGCAGTACAAATGTTGATTATTTTTTGTGGAACAGTTACAAAAGCAATTGAGAAAGGAAAGAGGATATCATCTGGGTTTTGGTATAGCATTCAATACAATGTCTGATGAAATCTTACTTTTCAAATGAGTTCAAATTGGCTTGGATCTGAGCTCCATCACATGGACTGAAAATTGGCATATAGAACACAAATAAAATATGATAATAAACAACAACATATTGAGCTGTATAAGTTGACTATAGGGGTGCCACAGGGCTCTGTTTAAGATGTTGTCTTCTTTAAAATTCACAGAAATAGTCTGGAATTGAAACACAAGCATGGTAATGAAATTCACAGATGATGTTGAATTGCAGGTTGTGCCAGCAGCAGTCAAGAGAGGCAAATAATAGAGGGTCCTAGAAAAAATAGAAACATGGGCTGAGAGTAACAAAATGAGAGTCAACTTGGAAAACTGCAAATACATCTGGGGAAAATTAATTCAAAACAGACACTCAACAAGAAGGCTAAATCTGGAAAACAATGATACTAAAGTATATACCTGAGGTGACAGAGGATAATGAGTGAGATAATGCGTGAGTCTGCAATGTAACAAAAAAGAGCCAATGGGATTTGGAGCAGCCAATACAAAATGTCTTTTCCCCACAAGGTTGAAGGGACAGTATCTGGAATATTCTGGTTACTACTAGACATTTCACAATCACAAAGTGCAAAGTAGAACCATGATTTTAAAGGGAACAATCTTTTCCTTTTTACTGATGCTCTTCTTTCCACTGGGTATCCAAATGCTTCTATACTTGGATTCAGTGTTTTTTTTTTAAATTTGCCTAGACATACAGATCCGTCCCTGATGGCAAACGACTCATGCTACTGGTGTAAAGTATTTTTCTTTAAATTCTTTTCTTGAGAATATTTGACCTGCTTGCTCTGAAATGAGAGTAGTTAATCAAAACATCTCGTATATTACCATTGTTACGGCATGTAGTTGACCATGTAGCTGCACCAGATTGCAGAATTGACTTCCAAGCCTAGGTGAACTTAGTTTTATTTAAGTTAGCCGAAAGTTAGACATAACCAGCTCTTTTGGCACAAAAGACCCAAAGTATGTAGCAGATTAACTATCAGCATGTTTCTAGGTTAATTAAAAACCCAACATACCCTTCACATTTCCTGAATGCAAAACTTTTGAGTTAAATCTTACATCTGACAGAAATTAAAATTTTCAGTTTGAGAGTCTGTAAACTTTTGTAGTTTGCAACCATGAAGATGGACAGGGAGAACATGAGGTAAGTGGTTTCATCTGGTTGGCAAAACTATTTGTGAATTCTGCAAATTTCTTTCCTTCTAACACTGCCATTCCTGTACCTTTTCAAGTCATACAGAGGGTAGCCAAACCAAAAGTTACTAGCAAATTTTATTAGAAAGTGTTTTCTTTTTATGTGCTGTTTAAAAACTCATAATACTTTAAGTATTCTTGAATAGCAGCTCTTTTCTTTTTAGACTGCACCTCTTACTGATTCAGAGACCATCTACCCAGCACCGAGAGCAGAATACTGAACGAATACCTTGTCTCTGATGTAGAATTCATTGCTGTTAGAGATTGGAATAGAAACTTTGTTGCCTGTCTTTTTCTTTTTTTACTGTGCTCATAAGTTTCTCATGGAATACCTGATAGGAGATCCATTGTGGATCTTCTCTCCTTTCATACACCATCAGTATGAAAATATGGGTATGTAAAAAGATTACTGGCAGGAACATAATAATTTCTGGAAAAGAAAAAAACCTAACACTCTACTCTGAGTTAATTTTATGAAGAAATCTACTCCAGTGAAGAGCTCCCTTCTACATATGCCTGAAAAGTGATTTCTTTCTTTTGTTTTTTGTTTTTTTTTTTCAATTAAACATAAAAGGAATACTTGTTCAAAACTAACAGGACTCACATAGTCCTAAATAAAAGTCTCACAATTCTTTATGTAAAACCCTAAGCTCCTATTTTGCCTGTCCTGGTCTTCGTATTTATATCTGGGATCAGTCATGTTAGATAAGTCATGTTTTGGGGTTTTTTTTTTTTACACTTTAACTTTCTATGGGTCCAGTTCTCGGGCTAGTCTGATCAAAGCAGACTTTCTTGATTGATTTTGTGAGTTTAATGCCACTCTAAGAGCTCCTATTTAATTAGAGAGCAAGATCTGTTTTAATCAAAGTCTTACTTTTGGTCAATGCAAATTTGGCATATGTATGCACCCTGGATACACAAGAATAAGCCTGGAAGAGGGATTGAGATCATCGTAGTGCTGACAATCAGGCTGGCATCAAATGCCTTCCTTGAGGAACAGTTAAACCATAGACTCAGAATTGCAGAAATGGTTGAATGTGATCTAGTCCAACCCTCTGCTTGAAACAGGGCTATTACCAACATTAGACCAGAGCTTCCAGGGTATTCGTGTTTTGAAAATCTCCAAGGTCAGAGTCCATAACCTTCCTGGGTAACCTGTTCCAATGCTGCACTGGCCCCAGTGAAAGGTTTTCACTTGATGTCTAATCTGAACACCCCAAGCCACAGTTAGAGGAAAGTTTTGTTTCTCCAGCTCCATCACACCACTTCAAGTAGTTGTAAGCTGTTGTTAGATCACCCTGTAGCCTCCTTTTCATTAAACAAGGCCAGCTCTGAGTCTTTCCTCATATGTCCTGTGCTCCAGGTTGCTGATGAATATGTTGAATGATATGGGCCCTTATATCAACTGTTGGGGTACTGTGCTTGCTCGGGAGTTGGATGTTGGGCCATCATCCATCCAGCAAATTTTCAGTCCAGGTAACAATGTGCTCTATCAGTCCATACCTCCTTAGCTTCTAGACACGATTACTGTGGGAGATAATATCAAAAGCCTTACTAAAGGCAAATTTGTTACTACCCTACCTTTCCAGCTGATCAATAATCTACTCTTTTTCCTATCAGAAGGACAAGTAAAAGTCAAACGCACATTTTGTCTTGAGGAACCTAAAGAAATTGATATTTTGTGCCTTAAGTGGTAATGAAAATTACTATCTTGAAAATGTTTATATTTTTAGTGAAAAAAGTTATCTGCTTTCACTCCTGCAGTCCATTCCTTTTCTTTTATATTGCCACATCCTTCAACTTCGTGTATGTTGTATCAGATAAAACCATATGCCAATATCTGGTAATGATTATGCAATAATCTTACATTTTCAGTATTGAATAGAAGCTTTCACATAAATTACAGTTAAAATGACAAAAACAATCAAGTAGCAACTTCAACACTGTGAAAACTGAAAAATAATAAACTGCGTGGCTTTATGTAGAACTATATTAGCAGATAGTCCTTTTATTTTCCAGAATTTTCTAGGCTGGAAAAAACCACAGTTTATTAACAGTTATCTGCTCCACCCCTTCATCTCATTCATGTACAATAACAGTCAATTCCTTTCATCTAGACACATCTGTTTTTTTAATCACTAATAGCTCCACCATTTAGATCCAGTAAGACATCTTGACAATTTTTGTAACTTCCTTGTTACTTCCTAGTTACTATAATAAATTCTTGATCTTATCACTTCTCTCCTAGCTGTAAAAACCAGAAGTTTTAATACCACAGGCTGAACTTGAGGATAAAGTCTTGCATTCTGAGTTACTCTGAGTCCTTTTATTTTGCCTTCTGAGAACAGCTTTTGTAATTTTAAATTGTATTTCTGTAATCTTCTGGGATTACTAAAAAGGATCTGGAAAAACAGTATTTTAGAATTTTAAAATGAAATGTCTTACATGTGCGTCTAAAGGCAATTTTTTATGTATTGTGTAGTCCAGGTGGAGTAAGTGCTCAATAGGCTACTCTATAGAAGACAATAAAATGAGCTAAGCTCTCAGGCCCAAAGGACAAGTGGCATGGCACAGCTTCCATCCATGTGGCCAGCCTCTCTTCCCCCAAAACAGTGTGGTCTCATCCACACCACCTGTTGGCTACAGTCGTAGGTTTGTCCTGCCCTCTAAATCGTGTCCGTGCTTTGTCTGTATGAGATGTACTTGCCAGAAACCAAACTAAGCCTGGGACCATACGAACAACTGAACTGTGTGAATGAATTTTGGTCAGTTCTCAAGCCTGTGCCCAGGTCTTCTTTAATGTATTAATGTAGATGTAATCAGTTGCAGGATATTAATGATTAGCCAGATATTGTTGCTAAGACTGATGGTCAGTGCATTCATGTAGTCTAGAAAGGGGGACCAAATAATCATGTAGGAAAAAGCCCTTCTACTTAAATTACAAGTATAGGGTAGATTGTAAGGCATTCCAGACAAAAATAGATCTTGAAGTCAGACATGAGAAGCTAAATTAGTCATGGATAAGCATTGATATGTAATGAAAATAAAGATGTCAGGACTCAGGGTTTTGTAGGGCTCAGTGCTACAAAGTGCAACCCTTTTTTTGAAATATAAACACCTTGCAGGAACTACCCTTCTGTTGTGGTTTAACACCGGGGGGGCAGCTCTGTCCCACACAGCAGCTCACTCTCTTCCCTCCAGTTGGATGTAGGAGAGAACCAGAAGGGTAAAAGTGAGAAAAATCATGGGTGGAGATAAAGACAGTTTAACAGGTAAAGCAAAAGCTGCGTGCACATGCAAAGCAAAATCAGGAATTCATTCACTACTACTCAGATGTTCAGCCGTCTCCAGGAAAGCAGGGCTTCATCACATGTAACAGTGACTTGGGAAGACAGATGCTCCAACTCTGAATGTCACCCACTTCCTCCTTCTTTACCCCAGCTTTTACTGCTGAGCCTAATGTCTTATGGTGTGGGATATCCCTTTGGTCAGCTGGGGTCAGCAGTCCCAGCTGGGTCCCCTCCCAACTGCTTGTGCACCCCCAGCCTACTCACTGGTAGAGCAGTCTGAGAAGCAGAAAAGGCCTTGATGCTGTGCAAGCACTGCTTAGCAATAACTAAAACATTTGTTTCTTATCAACACTATTTTCATCACAAATCCAAAACATTGCACCATACAAGCTACTATGAAAAAAATTAACTCTATCCCAGCCAAAATCAGTACACCTTCCTTGTCCCTGGGCTGTGGTTTTATGATTTTCATAAACTTAATGTGATTAATGCATGACCACAAAACAGAAGTAAAAGATGTGTTGGTTGCATTAGTGCTTACAATTTGTATAAGTCAACACAGTTTGCTATTTTTTACCTATTTACTTCTCTGCATGATTAACATAGTCCTGAGGCTGAAGCAATGCAAGGACATTTGCAGAAGCAGGAAAATAGAAGTTCTTACTGGTTTAATCACATTTTTGCCCAAGTTTCTGGTTGTGAGACTTCAGCCTCAATTATATAATCAGAACACATAACATGAAGGTATTTGAATACCTGGAATAAAGGCCCCAGTCCCTAAAGGTGAGATCCATAATTCAGGGTTTTTTTCAGGGCAATTGTCCATGTAAGAAAATTGGAAAGGCATGCTAATATTTGATGCAAAGCCAATAAATAATCCAGTTTGTAAATACATTATTTTGAGTAGAGTGATTATACTCACTCCTGTGATTAGGTATGGTTTGGGATGAGGTGATATCTTACCACTAAAATAAGTACAGAACTTGGAGAGACAGCATACGAGAGAATTTGTACCTTAAGGCCCCATTAATCACAGGTAGTTTTTTTAGTTATGTTTACTACAACACCCCAACGCCATTTACAGATTTACAGATTTGGAAGCCAATTGCACTGTAGGTGAGAATGTAGCTGAACAGGAGGCACATGAATTCTGCTTCAGTCTCCAGTATAACTAAGATGCAGGACTGAAGAGAACATGTATCTGAAAACCAAGTGACAAAAGCATGCATGAAGGCTAGATCCAACAACAAAAAAACCAAACCCAACACAACCGAAAACAAAAACGACAAAAAAAGCCCAAAACCAAATAAACAACAACAAAAAGATTTTAGCTTTCTGGTTATAAAAGATGAAAAAATGCAAACATTTGGGATATAGCTGCTCCCTGGTTCCCTGAAACAGTCAGGAATAGAACTGTGCTGTGATTATTTGAAGTTGAACATCAACTTATCTTATGGTGCATTCTTCCAGTCAGTTTATTGTGATTTCTACCTCATTTAAATCAAGTGCCATATAATCAAATCCATCATACATTTAAAAAAGCCCCACAAAAACAAAAACAAAGAAACACCCCCACCCCCAAATTTATCATTTTGAATGAAATGTATTAAAAAATGTTGAATATAATCAGCACAATAATATTGTTTCCTTTTCTACTGAACTTCCACATAGGATTGCCAGCAAGATTAACATGAATATGTTAGATATTTAAAGATCTTACTGAAGTATTTTTCAGAGATGGGTTACAGTCTCACTGCTTTTTGAAAACACTTGTCTGCATATAACAGTCACTAAAAGTTCATTGATGATGGATCATTGAGAGTTCATGATCAATAATACACAGAATTTATCATGGTGTGGTGGAAAACCTTGTTAACTGCAAAGTCAGTGGATGGAAGTCCAAAGTGAAATGGCAGCAAAAATGTGAAACAATTATTACCAAGCTTATATGTTAAAATTTTTAACTGTGGAAGGATGAACTCATTTGCTCACCCTGGACAGACTGGAAAGGCATCATTCTAAGTGCGCATTTGGGGAGAAGGAAAAAGAGTATGGAAGAGAGACACTAAGCACCCTGCAATTTAACTTGCCTTTCTCTTTCATGAAATCATAAACAGTAACTCCAAAATGGATCCTTTGATTATATAAAGTCGCCTTCTGTACATTACAAAACACAAAGTTCTCTATAGTTATCCTGTGTGCTCCTGTAAACTGTGTTTCATTAAAACATATCTTCTAGAACAGTATTTGAATACATCAAAAGATGCACAATTCTCCATTTTCTTTGCTTGTTCATTGTAATTTTTTTAAAAAAGGGCTTTCTTGCCAATTGAATATCTCTTACGAAGAGAGTTTAAATAGCTTATGCTGATAGAGCTATCCTGTGAGATTGTCAGGTAAAAGGTGGCTAGGAACTATGCAACATTACAGTTGTTAAAACTAATTTTATTTTTTTCCTACAATCTCAGTGTAGAAGACATTTAAAGGTATAAATGGAAAGCTTTGTTCCATCTCCTACCCTAGAAAAGATCCAGCTCAAACTCCATCTACTAAAGCCCTGGGGTGAAAGTCCAAGTAATTTGTTATTTTGTCCGAGAATGACTGTCTGTCTTTAGTTAGCTACCACAAAAGCTGCCAGCAAATTCTGCATAGGGTAGGAAGCAAGAAGGAAAAAAAAAAAGAATCTGTAAAACAAGTATGGAAGAATTTGAGAAGAACAAGTATCATATAAGAGGTAAGGTAGTTCCTAAGAAAACCAGCCAGCCAAACTGTAACAGGGATCTTTTAACTTGAGGTGAGTCAGAAAGGTTGGGGGAAATGGAAAAAAACTAAACTCAAATCAAGACCACTAACTTGGTCTGCACACTGGTACTGCTGCTCTCAATGCAGAGGATAATGACAGAAAACCTCGCATTGCAGCAGGCAGAATTTTTATTTGTAAACTACACAATTATTACAATTCTGGTCACACGTAATTTAAGTAGTGTAGCATTTATAATTAATAGTGTTTTATAGTAATTACTGGTAACATCCTTACACAAATGCATTTATCCTTGCTGTTTAAAAAATATTTAAACAGTGATGCTCTTATGCAGGAATGGGAGATTAAAAGAAATGCAGATGAGGCTTCAGAGGGTTCATTTCTACTGCAGTTACATTGAGTTTCTCTGGGCAACACCCATTTAGCTATATAACACCCTGTGTCAATGGTTGTTAGCATGAGTTTAAGGCATGATAATATAAAAGAATTCTCATCTTGCATCACTGTACTTTTTCAGAATTTTGTATAAAGTAGTCGTTGAGAAGTAGCAGAATTTGGCTTTTAGGTTTAAGACCCACTGAAAAGTAGATTTATAGTTTGATCCTTTGAGGGGTGGCTAAAAGTGTTATAGGAATATTTAGATCTGGCCTGATGGCCTTCTGTATTTTTTCTGCCTTCTCACTGGAATAATTATGAGAAAAATCAACAAAAGTCTGGATAGCTTGTGTCAGAAAAGACAGATTGGAAGGGAGCAGCTATGGGAATTCTCATCCTCTCATCTGCACTTTCTCCATTATTTCTGGCTTATGATTATACAGTTTGTGTGTACTTGCTACTCAGGAGGACAGGCTGTAGACATCTTTAACACCATGCTTATTTATATAAAGTTTCTTTCACTACCAGAAGATTATCAATCATTTACAGGGACTATTACTTCATTTTAACTTATTTTTAAGGTTTTTTTCCACACATGTGGTAAGAATTACTAAGACATAAGTGTAAATTGCTATAGAATTCATGTTAGAAGTCTTCAGAAAAGCTACAGACTACTGAAAAGCTTTCCCCCTCTTCTTTATTTGGCTAGAAGGGGAGCTACGTTTAGTTTAGTGTAAGTCATTCTCACTCAAAGCTCAACACTTTGGGGTCAGAAGTTTGCAGATTTTGTGTATGGTGCCCTGAAATAATTTTTAATACTCATTTATTTTAAAAAAACCCCAAAAAACAACAAACAAGGAAGGGCTATGGAGTTTTGGAGCCTATAGATTGTGTTTGCAGCAAATGGCTAATCCAGAAGCTTCTGTGAGTAAGGAGGAAGAGTCACAAAAGTATCCTGCATGTTAAATGGATCTAGTAGGGATTGTGCAAGTAGTTAGAATTTGTATTGCTATACACATGAAAAAGACCAATTAAAGCCTTAATGTAAAATTAATGTAAATATATTGATTAAGAAAAATTCTTACAAAATTAATGAATGTGCTTCATAATTATTTCTATTTTATTTTGTATAGAAACTTCTTTAAAAACCCCACAGCTTCTCATCTGGACTAAAAACCCATCCCCTCTGTGATGTGATATGCAGTTAGTCCATATTAGTCATACCTAGTTTTGAAAAGAGTCAGTCTTCTCTGCACTGTGTTTCCATTGCTATTAAATACACCACTTTTTGTTAAAAGTTTGATGTTGAAACTTAATAGTAAAAGCACTCCACAGACAATGCAAGGAATTCCATTTCCACCTAAGATTTTGACTTTCCATGACAACAGCCACCCTCAAAACCATGAGTGAACTGTCAACGATAATAGTGAAATTAGACATTATAATAGCAATGATCAGGTTTCCAGAAGCATCTTCATGATATAAGAGCAAAGTCTGATGGCTCAAAGTTACTTGTTCATTTAGAAAATCCTACTCTAACACAAAAAGTGATGAAATTTTTTTAATTTTCATTTTCTCCTATCCTCAAAGCCATCCAACTTTTCATCAGTAGCAACACTGCATTAGCACACACTTCTTTTTTCTGCCAAGAGCATGAATGAATCAGTCTTGTCCCAACAACAATCTTTGAGAAAGTCTATACACATTCTGCATTGTCTAATATAGATATTTGCAGTACTTTTAGATATTTTCACTATTTATTTTCAGTAAATATTTCTATCCTTGGTCTTCCCTTTAGTCAAAATCCTTTACCGTCTCTAGTTGTTCAGCAACTTCATTTCAGCTTGTAATTTCCCATAGGACATTATATCATATACTTTATGCAAGCATAGTTATGTTTGAGCTACAATATTTGTTTCATTAAGAGCACAATTTATGTCCGTAAAGAAAAATAACAGGATGGTTTATCAAAACATAACTTTTATAAGATTAATTTTACTTTTTACCTTGAGTCTATTATTTTATTGTACTTTTGCTTTCCTCTAAATTAATTGTCTAATTCCTTACAAAATATTAAGGTTCGA
This sequence comes from Harpia harpyja, assembly GCF_026419915.1. Lineage (NCBI taxonomy): Eukaryota > Metazoa > Chordata > Aves > Accipitriformes > Accipitridae > Harpia > Harpia harpyja. The sequence goes on from NC_068944.1 coordinate 44,762,225, forward strand.
TTTATGTGTAGTTGCCTGGATAACATCCTTTTTCCTACCTTTCATATAGGTGCAACATTTTCCATTCTCCAGTCTTAATGCTTTTGTCCACAATCTCATTCTTTTGAAATTCCTATCCTACCTGCTAATTACCTCAAAATTTTAAAATGGATTATCCAATTACCTAACCTTGACTGAATTAAGATACCTGAGTTCTAAGTCAAGTTCCATTCTGATAATTTTTGTATTTTAATTTCTGTTATTCAGTTTACCTCTTCCATTTCATATTGAAATAATTACTCTTGAAAGCTGAAGCAAACTATTAATTTAGTATGGGGGCCGTATCTAGATTATCTTTAATCTCAACCTTGGCCCTTCTTTTTTTTATTTATTCTGTTTTTATTTATATTCCCAAAGTGCCTTTCTTTCCTATTTATTTTAATATCCTTTAAAGGTCTAAATCAGCTTGACTTTTGACTATTCTCATTTTATCCCTAGACTTCTTGACCTCTAAGAGATGATTTCTTGGCTGATCAGTCCTTTTTTCCATTCCTTGCAGCTCTCTGCTTACTCCTAATATCCTTTTTGTTTATTCATCCAGCTAGGTCTGAAGCTCTTCCTTGCATGGTTTTTTTTTCAAATGGAAGCATGTTCTAGATGGCTTATGAAATTTTGCCTAAAGCCTTCCTCTATATACAAGTCTTGAGGTCAGTCCAGATGACTTAATTAACTAGAATTTCCCTTTTTTAATCAGATTTTTGCCATTGGACTACAGGTAGTGGTTATTTTTTTTTTCATTTATTTCAAACTGAATCTGTCCATGAACACTCCTTGCAAGGTTATTTTCTTATTCCACTATTCTACAATGTCTTCAGACTCTTAATTGTCTCAGTAATTATGTGTAAACTATCACATTTTTAAGGTCTCATAATAAGTAATAGAATTTGTTTTCCAATCTATATCTGTGAAAGCAGTGTCTCCCACACTATTGCGGCTTATAGAGCCATTGCTCTGTATTAATACCGTAAAGATTCCTCTCCATAGACACACTCAGTGTTGGCTTCTAAATTTCTATGGGTTTAAGACAAGTAAAATTCCTTTTCTTTTTCTTTTTTTTCCATAATTCTGCTCCCTTCATTTTGTTTCCCAAATTGCTTGAATGTCTATGTAAAATGTCTATTTCTTTTTGTTCCTCCATACTACTGATCAGATCAAGTTTCCTACGTAGACAACGCACAGTCATTTCTTTACAAATTAGGTAATTGCAACTGCTGTTAGTGTTAATATTTTCTTTTTTTGGACTGCCTATCTTAGAACCAGCAAAATTCCTTTCTCCTTTGCCATATTTTTTAAAATCAATTTTATTCTCTGTGTTTACTAAAACAATGTATAGGTTTCATAAATTTCTCAATACATTTCTTCATCATAAAGATCTTTCAGTTGCCACAACTTCCATTCAAAAAAGGCTTTATCCGTATACCCTTAGAAATTTCCTTTTCCTTCCTCCAGCTTTCATTTCTCTTTCCTTTGTTCCCCTCTGCTAACTATCTTTCCTATTTACTGTCTCCCTACTTACTGGTTTTCTGACCCATATTTCTTACCCTGCAGTCCATTTCTCCAAATCCTTCACTCCCTTTCTCAAACATATGGGAATGATTATGTTTTGCTGTAGACCTGTTCCAAGTTCACCCACCTAAAACTCCAGAATTCTCTTTACTGTCTCTTTGAATAAAACTCTGGTTCTTTGGCCTAAGTGTGGTAGCTTATGTCTTTTGGCAGTGTTTCTGACTTTTCTCATGCCAACGTCCTTGTTGTAGGTCCTGGCATTAGTAGCACAGATCTGGGCTTCGGACTTCCTCCAAGGTGTTCAAGCAGGCAGATGTAATATAAAATCTATAGGCCAAATATAGCTCATACAGCTACTCATCTGGCTTTCCAGGGTTAAAAGGCAGGATGAGCAGCTTTTTCCTAATGACTTTGTCTTTCCAAGGCAATAGAATCATAGAATGGTTTGGGTGGGAAAGGACCTTAAAGATCATTTAGTTCCAACCCCCCTGCCACAGGCAGGGACACCTTCCACTAGACCAGGTTGCTCAAAGCCCCATCCAACCTGGCATTGAACACTTCAGGGATGGGGCATCCACAACCTCTCTGGGTAATCTGTTCCAGTGCCTCACCACCCTCACAGTGAAGATCTTCTTCCTTACATCTAATCTAAATCTGCCCTCTTCAGTTTAAAGCCATTACCCCTTGTCCTATCACTACACTCCCTGATAAAGGGTGCCTCCCCATCTTTCCTGTAGTCCCCCTTTAAGCACTGGAAGGTTGCTATAAGGTCTCCCCGGAGCCTTCTCCAGGCTGAGCAACCCCAACTCTCTCAGCCTGTCTTCATAGGAGAGGTGCTCCAGCCCCCTGATCATCATTGTGGCCCTCCTCTGGACCTGCTCCAACAGGTCCATGTCTTTTTTATTCTGGGATCCCCAGAGCTGGATGCAGTACTCCAGGTGGGGTCTCACAAGATGCTTCTTTTGATGCAGTCAAACCATTCAAACCTCTTGAGTAATCATGATCCATCAGGAGACATGCACTGATGGGCTAGAAAGTACTTGGTCCCAATGCTACCTCACTGCAACGTTTTACCAAAAAATAAAAGGAAAAAATAATGAGGTAGGTAGAGTGTGCATATACAGATATATGACATTTATAGACACTGTTCAGCTTTAACTAAAGGATTAAAAACTGCAGCACCTAGTGGCCTCACCAGCAGTCTGTGCACTATCAGTAAAAACTCTCAAGTCATGTTTTGTACCTTTAGGCTGACTTTGCAGGTGTCTTCCAAAAGAACCCATTGAACTCCCCATCCCCCAAACCGGCATGTAACATATGCCCTGAGTTGCAGGAACTGTCTCAAATAATCCTTGTTTGTTTAGGGAGGATTCCTTCTTGAAAAATATTTCTTCCACAAAGGCGGGTGAAGTGTATTTTTATAAACTTTAACCAAAAGATGTGTTATGAAAATACATTTTTAATAAAAGTAGTTTATTTTGGACTGATCTGGCATTCATGTTTTTTAGCATATAAACAAAGTGATCTATTATTTCTGACTCCTTGAGCATCCATCTGTTGTTATTTTTTTCCTCTGCAGAGAACATATTAAGACAAGACCATTAAAAAAGGCATTTAAGTGACCTGAATGTGAGGAGAATTCAGCTCCATGCCTTATTCCCACTCACAACTCCTATTTCTTTCTCCTCTCCAAACCAGGAAACCCTGAGTCTATGTGATGGCTGATCCACTAACCCCCTGCCTCTTGTTCCCTTACTCACCCCCAGCTGGTCCTCTTCACTAGTCCTAAGCCAAAAGTATGAGATTGGCAATGGCCATCTTCCCCCAGGCCCTGGAGAGCAGGAAGAGTCACTAGCACATACTGCAGCAAGTATAAGCAATGTAGCACATTTGAGACCTTACACAGAAGTAAAGACACTAGCTGCTGCTGCAGCACATGCCTAGGGCTTTGAAATGTGTGCTTCCTTTGTGGCAAGGGTACTGTAGCTTGAAAACCTCCGGTCTGAAAGCTCAGCTACGCTAACTGCTCTGGACTCAGTAATACCAGTCGTGCTGTGAGGAAGTAAGAATGTGATTGGAATAGCAAATGTATAGAGGAAACAAGATGTTTGTTCTTATATCGTAAAGGAATTTATTTTCTTCCAAAGCATTTCCTGAAAATAAAGTTAGGCTCTGTTACAGCCAGCATATTTCTGTAATCTATTTTTATCACTGTAGGCACTGGAGAAACAGCAAAACTGTCTAACATTCCCTGCTCTATTGACTCAGCCTGAGCCTTTTGGAAACACTTATAGACTCATGCAATGGGTCATACTTGATTTGATGCAATGTTTCTTTTGACCAAGAAATCAGAGATCTAAATCCTGGCCACAGGAAACAACATGAGCTGTTACTGTTCAGGTCTCAGTTGCTGAACAACAACAGGTCAGGTTGTTTTCTGTGTAACTGAGACATGAACAGTCTCACATATGGAGGGCACTACGTGTCTGGTATGTAGGTGCTAACTTACCTATAGTTTAGTTCCCCTTCCTGCAAGGTGAATAGAGATTTACTTGATTAATTCTCAGGACTACTGTACAACTTAAGAAATGAAGTATTTTGAAATTGTCACATAAGAAGATTCATCCATATGTTAAATATTTTTTTACGGAAAAGCAATAATTAGTTACAGAATTGTATTGGTCACATTTCAGCCCTGAGTACTTCTATACTTCATCAGTTATTTAACTGTGAATGCATCAGCAATAAATAGAACACTGAAGCCAATATTTTTTAACATAAGTTGAATTTTATTTAGCTATTCTATTCAAACAAAATCTAAATGTTGCTACTTCAAAAAACCCCAAACAAACCAAAACCAAAACAAAAAGGAAATACAACCAACCTGCTTCATCATATAAAAATAATTGCAAAGTATAAAAGTAGTTCATTAAATAGAGTGTTTAGTTAGCTGCACATTTTTCCTGGGCCTAGTAATCTTGAGAAATTGCATGTTCTCATCCTTAGATTCTCTTACATTTGCTTTGCTTTGAAACAACACATGAACAAAATGGCAGTGTGAGCTGATTAGGCAGGTTTTGTTTTCATCAAACTAAGTCATATATGTGAACTCAAAGAAATAAGAAGGCTTCTCCCTTTCCCGGTATTGTTGTATGCTTTCACAAGTACAACTTTGGGAGATGTAATAAAATAAACAGATTGTTTTTAAACAGATGTTCTTGTGCTGGTTTGCATGGGAACAGCTGATATATGAGGGAATAGTCTAAGAACCAGTACAAAAATAATATTTAAATTGGAACAAGTGCTCTTGTGATTTACACCTAATGTTGCTGTCACTCTGACGGACAGCCAAATCTTACAGAGAAAATATCCAATGTGTGTTCTCATTTTGAAGCAGCACAGAAGATTTGTAGAGAGAAAAGCATGAAGGGTGAAAGACACCTTACAGAGTTAGCTTTAAGATGCAGTTCAATGAGCTGTAATGGGCTTGTTGACTACAGCTTGTACAAACATCTACTCTCAAACTTTTTAAAAACCATATATCTTTTTAGTAAATACTTTGGCTTTAAGACTAGGAGTTTCAAAGGTGTCTAAGAGAGCTAAATATTAAATTCCTTTTGAGTTTGACTCCTGAGCTACCATTCAAAGAACCTGATCAACAGAGCCCCTGGAAGCTCAGAGCACAGAGCACATTGCCTGATCAAATTTTATGTCATTTTCTAAATCTCTCCCATACTGTGCTAGCTGCTAAAGCTGCACTCCAAAGAGACATCACCTTATCTGCTAAAAGCACTCTTTAACTTCTCAGAGAGAAGAATGAGAATCTACCAGTGTGGGGGACATCCCGTGGAGTGGTGAATCAGTGATGGGGGATGTTGTGAGCATGAGAAAAGTTTGTCTCATAGAGGACAGAAGTGCAGGTGAGCGCAGGACGTGTATGGAATTTTAGAGGGAAGGTAGGATAGCTGTTCCTGTGGGTCTTCTGTTAAATTGGAGGAAGAAAATGTGCCCTGGCCAGGGCCATGCTAAATTGAGAGACACACCAGTTCCTCACTGGCTCCAGTCCGGAACACTGTGGGGCTGCCAGTCAGCATGCACAAAACCTTATTCCAGGCAGAAAGTGTGATGCTCAGATCTGGGATGGGCTACGGGCTATATGCGATACATGATTTGGCAGAATTATTCAGACTAGCCCACAGTGCAGAGGAGTAGTAAAGAGGAGTTAAATTACCCCAAAGGGCCTAGAATAAAAAAAGAAAGAAATGGCCTGCATCAAAGCAAAGGAGAAAGTTTCTCAGCTTTATTTTATGAAGTCAGACATTTCTCAGAGCTCTGCAAGGAGCTTTTGTAGAGGTTGACTTAAAGATCAGGTCTCGTGGCAGGTCCTAGGTTAATTCTCTAGCTGCTGCCAAATCCCTCAGTGGGTCACACCGTACAGTGATGGCTACCCTGGACTCTAAGGAAATATTTTAATAATGTTTCTGGAGTGGCTAGTGCAATGCGTGACGAAAATGCCTCTGCCCCTGCCAGTATGGAGCCAAACCAAACATACATAAGCCTGGGATAACCTAGAGTTGATCTTATTACCAAACATCCAAATAAAATTCAAAATATTACAACTTCCTTTTTCCTTTTTTAAAAAATTGAATGAACTTTTTAGAAGAGAGAAGGGAAAATTATAAGTGGAGAGAAAATGTTGCATGATCCCTTAGCTAGACGTCTGGAAATCAGTCAGCCCTTGAGACAATCTTGGACTAGAGATCTGATTCCTTTATCTTCTTTATCCACAAGTCTAGTTCATATAAATACAAATCAAACCCCAAACTCTACCTCTAAAGACCCAGAAATATATTCCAAATATTTTCAGTTGCCTTTCTTGTTTGGCAGAAGATGACAACCTTGGATGAAATTATCTTTCCAGCCTGTGCTAGTCTACAGTTTGCAACAGAACTGATTTTTTTGTTGTTTTTCTTTTTAAAGCAGGGATTTTTCAGGAACGTTAGTGATTTAAATGGCAAAACATTTGGGCCCATTTTGCTTCCTGCTTTCCCCTCCTTAGCCTATAATTCCATAATATTGCCACCAGATGGCCAAAAGATACAAGTGCTCTCTGGACACAGTTCTCCAAAGTGCTCTCAAGAATGAGAAAGAAGGTAGAATTTGCCATTTGAGCTCTGTGTCACAGGCTTTCTCATAACTTAGGGTATGGTACAGGAGGCTTTTCATAATCTTAGCACTCAGGATTTAAATAATGATCCCATCTATGAATAGTGAGGGCAAAAATGTTAATAAAGAACTGTATGTCTTTCGTATGGACATAATTTTCCACATTATCCAGAGGACAAAAAATGCTACCAAATTCTTATACTCATTTCGCAATTCTTTCTCTGGCCTAACTTGGTAAACCAAGTGTTGTATGTCATCTCAGGTCAATCAATTTTATGTTATTTAACATGTTAGGTGCCAAAGAGATACAAAATAACAGCAATACTTTAATGTAATGTGATATGCGAAAATACTTATGGCTGCGTTCTCATACAAAAAGTGTAAGGTCATTTAGGTACAGTTATGAAATACAAAAGAAACAGTGTTTGAAGCTAAATTTTATTTGTATATGCAAATACCTCATCTCTTAGTGCTGGGTAAAATAGGCCCTCCAGCGAGAGTGCAGTAAGAACTGTTCTTGAAAAAGGCTCTTTTGGATTAATCTATAATAACAAAAATGTAGAAGAGCAAAGTAGCAGACTAGGAAGAAATTTGCCGATGCAAAGAGGTCTTAGCAGGATTCAGCTCTATTAATATTCTCAGATTGTGTTCATTCAGCATTGCGACCAGAAGGAGTGTGAGTATATGCCATGGTTCATGCTGGGGTCCAAGCTCCTGAGTCACCCCCACTAGAGACTCGGGCATGCTGTGCTGCGAGTTGCTTCCAGGCCACTTGGCCAGCAGTCTTGTGGAAACAGAAAAGCAAAGAATAGGGTTAGGGAGGTCTGATGGGCTTCTGAGTCTCACCCTTACCTGGGATCAGCAAAAGGAGAGAACATGGCTGCTGGTGAAATGCCATTAGGTGCAGCCTGAAAAAATCTATGTTTCTCTACTGAATATACTGGGAGACTCAGGAGACTGAGGAGACAGGGAATTTTACAATGGTTCCCTCTCAAATCCCTGGTGATAAACTAGATTCCTCTTCTGAAAAGCTACTGTCTCTCCATTGACTAGCAAGGGAAGCCAGGGCAAAGAGCCTCACCATAACTTATGTGAATCTCCTTCTAAGCTCCTAGTACAGATATATAAAGTAAACACTGAAACTGGGTGATATAACTACCCCATGTTCATATGTTGATATGATAGATGATATTCTTTCTCATTCATCCTTCCCTCACGGTAAAATAATATTTAGAGCCCTGTGTTTTTAAGGTCAAAGAGATGTGTCTTGTTCTCCTGGCAGAATTTAGTGAGGTGCGTAAAAGACAGTGATGATAAGGTTAGTTCTCAGGAGGGGTTTCACTCCCATGTTTTTGGACCAGTGCCCAGGAAAATGTTGCATCCGCTGCAGATGAAAAATAGCAGGAAAGTAATAAAGTTTCAATTAAAATACTATCTTTCTTTGAGTTTAAAAATGGTGCCTTAGTCATAGGTCTGATTCCTGTGTTTGCATTTTGAATCATTTCTACTTGGTTTACTGACAAAAATAACATTTTGCTACATTTATTTTCTCCAGAGCCAGAAAATTATGAAAGATAGAGCTGCACATTTGGTTCTATCTTTTCCTTCACAAATTTGAGATTGTGAGGATCCTATTTTATATCATTATAATAAGCAGCAGTTTGGGCACTTTTTAAAGAAAATCTAAGATTTACCCCTTGCTTTCCTACAACAAAACTGAACCAGTACAAAAGTGACTCTGATCACTTTATTTCACATATAAAGTTTCATTACCAGTGATGATGCTGGAAGAAAACCAGCATAAATTGAAGAGTCCATCTAGAATCTAGGGAGTATCTAGAGTGCCAGTTAGAGACAGTATTTCTGTTTAGGAATGTAGTATGCTTGCTTCAGAAGTCATTGATATTTAATAAGCACTGAGTCTCATGCTGTCCTTTGCAGCAAAGTTATACCTTAAAAAATGGGGTTGGTATCATTTTTGCTATAGTATTTCCTGCTAGGCTGTATAAACTCAACATTTCTGCTACATAGATGTAAGTCATTACAAACATGATCCCTTTTCTGTTCCTGTATAATTTTCTTTTAAGTTTAAAGGACTTAAATCTTTAGGTCCCATGCAAATAGATTTTCCTCTGAAGAAAAATATTAAGAAATGAACATTAGCAGTGTAAGTCTTAGGGATTTGTGAACCTTCTCTTAGTTGTTGTTCAAAAAGCTTCTCAAAGTCTTCATTTTCCTTACAATTTCAGAAAGCAATAATGTCAGAACATCTTAACTGAAAATCACTGTAAAGAGCAAACTTTTGAAGAAAGCATACTTGAAATGAAAACACAAATTGCAGAAAAAGTCCTTAGAAATAGGTCTCAGGTTCACTCAGAAGATTCATGAACTGTTTGATAAATACAATCTCAGTTTGAGGATGCATTTCCCACAGGTTAATGATCGTGCAATGGTGGCTTTTCACAGCTCTGGTTATTGTCTGCTACCTGTACATTCTAAGTTGTAGAATAGCGACAAAATTCACCTGAGACACGAACTTTGACAGTGGCAGTGGGATCCAGTAGTTTCTTTTGTACAGAGCTAACATTACTTCAGTAGGATGTGGCAATTTTGTGATGAGCTCACTATAATAAACGAACAACCAAAAAGATGGACCAGTTAAAAATACCCATATGTTGATGGGAAATGTTTCTTCCATAATAATTCCCTGGGTTTTAGTAGGTAATTTTAAATAAGGAACTTTAGCAGTCATTTAAAATACCATTCAGACGAAAATTAAATGTCATTTGTGTCACAGGGATACCCAGCTTTGGAAATCTTTGCTTCAGACTACTTTTGCCACTCAGTTTCTCCTTGTGGATGGAATTTGAACATATCAAACCTCCTTCCAGTTGTCACTTGGCAATGTTAGTGTAGTACCATCATTTTCAAATTATTTACTCTACTTAATGTTGATGTAATTTACATCTGAATATGGCCCCGAGTGGTGGTATTAGTGTGGGATAATTGTTTTTTCAGATTTTAGTAAATACATGTGCTAAGCTCATTACAGAGTGCATTTGAACTATCTTGTCAAGTATTTTTCAGCTTTTGAAGCAGCAAAGTTGCAATTAAGTGCCAAAACAAGAGCAAAAAGACCTGTTTCTTACTGATGCTAACCCAGGTGTGAGAGCAACAGCACTGAACTTCAATAAGGTAAACTGATGAGCTTGGTGAAAGACTCAGGTTTCATCTGGTTCAGAGAGATGAAAACATGAAAGAACAGAAGAAATAATTTTTCAGCACAAAATTTGGTGTGACATAAATGATATTTATCTCTTTTTCAGCTTCTTAATACCCTTTTATTTTTTTTTAATTACCTATTTAGAAACATTTTAGGATGAAATGACAAGGGGTATTTCCAGTTAATCTTAGTAAAAAGTTAGTGCTTCTCCTTAAGCCAGTTCATGCGTCATACAGCTTTCATTTGTCCAGCTGCTAATATAAATGATGATCTGTTGAAGTGCATCTCTGTTGGCAATTTATAAAGCTGGCAAGGATTTCTGGACAGTTGCATGCATTTACTTCATGAACAAGTACACCATTCTGTGTACCAGCACTCACTGCATTGCATTGAACAGTCCTGCAAATATAGTGACTTTCTGAGAGATTTAACTAACAAACCTTTTGTTGCAGGATCTAAGACTTGCAGTGATTGGGGCTTCTATTTTGTCAGGGCTGATAAGTTTCTTCAAAAATTTTGAGGGAGGAATTAAGCTAATTTGAGAATGACCAAGGGAATGAAGGGCCTCCATCTTCTTTGCCCTGTACCATATCTAGACTTACCATAAATATCTGGAATGAAACTATGGTCACATTTAACAGACCTCCTTTGACTTCAACATATCCCAGACAACAACATTTACATACGGTCATCTCTGTTCTTAGAGCAAAATTCTGTTACCACTGATTACACTGAGAGAGTAACCAATTTCGGGATAATGTCTTGTGAGTATGGCTGGGGGACAGCAGTAGGTTTTTTTGTGGAAAATCTTTTGGAACTGCTAATTTACCCTGGCTGATGATCTGCTCCACAGGGTGGAGGTGGATGCAAGACCGGATCCTGCCTGATAAATATTGAGGCCTGCACCAGGAAGACACTATTTGTATGTGGGCTGGAGTACTGTGTTTTCACTCCCTCTTTTTAATCTTTCAGTTGATTGAAGACTATTCTGTGAAAACTGGACCTTTCTACATGTCTTGGAAGCTAAGATGTTACAGCATATATTGGAGTATTCTCTTTTGCTTGTACAGATTAAGATTTTCTTAATGGAGAACACTAACACTGCAAAGAAAGAAAATGCAAAAACTTATTTTTGCATTCTTACTACATAAGTTTTTGCACTGTTGCCAGCCCATCATGTTCTGCACCTACGCTGCAGCATTTTTATAACCTTACAGAATCATGCTGAAAAATCTAGAAATGCTTTTTTGAGTATGAACATAATTTCAAATGATGCTTTGGAATGGAAAATGTTGTAAGAAAAATATCCATAAAATCTCATTTTCTGTGTCACTATATTTATGGCACCACAATTCACTGATGGCACAGTGATTATAAACACAGCAGTTAGAGCTTAATCATTCCCATCAGCAGTGATTTCACTCATCCTCAGATGTCCTTAAACATACCATCTTTAAGCTGACACAGCACAATCTACCAGTGTTGTGCCTATTCGTTGAGAAATGAGGCCCTTGACTCTAAAATGGGCTGCTCAGCAACTTGTAACCCTAGAATTAAAAATAACTAAAGCAACCTGCATGGTCACCATATAACTCCTGGTATAATGCTTTTTCACTGCTAGAGAAAGTGCACAGGCATGAAAAAAGCAAAGTAAGATTAAGTAGAACATGAAATGGTAATTTAGCTAGTTGCATTTGTTCTTGTTAGTCAGAAATGAATCACTGACCCAGCGTCATTTTGGAGGATCAGACTTTCCTATAAAATTTGAAACTGAGTACTCAACTAAGTATAGTCATTAAAGATCACACTGAGCTCTGCAGAAGAGTGGAGGTATTTTCCTGGGTGTTTTAGCTGTATTCTAACTTGGATCCTTGTATTCAGCCTTCTTATATTTCCTCTGCTGTTTGACGGGAAATGCTCTAGTTTTTAATCTATTGGCGTTTGGGGGGGGGGTGTTGGCTTTTTTTTCTGCTATGTTCTGCTGAAAGTATTTTGTGCTGACAGGGGCACAGCTGGCTTTGGCAGAAAGAGATGAAAAATCAGTTCAAGATAATGGTGGTGGACTGTCAGGTTTGTATTTGAGTTTAGCAGTCTAATGAAAATAAGATGCTCATCTTCCTATTTGTATCTGGGGTTTGCACCTGCAAGTAACTGTTGACCAATTGCTGACTTTCTGGCAGATGTAGCTGCTATGCTTTATACTGGTATCTGACTCAGGAGTTTTAGTCTCACTAATTTTCAGTGTGACTCAGGTGATGTAGACACCTTTGATGCTCAGTTAACTGAAATCGCAAACAAAATCGCAGGCGAAATAATTTGTCTGAAGGGTTAAAATATTTGGAGCACACCCATTGAGATGACTCTTTAAGACTGAACAAGATGTATTATCCCTGTTCCTCTGAAAACTTTCCTTCATTCCTGTTGGCCAGAAATGTTCTGTACAATTAGGTAGGGTAAGGCAACATAGTTCAGTTTGTGATATGTCGTGTATTACTGAAAGTCCCTCTCAGTTGATGTAGAGTACGAAATTTGCTTAAAAAAAGCCTCTGTCTTCCCTCTGGTGTATTGACACTGTCTGTGATCCATCAATTTTGTATATTTGGAAGAACTGGTAAAGTCAAGTTGTAAACCATTTTTAAGGTGAAATTTTCTGATCTGGGGCTCTCCTTTCCAAAGACCTCTGTTGAAATACAGATTGCAGTTCTTCATATACGTTGGGATAGATCATATCATCCTAACTTCAGTGTTCCTTCCCAGTCTCAAACATCTCTTGAGTGTGAAAGTAGATGAGAAGCCAATAACATTTGTTTTATATAGGTGCAAATTCAGTTACAATTTCAGCTAGCCTTGGAGCTGTGTTAGAACATTTTGAGATTGTGAATGGTGCCTACGGCTTTAGCTTTCTCCATGAGTACAAGATGAGCAAGTGGTGTCTCTCAGCAGGTCACAGCATCACTGATTCTTTAACTTCCACATCAGCAATTCTCAGTTATTTTTTCTAGCATTCAGGAAATACTTGCTCTATTTTTTTTCTTTCAGAAGAGAAAAGATGTGCTTTAAGACATAAGAAGTGTATAAGAGTAGCTCATTAAAGGGTTATGACTGTTGCAATCAAGGAAATTCAAGGTGTAGCCCCAGATACAAATGGAAGATGTTGTTAAATATGGATTAAACTACTTCAGTTAGTTAATATGCCAATATAACTTTCAGCCTTGCTTAGGTAGCCTAGATGTGCCCTTCCATGTTTCTTTACATCACTGTGTTCTTTAACATATGCAGTGTTGGCTATTAAAAGCCTAGGGTTTCGCAGTCAGTAGAAATATCTGATTTTGGGGGCCAAAAATGCCAACAGGAGGAGGACTGAAAGAAGAGTGGCAGTTTTTCAGTGCTCAGAGAAACTATTCCTGTATATAGCTTGTAAAATGCTTGTAAAATGTCTGATAAAACAATGGCTTTGTTTTACTAAATTAAAGGATTTTAACATCAGAATTGATTATATATTATGAACTTGAACTTTGATCAAGAAAGGAATGTCATTTTCTTACCAAAAGATCAGCATTGTTGTATACAGCTGGGAAAAAACATTCAGAAGGGCATCAAAGAATAATATTGTGCTCTGTCTCTTGTTAATACAGAATGTGGAATTCCAATTTGCATTTGCATCACTTGGCAAACCCACTGTAAAAACAAACTCAACACCACCATTCCCCTTTTTTAAAATATTTTGTCTAGTTGTATTACCAGAGATCTTTGTCAGAGATCTTTGCTTGAGGTCAAAGAGGCCATTGTATTGCCTGTATTCATAAAAGTGTAAATAATCTAACAGGACATAGAAGATTGACATGAGTTGAAGGTGTCTCTTTTAGCCTTTGCCAGTTTTTTCCAAATTGAATGCAGATGTGTTTAGGGGAAAACTACTGATGACAGAAGTGATCTCAAAATGAAGCAGTAAAAGAATTACCCTTCCAGTGACAATGTTTTTAGTTCAGGTGATATAAATAATTGAAATGTGTCTCTCCAAGTATTTTAGCCCCAAGGAATAAGTGCTACAAAATTAATTGAAACAGATCAACAATAAAAAATACACCTTTGCCCAAGTCCAAGATTTTAATTCAGGATCAAGCTTGATAAAACCATTGCCACCATTTCTGTTCGGCAGTAGGAAATGCCTTTTACCCATCCTGACTGCCTCATAAGGTATGGTTTCCCCAGAATCCTTCCAGTCAGTGGTTCACTGACAACTAAAAAGTGCCATTTATCCTTCTTCCTTAATGAATGTTCACATCAAGATGCTGCAAACTTTCTAAGAGACAGTGAGTCGGACATGCCTTGCCTAAAAGGTAGCTAGTTCATTGCAGTTTTCTAAGAAGATTGCAGGACTGAGCTTCATTTCTTCTATCAATTTCAATAAGAAACTTAGAAACAGATGTGAAAGGTTCTTTAATATGAAAGGACTCTTAGTTCAAATGCAGCACTACACATTGTTTGCTTTCTACATGGTGTACCTTCCCCCTCTTTGTTGAAAGTAAGTGCTTTTATATATTGTTTAAGAAAATATTTTGTGAACCACATTTGGTCCATGGGCTATATGTTTCAGTTTATACAGAAAATATGAAACAAATGAAAAAAGTTGATTTACCCAGGATCTAAAGTGATTGGGGTATCTGCACCAAAAGTGTCAACACTCAGGAACAAATTCATGTAAGGCAAAAATTCCAGAGGTAACCAATATCAAACATATGTCTGATGCTAAAGGGCTTTCTCTCCATGTTGTTAGGGTTGGACTTGCTCAAAATGCTTATAACAGCATTTCTTAACATGACACAAAATATAACCATAAGCAGGAATAGGACAATATGAGACTTATGTTTCTTCTGATGTAAATCTGATACCTTGCCAAATATTGTTATATTTTTCACTTCATGGTGACTGTTGAACCATAGGAAAGCAGATGAAATGAAAGGGGAAATGCACATAGAGCACAAGCTGCAGACAGTTATCCTTCACACATCTACTAAGGGGGATTCCTCATCCAAAAGGCCTGTGATTGTTTATCTTACCCTTACATGAGAATGACTGAAGCAGGGACAATATCACCTCAGAGGTGGACAAAAAATCAAAAACTTTTTGATTACTAATCCTTCCTTGGGAAGAGGAAGAGTGAAGAAAAATTACCCAATTTCTTCAGAGTGAAGAAAAATTACCCAATTTACATGAATCTGCTCTTTATCACAGGGTATAGAGTATTCTGTAAAAGTGTTCACATTTCTCACCATCTTTGTTGCATGCACACCAGGCTAAACTATAGTCACAGGAGTCAAACAAAACCTGCAGAGTTGCTTTTGCCTCTGTAAAAAAGTCCTTTAGATGGCAACTTCACAGAATATAATTGTAGCTAGATAAGTAGTCTGTATTTTCTCACTGACAACTAGAAAATGGGAGTTGTGTTTTAAATTTATAGTGGTTCAAATGAATTTTTTTTAATGTCATTTGACTACTTTGCCTATGGACATTGTGAACAAATAATTTTACTCAGTCTAAAGCATAGCACTGAAAGCATAGCATAGCAGGCTCTTCAAAAGCTTTGGGAACCAAAACATGAAATCATGTTAGAAATCAGAGTAACTTGACCTAAGTACAAAGAGAGTTAACAAGTTCTTCCTAAAATGGGAAGAAGCCTTCTGTAGATAGAGGGTTCTTTCCCCTGGGTTCTAGTGTCATATATTATAGGGTTGAGATGAAGTTCAAAGTCAGAAAAAATCAATATCTTTGACCTTCTCTTAACAAAACAAACACTAATGGTGAGTGTCAGTAACAGCTCAATAGTAATGAATGTTTTTCTTAAAGGATAGAGTCAGGGACTCTGCTCTCCCTTCCTTTCTGAGGGTAAGCTTGTTCCACTGCTGGAAGACTGCACTTTAAGTCAGCTCAGAAATTGAAGGATGTCTATGTATTAGTGTGGTGAGAGCAGCTCCATGGGAAGGATTTGGATCTCATCAGTCTTGTAGTTACTGAACACAAAAGCCAAGTTTTTGCCTTATGACTGTACATCCTGAAGGAGGAGAATCTTCCAAGAAGCTATCATTCCACCCTGATTCCCACTCTACCTTTTCTTTATCATGTGCTTAAACAAACATTTCTTCATTGTGGAAGTTTTTTCTGAGTTTGTACAAAGTTTGACATTTTTATAGAATTTCTTCTATGGCATCTGTGCTTTTGGCTTTTCACTTGCTAACTTTAATCAGTATTACTTGCCTGTAACCACACTTTTTGCTTCCTATCTTCTTGACTTTTTATTTATAAACCTTTCAGGTAGAACTTCTGAAACAATTCTAAGCCTTGCCTTTCTAAGATTTTGATTAACCTTTACAGTTAGTAAGTAGGAATTATCTTCCTCACAAATGACTAAATTTAACTGTGTTCCAGGATTTGGGATTTTTTTTCAACTTTTTTTTTTTTTTAATTTCATATATAGCGGTGATCTGTGCCTGTGCATCTCACTTATAATGTATAAAGGCTTCATCAAAGGGTTGTTTTAATCTCAGGAGGTAACTATCTCTGCAATAATTCTTGACAGTTGCAGAAGAAATAACATTGGTTGCTGCTGCATTCCATTCTGTCCAGGACTGTAAATGGTGTCTTCATGTTTAGAGTATTTCTAATCTTATTTCTTTACAGCTTCAGTCTTGACTTTTCCAAAATAAAACCTCTGTCCAAAAGCAGGACACAGTTTAGGGCTATACTTGCTTCCATACTACACGCAGTCTTTGCTGTTTCTTGAAAACAAAAGTTGTTTCCTGCTTCACTTTGCTTTTGTCACACAGTTTCTTTGAAGCTGTCACTTTTGACTTGATGATGGATATTCCTACAGGGTTATGCTTTACAAGTCCAGTCTAGAGTAGTATCGTCTTGCTTTTCTTCCAAGAAATTGATTTGGCTTTGTTCTGCAATCATAGAATAACTCAGGTTGGAAGGAGTCTCAAAGTAGGGTCAGCTCTGGGCTCAGACCAGGTTGCTTAGCGATTTGCCCAGTTGGGTCTTAAAAGCCTCCAAGAACAGAGATTGTCCAAACTCCCTGGGCAACCTGTTCTGTTGTTGGACCATTCACATGAGGGAAAAGCTTCTTAATATATTCTGACTGAACCTCTTGTTTCAATTTATATCCATTTTCTCTTGTTCTTCTGCTGTGCACCACTGTGAAGATACTGGCTCCATCTGCTCAGTTACCTCCTCATAGCTTCTGCCAGAGTGCTATCAGGTCTTCCCAAAGCCACCTCTCCTCCAGGCTGAGCAAGGCCTACTCTTAGCCTCTTCTCAGGGCAAATGCTCCAGCCCCTGATCATCTTGGTGGCTCTCTGCTGAAGTCACTCCATCTTATTGGTGTCTTTCTTGTATTGGGTGGGGTGTGTCTGCGCAAACTGGATGCACTACAGTATTCTAGATGCCGTCTAAAAACTGCCAGGTAAAAGTGAATAATTGCTTCTGTTAATACATCCCAGGAAGCTGTCAGCCTTTGATGTAAGGACACACTGCTGGCTCATATTCATTTTGTCTAGCAAAGCCCCAGGTCCTTTCCCACAGAGCTTCTCCCTGCCAGCATCCCAGTAGGCCCAGCTTGTATCAAGGGTTTCTTCCCAGCTGAAGGATTTGGCATTTGTCCTTGCTGAGTTCCTGCTGGCCCAGCCTGTCTATCATTTTTCTAACCTTTTTCACCTTCTCCACTTCCAATCAGTTAAACGTAGTAGGGCTTCCCCTCCTTCTGTGCAGCTGGGGTTTAGCCTCTCATCTCTGCCGGGTCTCTCTCATCTTCCCAGACGCTGTGTAGTCTGTTCTTTGTCCCACATACCCTTAACGTGGTGACCTGATTCTTCAAGCAGTGCATGGCTCCTGCAAGTGAGGACACGGTCTCCCACCATGTCAGTCTCTAGGCTAGGATGTGGATGGCCACATTCTCCCTCCAGAGCTCTGCTGGGTCAAGGTCTCTGCTGTGCCACAGGTAGCTACTCCTGATAGGGCTGGGGACGGTGCCCTGTGGTTACCAGTGCCACATTATCTCCAGTTATCAGCCTCTCTCCACTCACCCAGCTGCACAAATTGCTGTTCTTGGAGTCAGGGCCTGACAGTTACATGGGTCTCTTCCTAGCACTAGCTGAATGGCTGCTTGACACTCCCAAATCAGGAGTCAGCTGAATATAAAAGATGTATGCACCTTTTATAAGTGCATATATATTTATGCACCATAAATAGCTGAGAGAAGTATTTCGAAACTGCTAGATCTGGTAGAAGAAAAAGTGTGGAGTAGCTACCCTTTCCCAGCAATATCAGTGACTCCAACGTTCCTAGAAGACTTCCTAGAAGTCCCCAAAGATATTAGAAGAAGGTCTCAGAAGATCTAGAAGAAGAGCCTGGAAACTACTCTGCAAACTATTGTGTCTGTTAGCTTCAGTTTGGCATATTTTAGTAGTTATCATTTATGTTAAAGTCGCATTCTCCTAGCAATCTCATTCTCCATTTTGGGTCTCTGATTCTTATTACAATTTAGTCTTGAATGAGGGATTCCATAAAACCTCAAAATTACACGTTTAACTCGAGTCTCAAATCTGTTGTAAATGTTTGAAAAGTTTCATTCTCTCTTTGAGTTTTCATAGGAAATGGATATTTTTCAAAAGGCTCTTTCTCTCTAAAAGTTCTGTTTTCCTAAAATATCTGTAGTACAGTCTGATAACTGCCTTATGCCATTTCATTTTTCTGGAATAATAAATGCTTCTCATACCTTTGGCCCAACAGTGTGTGTGTGTGTGTGTGTGTGTATATATGTATATATAAAACCCCCTTCTTCTTACCTTTTTTAATTTTTAAGTTGATTTATTCATCCTTATGAAGAGATTAAATCCATACTCAACTTTTCTGCTGCATTTCTGAGGAATTTTACTGCATTTAAATGTTTAGCTTATTAGCTATTAGGCATTTAATAACTCACCACTTCATCTTTCATGTTTGGAGATACTGTTTCTTCCTCCATTTCCTTAGATGGTGGTCTGTGGGAAACTTGTGTCACAATCTCTGACAATATAATGCTGAGCAAGTTAGCAACATAAAAATAAAAATGTTGTGAAGGTGAGAAAGAGAGAGATCTAAGCAGACCTCTATCACAAGAAAAAAATGGTTAAAAATCGCAATACTCAGACAATACTATATTCCACCCTAGGCCTCAAAAGGTTATCTGTTTAGTGCAAATAGATGAGATGATAGATAGAAAAAAGACGGAAGGGCATTTAGAGACACAGATTTAGAGTAAAAAAGCAGTAAATTGCATTGCCCAGAGTCACAAAGAAGGTCAGCAACTGATCCAAAAATTGATGTTACATTTTCTGCTTCCATACAGTGAACTGGTCACCAAATCATATTGCCTTCTAAATTAAATATTTAGAAACTTTTTCAGGTTTAAATATAATTTCCTTAAGCAAAGTTCATTTGGGCATATTCAGGTCAAACATCACTTGGAAGGTTCTTTTGCTCACAAAAGTTGCATATGAAGGAAGGTGAATCCTCTAAAGGTCAGGAAAAATACTGCAGACTATGCACACCCATTGTCCAAAACTGGTGCCAAGTTGCTACGTACATTTCCATTAAAAAAAGAAATATTAAAAGTGTTGAAAATGACATAATGCTAGAATTAGAACCTGGTTTGCAGTTGACAGATGTTGAACACCCACCCAAATATTATTCTTTTTCAGTTCAGTACTCTTCAAAGTTCTAAAAAGGATGCTTCAATCCAGCAGAAATGAAACGTGAACTTCTGCCCTTGGAATAAGAAATGTTACCTTTTTTAGTATTGGTATATACTGGATTTTTCAACTCCATTTTCAATTACAAAGATGCTTAAAGTGCCATATAAAGGGACTGCATTATCAAGGAGCTATGAAAGAACACAAAGAAATGCTTGGATATGGTCATGATGAGCCCACAAGACAAGTGCTGCAGACACTACACTGATGGCTAGGGAGATTTTGTTTTATAATTTATCTATCCAGAGAAGTTAAGCACTGATGCATTCATCTGTTTTCATTATGTTGGATGTGATAAGATTTCTAAAAGAATACCATAGCTATGCCCAGAGTAGTGAAATGTGACACAATAACCAAAAGAAAGTCTGGAAAATGTATGCTTAATATGACAAGTACACTTAGCCTAGTAAATTCTTAACCCTTCTGCTTCTCTTCTCTGTGGCCAGTGTTTTCTGCTGATGTATTAGTGAGAAGAATACTGATTTTATCAGTGCCTCAAAGTGTGCTAATTACCTCATTTCTAAGAAATGTTATATTATGCCTGGCACAGCTCTTTAGCATCCACTCTACTCAGCAGTATTTTCTTGGCAAAGCAGAGTTCTTGCTACATGTAATTAGCATTTCCTCCCATTATAAATAATTGTTCCTCATTTTCTACTAATTCTTTTCTAGGCTGTTGATGTATTTCCAGTAACAATAGACAAACCTGAGCAAATTGTTTCATGAGCCTTCCCTATGCCAATTTTGTTACTGTTGCTACTCAGTCCCGTGCCATTGGCACCACAGTATATTAAGAATACTAATGCTTGTGCTTGATGGAAGTTATATTTTAAACTTGTTTGGAAATTCAGGAAAAATATTTAGTACTGAGGATATGGTTGTCCATATTGTACTTGTTCTATCTTCTTTGTTTAAAGCTTTGATTTCTGGGTGGGATTTGGATCTAGTATATGTTGATATGTTGGATAGGATTCAGTTCAAGACGAAGACATGAAGAGTAGTGTCTATATATAAGCTGAGTGCTTAAGCCCCCAGTGTAGTCAACAAATATATGATCAATACAGTCAATAA
Source organism: Harpia harpyja (assembly GCF_026419915.1). NCBI lineage: Eukaryota > Metazoa > Chordata > Aves > Accipitriformes > Accipitridae > Harpia > Harpia harpyja. Next base: position 44,783,018 of record NC_068944.1, read on the forward strand.
TGTTGAAAAAGTTATTCAAGCAACCTGCCATGGTGGGTGTCTGATGCAACTTGAGACGGCCTCATCTGGTCACCTGCTATACTTCAAAAAGGCACAGATCTTCTGAAGTCACATACTATACCTGTGAAGCAGACATCTCAAATGTCTGTGCATCTTAAGTGAAACTAGAAGTCTATGTCTGGGCAACAGAAAATCTATCTTGGTAAGCTGAAATAGTTTCTAGGCACCACTGTTCCTCAGCTGCCATTATTTTTTCAGGAGCTGAGATAGCTCTTTGGACACTTAATAGTTGGTTGTTAAAATCTTAAACTGAAAACTACCACTATAGACTTGATTGGCTTGTGATTTCAGACTTCATCTATGACACTGCTGTAGTTGATGACGTTTCTGTCACCATACTGCCAGACAGAGGTAGGTATTGCCAAAGCATTCTGGAATGAATAATTTGTTTCCTATTCTCAATTCACTCTGTGCTAAAAAGGCCATCCTTTTTTTTTTTTTTTTCTCCTTCCTTGAGATACAGTAGGAAACTTATCTTCTTTCCTAGGATGATCCAGAAGTAGAAATAGATCTGTAGTCTAGGACCTGGCAGAGCTCAGGTCAAGGTACTGCTCTCTACATGATTCTTGAGTAACTACAGGTATGCTACTTAGCTTCTAAGTGCTTCATTGTGTCTGTATGATGGCTAACAGTATGATGAAGTATCAAAAATACAAGGGAGAAATTTGAATGTGTGAGACTTTGATCTTTACTACGCCTGGAGATACAGAACAGGAAAAAATATGCACTTTGGGTTTTAATTTTATGAATGAATTGTCTGGCATTAAAGTTATAATATCAAAAGTATCTGGAATCCCAGGCAGGTATTTCTAAGCCAGTTAGCAGTAAAATAAATTATGCTAAATGTTTCAAGCTTAACATCTTAGCAACCAGCATAAAATTAATTTGGTATAAATACACTATTCTTAAATGATGACAATTCAGCTTCTATACAGTCATAATTCATTTACTAAAATAAATGTCAGTCAAAATGATAAAGTTCATGCTACTTTGTTGAGTAATGGATGATTAGAAGATCAGAATTTATATTCTTAATCCAAGGAACACACTGCAGAAGAACCGTGAGTGTTGCGAGTCATCGCTTTTATTGTGCAATGAAGATAAAGATGCTGTATTTCATAAACTTATATCCTGTTCTCTTTGACTCACGCCTCTGTGCAGCCTATCTCCCAGATAAAATCTAGATCTTGTGCTAATATATTGTATTGCCCACACAAACTCAGAGTACCGTTTCTGCTTTCTTCCTATGTGTGAACACTGTTTCTGTGAAAAAGTAGCTATCTTCTAGTCAAACCTTAAAATCGAGTCCATTTCCTAGAATTGAGAGACTCTTTCAAAAGATTAACCGAATTATTTTTCTTTCTTAGTTTCTTCGACATTCTTTCTCATTCTTGACTGTCTAACTTTCTTCATTGGTAACATTTACTGACATTAAGTACAAGAATTATTGCCCTTTTTTTTTCCAGGCTGTTCAGTAACCATGTTGTGGCCACCTCGGCTGGCACATTCTGTTCTTAATTAGGTTTACAGATACTTTGACTCATTCCACCATCTCACTAATGTCTCTCTCTGGCCTGTAATAGCCTTTTGTCACTGGTCTGTCCTCTCTTTGTCTTTTCCGAGTGGGCTGAAGAGTTGGGAAATAGTTCTTTTTGTGTATGTTGCAGATGGTTCCATCCACTTCTCATTTTTCTCCTTATAAGCTTGCAGACATCTTTGATGCTTCTTTTCTTCATTCTTCCTCATTTTATCCATTCACCTCCTTGGCATGGACCTTCATGAGGACTTCAGTGTGGCTTCATTGGTCTTGCTTGCTAATTTTCACTGCATGTCAGGTCATTGACTCAGTTATTTCAGAAGAAAATGGAATGCACACCTGCATGTGATTGTCTACAGTACCTTAGTCGTCAAGCTTGAGAGTTACTATTGCTCTTTCAGTATTTGCCACTGCTTCTTATTTGAGAACTTATCAGTACAAGAGGCTTTGGTCAAGCCTCACACTCCAAGGCCTTTCCTGTTCACAGTATACTTTTTGCAATTGTGCTGTTAGTATTGCTCATAACGGTTTTTTCTATGTTTAGATGAGTAGTTACACTGACTGCCTGCTAGACATGGAAATAAATAATTAGGCAATAACCACAAGCAATGGAAATAAAAGAAATCTCATGAGGTGGCCTGTTCTTAGGGAAGTACAGCTCAATTTTACAGCTGTGAATGTTATGGCTATTTTACAGCATTTGCTTGTATATCCTAGCTGTTCTGTGTAGAGCCCTATGTCATAACAGCTCCCAAGTACTGCCACAGGGTGAATATGAGGAAATAATTACAGCAATCTAAAATGTGACTAACTAGTAAAATCTACCCTCTGAACTTCCTGAGATGTTAAGCTGGTGTCTTCCCTTTGATAACTTATTGCAGCTCAGATGAAATCAAAGGACCTGCAGCAATTCAAAGGAGCTGGGAATTCTTCCTGTTGTATTCAAACAATGGGAGGACAGTTCTTGACATTAACATAAGCAAATATGCACTTTATTTCAGAAGAAAGAAAATTGGATGAAACGAATCATCCAACACCCAGTCCTGCAAAGACAAAACGAAGTTTCTTGTATAATCATGTAAAGGAATACCTGCAGCTGCATTGTAAGCAGCAGTTTTGGACAGGCTGGGTATACATCTAGTAATATAACCAGTGATGATACTTTATACTTACGTAACACCTGTCATTGCAAAGTACATTATCAAACACTAGTTATTTGAGCCTTACAACGTGTCTGTAGAAGACTATTATACCATTGTAGAGATTGCACACAGAGATTAAATGGCTTGGGTTAGGCCACACAGCGAGCGAGTAGCAGAGCCAAAAGGAGAGCGTGAGCGTTGGCTTCCAGCCCCGTGCTCTAACTACTGGACTTTGCTTCCTTAATACTTAATTCCCATATTGCTTCTTTACTAGAGCTACTGAAACTTTTGAGCACTCGGTAAGTTTTGGTGTAATATCAAACCGGTTGTGTTTCTCACTCCTAGCTCCTTTATGATGTCGCAAAATCTTGTAATTGCATTTTTAAGGGTCTGATTTTACGGGTTGCCCTAGGTCGCCCGGCCCTGGCAGGGGATCAGCCTGAGATTGTGCTGCTCCCATCCCCTGTCCCCAGTACACAATTGCTGGCTGCTGCTGCTGCTCTCCGCTAGCTTTCGTCATGGCCTCAGCGTAATGCCCTTAGCTCTGCTGCGTGAGTGGCTGGACCATTCTGCGCTTAAATAATTCCAGCTATACGCTAGCTAATGTGAACCAGATGTCTCCCAGGCACTGGCGAGAGCTTTCGGTCCTGCTGCTTCCGCAGTTTCTCACGGGCAGACGTTCAGGTAACTGATACTGCCTCGCCACAACCTGCCTCGAGTTTTCTCCCGTGTGTCTGTGCCTGCGAGGGCGAGCGGCAGCGGGTGGAGGACGGAGGGGGGAGCGAAGCGGCCGGCGGAGCGGTGCGGAGGCGGGAGCGGCAGCCCGGGCACCCGCCGTGCTCCGCCATGAATGGAGCGGAGCGCAGCGCAGCGCAGCGGAGCCTGCCGCCCGCTGCCAGCCGTGCCTCGGGGGACAGACAACCTCCCCCCCCGCCAAGCTGCCCCCCGGGACGGCACGGCGTGGGACGGGACGGGACGGCGTTGCAGCGGTTCCGTTTCCTGTGAGTGGGGCAAGAGCGGTTTGAGAGCTCTCTGCGCTTCACGCTGCCCCTCGGGTGCTCGAAGAGCTGCGTAAAATAACGTTTGCCAAGCCAGCGTGATGCTCGTGAAGTGAGGAGAGAAAAAAAAAAAAAACCAAAAAACCAAACCAAAACCCAAACCAACCACGGAGAAAAAAAAGGTAGGAAGTACCGGAAAAAAAAAAACAACCCAAAAAGCGAGTCTTGCATGTTGCCTCTTTGTACTATAGAAACTGGGGGTGTGACTGAATATCCAAGCCACCTACACTCCGGGGATGCCACCCAATCGCTGCGTGTGTGCTTTGCAGAACTCCTCCCCTCTCGTTTTGGCTAAGCGGAGACCTTTAGAGAAACTGCCTGTTCTGGCTCATACAGACTGTAACATATAAAAGCTGTTAGCAGCTCCTGTGGCCAGAAGGTCCAAAACCAGCAGAGTTTTGTTCTTTGGGAGTTTGTAATAAGAGACACTCCTTCACAAAGGTTCCTGTCATCATATAGGAGAGTGCTATATATACTGGGAGAACAATAGACTGTATTCTTTTTTTTTTTTTTTTTTTGGTATTATCCAGAGGTAAGCCATTCAACTCAGTAAGTTTGCTTTGCATGCAGTTTTATCAATGCTCATCACATTTTGCTGAAGTTAAGACTTGAATGCTATTTCTAAGATGTCCTGCTTTCATGCTTTATATGTTTTCTTTTGCCTACTAGTTTATCTGTGCCACATTGTGTCAAAACAATCCATGCATGTGGGGTGCATAGCCTAGAATGTATTTTTCATTTTCAGTGGAAAACATTCTGTGAGGTTTCTTGCAATCTCCCCATCAAAAGATTTACAGTGTGGTTTATGGACTGATCTGGTGTGATAGCACTGTCACTATTTCAGGAATACTACTAGTTCTGATCATGTAACTCATTGTATAATGATACTTCATTTGGTGTGTTTGCAGTAAGAACATATCACTTATGGTGATTATATGGTTATTGAAAATTGCTCACTAACATGTGTTCTGACTGGATTGTTTTTATGGTTGGGCTGACAGGCAGAATCATTTTTCTGATCATAGCCTGCCAGTTTACTTTGTCTTGCTACCCAGATGTACAGAATCACATCTTTGACATCTTCTCTTCTACAGATCTGTTTTCTACTGTCCTGACTTAAAGCAGAGTACCTCTGTGGCCTATCTTTCTCCTTTGGCCCCAAAATGACAGTAATCGCTGCAATCAGTTGTGCTTTCTTATTTTGCATTCTCTGTGAAACAAGTGCATTAGTGTTACCCAACTCCACTGACCTACTCCTGTCAGACAATAACTTCACTGACATTGAGACAGCTTTGGCAGCTCATCTGGACTCTGCAAAAATTCCCAAAGCCAGGCGGAAGCGCTACATTTCACAAAATGACATGATTGCCATTCTTGATTATCATAATCAAGTCAGAGGCAAAGTCTTCCCACCTGCTTCCAACATGGAATATATGGTAAGTGAACTTTGTTTATTTCAGAGTAAAACAAACTGTAAGTCAGTGATTTCATTTTCTTAAACAAATTGTGAGGGTTTAGTTAAGTAGATGAATGATTTTTAACTATTATTGCTTAGTAAAATGTTCTTTCCTTGCATTTTTTAAATTGCATTAACTTAAGCAAGCAAAAGCTAAATACTGAACTCTGAACCTCTTACCCTGTTGAATTTCCATTGCCATGAGTAGTCCCAATGAAGCTTCTGGGAACCAAGTAAATGAAGTTGTGAGTTAACTGCTTGTTGGCTTGAAGAATAGTAAGTGATCGCAACATGTGATTGCATGTGTTTAAAGTGCTAATCATTAGTAGCCCCATTGCTTTTTTGGAGTTCACTGAAAGTCATTGCCCTGATGTATGCAAAAAGATAACCAATGACCATTTCTAATTTCTTTCACACATAGTACTTTTGGAGACAATATGGGAAAACTGTGTTTGCAAAGTAGTTCATCTGATGCACTGTTTGTCTCATGCTCGTGCATACTTACCACATATTGTTTGTGTGCACCTAATACTTTTATTTTTCCACCAAATACAATGCTGCTTTTAAGTGTTTCTCTAGCATGTAGGATTTCAGTGTGCTCAAAATGTTATGTTTGTGGCAGGCACCTTTTCTGCTTACTGGCAAATACTTATTGTGTGAATTATCTGTTCCTGCAGGTATGATAGAAGTTATTCATTCACGGTGATTTCATACTTGGCATTACTAGCTAAAGCAGCGTGTTTGCTATTTTGTGTTCCAACTGTGAATGCATGCATACTGTGGAGGTCTAATGTTAAACATAGGTTGGCCAAACAAAAATTTTTTTACCTTCTAAGTAAGGTATTCACACTGTTTTGAAAGCACAGACAAGTTGTGTCAGCACCATAATATCTGCTTAAAGTCACAGAGTTTCTCATATGACAACAGACAGTTAACAGCTTTGAGAAACAGGACACCATCAGTTTGACATAAAACGAGGATAATAGTAATAACAACTCCTCCTTTTTAGCAACTAATGACTAACAATTTGGACAACTTTCTATCACAGATCTTACCTAAATCTGGATTTGAGCATATAATCTGTTTAGCACATCCCAGCAGCACCTCAAAATGCTGAGTGCACTCAAAACATTGCAGGATGAAGGCCTGTTGCCATACCATAGGCTGAGTTTGAAGTTTGGTTAAGTAGAAAGGTCAGAGACAGAAAAAACAGAGAGGTCAGAAGTCAAGCTCAGTCATCATTTTCATTGCTGTGCTCTCCACTGACGTTTCCTTTGATTCTGCATAAATAAACTTTGTTGTAATGTCTGAGGGAATGGCAGCCTACCATGCCCTTCCTTGGCTTGTGTGTTTTAGAAATGTGCTCCTGCAGTTTGCTTAAGTGAAGCCAGCACCCTGTCATATTCCCAAGAGTTTTGTAAGTGCAGTGTTCTTAGCCTGTTCAGTAAAAAAAGCTTCAAAAGAGAAAGCAAGCTTCCTTGATTAAATCTCTTTTAATGCACTCATATGCATAAACTGCCAAGATTTTACTTGTATTGGTTGGGTGTTCTGCTTCAGTTTTGCTCTGCAATAGTACTGTGCAAGGTTTGATACAAAATCAAGACTGAAGCCAGGCTCTTTACAGCTTACATGGTATTCTTTTCCTTGCCCATCTTCCTATTGATTTTAACAGTACCAACCAGCCATAGGATGTACCTGTGTCCCCCTCAGCATCAGTCCCATCAGAAGTCTCAAGGGCAAGGTCTAAGGCTGTCTTTCACATTTGGTTTCCCAGTCTCAAAGTACTTTGTGACTTCATGCTGCAGAATTCAGAACAGCACCTCAGGCTATGTACGTAATGATCCAGAGTGCAACTTGAACTTGGATCCCCAAGTGGCAGCAAACCCCTGTGCCACCAATTCTCTTTCAGAATTTAGTCAGTCTGTGTGTGTCCCATGTAGCTTTACAGAGAAAAAAATCCCCAGTGAGCAACATCACACAACGCTTGCTCTGCTGTCTGGTTTGTAGCCATGGCATCATCTATTTATCAACTTCCAACAAATTTATCATCATCAACTTTTTATCTCTGTGGCTACAGAAAGGCTTTGGTAGGAAGGTCTTGAAGATGACATGGTGGTGTAAGCCATACCAAGACTGAGGACCCCTGTATCAGTAATGGCCATTTGAACTTGCTTAGTCTATTCGCTGGTCTCCGTATAATTTCAGTGTATGGCACAGCATCTGTTTTGTCTTATGGGGACATAAGATTGCTGCTGTTATATATAAAAGATGTTGTGTCAGTCAATACTCATTTTCATAAATAAGATAGCAAAAAATACTCAATGTCATAAGATAGCAAACATATTTGTTATTACCAGCAGACAACGTACACTGTGCTGAAAGAATGTTACAGAGTGTGTGTTCCGTGCCTGAACACTGTGGAAAAGTGCAGTGGTAGTGATGAAGGTGGCCTTTTCCATCTCCCCTAACAATGACTAAAAAGGAAACATGTTAGAGAGCTGGAATCTCAGATGCAGTAGACTGTGGAAATCTCTTGTGAGTGTGTTGAAGTAGAGAAGGACTAAGCAGTTTGGAAGCACAAGAAAAAGATGTTTTCTCATCTTTTCTCTGTCCACAGTCACATTAAATTGTGTTTTGTTCTTTTTTCCTAATTCTGTTAGGAACTCTGTTCTTCTCATGAATTGCTGTGTCACATTCTCACTTCTGTACAGTTCCATTTGCTTTTTCTTCTCCACTGGTAGTAACTCAGGGTTTAGCTGTGCGGGTTGGTTCTTGTGATTCCAATTCTTCACACCCAACCTTTTTGGGGGCTTTTTTCCCTGACACATTCCGTTCCTTCCCCTGATGCAGTCTGCTTCTTACATATTCAGTGTGTTATAGATACTTTGAACTCCTTGGGCATTTTTCTGTCTGCCCCTACTGTCTGGCAAGTTTGTGTGCTGTAGGACTTTGGATGAGAGGTCTTGAAGAATGGCTTTGAATGCACACACGTTAGGCAGGGGAGGTTCAGATGAACACTGCAGTGACAGAGCTGGGGGAGTGTTTTAATTCTCTTTGGGAGAGGTGGATCTGAGTGCTGCTCCAGCCTGTTGTATGCAGTCCCCAGTGAAAGCAGACAGCTGGAAAGTCAAAAGCAATGATGGGAAGCATTGTTCTATTATCAGTCCCTAGTGAAAGAAACTGGTGTGTCTTATGCCACTTAGACTTCGGGAAATCTTTCTCTTGGGACATTAGCACCCTATGCGTCAGATTTTAAAGTAGTCCTCCTTTTGGTTCTGGTTCTGGTATTGTTGATGCCTTCAACTGGAAGTTTTTCTGCAAGTACAAATCTAGAGTCGGTGCGTATGTGAAGGAAAGTGAAAGACAAAGGAAACAAGAACTTTCAGGCCTATAATGTAGAAGTAATGACCTTTTAATTTGGGTCTTCTTATGACATCCTTCAGTTTTCCTCATCCTGTCATTCTGCAGTCTTTGCTTGTGCTCTAAAAGCTGATGCCATACCTGCAGAAAGAAGGATGACACCATACTTTTGACCTGGCAAAGGGTGAAAATCTTCCACTTGGCTCTGCATATTTTTTCTGGAGAAAGCAGAAAGATTCCATAAAATTCATGGTTCAGAAAAAGTGAGGTGTTGAATTGCCTGCAGCTCTATAGTGTGAGAGGTATGTAAATCTGCAAATCTCCTGGAAGTCTGTGAACAAACAAATCCCTTTCTCTGAATGCTAATTCTGTACTACAGAGGCCTGTGTTGCCTTTCTGGAACATCTCAGCTACTTGGTAGGCCAGCAAAGATTTGCAATATGTTGCCAGCTGAAATTTGAGTTTCATAAAACATCATTTAGTATGCATTGGTACTATCTTTAGGCTCCCAAAACATTCATTAATGAAATATCTGTTCCTATGAAAATCAAATGTTATTTTTACCTTCCCTACAGTCATCCCCACTTGACGCCAGTTTCTTAAAAGGCCATATGATCTTCGTTGTAACCCATGTCACTGTGTGCATGCAAAACCTGGTCGAACAAGTGCTTACAAGCAGAAGCAGTAACTCTGATATGGCTGGGCCTTAATGAGCATTTAACACTGTCCTCCATGGCATTCCCATAGGCAAAGTGGGAAAATCAGTTCTAGTTAAGAGTACTCTAAGGCGATCTGAATAACTTGTTAAAGACCCATACTGAAAGACAAGCTGTGAATAGTTCACTGCTGGCTCTGCAAGGATGGGTCCTGAGCCCAGTACTGCTCAACATAGTCATTAGTAGACTGGCAGTAGCATGTCTGAAGTATAATACTTGGGGCAGGATTGCACACACAAAACCACGAAGCTGAATGTTTGTGGAATGTTTTCTGAAGATTTTAAGAGCAGAAAAATGCTCTAGATAAACTTGAGCCTGCTTAGGTATAGAAGATGTTCTGGTACAGTTTAAATTCCTTTTTGTTCAGTGATTGCATAAATGCACTTTTATACTTGGGAAAATCTGCCCCCCGTTGAACATGACACTTTGTAGGACTCAAAATAGTGAAAGATTCCCAGACTAGCCTGAAATGAGTTAGTTTGGATACCCAGGAGTTATTTCATGGCAACACAAAGATAGCTTCTCATGAGCTGGTGGCAGAGGAATGGTGGCTGGAAGGGAATGGAGAATCTGAGCCTATTCATTTCTAGGAAATCCACATGAAAGACCATGATAAAATGGACAAGGAAATGAACTGTTGTTCTAAAAGAAAAATAATTGTGTTCCAAAAGAAGCTCCTGTAGTCCTGTGACGGAGGCCATGTGAATCATGGGGGAAATCTATTCACTCTGTATGGCCCAGGAGTGACCCTTTTTGGAGACTTTGCTTCCTTTCCATGAAGATCTGCAGACAACTTAAATAGTCAGATCAGAGAAGCAAGAAAATAACACGCTTAGTGGTCACAAATGTAAATAACTGCATTATTATTTTGCTCCTAGAAAATCTTGATAAAATTTTCTTGCTGTCAAGGTGATCTTAAAAATGCTTTGTGAATATGCAATAGGGGATAGGTAAGACAAAATGAAAAAAAAAAAAAAGTTTTCCAAAGTCCTATTTAATACCTAAAACCTTTTATATGGGCATGGAAAAAGTGAGTTAATTTGGTTTTCTCTCCAATTCAAAAGCATTTCTGATAAATAAGCTTCTCAACTTGTTTACCTATTTTTTGCTGTTGTCACTGTAGTTTCTTACAGACCATTCTAAATCTTAGACGACATTTTGTTCTTGAGTTGTTTGCCCTGGCTCATCTACATGGTCCCACTGAAATCATCCATGTCTGTGAGTGAGGATTGCAGGGCTGGTTCCTTCAAGATTTATGTCTAATATGTTGGATAGGATCTCTTAATTCATATAGTTTATCCCTGCCCTGTTGCAGGACTTCCTTCTGTATTAAATACATATGGTTTTCATCTTGTCTACTCCTGAACACATATAGTGATGCTGTCTCAGTCACATCTCTTGGCAAATATTTTACCTTAGGAATAGAAATGATTTCCAAATGTCTAACCTAAATATTTCACTCTGAAACTCAGATAATTAGTCTTTACATGCACTTTTTAACTGCCTAATAGAATTTCTCTCCTTCTTTGTTTCAAACATTACCTTTTATGTATTTACTGACAATTTTCTTGGCATTAATTGAGATGCATGCATGCATATAATGTTTCCTTAATTTCCATGTGCATGTCTTTCTTACAATACTTCTGCATATTGGAGCAAATTACAGTTGCATTCCATTTACAGCTCCTTTGTTAAATCAAGTGAAAAGCACTCTTAAATGTCTAAGCAGATTAGGCCTATCATTTTAACTATGCATGTTTAAAGACACAAGTGCCATAATGCAATGGAGAATTTACTCTAGAAGTTACTGGCAGCTTACTTTTTCTATTGAATAGCACTGTTCCCCTAAATCCTATATACACGGTGAAGCTTGAAATAAAGTAATCAGATGATGACTTAGGGTACAAAGATCTTAATCTGCTTTTCATCATGCCAGACCACAAAGTAAATCTAAGTATAGTCCACCCCAGTCTTCTGAGAGGAGAGATTATCAAGGAGCTTGGAGCTTCCCCAGTGTATTCCACCTATCCCAGTCTGCAATAACTTTTAGCTTGCTCTATGTTGGGAATTCACAAGTGAGGTGAGACAAACAAGAAGGGGTGTAATGGTGAAATGTTTTCACTGGTTCCAGTTTCTCCCTCCTACCACTTGTGTTTCTGTTTCGCCAACTGAGTATGTCCCTTCTGCCTGGTGCCACAACCCAGCACCAGGAGTGCCTGAAGATCATGGGATAATGAATTCTGGAATATCAATCCTCTCAGAAAATTAGAATAAACCAGAAAGAACTGATCTGGTTTACCTGGTTACAGTTAGGGGTGTCTATCTGCATGACAGCTTTGAAAGGAAGCATTCATTTTACAGCATACTCAGCTTTTTTCTGCAGTGGAGGCAAAACATGCCAACTGACAGTAAGCTGAAAGAAAGCTAGAGTAGATGTAGCTTACTTTCTGCTAATTTTGGAACAACAGAGTTACCTAGCTCTATTGCCTCACGGGTGAGTTTATCCACTTATCTATTTCCTACTGCACCATTGTCCTGCTCATTGGCTATCAATGAGATGCAGGATGTTGCTCATTTTTCTAGCAGTTTCATCTGCAAAAGGCTAGGAACCCTCGTTCAGTCTCAGTAACTAAACTGGTGTTCATCTAGAGTCAAATCCAAGTGGATGCTAGCTATATGAAGTACAAAAGCCATCAGTTATGTTCACAGTGAATGACAGAAGACCTGTTTAAGAGTTGAACAGAAACGACCTTTCCTGGAAAGCGCTCCTTGAAAAATGTGAAGAACTTCCCCCAAAACACTATTGTTGATAAATATTGTGATAAAGAATGGCTGTGTTAAAATTACTTTGGTATTAGAGCTCCTTTCCAATGTTTTATGCATCAGAATTTTAAAACATCCATCTTGATGGTGTTTTAGAAGAGAATATTTACATTATTTAAATTTAGTATTAGCAGAAAGCCTTCTAGGAGTTTAAGCAAACAAAAAACAACCTAGTAAAGTCTCAGATAGAAAAGCAGCCTGCCCAGAGCCCTCAGAATTAGACATTCCTTTATTATTAAATGTAGCACCTCTTGAACTTCTTGGCTAAAAACAGAGACAGGGCATTTTTCACAAGAATCTTGATCCAAAGTACACAGTCCTTCATTTCATACATGAATGGAGATGATAGTAACCTTAAACCTCTCAACATTTTTTATCCTCTTTCCGTACCTGAAAAGAAAATCTGAAAAGAAGAATAGTCTATCCAGGTGTGTGGAAATGTGTATCCTAAAGACAGCAAAAGTTGGAAACCCCAGGATAATCACTTGTTTGCTTTTTGTACACAGAATACTGTCTTCAGCACAGGGACCTCCATATATGAATGCATCTGCAGGTGCCCTGGGGTGGGGTTTGAGGTCTATTTTAATGCAACTGAGAATGAATTGGGTTTGCATCTTTATCTGTACAGTGATATGTGTTAATCTGTATCAAGAGAAAGAATCTTAAATTGAACTTTCTTCTTCTGAGAATAAAGAACTATTGTTCTTACTCTTTATCCTGCAGAAAGAAGTTGCTATGTGTTTTCTTTTGTGTCACGCTGCCATATCTTTCAGTTAGAGCTACTTAGAAAATAATAAGTATTTTCTTTGAAAACTTTTTTAAAAATTAAGAACATTTTTTGTTTTAAGGAAAGACTTCAGTGTTTAGTAGCAAAAAAAGTAAAGAATGTGGATTTTTTTTCATATAAAAGAGAAACAAAATGCCACAAAAGAAATACATTTTTCATTCACATTTTGTGGTTTTGAGAAAAAGCAATTTGCTCTGATCTTATTTAAAATGATAGAGGTCAGACACCTTCCTCTTCAGACTTATGACCAATTGTCAGGGTGACGTGGAGCTAGACAAAGTTTGGTCCTTTTTGTTACCACTTCTGAGATAAGCTCTTGCCAACTAAAATATGCCTTGCAGTAGGTTAGGAAAGCACTGAATATTTTAAGATATGTAGCTCTGATATTTAACTTTTCCAAAAGCTAAACAAATACTAGCATATCAGGAAAGCTTATTGTTATTAAATCTGACAACCTCCCAATTTGCTTTGTTTCTTATTGTTTAAAAGCCTGGTGCCAAAGATGAAAAGAAATGCGGACAACCTTTAGAAGAAACAAATTGACTATTAGCAGTGGTCAAGCTTCAAATGATAGCACTTTGAATTTGGACCAAATAGACACCCAGGAATATAAACTTCTGTATAAAATACAGACTTGAATTTTCATAAGAAAAGAATTTCTGGCAATCAGGTTTCTTGGACATCTGTCTGGTGATGCCCTGATTACTATAAGACAGACCTTCTAATACTGAGCCCTTCAGAAGTGTGAATCAGATGTTTGGAGGTTTGGTTACATGAGAGTAAATTGACTATAAAACATTGCACAATTTTACTTTGAGTTGCAGGGAGTATTGGACAAGCAGCTTGATGTATTAACCCTCTATTTATTTGCAAAAGAATGAAGTACAGAACTGTGATTCCCATCACGGTTTTTTTCTCTAGAGGGTAGACTTTGGCAA